>NW_026535797.1:13465000-14107222 GCF_028551555.1 Melozone crissalis | reverse complement strand
GCACGTTACAGCTGCAGGTCTTTTTCTGAGAGGAGTCGGAACGCACTTGTAGCACCTGGTTGGTGAGGTGAGAGGAGCAGGTGTCCAGACTAGAGGCACCAACAGGATGATCACTGCATGTTTACTCCCAGCTGCAGACACTGGACTACAGGGTGACCCTGGAGGACTTCCCAAAGCGAACACAAGCACACACAGTAACTGCAGCAGTGGCTGTGAGAGGGAACTGGGGCATTAACCCAGGCTCTCAGCTCTACAAGCACAGATTTAAAGGACACACAACCACTGGCTGACCTCCAGGGCTTATTTACAAGCAGGCAGGCAGGGATTTAGGATGAGGAAAGTGTAAGAGAGCAGAGAGAGTGTGGTGAGTGAGGGAGCCCCAAATCTGAGGGTGCTACAGGCCACAGTGGGGTGAGCACCTCTCCCAGCTCTCTGGGGCTCCTCTGAGCCCACCTGCATTGATCCCAGCACCAGACTGCCATGGCCACTCTCAGCAGGCACCCTGGAGCTGGGTACCCCTCTGAGGCTCCTGGGGGAGAGAACCCAGGTTGGGGAGCCACAGATGTGCCACAGCAGCAACTTCTGCTTTGGGTCAGGAGCTCTGAGCCCTTGGGTGCATTGAGTAAGTCTGAATCTCAAGGACTGGTGGTCTCAGGGTCCAGGAATGGGTGTCAACAGCAAGAACCATAGCCAGGTTCCTGCCTGGCACCTCTGCCCACAGGGGTCCCTGTCAACTTTCAGGATGAGTATGCTGAACTTGTAAGTGTGAATATCCTAAGTGTGAGAAAGCACACCCACCTCAGAGAAATGTGGGTACTCCACACGTGGCAGCAGCCAACTCCATGGACCCGGAATAAACTTTCCTGAGGATATGGGACTGTGCTGTTGCTGAGAAAATGTTGAGCTCTGCAAAGAAATGAAGACAAGGGCTGTGCAGTCTTCAGCCCTAGGCAGAGATGTGCAAGGAGTGCTGCCGTCAGACTCTTCTGCTGCCCCACTACCTTCTGCACGTGGGCTCCAAAACAGCTTGTGCACAGAACACAAGCCCCTCATCTTGTAGGTTTTACCCACTATGAAAGACCAATTTGGATGCCCTTCTAGCTGCTTTCTAGCTGGAAATCATGTTCAGAACATACTAATGCAAGAGAGAATTAAAATGGAAAGGGAGAAGGAAGATACGATATCAGCATCAATCCCTTAGAGATTTGGTCCAGAAGAAGACTGTAGATAACAGGGCCTGGTGCAGAAAGGGACAGCTGCTGGAGATTAGAGTCTGTAGCAGGAACAGAAAGGCAAAAGCTGAGAGTGCTTTGAAGAGAAACAGAGTGAAAACCCCAGCTCTCTAGTGACCTCTCATAAAACACCCTCTGTGTGGTTCCCAGCCATGGGCTGCAGCACCTCGGGGCAGAGGCACTCGCACAGGCAGCAAAGGGTGCTGCTGCTTGCAGGAGGAAGGTTGGCTATCCTGTGGTGGAGCGGATTTGTTTCCAACAGAGCTGGGGTTCCTACAAAACCTCATCTTTGCTCCTCAGCTCTGGCTTGCCTGCCAGGGTGAAGCATATGCTCCAAGTGCTGCTCCTTGCCACTGTCCCCAGTTTGCTCCAGACAGCTTCCACCAGCACCCCTGCTTCCAGAGAGCTGCTGTGTGCTGCTTTCCATGCTCCTGCCTCCTCTTTGCAACAGTGCCTTTGCCACTGGCTGGACAGCAGGAAAACACCTTTCTGCAACTCTCACACCCTCCACAACAGACCTTAAATCAATAACCAAGAACACAGGGGCAGGTTATTGCTAACGGAAACCATTAAACTGTAACACAGGGGAATAAAGCCAGCCTCTAACACTCAGAAGATTTATAGGGCACAACAGCAGGGTGTTAATTCTTTTGGCAACACAAATGCTTTCGTACCCCCTGCCTTTCGTCACCCACAGGAGCAGTGGGAGGAGAGGGGACCACGTGCAGCCCAGCTGTAGGAACACAAGGACACAGCCTTGCTCATGCAAGAGTCGGCAGCACACATATTTGGGGTGATGCCATGCTCACAGGGCTGCCCAAATACATATGCCCAGGGGGTCCCAGGGTTGCTGACAGCAGACATCCCCCGTGTCCAACTCCACTTTGCCTATAACACTACCAGTTCCTGCCTGCCTCTTCAGATTCACCACAGTTTCAAGGAAAGGCTGTAAAGAAACTTTCAGATCACCTAAAGTATTTGTAGGAACAAGCCCAGCTCTAAGGCATACAAGAGTTTCCTCAGGTCTGAATCACCCAACAGCTAGAGAGTGTTTTCAAAGCTGATTTAAGAGATGGTCTCCCTGTAATGCTTGGATCCACATCTGCCACTCCTGTGGCAGCTCTGAGACCAGGGAGATGCTGGTCAGCACCACCATCAGCCCAGCAGCTCTGGGCAGGAAAGGGGCTGCAGGTGTGCTGCAGCCACAGGGCTTTGCATGAACTCACAGAAAGGGACACACATCCTCCCCACAAGACCCCACTGGACCTTGGCTGTCACCCCCTCCTTCGATGTCCCTGGAAGAACTGCATTGCTGATTAACAGCCCCCTGCCTGCCTCCCTCTATCCCACTCACACCCTTGCCTGCAGCTGCCTCCTTGGACCCTCCCTTGTGCAAAGTCCAGGGCCAGGAGGAGAGAACAGGGTGGGAGCTCACTCAGGGCCCACCTGCAGGCAGCCTGACTGTACCCCACATCCCTGGGTACTATGGAGGCCTCCCTGGGCTGAGCAGTGCAGTGGCACAAGTCCCCAGTGTGCAGGCAGGAGCAGCAGCACCTTGCTCCACCTCAGAGAGCAGTGAGGGAAGAGGTGAGCTCCAGCCACAGTGCCAGTCCATAAGAGTGCTGCAATACACCCAGGCACAGCCACAAAGGGCTCAAAGCCTTGAACATGATCCAAGTGGCAACATCAGCATCAACCTGGCTGAACTCCCCCACCCGGGGTTTATTCCCTATTCCCCTCCCTGATCTCACACTATTGGAGTGGGTGCTGCCTCCACCAAGTAAGGGATCTGAAGGGACTTTGACCAGCCCCTGCCTACCCTAAACACCATGAAAAACCCTGGGATGGCATGGGGGTCCATCCCCTGCCCATCACTTCCCTCCACACCTCCCAGCTTTGCACTGCCCAGCTGGGCAGCTGCAGGCTTTCCTAACCCAGGGTGTGCCAAGAGAGGGCTCAAACACTGCACCCCACCCCAAGCCTGTCCCAGTCCTGAAGCCAGGGTACTCAATGCCATCTCAGCATTCCCAGTCAGCACTGCCACCTGCAAGGGACGCCCAAGCTTGTCCCAGCCCAGAAGTACAAGGCACAGCTTTTCTCTGCCAGCACAAGAGCAGAGAGCAGAAAAGATGCTTGGCAGCAGGCCCAAGCCTGCTCCCTTGGGGGCTGCCTGCAATCACTCCTCTCCTCCATGAGCTGCAGTGCACTGAGAGGGCCCAGACAGGCACCATCCATCCCTCCCTGCCACTGGCCATCCTCTCCTGTCAAGCACCATGCCCCTGCAGACAGCTGTAAACTCTGCAGTCACACAAACACCGCTCCCTCAGGGGAAACCCAGAGATGAGAGGTCTCCCCTCTCTTTCTGGCCAGCCAGAGCGATACCAAGAAGCTGGCTCGAAGGGCGGTGGGCTCGGAGCGAGCAGAGCCGTGCCCGAGCTCTGGCCAAGGGCTGAGCCGGTTCCCAGCCCGCTGCCGGGAGCGGCGGTGGAGCATCTTGCACTGCCCCCCCGTGGCCATTGCGGGCGGTGCAGGTGGCACCAAAACTGCTGGGAGCCTCGGGGTGCCAAGTCCTGCAGCCAGCAGAGCCCAAGAGACTGTCAGAGGGGTCCCCAGAGAGGCATTCACCCCGTGCCAGGCCATTGCAGGCTGGCATGGTGACAGTCACACACTCGGTGACCTCAATCCTGCCCCACTCTCCCCAGACATCCCACTCCTGTGCCCAGTCCATGACCTGCACAACAGTTGATGGGGCCATACACAGGCAGAGTCCCTGGGGTCTTGAGGGGGAGACAGCCTAAGCCCACACCTGGAAATAGTCCATGCAAAAGAGGAAACAAGGCAGTGCTGCTGTTTGGGCATCCATATTTATTATATGTCTGGGGCAAGCCCAGGGCTGCCACTTGCCTGGACTGCTCCAGTTGAAGGCCAATGACGCATCCTCCTTAAATATTGGTTATAAAACAAATTTTTTTCCTTTTTCATTTTATTAAAAATCTCATCTCTCTCTCCATTCTTTTTTTGCCTTTTGTATTTGAGTATAAAAGTGAGGGCGGGTGCTCCGCCTTGCCTGCCGCTACCTCCGCAGGCTGCGCTGTGCCTGCCGCAGCAGAGTGTCAAAGTCCAGGGAGTCAAACTTGCTCTTGACGGGAGCTGGGTCAAAATCCTCACGGTTTGAATCTGGAAGACATGGGGAGAGGCTGTCTTGAGCTCATGGAAACAATGGCACAGTTCTGGCCATTCCCACAGCAAATTTCTTATCTTTTTTCACCTGCCAGCCTCTAGACTCAGAGTTGGGCCGGCTTCCAACACAGTGCTGGAGAGACAGGGAGCCCTCATTCAATCCTTCAGGGCAGGACAGTTCCTCGATGCAGCTCTGCTGCCAACCCTGACTGATCCCAAGGATAGGGACTCTGGAAAGAAGAGGAGGACCCAGGGCGGACAACCTTCAACTTGGAGGTCGTGCAACTCACCCAGGTCAGCATAGTTCCTCCTGCAGAACTGCCTGCGGCCACCAAAGCACAGGTCGAAGGGCTGCTCGTCTGGGCGCCGCAGCTTGTGCCCACTCTCAATGGCAGCAAAGGCTTCCTCAGCATACCGGTAGGTGACAAAGCCATAGTTATCCCTGACATTGGAGGAGATCAGCAGCAACAGTTATGTTTGTCCCCCCTTGGTCTGCAACATCCCCTTGAGTAATGGGAAAAGGGCCAAGAGGAGTCATCCCTGAGAAGGGACTGACCCATCTTCCCACAGCTCTTACCCCTCGGAGCGGAAATGCAGGGTACACTCCTCAATGTCCCCAAACACAGAGAAGCGGTGCCGCAGCTCTGACCGTGTCATCCTGCTGGGGATCTTGCCAATAAACACAACTCGCCGCTCCTCCTGCAGACAGGGATGGCCCGTCTGTGAGCAGGACCTCTCACACAGAACACCCTCCCTGCATGGCCTCCCACCACACTGTGCCTTGGCCAGGGCCTCCCAGCAATGCTGCTGGCAAGGCTCACCCCCCTGCAGAAACCCCCTCTGTTTCTGAAGTGACATGGGGGCTATGAACCCCCAGATTTCCAGTCCCAGATTCCCAGCCCTCCATCACTCACTATTGCACGTTCCTTCTGGAGGATCCTCTGCCTTTGGTAGTGGTCCTGTGCATCATAGCTGTATCTGTCAGGGCAGAAACCAGACACATGAGCTACGGAATCATGGGGGTGTCAGAAGAGTGATTCCAAACACAAGGGAGATCTTGAAGGAGTGGGTCCATCCCTCCTCCACAGAAGGCTGGGAGATGGGTTGGGGAGAGTTCACACCCCTGCAGGATGGCCACGCTCACCTTCTCCACCTGCTACTCCTCCCGCGGGGCGAGGGGGAGCGGGACTGGCTGCGGGATGTGGACCTGGATGAGTAGGAGGATGTTGATGATGAGGATGAGGACCTGTCCCGGGACCTGCCACATGACCCACAGCTGGAGCGAGAGGAGGAGCTGTGGGAACATCTTGAGCGGTACCTGGGGGAAGGAGAGATACAGCTGAGCCCTCCCTTTGTCCAGCATCATAAGGCTCCAAAGCAGGAAAAGATATCCATTATCCCCATGGTATTCAGCATCCCACTCGGACAGGACCCATCCCCAGCACGATTGCCAGAGCAGCAACACTACAGAAGTGTTGCTCCATTTGGCTCCCAATGCCACAGAGAAAAGGGAGCAGGCTCACAGGAAGCACAGCTTCCAAAGAACAAGAAATAGTCATGGGGGAACTGTGAAGCACAGGGCTGTGCCTGGGAGGGCTCAGAAAGGGCTGGGACTTCTGTGCTGAGCCCCACACCGTGCACAGGACAACACTATATCCACCTCGTGCTCCACAGCCATGAGAACAGAGACTGCAAGAGCTTCTCCAGCAGGGCCAGGGAAACCTTAAGGACAGCAGGACCAAAACACAGCTGGGATTAAGGTGTGCTGCCTCCAGCCAGGAGCACAGTCCCTCTCCAGACATGCTGGCCATAGGTGGTCCCTGCCATGGGCAAACCCCAGCGGGGCATGCTGCCTGGCTCTGCCACATATTCCTATGCCACATTCTCCTGGAAGACAGCAAGTCAGGGTGGCACAGTACATGGGGACATTTTCCAGCACAAGGCCAGCTGATTTGCGGGAAAGCCAAGCCAGATGTGTTGCTTCACAATCCCCAAGCTGCACAACCACAAAACATGGCACTTTTATACCTGGCCTTTCCAGCTCCAACCTCTGCATTTACTGGCTATCAATGAAGGGGTCTTGGTTGGACAGGCCCCTCATGCCCAGGGATGTTTCCAGAACTGGCTGAACGCCAAGAGAACGACAGAAGGAGAAACCCTTCACTACCTCCAGTGCCTCCCAGCCCAGCTGGGACAGGCTGCACATCACTCAGATGCACAAGGACTCCAAAAGAAATCCCACAGAGTGCACATTGTCCCACTTTCCTACACAGCCACCTGCATAAAGAGAACAGGGAGCCCCTGAGGCAGCCAAGCCAGACAGGTTTTTCTCTGCTTGCCTCCAGCAGCTCCCTGGAGAGCTCCACTGTGGCTCCTCTCACTTCTATACCAAGGGCTGCAACAGCCCCACAGCACAAGTATGAACACCTGCTGTAATACTCCAGAAAAAGCATCCAAAAGCAAAGATGCAGCCAAGGACTTGTAACATGGTTTGGATGTTTCTGAAGGAGTAAGGAAGTCTGGCTCACTGGTGGCTTTGCAGGCATATGGGCCCAGATGGGGGCTTCAGCCAGAACTGGATGGGCAGGGTGCAGCTTCCCCACCCTCTGTGAGCCAAACATCTCTTCAGAAGGGCCACAAGGACAAAAGCATCAAATCCAGCCATCTAAGCAGGACCATAAAGATGTGTCTGGGCTCTTGCAAAAGACCAGCCACTGGACAACTGCCTGTTTTAGGTTGCAATGAAAGATGTAACCAGAAATACTACAGGTATTCTATCACCACCTGTTGAAACCAGGGGGAGCAGTGTTCTTTATCTCCTCCATGACCCATCCTCCATCCAGGGAAATATCTCCAGTTAATGGGCCATTGACTCACTGCATAAAATTACATCATCCCATTGTGAGATGCTCCACCCAGGGGGAGGAGCCAAGCATTCCTACCCAAAGAAAAATCTGATATTTGGAAACCCAGGGGACCCTTTTTCCACAGGATTCCCAGAGGAAGACCAGGCCCATCTACACCACCACTGGACCTTCAGAGGAAAACTACATCCTTCTACAGGATCACTGCTTCAACAGAACCACACCTGTCATTCCAGGAGGACAGCAGCCACCATCTAATCAGGCTGTATTCTGACTCTGTCAGTGTTTTTTTGTATTACTGCAATTTTATTTTAATTTTCCTAGTAAAGAACTGTTATTCCTATTCCCATATCTTTGCCTGAGAGCCCCTTAATTTCAAAACTGTAATAATTTGGAGGGAGGGGGTTTACATTTTCCATTTCAAGAGAGGCTCCTGCCCTCCTTACCAGACACCTGTCTTTTCAAACCAAGACACTCCCCAAGAGCAAGCAACAATGCACTGCTTACCTTCGCCACCGCTTGGGAGGTGGGGAGAGCGACCGTGAGCGGGACCGGGAGGACGAGGATGAAGATGAAGATGAAGATGAGGACTCGCTAGCTCCGTCCGAACTGGAGCTGAAAGAACGGCTGGCACGGCTCCGGCCAGCCCTCCAGCTGTCGGCAGAGGGGCTGGGTGAGTCCTGGGCTCTCCGGTAGCAGCGCAGGGACCTCTTGGCAGCAGCATGGCTGGGCTGGGCACCGGCAGTCCGCACCTCCTGCTCCCGGCAGGGGGATGCAGCTGGAGACAGGAGCACTGAGGTGGGGGGACTGCTGCACCCAGTGCTGCCCGTGCTGGGGGTGGTAGTCCGATAATCCAGGGGAGCTGGGCAGGCCATCCCCAGGGGCTCCGGGCTGTGCCCCGCGGTGGTGTCGGGGGCTGGAGGGGTGGGCTCAGGTTGGTCCAGCGTCCGTTTGGTTAAGGAGGAGATGGGTTTGATAGTGATGTCCCGGTGGTGTTTGACGTTCCAGCGGGAGCCTCCCTCGGCAGGGGGCTGCGTGCCAGGGCTGTTGCTGCTCTCGGGCTGCGGCGCACCCAGGATGCAGTAGTCGTGGTCTCCCGAGCAGACGTGGCTGGGGGCTGTGCTGGCAGGGGCTGGCACCATGCTCTTCACCTGGATCTTGTTTGGGAGCAGTGGCTTGGCTTTCATCAGCTTGGTTGACTTCTGGGGCCCTTCCTGGGGCATGGATCCAGGTGACTTGGTCTTGGCCAGCAGTGAGACAGCAGGCAAAGGCTTCCAGAGCTGGTGAGGAGGTGTCGCTGGGGGCGTGAGGCCTGGGAGAACACCAGAATGCTTACAACAGCAGCCCTTTGCTGCAATCCACCCAGCTGGGGCTCCCTCACATCCCAGCCCCCCTCGCTCCCCAAGGTGTCCCCCCAGACACATAACAGCCCTGCTATGACATAGCACACTACCCTCCCTTGTCCCAAATATTCTTTACCTGCCACATTGGCCAGCTCAGAGGCCTGCAGCCCATCTGTGGGCTTCCTGTCCTGCTGGGTTGGTGCTTCCTGCTGGGTCTCAGGTCTGAGAATGGGAAAAGAGCTTTGTCAAACACAGCAAGCAAAGCCCAGCCCCACTCCCCAAGCCTGGGGCACCCACTCAATCTGCCCCACTGGCCAGTTCATGAGGACAGAGGATCCAAGAGAGCTGCAAGGATAAAACTTGCACAGCCTTGTCATGCCCATCACTGCTTGTCCCAGTTTTTCCCCCTAAGTGCCAGCTCTGTCCCAGTCAGCAACAAGCTCAGCCCCTCCCGGGCCAATGGACACAGAACCACCACACTTCAAATCCTGCCAGGACTGAAAGCTGCCCTGTGCCCTTGCTCTGCTGGGCTCCATGCTGGGCACCAGCTGCCAAGGTTTTGATACTCACCCAGAGCTCCCTGTCAGCTGCCTTTCCTCAGGGGGCTGTACAGGAGTTTCCTCCTTCTTGGCTGAAAAGAGAACAGGTAGGTGAGAGGGGCAACAAGCAGGGCTGAAGGACAGGGTCAACAAAGCACCCCAGGAACAGCTCGGAAGAGCACAGCTCCTGAAATCCAGCTCCCTCAAGGTAGGAGCTGCACATCCTTTTTCCTTCACAGACTCTTCACCACCCCTTTGGTTGCCATGGGGACCCCCAGATATTTCCACAGGCCAAGGAGATGGAGGCAGAGACAGCTGCAGGACAAAACACCTGGGCAGGGTAACATGAGCCCACAGGCAGCAGCATCACAGCCCTCCCACTACCACCCTGACACAGGGAGCATGGACAGCCCAGGCAGGCCAGCGTGGCATGGAGGGAGCCCTGCAGGGGATGGCATGCCAGATCCGCACCTTCAGACTTCTCAAACTGCTCCAGCAGGCTGGACAGGTCGGTGGCTTCAATCCCTGAGCCAGGGAGAAAGCACAGCAAGTCAGAGCAGCTAGAATTCCCCCACCATCACAGTGATGCACTCCAACCCCATTCTCCCCCTCATCAGCCTCCCTGGATGGTGGGACAAGCACTGGGGAGGAAAAGCAGTAACAGAGCCTGCAGCAGCTCTGTGTCTCCCAGAAGGACAGCAGCAGCCAGCTCTGCAGTCCCAGAAGGAAGTAGTTTCAAGACAGCCAGCCCAGACCATCCATTGCAGGCAACATCCCAGCAGAGCACTGGGAAGAGACTGCAAGCCTGTGGGCATGGCTTTGCCACCCTCACCCCCAGAAATGCCAGGAACCAGTCCTGCTACCCAGGCTGCCGGCAGCACTGCAGCCTTGCTGGCTGCTGACACTTAACCCAGCATCCTGCAGCCCTCCCACTCACCAATCTCGCTGATGAAGGCTTGCACAATGTCCTTGCTGCTGTCTCTGGGCTGGGCTGGGCTGAGGAGTGGCTGGTGCCTCCATGGCCGCACAGTGGGTGCCTTGGTGGGAAGGCTGCTCTCTCGACCTGCTTTCCGTGGTGGTGCCACAGCCTGGGAGGTGGATTTTTGGCCAGGCACCTCCTGCCCGGCAGCTACCTTGGGCTCCAATGGGGCTTCCTCTGCTGCCTCCTTCCCTGGCTCTACAGCCTTCTCCGCGGCTTGGGTGCCAGGGGACTCCCCAACAGGGGCAGGAGACACCTCTGCTGGGCAGCAGATGGCAGCTGGGGGGACCTTTGGGAGCTGGTGGGGAGTTGCAGCTTGGGACTCCTCCGGAGGCTGGGTGGGGACAGCCTGGGGGACTGGCACTGCAGGAGGGACCCTGCTGGGCTGGGCAGTGGCAGCTGAAGGGGCTGGCAGGGGCTGGGCTGGGGCTGGGGCCAGAGGGGCCTTGGGGAGGGAGCTCTCTCCTGCCAGCCTTGCCTGCCTCCTGGGATCTGACACCCTGCCAGCTGCCGGCCTGGCCGGGCCACCTGCAGGCCCCATCTCGCTGCTCGGGGCAGCAGGTGACTGGGCAGGGAAGGCTGGTGGCTCCGGGCAGCTGAGCATAGGGGCAGCAGGAGACTGCCCATGCAGAGGGGCTGTGCCAGGGTGGCTGCCAGCTGGGAAGGCAGCGGTGGCCTGCACTGCTGCTCCAGGGTCCCTGTACGCAAGGGAAGGCACCGGAGGCGGCACGGGGATTCCAGGCCAGTAGGATGGTGGTGCCCACCCAACTGGGGCATAGGGGCCACCTGGGCCAAATGGAGGCGGGGGTGGCAAAGGTGGAGGGGGCCAGGCCATGGCTGGAGGTGGGAGGCCAGGCACCATGTGAAAAGCACTGGAGGAGCTGGCACTGGGTGGTGGGGGCAAACCATGGCAGCCCATGGGCTGCGGGCTGAAGCAGGGCCAGGAAGGCACTGGTGGGTAAAGGGCATAAGCACCGGCAGAGGCTGGCGGCATCCCAGTGGGGGCCACCCCAGCAGCTGGGGGCACGTTTGGTGCGACAAAAGGCATTGGTGCTGATGGCGGTGGTGGAGCTGCGGCAGGTGCTGGGGCTGAAGTCAGAGCAGCGGGAGCTTTGCCGGCAGGAGAAGGGACAGCAGCAGGGCTGGTGGGTTTGTCCGGTCCCTTCTGAGCACTGTCCGCCTCGGTGGCGGAGCGCATGGGTGACACCAGGCAGGGGATCTCCGCCAGCTCTGTCGGAGGCTCGGGGACACTGGGCCACTTGCTGGCCACTTGCTTCTTGCCCTCGTGGCTGCCACCCGCGCTCGGCTGACGGTGCAGCATGCGGATGCGGTACTCACGCAGGCTCAGGGCCTTGGGTTTGGCTTCCTTAGGCAGGCCCTCACTTGGCTCTGCTGCTGGCACCCTCTGGGCAGGCTCCAGCCCAGCACCTTGCTCTGGGAGCTGAGAGGCAGCCTCCGAGACCCCACTGCTCTGTCTGGCAGATGGCTGCGCATCTCCCTGGCCCTCAGCCTGGTCTGTCGGGCTGGGACATGCAGCTGCTGGCTGCCTCTCCACGCTTGGTGCAGTCTTCTCCAGGGACACCAGAGTCTTGTTCTTCTCCAGGGCCGCATTCATGGTTTCTGGTGCCGGCTCCTTCTGCAGCTCCTGCTTCACCTTCTTGGGCAGCAAAGCCGCTGCTGTGCTCTGAGGCCTGCCCCGGGGCCGAGGTGCCCGCTCAGCATGCAGCTCCATCTGCCCCTCCTTCCGGGCTCTCTCCAGCTGCTGTGCCAGGAAGTCTGAGACCTGAACAGAGGGACACTCTGCCCGCTGCCTGCTGATGGCTGGCTGGGCATGGGGCTGTCCAGAGCCAGTGGAACGGAGCCGGTGGGCTACACAGTCCCTGCCAGGCCGGGCCTGCTTGCTTTGGTCCTCTGCTGCTTTCTTTTTCCGACTCTTCCTTGATCTCTCACGGCCCCGTCCCTTCTCAGAGCATTCACGTTTTCCACCTGCTGGGGCTTCTGTGCTGTGCCAGGAGCTCTTGCTGGGACCTGAGGCTCCAGGTGCTGCTGTCTCCAGTGGGGAGGTGGCCTCTGCAGTACTGCATGAAGGCTCCTTCCCAGGCAGTTTTTCCTCCTTCTCCTCTTCCAACCTATTTTCCTGGGTTGGAGCTCCTGGCAGCTCCCCACGATCTTCTGGGATTGACTCCCCAGTAGTCTCCTCTACTCCCAGGAGTTGGGGCTCCAGGTCAGGGGAGTTGGGAGTCAAGGGCTGCAGAACCACAGGGATCTCCACACTCTCTCCCTCTCCAGGCACAATTTCCAGCAAGACAGGACTGCTCAGAAGCTCCTTGGCCACAGGCTCCGTGTCAGGGTCCAGGCACACAGTGAAGGTGGGCAGGCAGTAGGGGTGCATGGACTTCACCAGCTCGCTCAGGGATACGTCACCTGTGTTGATGATGCAGGGGTCTTCATGCTCCTCCAGCGGCACCCCTGCCTCGCTCACACAGAAATTCACAGCTTCCATGCTTCTGTCTATCTCCAGGTTCAAGGCAGCCTCTTCCTCTTCTTCCTCCCCATCACTGCGCTGTGGCAGGGGCTGCTCTCGGGCTCGGTGCCAGCCCACCTTCCTCTCCACTCTCGGGGTACTGCAGACTTGCTTCTTTGGCAGCACTGGGTCCTCGAGGCCATGAGTAGCACGGTCCCAGGCCACATCTGTGTCAGTCTGGGAAAGGGGACCACAGCAAACATCAGGTCCTGGGCTTTTAGCAGCACTCCCCCAGGACAGCCAACTGGGTCTGCTGCAACTCTACAGCAAAGCCCCATGGCTGACAAAAAGCTGGGACACATCTGACCTGCCCAGTAAAACACAACAGAGCTGGAAATCTGATGCTCCTATGGGAGCATCCCCAGTCCCTGGCACCCACCACGTGAGGCAGACCCTGCTCCCACTGCCACTGGTACCTTGCAAAAGCATCGTCTCAGGGAAAGGATGCCCGTGCCAGGAGGGAAGGCTGGGGGCTGCAGCAGAGGCAGTTATCCCAGCACCACCCCAACACTGCTGCTTCAGCTTGCCCTGCTCAGCTGCTCACCTTCCCAGCCACGGAGACACTGCTGCTGCTGCTGCTGCTGAGAGGCCTGAGAGCCTTAGGCTGCTCCAGGGTAGGGCTCTCACACTCCAGCAACGGGCGGGATAAGGTGAGAAACTTCTGAAACTGGAAAGATGGACAGGAGATGAGACAGTGGCAGGTCTACGCTGCTGGAGGGGACAGGCCACCCCCAGCCCCACAATGCCCACACACTTCACCCCACAAAGCCCAAGAGCAAACAGCCTTGTTTCACCCACACTGCACACAGCTCCCACTGGGGACATGCTGCTCCCCAAAGCCTCTGGCACATCTCTGGCTCTTTATAAAGACTCAACGGGGAGGCATGGCCCTCCAAAGCACTTCTCTCACATTGGAACTGTCATAAGAGTTCATCTCAGGGTACTGGGGACCAGGGTCCTACTGGCCTACTTCAGGACACCCTCATGCTAGGACCTAGCAGAGCCCTGCCAGAGCATCTTCCCATGGGCTCTGGGGTCAGGCTGCCTCTGCCCCCCAACTTACCGAGGTGTTCTCCCGCTCACGAGGTGAGGTCAGCAGCTCTGCATCCATGATGGTGTCAAAGGGGGACAAGGTCTCATCATCTGTGCTGTCCAGGATCTCTGTGATGGCAGTCAGCAGGGACAGCTCGTTCTGAGCATCCAGGCAGGCCTTGCTCTGCTGCAAGGGTAGGGACGGTCTCAGAGGGCGATGGGACACAGCCCTAAGACTTGGACACTGAGGACACTGCCATCACCCCCACCCATGCCACACCCCACATCTGTGTGTGAGCTCCCACCTCGCTCAGAGAAAGATCCTCAATGATGGAGATCACAGAGGAGTCAAGATAGTTCTGCATTGTGCCCAGGATCTCTTCAGCCTCTAAGATGGTTTCTGCATCCAACGATGTTAAGTTCAGGTCATCGTCCTCAAGGGAAAAGCACTGTTGAGGAGCACGGAGAGCCAGGTAAACACTTTGCACAGCCCCACTACCAGCACTGATTTCCTCACAGTACACACAGGCTCTGAACAGCCTGTGCTGCAAACTGTGGCAGGGCACCCCCAGCACCCTGACCACGCAGGGGAAGCAGGTGGGACGCAGCTGCAGGTCAGAAGGTGGCATAGGGAACCTTCCCCCTTGCTTGCAGGAGAGTCCACTGCACAAAGGCCTGTGCTGCTCTCAGCCCGAGACCCTTCCAATTACCCAGGATGCCTCCACACCGAAAATTTCTGCCTGATTCACTCTGCAGCTGCATGACTGGGAAAGATGAATGGATAAAACACCAGGCTCTACCCAACACCACACATGGTCCTGCAGGACAGGGAGGGGACAGGCCAGCTCCAGCCACCTCATGGACTGTCACGCGCTCCTCCGATTCCGGCTGTTGGTGCTTCAGATAAGCCCAAAACCATTACGAAACTCATAACAAAAGTGCAGGAGTCAGCAAGAGGGGTGCAGCCAGCTGCCACTGCTGGAGCCATACCCCAGTACCTCTGCTGCAGGCTACAAGAGGACATGGTCTGTGCTTGCAATCCAGGACCAAACCAGCTTTGTCACTCTTCCTCCTCCAAATTCCCAACCCCATATCCTTTCCATCCCCCAGCCACCTCCAGGGATGCTCGGGCAACTTCAAAAAAGTATTTGCACTGCACTCCAGGGTGTCACACAGCCATGCTGCAGGACAGCCAGGAAAAGCCAGATGCTGGGCAAGGGAAGGGGCTGCAGCCCCCACTTGAGCAGAGCCACAGGACACACAGAGCAGAGCAGCAGCGCAGGCGTGCCACCGGCACGAGACAGGATGCGAATTCCTGTTTGTAGATAGGCTTAGGCAGAGAGATAATGGAGGCTGGGAAGATAAGGGCACCAAGGACAAGAGCCCTGGGAGAGTACACCTCCCTCCCAAAGCTAGCCAGGAGCAGGCTGTGACCCATCTTCCCGCCCTTGGAGCAGCACCAGCACCGTGAGAATACAGCCAAACCTTGGGGGATGCACATATGATGCAGTTCACCTCTGTTTCAGCTTGCGTGAGCCTGTGCCCATGCAGAACAAACTGTACCTTGTCCCTACAGAGAAGCTACTAATACTTTGAAATCCTCTTCTAGCAAGCAGTAAACTGCACCAGAGAGACAGCAGGCATATCACAAAATAGATGTTTCTAAAATACAACAGCACCAAAGCCACGTGCCCAAACCCCTGGTCCCTGGGGCTCTTCAGAGACTTCCTCTGATAAGACTAAACAGGCACCACTGGCCACAGCACAGCCAGGAGCCCTGCGCAACCCCAGAACACAGGCACCCCAATACCAGGCTGGGAATCAAAGCCAGGACACCCACAGCAATGCCCCGAAGCTACCCATCCCAAATTCCCCCAGTCTGTGACATGACAGCCCTAAGGACCAGGAGTCTACAGTAGTTTGGGGCTCAGCAGACAGGCTGCCAGCCCAGACCAGCCTGTTCCAGGGCTCTCTGCCTGGAAGTGGAGCCCACCAGTGACACCAGGGCACCCCTCCACCCCACTACGTGTTCAGGCTGTGGAGCAGTTTTAGAGCAGTTTTCCTGCTCAGCATCCCCAGTCCCCTCCCTCGCCGGTGCTGGCTGCCGGTCAGAGCGCAGCGCAGAGCCTGCTGGCGGCCCTCTAGGCGCAGCCTGGCTGCCATTCCCGACCAATCCTCACGCAGATACTGGGAGGACATCCAGGCTCACACGCCCCGAGTGCAACCCTGAGTCACCGGCAGGCAGAGGTACCCGGGCCACCGAAGGAGCCAGCAGGATGAAGCATCAGCAGCCCAGGGACGCAGGGACCATCTGACCCCAGCCTGTAGATGGCAAAGGGATCCGAAGGACACCCCGGGCTGCACAGCCCTGCTCATCCGGCCACAGGGCGGCTCTCCCCAAAGAAAACATGTAATAAAAGGTTTCCAGCTGTGATCAGCGCTGGACATCAGGAGGGAGGGAAGTAAAACCCTCCCACTCAAATGGCCTCTTCCTGTGGCTCCTGCCCGCAGCCCGGGAGGGAGGGCGGGCAATCTCCCATGCCTTCCTCGAGTCCCTTGACTCAGCGCCTTGCAACAAGGAGTCTCACAGCCGTGAGTCACCGGCCTGGGCTGTGTTCCCCCAGGATTCCCTTTGATCCACCTGGGGACGGGCACCTCCTGCAGCACTCATCACTCGAGCATCGCTTGTGCGTCGGGGCGGGGGTACGAACCAGCCCAGCCTGCTCCAGCGTCCCTGCCCGCGCTCCTCCCTGCCAGAGACCCCTGTCACTCCTAGCCCGGAGGGAAGGGGGGAACCCGCCGTGCCTTCCTGCACAGCTCCCCGTGCTTGCTTTAAGCAGCGCTGCAGGGAAAGAGGGTCACAGGAATGTTCAAGGACAGGCTTCGGCTCTGGCCACGCTGTGCCCAAGCAACCAGCACTGCCGGGGAGAAGGGAGGATGCCCACAGCCCCAGAGCGGGTACCGGGACTGGAGCTGACTGCTTGCAATGGACACAATCTAAGCGAGGCCACCAGCTCCTCCGGCACCCACCCGGCGCAGGGTACACTGCGCTCGCTGCTCTGCTCCCCGGAAGGGACAACGGAGGCCCCCGCAGGCCGCTGCTGACACGTGTGCCCGGCGTGCTGCGGCTACGCCCCGAGCACAGGGCGGCCATGGTCCCCGGCTGGCTGCCAAGGCTGCTCCTACAGCGCCGGAGCGGCCGGCAAGGGCGGGGGGTAAGCCCGGGAGCCGGGGGGCTCCGCCCGGCCAGCGCAGCACAGCCAGAGGATGCTCCCTGCATTCCTCCGCTGCTTTCGGAAAGCATCAGGCGGGAACACACCTCTCTTCCCCCACACGCAGCCCACTCTGCTCACGTCAGGGAGGGGCGAGGCGGGCTTGGCATCCTCCAGCCCGGGGTCGGGATAGGGGTGTCTCCCCCGCAGCCCCTCAGCCACGCAGGAGAACCCTGACGGAGGCAGAAGCCTAGGGCTTTCCCAAAAAAATCCCGGCAAAAGCACAACGCAGGTGCCCCCGCGTCCCCTCCCGGGGTGCTGCATCCCCGCGCTCCCCGTCAGACAGCAGGGCACCCGCACCCAGCCCGGCCCCGGCAGGCGCCCACCGGGGCCGGTGACAGCGGCAGCGCCGCGCCCCACACCTGCCCCGGCGCGGGAACCTCTTGCTGGGGATAAAGCCCCGCTTGCTGTGGATCAGCTCTCGGTACGGCTGGAGGAACCTCTCCCGGCCCGGGCCACGTTGTGCAAACAGAGCTCCTGCCACCGAAACCGGCGGGTGTCCCAAACCGCGCCAGCCCCAGCTCCCCGCGGCCGCAGGTGGCAGAGAGGGGCGCCGGGATGGAGGGACCGCGGGGGAATGACACGAGCGGCATCCTCCTGTCCCTCACTACCCAAGGCCGGGGTGTCATCTCCCGAAGGGGTCACCAAGCCACCCGTCTCGCCGGGTCCCGTGGCCGTGCTGCGGCCCCTCTAACCCCGTAATCTCCCCGTGCCGACGCCCCACGCCGGTGGGAGAGCTGCGGGCACCCCATTCCCCCACCCAAAGAAAGGGAGCCCCACTCCGGAACCAGCGGAGGCGCCGCCGGCCCGTGCTGCGATCCCCGCCCGCCGCCGGTGCGGCGGGCCCGCTCCGGCACACGTGGTGCAGCGGCCGCGGGAGCCGCGCCCGGCCTCCACGTGTCACGGCGCGGGCCGCCGCGCCCCGCCGCCCCTTACCTGCAGGGGGCTGCCGGCGCGGAAAGGCGGCTCGCGCAGGGCTCCGCCGCTCGCCAGGCCCCGCGGAGCGGCCGCGGCGGCAGCGCCACCGGTCCCGGCCCCGTTGGCGGCGGGCACCGCTCCGCCCCGCCGCGCCGCCATCTTGGCGCCTCTGCTCCCAGCGCGGCCACTGCCGAGAGCGCCACGTGACCGCCGCCCCTCCCGCACTACAGCTCCCGGCAACCCCCGCGCCGCCCCGCCGCGCGCAGCACGCCGGGAGCGCACCCTTTCGCCGCTGGCCGCGCGCCGAGAGGCGGGCAGCAGCCTGAGGGGGCGCCCGGCGCCGGCGGCGCGGGCGGCCATCTTGAGGGCGGGCAGACCCTCGGGCTTCGCGGCCATCGTTGCGGCGGGCGGCGGCGAGGAGGGTCGGCCCGGCCCCGCGACGCGCGGTGGGAGGGGCGGCGCGGGCGGGACTGGCGGGAAGCGCCCCCTGGGGGCGGGGCAGGCGCGCATTTTCCCGCGGCGCCGCGGGCCCGCCCCGCCGGCTCTGGCGCACACGTGTGCGCGGCCGACCCGCGTGTCCCCGCGCTTCCCGGAAAGCAACGGCAGAGCTGCTGTGGGCTCGCCGTCTCCTGGCTGTGAGCAGCGTTCCCTCTGCCTGAGGTGCCTGTGCCATGGTGCTCCATTGAGCCCCACCTCGTGTGGGGCTGGTGGAGGTGAGACGCAGTGTGGTGGGCACAGGGCGGATGAAAGAAACTATCGAGTATGAGAGGAGGGATGAGCACCGTGAGCTGCCGTGCACCCTCCTGGCATGGCAACGGGGCAGGATACCCAAGTCACTGCTTGCGCTTAGGCTTGTGCTGTTCTCCAAAGCTGGCACACAGAAGATCACCTGGAAAATGTGAGGGAGCCAAACTGGGCTCACTGGACACAGTTGCTATCCAGCCTGGCTCCCCAAGAAGGCAAGGGATGCTGGTGTGCACAGGTGCTTGGCCTGGCCCTGCTTGGTGCCCTCCGTTCAGGAAGCCAAGAATCCCTCTGGGGACTTTTTGTGACTTCCTATGGCTCTTCTGGCTTCCAGACTGACAGTAGGATCATCTCATGGAGTTCAGGGATGTGCTTACAGCAGCACAGGTGCAGTGTGGACATGTCACTGGAGCCCTGAAGTGCACGATTTACCTGGTGGGGAGCAATTTTCCCTTTCTCTACATCAGTCCCTGGAGCACAGGCCTGCCCCGGCCAGATTCCCTTGGGGATCCACGGGATAGAGCTGCTTTTCTCAGCCCTGTGTGCCTGGTCATTGGACTGAACTATGTCAGACACATGGAGCCTCATCCTGCTCTCCTTCCTTCCACCCCTGCCACAAGGGACTTTAAAAGTGATCACTTGTCACTTCCTGCCTTGCAGGGGCTGCTCCTCCCTAGCCACAAACAGGCTCTCTGTCCAGGGAGCTGCTCCCCTCCACCTCCTCGTCCAAGGAGCCCATAGCACTTCTCACCAACACTTGTATCTGGCCAAAATGCTGTCTGAGCAGCAGGCAGGTGGCTGTGTCCTTGTTCAGGGCTATGGATCCATGTCTGAGAGCTGCAGAGCACACCTGTTGCAATGGGTGAATGCGAGCACACTGCTGGGGTGTGGGGGATTTTGCTGGATGTAACTGGCTCCTCAGGCCAGCACCTGCTTCTGACACTGCAGAGGAAGCTGGGCAAGTGTTCCAGGTTGTCTGCAGCTCAGGTGTGGTCAAGGAATAAATCACTTTTCAAATGCCAACGTTTCTGTCCACTGGCCTGAGGAGAAGCTATCTATAACCTGGCACCCAGAGAGCTGCTGACAGGGATGTGGAGCAACGTTCCTCTTGGAGCCCTGCAGCTTTCCTTATCCTGCGCCACACCCTCCTTTGCTGTCATGTCCTCTCCCCTGGGCACATCCAGGGCATGCACTGACCTGCCTAATCCCTCTGTCCCTGCGTGTGGCAGGACCCTGCGGCACAACAAGGCTGATCTCTGACAGAGCAAGCCTGGCCTGGTGTGCATCCTGTAAAGTGGAACCAATATTCCTTGCACATAGGGTCCCTGGAGTGTCACCATAGGGAGTCCCACCTGCAGTTATCTCCCTCCCCCAGTCCAATCCCCAGCAGGGATGCACTCCTGGCACAGGGCAACACCAGGCATTCCTGCTGGTTTACAAGAAAAACAAACAACAAGCCAGAAAGGAATATGCGCATTCTACATCCCTGGCTCCCCTCCCTTCCTTCTCTGTGTTGTGACCACTCCCTGGCCAGGCACAGCCAGATGCTGCTCAGGGCCATCGCGTTTCAGCCTGTGCAGCACCCAGGGTGGGCAGCTTGCACAGGGCTAATAGGCACAGCGTGAAAAGGAGAGCCCCAAAACCATGTGGTGCTTAAAGGACACTCCACTCAGTAAAGTGTGGAATGTGGTTGGGAATGTGTGTCCCAACCAGGCAGGAGCAGATGGCTGAAGTTGGCCCTTCAGAGAGAAGAGAAGGGTTTAGCTCCCTGGGGCAGTTTGCTCAGCCCAGGGTGCCGCTCCCATCGTGGGGCTGGGGCTGCATCTTGGCAGGGCAGTAGAGGGACAGTGCTTGCCTCTGCAGACTGGGCTCTGTCCCTACAGCTGGTGTTGCAGGAGCAGAGCTGCGTGGGGCTGGGCCAAGATCCCTGGTGAGGTCCTCTTGGTGGGTGTCCCCCTGAGAGACCCTGTCCGTATGGCACTCTGCTCCTTCTGCCCTGGCATCTCTCTGGCCCCCAGCCTCACCCGGGATGCTGTCACATCTCTCCGACATAGGGTGCAGCACAGGCCAGAGCAGCTCCCAGCCTCCTGTCCAGCAGCCTCTGCCATCCCCTGCTGCACAAGGCACAGCAATCGCAGCTCACACTCTCTCTATGCAAAGCGCTGCTGCGAACCCCCTTCCTTCCTGCCCTCCGGCCCTCTCTGCCCCTTTCCCTCCCACCCACAACCTCCACAACGCCGTGTCTTTCCCGTGCCCCGGGGCTGGGGACTGGCAAGGTCCCAAAAAGCACAAGCCTTCAGCAGGCTCCTCCATGCGGAACAGCCGCGGCGTCCTCTGCTCGTCCCCACGGCCTCCCAGGTGGAAACCCCAACAAGCTGCCCTGAGACACCCGGGGCGCTCATCGGCCACCCCGGGCGTGGGTCCCTGAGCACTCGTCCCTCCGCTTGAGTCCCCCTCAGGCCCTGGGAAGAGCAGCCCCGGCCGGGGGGGACGGAAGCCTCAGCCCTGCGCTGCCCCCGGGAGCCCCGCAGCCCTGAGAACCCTCACCCACACACGGGGCTCTGGGGAGAGCGCTACCCCCGCTCCGACGGCCGCAAACCCCAGGGGGCAGCGCCGAGAGCCTCCTCGGAGCGGAGGGGGGAGTCTTCGTCCTTCCCTTCGTGTCCTCCCTCACGGACCCCCCCGGTCACACACCGGGATCCCCCCGCCCCTCACAGCGAGGGGGGAATGGAGGGGGGGGCGCGTGCGTGCGAGCGGGGCAGCGGCGGCAGCGACGAGCCGAGGGGGGGGCGCGCACGCACGCAACACGCACGCGCTCGCGGCGGGGGGGGAAACGGGACGCCCCGCGCACGCGCAGAGGCGCCCCCACCCGCCCGCCGCCGGCGCAGCCGCCCCCGCCCCCGCTCCCGCTCCACCGCCGCGGCCCCCGCCCCGACCGCCCCCGCCGCCGCTGCTCCTGCTGCCGCTGCCGCCGCTGCTCCGCCGATTCGCGGCGCGCCAGCCTCTGGCCCGCCAGCCTCTGGCCGCGGCGCTACCCGCCGCCCGCCGCGCCGGAGCCCGCGGCGCGCCGCCCATGCGAGACCCCCGCGGCCCGGGCAGCGCGCAGCGACCCCCGGCCGGGCCAGGCATGTGAAGATGTCAGTGGGCTGTGCATGCCCTGGTAAGTGCGCGGCGGCGGGGCGGGGGCTGCCCCTCGGGCTGGGGTCCCCGCGGTATCGGGCTGGGTGGGGAGCTGGGGGCCACCTACGGGGTGGGGGCCCCAGTGGTGTCGGGGTCTGGCTGTGGGGCTGGGGTCCCATGGTGTTGGTGTTGGGGTCCGGCTGTGGGGCCGAGTCCCCTAAGAATGGGCGCTGGGGTCCGGCTGTGCGGCTGGGGTCCCCACTGCATTGATGTTGCTGTCCTGCTTTGGGGCTGAGATCTCCAGCTACGGAACTGGGGTCTCTGTGGCGTTGGTGTTGAGGTCTCCGTGGCATTAATGCGGGGATCTCTTAAGACATTGGTGGTGTAGTCCAGCTATGGGGATGGTCTCTCTATGGTATTGGTCCCTGGGACTGCATGGCATTGGTGATGGGATCTCGCTATGGGGCTGAGGTCTTCACAGTGTTGGTGCTGGGGTCTCTGTGGCATTGGTGCTGGGGTTTGGTTATGGGGCTGGGTTCCTGGGGCATGGCTGCGGGGAGCTGACTACAAAACAGGGGGCTTTTCAGTGTAGATGCTGAGGTTTGGTCATGGTGCTGGTGCTGGGGATAAGCTATGGGTGTCAGCAAGGTGTGGAGACTGGAGTCCTAGTCACTATGGTGTGGCTATTGGGTCCAGCCGTGGGGGTGAGGTCCCCATGGTACGGGCTGTTGGAATCCAGCTGAAGGTCTGGAGTCCCTAGAGCATGGACTCTTGGGTCTGACTGTGGGATTGGAGCCCCATGGTCATGGGTGCTACGATGTGGTTGTGAGGCTAGGACTCCATGGCATAGGTGCTGGGGTTCCTATGGCATGGATCCTGAGATCTGTTGGACTAAGAGATCTGGGATGCAAGAGCACATGAATGCTGGTACCAGCCTGGAACTGGGACCCCACTGGCAGAGTGCTGCAGGGGCATTGGGCAGGCATGCAGGTGGCAGTGTGAAGAGTGACCCCAAAGTACCCCTGTGGCCAGAGCAATAGGTCTGTGGGGTGCCACAGCTCCCCATGTAGGTGTGAGGCACAGAGTCCCTGCAGAGGCTTGCCAGTGCTGCTGGTGGACATGGATGCTGAATGGCCCCCCACCATGGCAATTGTGGGGTGTCTGCTGGAGAGCTTGTTCCTAATTCTGGAGCCCGCGGGCTGGCAAGGCTGCAGGACTACATAGGAGGTGTGATGAGTTGGTGAGGTCTCAGCGCCTGGGAGGGTGCTGCCGCAGGGATACTCATCTGCACGCCTGGGCTTGGGGGCAGGTTTGGGGCAGCTGGCCTGGCTGCATCGCCTGCTGCTGCGTGCAGAACGTTGCTGTGCCAGGAACAAGGCAGGGCAGGGGTCCCAGAGGGCTGCTGGAACCTTGTCCAGCACCAGGTCCCCGTGGCGTTGGCCAGCAGACAGGGAGCTAAGTTTGGGGGGCCCTGGGGAGAAGGTTCTGCCATTTCCCTGGGCATCTGGCACATGGGGTCCCTGTGCGGGAACAGCAGGGATGCTCCTCAGCCCAGTTCCCGTGGCAGCATCCCTGTGGTCCCGAGAGAGCCTCCTGCTAGGCCAGGAGCCCATGCTGGGGGGCTGCTGGAGGCAGTGGGGCGCTGTGACAGCACACGGTCCCCGTGCCTCCCCCGGCGCCGCCTCTGCCCAGGGGTCTGCAGCTGGATGAGCGGGGTGGGGAAGGGGTGCCCCTGCGCGGCGGCCCCCCGCCCCTGCGCTGCCTGCGCCTCGCCGCCGTGTTTCTATGAAGCCAGGCGGCCCCTTCCCCCATCCTCCTCCTCCTCCATCTCCCACTGGAAGCTGCCAGAGCGCTGCTTCCTCAAGCAGAAAGTCACGTGAACCTCCCTGCGAGCCAGGCCGAGCAGCCACAGCACCCGCCCCGCAGGCACCTCGCACCGGGGCACGGCACCCTCCGACACCCGCAGCCTTGGCGGGGCTCCCGCCGCGGCGGGGCAAAGGCCGTGTGACGGCCAGCGGGGGGCCCTTCGTATTCCCCGGGAGCTGGCCCCACGCCACTGGGAATGTCATCGGCATGTTGGTGGATGCAAAGAGGGGGGTCCTCCCTCGGTGCGGTGATGGGGAGCCGTGAGGTCACCCCTCACCTGGGAGTATCCCTGTGGATGGCTTCATGTGTTGTGTCCCCCCCATGCCGCCCCTGCCCGCTGCCCCAGGGCAGGGAGGACACGAGGCTGCTGTGCGGTGTTGCCGTGCAATGTACATGTGCCCCCCGCGTCTTCCCCCGCTGGGGCTGGGTGGCACGCCGAGAGCCTGCGCCCCCCTCCCCCTTCCCCTCCCCGGACTGTTTATCGGAATATAGAAAAAACAAGCTCTGCCGCTGGCCTCCCGCCAGCCAGAAACATTTAATGAGCCGCTCTGCCCAGGCTGCTCTTCGGGGCTGCATTAACTTGGAGGAGTTTCCTGCTTGGGAGCTGCTGCCGGGGGGGGGGTTTGGCTGCCCCCCTTCCAAGTTGTGCCTTCCCAGAGGGATAATGTACTCCTTGCTATCCCTGGGGGTGCCTCCTGCCCCACTGCAGCTCCTCTTGCGTCCCTCTGGAGATGTTTCCCTGCTCCTTTCTTCCCCTCTGCAAGAGCTTTGGAGCAGGGAGGCTGCTCAGCTGGGAGGCTGGTGCACTCTTGTCCCCGAGGGAGCTGCTGGGGCCAGTGGAGGCCTGAGGCGGGCTTTGCCCCCCACCTCACGTATGGAGAGGTGAGCAGCAAGAGCGTAATGGGCTCAGAGAGGAGGTGGCAGCAGCTGGGGCAGCAGCTGTCTGGCTGGTGCTGGTGCCGGTGGTGCTGTGCCCAGGGCTGCTTGGAGCAGGGCCTGCAGACAGGTCTTGGCATCCAGACCCCAGCGGGGCCCTGACCCCTGGGGGCACCTCTCACTCTCCCAGCATGCTCTGCACTTTCCTCCTTAATTATTTTTATTATTATCATTGTTTTTCCCCCTGTAGTGATGGTGTCAGTGCAGGGGGGGAGGAGGGAAGCAAAGCAGAGTGGAGCTGTTCTCCCTCCCTGCGGGGCTGGCTCCAGCTTCATGGCAGCGATGGCAACTTTCCCAAGGTCAGCGCCTTCCCTGGGACACCTTGCAGAGAACTAGCCTGTGCACCCCTCTGGCTGGAGGGAGAGCTTCCCAGGGCACATGCTTTGGGTCCCGGCATGGACACGTCCAGCCAGGGCACGGCCCGTTGCCGTATCCCTCCCTTCTGCCGAGCTGGCGCCGTGCATCCCCCACTGTCACGAGGCCGAGCTGTGCCACATGCCTTCTGCGACAGATGCGCTGGGAAAGGGATGGCAGCGAGCGGGCTGAGTGCCGCGGCGGGGGGGCAGGCAGCCCTGACCTCTGTGCGCTCTGGCTCCCAAACAGCCCCGGGGTGCCTGGCACCTTGGGGTGCCCCGTGCCTGCTGGGGAGGAGGGGAGCAGTAGGGGTCCCGAGGCCTCGTTGTGCATATTGGTGCACTCTAGTCCAGGCTTTCTTCACGTTACCAGTGATGTTTGGATGAAACGTGTTACTTGCCCTGTCCCCCTCAACAGCACAGTGCCTGGCGCTGATACCGTGTGTGCTGCATTGCCTGCACACTTCTGGCATGCTGTGGCAAAGTCGTGATGGGTTTGTGGCTGTCTGGTGCTCAGTGAGGGGATTCCTCAGGGGTCCTGTTGTTGGTGTGAGGCACCATCACAGCACTCCTTGGGGCCACTGTGAGCTCACCCAGGATTTGCCTGGAGAATCCTGCATGGGTTAGTGCCACACCAATGCCAGCGGGTTCTGCACTGTGTGTTTGCACTGGGCCCCAGGTTTATTCCAGGAATGTTGTTACCTGCTTGCCACAAACTGCTGTGAAAGCTGCTCCCCTAGGAGTGAGGGGATGCCTCTGGGGGATGGGGCCTCCAGGGCAGGGAGGTACCTTGTGGCCAGGAATGCACTGGCCAGGTGGCTGTGTGCCCCCGGGCAGGGCACGAGCCGAAGCAGCTCAAGTGTCCCCTGCCCATCCCTTTTGTGTCAGATCACTCGCTTTCATGCCACCCTCTCCTCCCCTACTCTGCTCTGAGATTCTCCCGCCATATCCATGTTGCTAGAACACGCAAGGCATGAGTCTGCTCTGCATGGTGTGCCAGGAGCATGCTGGGACACTTGGGAGCATGGTGCCCATGCACAACAACTGTCGGTGTGTCCTGGTGCCCCAGCTGCACTATCAGCGAGAGCTCCCAGCTCTGTGCAGGGTGACACTGGGCTCTGGGGCTGCTGTTGTGCACAGTGTGGGTGCACCCCTGGGCCTGGGAGCAGTGGGTGTGGGGACAGCTCCCCGGGTGGTGGGTGCAGGCAGGATGGGGCTGGTGACCGTTATCAGCTGCCCGCAGGCTGCGGCTGTGGTTTCCTGCCGGTGCCGGGGGGGAGGGTGCTGGGGAGCAGGCAGGGCTGCCAGGGGGCTCCTGTGCCCCACCTGGAGCGGGGATACTGGCAGTAGTCTGCCCTTCTCCCAGGATCTCTGCTGGGCACGGTTGGGGTGGCTGCAGCAGGGGTGATGCTTTGCAGGTTTTTGGGAGGTTCACTGCTGCATGCTCATGGGAGTGTGGGAAAGTGGGCTGTGCACCATTGTTGGATGTCTCTTTTGAGCAGGAGTGCTGTTGGGGCTCAGGAGTCTCTAAAGCTGTCAGACCAGCCTCCCAGTGCAGCCCACCCCCTTCTCTCCTGGGCAGGTCATGGATGGGGATGAACGTTAAACCCGAGGCGTAATCTCCGCTGTGGCAGGCGCTGGCCCCTGTCCAGCCCTGACCCGCCCTGCCCGCAGGGCGACCGATAACACCCTGCCCGCACCCCCCTGCTGCCACTTCCTTTGGGGGGCCCTGTGGCATATAGCTCCAGCCCCGCTTTTGCAGGGTGTCTCTCTGCCCCGGCTTTGTAGAACCCACAGTCAGGTAGCAGAGCTTACCCTGCACCAAGGTGACGGTGCCTGTGCCCCAGGATGGACCTGTGGCTGAGAGGGTGGCACACAGGGGGTGGGAGGGCCCCAGCTTTCTGCAGGAGCAGCAGCCTCAGGCCCTCTACTACACACCAAGGGACAGGTGTTGTGTATGCAGCCAGGTTTCTGCAGTACAGCTCAGGTGGCTGTACATAGTGATTGCAGCTCAAGCCAAGCTGGGACATTGGTGGTGTTGGCTGGACCATTCTACACCAGCCAGTTGTACCAAACTCTGTTCTGCTATGTGCATTCTCCTCCAACCAAGGTCTTGTGCTGCCTGGGGGTCTGCCCTCCAGGGCAGAGGTTGCCCCTGCTTGCTCTGAGTAGCTGCAGGGTGGTGGGTTCCAGCTTTTGCCTACACCAGCTCTTGCCTCTCTACTAGAAGCCCATGGCAGCTCATGGCGTTGCAGGCACGCAACTCTGCTGGGCATGGGGCAGGTCCAGGCACCCCGACCTGCCTGCTTCAACTGGCCCAGGGCGGGCCCGGGGTGAGCCCGGGGCAGCTGCGGGCAGGGGCAGGCCGGAGCATGGCAGTGGGAGCTCTCTCCCTGCCGGGGATGGCAACGCAGAGCTCCTGGAGGAGCTGATGTGGTGCGGCGTTGCATGGAGCTGGGAATGGGGATGCTGCATGGGTACGGGGAGTGCCAGGCTGCCAGAAGTCCTTGCAGAGGGGCATTTCCCTGCTGAGGCTGGGGAGATGTCCTTATGCTCCTCCCAGCTTGGTGCCCCTGCCAAATCCTTTGGGCAGCCACGGCATGCCGTCGTCGCTGCCAGCGCGTGCGCAGCAGGAGGCTTGGACGGTGGCAGGGTTCCCCCCCAGAACCCCAGGCTGCCCCCAGGTGGCATAGATGGGGCTCTGTGTCAATCCCTACAGGAACTGGACCTGGAGCTGTGGGAGCTGCCATCACCGTCCCACCGTGGTCGTGTCCCTGCTTGGCCTAGCTGGTGGGGAGGAGGCAGCTGCTAACAGGAAGGACACGCATGTTAGCAACAAAAACACGGCAGTGAGAGGAAGCAGAAGCAATGCATTATTGATGGAGCTATTTGATGCTGCTATATTCGGAGAGCTGCTCCGGAGTGTTCAGCAGCACCGTGTAGGGGGGTGGCAGGGGGTGGGCTCAGCTGCTGGAGTTACCTGCTTCGAGTCAACCATGCACAGCCATGGCCCTGTAAGATGTCCCTTACCTTCTCCCAGGGGAGCTTCTAGTGTGGGAGGGCACAGTGACGTGTGTGTACCAGGAGGGTTGGCAGCCTTAGCTGGGGGGGTTTGGTGGGTGGCAGCTCCTGGCTGTGTAAATGTCTTATGGATGCCAAAGGTCCTCTGTGGCTTGGGAGACAGGAGTGGAGGAAATGCAGGGGGAACAGTGGGACAGAGATCAGGATGCTCTCTGACCAGGGCTGAGTTCCTGTAGTTGCAGGGCTGGGTGTTGAGGATTCTGCTTTGGTCGTCTTTGAAGCAGCAGTGCCTGTGCCTTGTTGGTCTTCTTGAGGGACAGAGGGCAGGCACAGGATGCTGAAGCTGTGCAGCCACGCTGCAAGTCACCCCCTCCCTGCTGTGGGTTCCCAGGCCAGGAAAGGGGCTGTAAAACGAGCCATTCTTGTAACATGAGAGAATCCACCTGGAGGCTCTGGAGGAGCCTTAAAACCCTGCAGCTCTGGCAGGCTGGCCCCGGGCTTCTGCAGAGGAGCTGGGGCTCACTGCTGTGG
Source organism: Melozone crissalis (assembly GCF_028551555.1). Lineage (NCBI taxonomy): Eukaryota > Metazoa > Chordata > Aves > Passeriformes > Passerellidae > Melozone > Melozone crissalis. The sequence continues at coordinate 14,078,768 of NW_026535797.1, read as the reverse complement.
GTGGCTATGCTGGGGCTGAGGTCTTGCAGGACGTGCATTGCAATGTCTCAGGGACGGTGCAGGAACACTGTGGAGCATTTCTCTGTGCTGGTGCCACGGGGAAACCCTATTCTAGCAGGATGTGCCAAAGCTTGCTTGTGGACTGCACCTTCCCCTTGGAGCCTTTGGGCAGCCCAGTGGTGCTGAGGCTGACCCATGACACCAGAACCAGGTGTGTTGTGAGGGTGGACACCCCATGTGAACCTCATGCACTGTGGGGTTCTGCACCCCTCTGTAACCTTTCTCCACATCCTCTTGTTTTGGAGAGGATAGGCACCAGTGCATGCGCTCGGTTGCTGCTTGTCCACTGCTCACATATTCAGATTGATTTCTCTGTCCCATGCAAGATGCTCAAGATGTGGCCCTGTAACTTCTCATCCTGCTCTGGCAGCTTTTTCCCAGCCCCTTGGCTTTATTTCTGTCTCTGTGTGTCTGGAAGTGGTTCTGGCTTCGAAGGGTTAATCCCAGGAGCCCCCAGGATCTGCTGCCTGCCTGGCATGACTCACCATGTAGTTTCCAGCCTCCCCCAAACCTCCTCTGGAGAGATGGATCTGTGGCTTCTCCAGCCAAAAACAGGGGCCCCTCCTGCTCCAGAACTCCCTTTTTATCTGGTCATGCATAGCTTTAGGGAGGAAAGAAGCCCCTCCTTGAGAAACAGGGAAACAAAGCATATTTCTGTTTGAAGGATGGTAGGATTTGCAGGGTTGGCTCTTGTGTTCTGGAAAGGGGGGGCTCCAGGATGCATGCTGTGCTGCAGGCTGCATCTACATGCATGTGATGGTGCCCAGGTCTGGCTGCTCTTTGGACAAGTCCGTGAGGTTTGGAAGTTCCTGGCCAGTCCATCTCCCGGTGCAGGCTGTGCTGTTTGCAGAGCTAGCAGATTTTTATTATTATTTTTTATGTAAGCGCGTGTCCACATCCCTGCTCTAGGCCTGCTCTTGCCACGGCCCCGGCCGGCAGTCAGTGTGAGCATGCCCTGCCTCCTGCCCTGCTCGCCTGCGATCCCTCAGGCACACTGCAGGCACACTGAGCCATGGCCACAGGGATCAGAGACACTTGGGCATCCCCTGGCTACCCTGGTCCCCACCGGGCTCTTCCCATCCGTTTCCCTGGGAGGAATCCCTGTGCTCACTCCTGCTCTCGCGCTGCTGCCAGCTCCCTGGGCTGAGACCTGTACCAGGTGTTGGGTCACGGCTGCACTTTGGGGAGACCAGGCAGGCATGGGGCCCTTGCTAGGGGGAGAGTGGAGGCTGTGATCTGGGGGATGTAGTGCCCTAGCACAAAAACTGGGTAGCCCTGTGCTCCCCTCACATGAGTGCTTGGTGAGGAGGGGGCTCCCCCACACCATCGCTGCCACACACGCTTCCCAGCTGCATCCCAGCCCTTCTGCTCTCCATCCAGCATCTATTTAATTATTAACTCGGCTATAACCATAAACAGCTGGGGCTGCTGCAGCCACGTGGACCAGTCCAGCGCTGTCGTCAGAGCTGAGCAGGGACACGTGAGCAGTCCCGGAGGGCTGCTGAGCCCCGGGATAAATTGCTCCAGGCATGTTTGCTGTGGATGCACGGGGCCTGGGGATGAATGGGGGCTGCTCTCTGATCCCCTGGCCATGGCACTGGTGCCAGGAGTCTCTAATATGGGGACAAAATGACCCTTTTTTCACTGTTTTGCAGTATTTTGCAGTAGCAGCGTGGTGCTCAGTGCTGGGGGGTGGTTGTGCCTTGTGTGTCTTTGTGCCTGGAGTGAGAATGGGGTGCGGGTGGACTGCGTTTAATGGCAGTCTTTGCCAGGAGAGATGTGCCATCCCGTAGCTGTCACCAGCATTACAGCTAGAACTTTTTTTGGCCTAATGATGGTAGGGGTCAGCATGCTGCAGCCCCATCTCACCCAGTGCCACAAGATTTGGGCTGGCAGGAGGACAAGGCAGTGAAGGGTCGGCATGCTGGGGCACTCACAGCATCCCTGTGTCCAGTTATCAAGGCACTGAGAGCATGAGTACCTCCAGCTGCATGTGCCTTTCACAGAGTAGGGTGTCACAGAGGTTTTTAGGTTTACAGTGAATTGTTTTCTCTGTAAATCTGGGGTTTACAAAGAGTTTTAGCCTATTTAGCCATGTGGCTGTGGAAAATGATGCTTCCAGGATAGCCTGCAAGAGGAAGGGGAAATCATGGTGGTGCAATGTGGAGCAGGACAGGGTTGGAGCCGATGAGTGTGGGGGACAGGAGTGAGGGATGCTGCCTGTCCCTCTGCAGTGCTGGTCCCAGACAGCCACATCCTTGGGGAGCAGGGGGCTGCCCCCACTCTTCAGGTGCAGGGCTTTGGGTGTGCACAAGCATGGAGGGGAGGAAGCCCCCAAAACCTCATGGATGAGGATTTGCACCAGCCCTGTCTGCTCTGTTGGGTGGAGGGGGGAAGCGAGTGTGCTTGGCAGGATCCAACTGGTTGTACCTGCATTACCCCAGGGCTCGGGGAGGGGATGAGGAGCGGGCCTGGCCCTGCAAGCAGGGGGATGTGGGAGGGTGTGCATGCCCCAGGCACGGGTGCACACCCAGCCGGGCTGTGCCGGGAGGCCTTTGGGAAGGCATGCGAGTGCATGCCAGCCCATCGGCCTGAACAGCAGTGCATGTGTGCAGGGTGAGCTGTACCAGCACACACACACACACGTGTGTATGTGTGTGTGTGTGTGTGTGTGTGTGTACCGAGCCCCTGGGCTTGCCGGCTGGGCTGGCAGCAGAGGTCTGTGCCAGTGTGACTTGCCAGGGCAGGAGAAGCTGCAAGGGGCAGATGTGGGGCGGAAGGGGAATGGGAAAAATGGATTTTTTTTTTTATAACGGAAATTTTCATAATGGATTTTTTTCTAAAATCTCCTGACTGGAAGAGGTTGCAGTTTTATCAAGGAAGGGAGACCCTGGGGGTATGGTGGCAATTGCAAACTGGAGCATTTTATTTTTCATCCCCCCCTCCCAAACAAACCGGTTGTATTTTTCTTTTCTTGTCTGAAACTGAGAGAAAGGGAAACAAGTTTCAAAAAGAAAAAAAAAATCCTGAAAAAACTTCAGACACCCCGAAAGCAAGCTAGGGAGAAGGTCTATTTTTATTCAAACTTTCGCAGTAGGGAAAGAATCCTTGTTCCGGCTGGTGCCGAGCTCCTCAGCGGGACGCGGCTCCCTCATCCCCATCCCGGGGAGTGCCTGTACCGGCACCGGGCGCGGGGGGGGACAGCTCTCCGGGGACCCCGTTTCGGGCGTCACCGCTGGCCCGTGGGCCCCCGGGCGGCGCGGGGCGGGGGAGCCGGTGCGGGGGGAGCGGGCCCCGCTGCCGCCGCCGCCGCAGCCATTGTGGTCCCGGCCGCGGCGCAGACAAAGGAAGCGCCCCCGCCCCGCCCCGCGCCCCGCCCGCCCCGCCCCGCGGCGGCCCCGCGCCGCCCGCCCGCCGCCGCCGCGCCGCCGCCGGACCCCCGCCCGCCGCCGCGCCGTGAGTCACCCCGCCCCCCCGCGCCCCCCTGCCCCCCCGCGGAAGTTTCCCGGTCCCCCCCACCCCGGTGGCGGCTCCGCTCGGGCGGCGGAGGTGAGGGCCGGGGTCCCGCCTGCGCCGCCCCCGCGTCTGCGAAGTTGTGCGCGGCCGCACCGCGCCGCCGCTCCCCACCGGGGCCCCGTACGGCCCGGGGTCCCCGCGGCAGCCCCCTGCCCGCTCTCTGTTCCCCCTGTTCCTCGGCTCTCCCTGTCCTCAGCTCCTCTCTCCTTCCTCGGCTTCCCTCTGCATTCTTACCCAGTTCTCCCGTTCCTCATCCCTCCCCAGCTGCTCAGTGCATCCTTGGCCCCTCAGCTCGTTCCCTTCCCTCTAGCTCCCATGTGTGGCCTCCCCTTCGCTGCCTGTGGTGTTCCTCCCCTCCCCTGGCTCCCCTTTCTTTCCACCACGTATTGGCTTTTGGAGCGGCACCCCCAGCCTGGTGGGGTGCTGCCAGCGGCCCCCATGCCCTGTCGTGCCCTGCTCCATCCCAGCCCGCAGCTCCCTTTGTTCTTCTCCGGGTTCCTTCCCCTGCCGAAGCCCCTTGACAGCTGCCCCACGCCCTCCTGGTCCCCCTGCCTTTGCTGTCACGGGGTTCACGGGGCCAGTGCCCAGCTCTTGGGGCTGCTCACCTGCCGCACCTCACTGCTTGCTGCAACTTCATCCTTGCTCGCAGCTCAAAGGGTCCCGCCAGCCTCCCACGGGTGCAAAGGGAATAAAAGGTCCAAGAGGTGCAAACACACGAGGGCCACACATTTTTCAGAAGCTGCCTTGCTGGGTGTCCAGGCTCAGGGGGCTGTGGGCATAGGGGGCTCATTCTCCCTGGCAGACAAAGCACTGTCTTTACCTGGGCTAGCCAGAAGTGGGAACCAAGCTGAGGGTGAGCACAGCATCCTCGGGAGTGGGGAAGCCTCAGCAGCTCCAGTTTAGGAGTCAGCATGCATGCCAGAGCTGTGGAGGGGTGTCTTAGCTTGGCGGGTGTTTTCCTGGAGCCCCTTTGGTAGAGCCTGCTGTGGTAGGCTGCCCTGATCTCGGGTGTCTGGCCTGGTAGTCCCTGCCAGCCCGCCCGCTAGGGATGGGTGATAAGCACTCCTGGGGCTCCCTTGGCTTGGGCAGCCCCAATCCCATCCCTGCAGCCTTAGCTGGCAGGCACCATGGCAGGAACCTGCTGAGCAGCTGCTGTCCCTAGCCAGAGCCAGTGCTGCAGCAGGAGCAAAACCCAGAGGTGTCAGCCGTTCTCAGGGTGAGGTGTGATTAAAGGGGTGCAAGGCTGTGGGGTCTAACAGGGAGTCACCTTCTGGGGGCACACCGTGTGCACTTAGCCCACACTGCAAACTGTCACCTGCTTTCTTCTCACCAGGAGGGTCTGAGCCTGCTGGGCTAGGCAGGTGTGAGAGCAAACACCCCTTCCCAGGGGCTTCCCAGTTGTTCTCTGTGTGCTTTCAGTAGCACCTTGTCTGAGCAGTTTTGCAGCGACTCCTCCAGTGCTGGTCAGGTATCAACTCTTACTGCTTCTGTTGCAAGTATGAGTAAATATCAGTGTGCTTGTTCCTTTAGGTATTGGAGTGTTCTCATTGTACATTGTACAAGACCATACATTGTATGGTCTTTCCACTCCCTGATGCTGTAGAAATCCCAGGTTTGTGATCTCAGAACCCCTTAAAGAGTGAGTACTGCTGAGCAGAATGACATAACGTTGTGTTGCCTCTAACTGGAAAAGGCAGTGATTGAAGGGGGGCAGGCTGGTGCTGGAAGGTTTGGTGACACAAAGGTTTTGCTGCCGTTTGGTGACTTTTCTCCTCACCAGGAGCAGGTCGCAATCCATGTAAGACAGGAAAAGGGCAGTGAAAAGCCACAGAAGTTCAGTTGAGGCAAAGGTTCCCCAGGCTGGGGACCTGGAGCCTCTTTCAGCTTCTTTTCAGAGAGCAGCGATAGCTGGAGGCCCTGAGCTTGCCCTGCTCCTCAGGATGCAGGAGCAGAGGATGATATGGACCAGTCCAGCCCCAGGACTCCATTCCTGTTCCGTGGCTGGTAGGGTGGCAGCAGTGCTTGGCCCAGAGTGGTCTCTATCAGTGTGCCCTCTTTCATGTGCTTGCAGCTCTGCACTGGTGTGAGCTTGACATGTCCATTAACAAGACAAACCTAAAGTGCTCTGTGGTGGCAGAGCAGGACAGCGCTTCTCCTGGTGCTCTCCCTTGGAAACCTCCCATCCTCTGGGTGATCTGGGGACAGAGTGCTGCTGCTGTTGTTTGCTCTGTGTGTGTGTTTGTGGGTTGTCACGCTTGCCGCAGTGAGGTTTTGCTGCCCCGTGGTTTGCTGTTGTGTCGGGTGGAGTTGTAACCAGGGATGCCGGGGTAAGAGGGTTTCCCTGGGGCTGGGTTCCTCGTGCCTTCAGGAGCACTGGGCAGGTGTGCTTGACCATACTGTGTCCTTTTGCTTCCTGGGGTTTTGGCCCCGTCCTGCGCTGGTTGTCCAAAGGCCTGACACCAGTGGCAGCACGTGCTGCCTGTTCAGAGGTGGGAGTACTGCAACCACTGCATTTGCCCTGTCCCCAGTGCTGCTGGCAGCCTGCCTGTCTCTTGTTCAGCAACTCCCATGTTGCCTTTGAACCAAGCACTGAGAAGAGAGAAGTTCTGCCTGAGCAGGAGGGCAGAGGCTTGCCCGGCAGCTCAAAGAAGCAATGGAGGTGCTTTGTGAGCTGCGCCGAGAAGGTTCCTGCCATGCTCGCGCTCTCCCTCCTCTCCATGGGCATCTGCGAGCGCTCCAGACCTTGTGGCAGGCACTGCACACCAGCGCCATGGTTTGCCCCCGGGCGCACGCTGCCCCAGCGAGGCCAGCTGGATCCTGGCTGCAGGAGTTATCCAGCTTTTTTCCCCCCTCCGGAGCGGGCGTCTGGCCGGCTGCCAGGGCTGCGGGGCTCCACCTAGGAGGCAACATGGAGCAAGGCGGCCGGCGGCGGCAGGGCCGCGTCTCCGGAGACTACGCGTCCCAGCGTGCAGCTCTCGGCGCCTGGCAGCGCAGGGAGCGAGGGGAGCGGTGCATCCCGGGATCGCGGGTCTCCATGCGCCACGTGGGGCTGACAGCCTCCTGCGCTCCGAGGCGGCGGCGCCGGGGGTCCTGCCGGCCGGGGGATCGCTGTGCGTGCCCCGCTCTCAGCGTACGCACAGACCTCGGCCTCTTGCTGTCACTTCCCTGCAGCGTGGCTCTCGGCTCCAGCTCTCCCGGGCAAATCTTGTCTCTGTGGAGGGCTGCCCTGAGCAGCGAGCTCACAATACCATGCAGAGCTGTGTAGTTTTGCTCCACCATGTGCATGGCAGGCAGGCAGCTGTGAGCGGGGATGTTTGCTTCATGTTCTGCAGGGCCATCGGCATGGTTAGCTATAACTGAATTATTCTGTGTTGCCGCAGAGCCTAGAAAACCTTTGATGATGAAAATCCTAGTTTGTCAGGAGGCTTTTATTCTAGGTATGCTGACAGGGTTTTTTTTCCAGCCCCATGGTTCCCACACGACATTGTTTGCCAGTGCTGCACCGATGCGTGCTGCAGGTGGGATGTGAGAGTGGCAGGGCCCCTGGGTGAAGGGGTCTGGGAGACAGGGAAAGTGTCTGAAAATTTGAAAGGTGCATTTCTGAGGCTGAAACCGACAGCGTTTGATTATGGATCATCTTTGAGACAGTGAACTGAAAGGAGTAATTAGGGACAGTGGGATATTTCCCTGAGAGTTGCAGGAAATGACTGCCTCGTGGTAAGTTGATAGTAGTGGAGCTGAAACTGGGTTATCTGTGGGATTGCATCTGGGGCTTGCAGCCGTGAACATGATTCAATTTTCTGGCTGTTTTGCAATTGGCAGGGTGTGCTTTTCTCCCTTTTTCCCTTCTGGAGAATTCCCTGTCTACGTGTCTGAATCATCTGAGGAAGAAAATTGGAAAGGGGAGAATCCTCCTGTCCCTAGACACTGCAGGAGACCCTGAACCCTGGCAGAGCTGGGGCTGTGGGACTACACTGAGCCCTGACCTGTAAATCCACATCCTGGACAGGTTCTCCTCACCCGATGCTTTCAGATAGCACTGCTTTGCAGCCTACATCAGGATTGTCACTTTGTAATAGTTAGCTGCAGGTAGTTGTCCCTTCTCTGACTGTCCCCCTAAATTTGTGACCCTTTGTGCCGAGAAGAGCACACTTGGGTTCAGATGCTTTGTGTGCTGCTGTGGGGGACTTTTGCACTAATATTGCAGGATTTGACCTGGGGCTGGGACACCGTGCACGTGGTGTGGTGTGCGCAGGGAGGCAGCTTGTGGTCCAGATAAGCTCTGTGGATGGCTCAGATGTGCAGCTTGGGAAAAGAGAGAGAGCAATCCCTGCATGCAGGTGGCGATGCAGGTTTTGCCTTGGGACAGGTCAGGGCCAGGCATTGTCCTGGCTGGGGTCAGCCTCTGGATGCCACTGAGTCCGTGGCACATGGGCTCCTCCAAAAGTGGTATCTCCTCTTCCCTGGAAAGCCCAGCCTCGTGGGAGCTTCAGCTTCACCGGTTGTGCATTTTTAAAGCAAATGGGGTTTCTGCAAATGGATATTGTCACTGATAACGTCTCAGGCCATGTCTTGGTGGGTTCCACCTGGGCTTCTGTGGGCTTAACAACAGCGTTGGAGTTTGCAACTGGCCTCTCCCAGTCCCCTCTATTCCAAAGAAAAGGAGAAAGAAGAGGTGAAGGCAAGCTTGTGGGGGCAGACCATGGTCTGCTCCATGTGCCTCTGCCTGTCTCAGTCACTCTGAATACTTCGTGTTTGCTTCCCAGCCCTGCCAACTTCCCGGACAGCAGGCACTGTCACTGGGCAAAACCACGTGAATTCTTTGAGATGCTGCCCTGCACCCAGTCCCAGATACCACCCTCATGTCAGCGGTACTGGCCTGGGAAGATGTATTTCTTCCCCTGTCAGGGCGCCCACACCCCATCGAGGCAGCCTTGCGAAACAATGCCACTATTTACACTTTAAAGCCTCGTTAGGCAGCACGGAAGCAGGCACGGAGCATTCCGGGAAGCACCAGCCCGGCTGGCCTCTTCTTCCTGGGCTGCTGGGAGGAGCAGGACCCTCCCCGGCTGAGCTCTAACCCTGCAGCCCCTTTCAAGCCCCACTTCTTCATTTTTTTTCATCATTTATGTTTTTAGCCTCTGCCTTCTTGGTGAGCTTTGCTGCCTACACAGAGAGCACGCTGGCTGCCCAGGCAGGGGTGGCTCCTGTCTGGCAGGGGGTCACCGATTCCTGCCAGAGTCACAGGTATAGAAGGAGCAAGATGATGCTGCTTTGCCTTTGTCCTCCGCAGTTCTTTGCTCTTTGATGGTGAACTGAAGTTATGGGAGTTCAGGCAGGGCTTTTCTTCCTGCTTTCCATGTCCCCTGCCCAGGCAGGCAGCTCCAAGGTGCTGGTCTTGGCTCACAGTACCCTGCTGTCTCCTGGCTGTGTTGGCTCTGTGAGGTGTCCACCGTGCTTTTGGTGCCTTGGGAAATCTGATGTTCCCCAGCTCTGTGAGCTTGGCTAGGATGTGAATCATTCCTGCTCCAGCAAACCCACCGGACAGTGCACCAGAAGGGCTGCTAGTTCACAAGCAGGAGCAGCAGAGGAGAAGGCATGTGGAGGGTTGGGCAGTGCTGGGCTGTACGTGAGTCATGGGCAGAGCACCTGCCTTCTGTTCCCTGGGCGGGTGCCCACCTGGAGCTGTTGACTTGCCCACGCTTTTGTGGCAGGTCCGTGGACCTGGCCTGGGCCAAGGATGCTGAGCTGTGAGATCCCTTCCCGGGGCTCCCTTCTGCACCTCCACGCTGAGGAGGAGCCATGGAGCCTCCCTCCCACCTGGCCACAAGCACTGTGCTGTTTGCCCAGACCTGCCTGGGCCGGTAGCTCGCCAGCTGCACCGTCAGCCCAGATTTTTTCCCTTGCTGAATGTTTTTGTGTCGCTGGGCCAGCACCTGTGAGCAGCCACAGGAAGCATCTCCTGTTGCCTCATGTTCCACAGGGGCATTGCATGCTCAGCCACCAGGCAGCATCCTTGTTTGCACCAAGCCTGCCTGCATCACCAAGCTTGCCCAGGTCCTGTGCTCAGAGCAGGAGGCAGAGCAGGGGCAGGCAGAAACAGCAGCTTGGACCAGGTGCTTGGGACGGGCCACATCTGTGTTTCTGTGTCACTGCACCTGGCTGGACAGGGCTTGCAGGCAGCTGGGGCAGTGTGAACAAAATAGGTGGTGATGGAAGGATGTCCTGGACCAGGCAGCATGGCCTATGTGTGGGTAAAAGTTGGTGTTCCTGCTGCTGTAAAGTAATTGTGTTACTTCATGTAATGTGTGTAGTGTGTCTACAGTGAATGTAGAATTTGGACAGCTTGTATCAAATCCTTAGGCTGTTAGTGTTATTTCAAACCACTGAATCCAGTGACATATTTTACGCTGCATTAAGAATAATACTTAGTCAGGATGCCAGTCTTGCTGAGGTCACATAACAAGCTTCTCTCTGCTCCTCTAGATCTGGCACAGGTCACTCAGAGCTCCAAAAGCAGGGTGTCTCCATATTAACCTGCTGGGAAAGGCCCAGGATGGAAATGGAGGCTTGGGTAGAAGTGATGGCTTGGCTTGTCTTCTGTCCCATCTCCAGCAGCAGGGGGCTAGGGAAGAGCATGAGAAGCACAATGGATGGAGAGTGATGTGTCTCCCTGGTCTCACCACCCCAGGAGACCTTCCTGCACCCTGAAAAACAAGATAGGCACTGAGGATAGCAAAAAGCCTTGGGAATTTAGTTTTCCCATGTCTCATCAGTGAATAAAAACAAAGACTTGAAGGATGAGACCTGCTGGGTCTGATTTTTTTCTGCCCCTCAGGACATGATGACCAGAAACAAGCAGTGCATCAGCTGCTGCTGTCTCTGCCTAATGAATTGGTTTGTTTTCAACAGAAGTTTGGGAGTTTTGGGAAGTTTCCTATGTGCTGAACATGCTTCAGTGTCATGTTGTATAACAACAGAATGGAGGAAATAGAAAAGCTGTGTTTCTGGTACAGTTTGGGGTGAATTATTGTCTGTTAGGCACGAATTGATGTAGATAAAGCAGAAAGCAAAAACTCCTCTGCAGCAGAACTGACTAGCACTGAACTCCCTATTAAAAATTGTTTTATCTATGAAAACATTCAGTAAGAGCAAGGGGCCGACATTGTTAGCAGCCGTATGAGAAATTGTGCCATGTCCCACTTATCCTCACTGCAGGCGGGCAGGAGTGGGAACAGTGAGCCACGGCTGGGTGCCTGGGCTGGCTCCAGCCCCACAGCACTGGTAGATCCTGGTGAGTGCTGGAGAGAGGCTGGCTTCAGCTGCTGTGGGAAACGTGATGAAAAGGCCCCAAGAAAATCAAGAAGTAAAACACGTATTTCCCCCATTGCAAGTTGGATTTAATGCTAGGGAGGTGACCCCTTCTATTTTTGACCAGCCCTTGCTCAGCAGTGTGTGCAATCCCTGTGACTGCTGACTTGGGGTCCCAGATGGCTCGGCAGGGGCGAAGGTGATGCCTTGGTTATTCACCTCTGTTGGCTAATGAGCTCTTTGTTGCAACAAGCTGGACATCTTGAGTCCTTGTGCTGGTGGCACTGCTCTCCTTGACTCTGGTGCTTTTTACTCCCCTCCTGTATCCATCACAGTCGAGCTGCTGCTCCGATGCTCTCCCAGCACCCTTCTGCCCAGCGTGGCCGTGGAGCCCAGGGGGGCAGTGGTGTCTGGCACCTCTGGGACGCCGGGTTGGCTTTCTACAGTACCGGGTGGCAGTCCTGGCGGCTGGTGGGCGTTGGGAAGTGCCTGTCGCAGGGCTGTGTGCGGGCGGGAGCCGGTGGGGATCCCGCCTTGGCCCCGGCTGCCGCGGTAGCCCGGCCCGGCCCGGCACGGCACGGCCGGCTCCGGGGCCGCGCCTGCGGCGGGACGGGGCAGACGTGTCTGTGCTCGGCAGGGCCGGCTGAGCCGGTGGAGCCGGAGCTGCCTGGCAGCTCGCCCACTGCTGCGCCCCATCCAGGTCAGCCCGTCTGCCCGCCCGCCTGCCGGCAGGGAGGGAGCCGCGTGCCTCAGCAGCGTCCTGGCGCAGCGTGCCGGGTCCTGCCGGCCCCGCGGGGCTCGGGAGCGCTGCTGGCAGCCGCTGCTGCCGGGAACTGCCCTTGTGTGCCAGTGGGATGGGGAGTGTGGGGGCCCCCGGCTGCCCCCTAAGGAGCCTGGATGGGGCTGGCTCTGCCCGCCATACCTAATGTCTCCTGTTGGCAGGTCTGGGGCCCCCAGGTTGCTTTCAGGATGTGTGCTGGTTTCACACATCGTGTGCTCCGTTGCAGACCCCATCACACCCCATGCCCCTCTCTGGGCTCTTTGCCCTGGTGGGCAGTGAGGCTTTGGGGTGGTTTGATCACAGCTGGGGGCTGGCGTGTGGGATCTGTCTGTCCGCCTGGATCCGGGTGGCCACTGGCCTGCCTGAGCGGCAGATGGTGGCTGCCTGGGGACCCGCCATCCATCCCTCTGGGCAATTATTCACCCGTCACCATGACGATAGAAAGGTCAGCAAAAAGATCCTGTGTGATTCCCGGGTTGGTCGGTCAGTGGGATTAGGAGCAGTGTGGGAGGGAGGGCTAGGGCCCAGCCCCTCTTCAGGCTCACCAGCTGGACTGTCCCCCTCGGGCACATCCCCAGAGCCCAGCCAGCTGAGAACTGACAAACTTTGGGTACCGGTGAGAAACCCTTGGGATGTGGTTGGGCCCCTCTGGCTGCTGATCCTGAGAGCTCAGCCTTGACCCTGTAAGTTCCATCCTGCACAGGGGAGGCCTGGAGCTGTGTGTGGGATGAAGGGAGTAGGCTGACATCTGGGGAGAAGCAGAGGAGGGATGGGGCTGTGCTGATGGAGTGCATCCTTCCACCTCCTCCTCCTCCTCCTCCTCGCAGCAGCAGCAGTGTGTCTCTCCTCTCAGGGTGCCCCAACTGACCCATGTCCCCCCCCCTCTCTCTCTCCAGGCTGTTCCTCTAAGTCGTTCAAGCTGTACTCGCCAAAGGAGCCCCCAAACGGCAACGCCTTCCCCCCCTTCCACCCAGGCACCATGCTGGATCGAGATGTGGGGTGAGCTGGGGCCCAGGGAGGGATCTGCAACGTTGAGGACACTCTGCAGTTTGCACCCCAGGGTCTCTGTGTTGTGCTTCCCAGCAGCAGACAGAGACTGCAGTGCATGGAGTTCAGTTAGCACAAGACCAGAGGGAATTGGAGCAGGCACAGGTGTTAGTAGTTGAGAATGAGTGCTATTTGGAATGAAGGAAGCCTCCAGGCCTTGAGCTCTGTCAGGCCAAGCCCATTGCCTGACCAAGCCCCTGGAGTGACAGGGAGCCTTCCCAGCTCCTGCCAAAACAGCCCCTTCTTCAATGTCTGTCCTGCCTGGCACTAGTCAATACTGCAGAGGAGCTGGGTATGTCCCCAAGGAGCAGTTGGCTAGGTCTCAGGGGTGGAGGAGCCAATGCTGTGGGATCAGAGCCCAGTTTTGGGCTACAGCTCGCCCCATGGGGCTATCAAATATTGGCAGCCAGAGTACAGTCTGCACTGTGGGGAGTCACTCAGCTCCAGTGAGTCTGACTGCCTGCTGTAGCCAGGGAAGTAGGAGCTGTGGTGAGCAGGGAGATCCCTGCTAGCACTGACATGCCTGCATCTCTTTCCACTGCTAGACCTACTCCTATGTACCCACCGACATACCTGGAGCCTGGAATCGGGTAAGCATGGGGGGCTGGTGTGGACCCTGCTTGGGGGGAGCTCATGCCTGTGGTGGGGGTGCCTCAGCAGGGCCAGCATGCTGTCTGGCTGGGGCTTTTGGGAGGATTGCTCAGACTCTGACAGCCCTGGAGGGGCTGTATGTGTTCCCCCTGTGGGCCCAGGGCCCCTCCACAGCCTGTGGCTGCCTTCCCCTCTGATGGCTTGCTGTGCTCTCTGGGCAGGAGGCACACGCCGTACGGGAACCAGACCGACTACAGGATATTTGAGCTCAACAAGCGGCTGCAGAACTGGACAGAGGTAGGCAGCTGGGAGGGTGAGGGTTGGCCAGGGCAGTATTTCAGCAGTGGGGACCCCCCACCACCTTCTCCCACATGTGGCCATGGGACAGGGCTTGTCACCCCCGTCTCCAAGCACTCAGCTTGGTGCACAGTCTTCCCTGGGTTGAGCACATGGCTGCTGTGCCAGGCAGCCAGTGTCTGTCTGTCTCTCTCTCCTCCCTATAACTTAGCATCTCTCTGCTATCCCCAGGAATGTGACAATCTGTGGTGGGATGCCTTTACCACAGAGTTCTTTGAGGATGACGCCATGTTAACAATCACTTTCTGCTTGGAGGATGGACCAAAGAGATACAGTGAGTACCAGCTTTAGCCCTCCTTCCTAGGGGCATTGCCCTTCAGCAGGAGACAGTGTGTGCTATGGGGGATGTGGGTAGCATGTCAGAGCTTAGCTATTTCCAGCCAGAAGGTATGGGGGGACCCTCTTCATGTACATTCCTTACTGACCTTATTTTCCTCTTTCTCCTGCTGCAGCGATTGGCCGGACTCTGATTCCCCGTTACTTCCGCAGCATCTTTGAAGGGGGAGCCACAGAGCTGTACTACGTGCTCAAGCACCCCAAGGAATCCTTCCACAACAACTTTGTCTCGCTGGACTGTGACCAGTGCACCATGGTCACCCAGCATGGCAAGCCCATGTTCACCCAGGTACTGCCAGCACCCTCAGCTTCTGCTGCCCTCCTGCCTTGGTTTTTTGTGCCCTCTTGGTGGCTGCAGTCCCACGGGGCTGTGCATTTTGGGCTCATGGGAATGGATTCTGCGAACGGCAGAGGCGAGCCACTGTGAGTGTGCTCCAGTGTGCAGCAGGGGGTTCCCAGGGGCTCTGGGCTGGGGGAAGCTGGGGCAGCCTGTGCCTGACCCTGTGCCCTGCCCGCCCAGGTGTGTGTGGAGGGGCGGCTCTACCTGGAGTTCATGTTTGATGACATGATGAGGATAAAGACGTGGCATTTCAGCATCCGCCAGCATCGAGAACTTATTCCCCGCAGCATCCTTGCCATGCATGTGAGTACAGCTCCAGGAGCTCCCCTGGGCATGGGCAACACAGGGCTGTGAGCTCCTCAGGCTGCCCTGCAGGTGGGGGACCTCAACCCAGTCCTGCATCATGGGCCAGGGCACGGGAGGGCTGTTCCCAGCCTGGATGCAGCTGAGCCTTCTGTCCCTCTCATTCCTAGGCACAGGATCCCCAGATGCTGGACCAGTTATCCAAGAACATCACACGCTGTGGGCTCTCAAACTCCACACTCAACTACCTCCGAGTAAGTGTGCAAGAAGAGGGGGATTGCAGTTCTGCAGCTCTGCCACATCTTGTGCTCTCGGCTGCCTGATGCCTGGCTGCCCTGGGGCATGTGGGTAGGCTGCAAGGCTGGCTTTGCAAAAGGGATCTTGCAGAGGCGCTGTAGAGAGCTATGGGGCAGTGGGTCTGCCAAATCCCAAAAACCCACGGTGTGGCTTGGGTGATTGCAGCACAGATGTCTGCCTGTAGAGGTGTAGGGTTAGGGTTATGGGGTCTCCATTTGGCTGAGGCTCAGAGCATTGCAATCTAACCCAGAGTCTGTCTGCTCTCTGCAGCTCTGTGTAATCCTAGAACCAATGCAGGAGCTCATGTCACGGCACAAGACCTACAGCCTCAGTCCCCGGGACTGCCTCAAGACTTGCCTCTTCCAGAAGTGGCAGCGGATGGTCGCTCCTCCCGGTGAGTCTCACACTGCCTGCTCTGCTGCCTGCTGGGACTGCCTGTCAGTGCAGGCTTCTCCCAGCCCCAGAGCTGTTCTTGACTTTGTTTCATAAGGCTGGGGGTGGTGAACCAGGCATTTGGCTTCTTTCTATGCTGGTCTGCCTTCCCAGTGGGGCAGAGCAGGGCTGCAGGCAGCCAGTGCTCCCTGCCTTGAGGCTGCCAGCTGCTAGTGGAAAGCAAAGCAGGGGTGGAAATGTTCCTGCCCCCTCACCTGTCCTCTGGTCTAGGAGGACAGCAGAGCTGTGGAGGTGAGGAGGGTGGTGATATGGCCTGGAGGGGGAATGTGTTCCTTGAAGAAGTAGGATTTGCATAAAAGGGCCTGGGGGGCACCAGCTTCCTCTTGTTGGCACTGACCATGTATGTCTCCATCCTTCACCAGCCGAGCCAGCACGGCAGCAGCCCAGCAAGCGCCGGAAAAGGAAGATGTCAGGGGGCAGCACCATGAGCTCTGGTGGGGGAAACACCAACAACAGCAACAGCAAGAAGAAGAGCCCAGCCAGCACCTTTGCCCTGTCCAGTCAGGTACCTGTAAGCATCCCGTTTCCATTCTCTCTTCCTGCTCTGGGGTGGAGGGGAGGGTTCCCTGCCCCTGCCCCTGGGAGCTGCTAGGGGGAGACCCCCAGGGACTGCCTATCTGAGCCACCCCAGTTCTTCCCATGTGGTGGGGAAAAGAAGGAGGGGGTGTCCCAGCTGCCTTCCCTGAGTCCCTTTGCTCTCCTGCAGGGGAGTGAGGATGGGTTTGCCCCACTCAGTGCCCAAGCTCAGGTTCTGCAGTGGAGATGAGGAAGTGGCACTACAGCTGGGGAGAGGGGGCTGCGCTGATGAGAGGGGGGTCTAGCGGCCCAGGCTCCCCCCACCTCGATTATGTTTCGGGACCGTCTCCCCTTTCAGGATGTGATGGTGGTAGGCGAGCCCACGCTGATGGGGGGGGAGTTTGGGGACGAGGACGAGCGCCTCATCACCCGGCTGGAGAACACGCAGTTTGACGCCGCCAACGGCATCGACGACGAGGACAGCTTCAACAACTCACCGGCGCTGGGGGCCAACAGCCCCTGGAACAGCAAACCGCCCTCCAGCCAGGAGAGCAAGTCAGAGAACCCCACGTCGCAGGCGTCGCAGTAACGGCCCCCCCGTCGCCCCGTGGACTCAGTCCCAACCAATCTACCTGTACATTTGCAACGGAGAGTGACTGGGAAGCGGCGAGGTACCGGGGGCGGATCAGCGCCGCGTGAACGACGGGGTGCACACCGGGCAGGCAGCCCCCAGCGTCACCCCCGCCGCCTCCCCGCACTCCACGCCCGCCTCCCCGACGGACCCCAGGGCAGGGTGGGTTTCCGGGGCCGTAGCTTCATTACTCCCCCTCCGCTCTTCTTTTCTGCTTCTTGCCCAGAGAGCTTCTCATCCCTGTCCCAACATGCCCAACCCCTCCCTGCCGAGCGAGGGGGAATTAGTGGGGAGGTGTTGGCAGCGGCTGGCGTTACCGGATGCCATGTGTTGGGGTCTGGCACAGCGCAGAGACCCTCCTCCTCCCTGGGCCCTGTGGTTGGTGTTTGCTGAGCAGCCACTTGCAGTGGGGTTGCACATCCCCTGTCCAAGGTGGGGCTGGTTGGGAGGGGCAGTGATGGAAAGCCTTCCCTGTGCCTCGGGCTCTGCCACGGAGCTTCCTCGTGCCAGGGTCAGATCCTGCAGTGCTGGGATGGTGTTGAGGATAGGGCCCCGTCGCATTTTCCCACTCTCCTGCACCTTCCCTTTCTCCTCGCTCCCCAGAGCGAGGGCGCAGCACAGCCATGGGGGGACTCTTGTATATAGGAAGTGCGTGGTGGGGGGCTGGGGGGCACGGAGGACCCGCGGCTCTGCTGGAGCAGCCGGTGCCCTTGTTCCCTGTCTGCAGCCCCTGTGTTCCCCTCCACCCTGCGTGAGTCTGCCTGGGGCCCCTTTGCAACCCCTGGCTCCTGGTACCTCCTACTTTTGTCTTTTTTTAAGAAAAAAAAATAATATTATTAAATTGTAAGTTTAAAAAAGAGAAAGAAAAAAAAAAATGGAAAAATACCCCCTCAGCCCCCTTGCCCATTCCCCCCTCCTGTCCTGAACCCTTTTACCCTGTCCTGACTTTTGTACAGGCTTCTTCTCTTGGAAGTCTCATTTTATATCCAGTTCGGAGAGCTTCAAACCAAGGAGAGACTTTGCAGACTTCCTTTCTAATCCCTCCAGAGGCCCGGGGGGGCAGCCCCCCACCTCTCTTCTCAATGTAAATCTTGTGTGCTGTTGTCCCTGCTCCCCCCTCGGGTTCGTGTACCTCGTGCTTGTACATTTCCGCGCTGTAGACAGTGTGTACGATACTGTTCTTTCAATGTGTTATCACTAGAGCAGGTGCCTCCATTGATGTTAGGGGAAATGATGAGAAAAATAATAATTTTGGGGTTTTTTTTTTTTTTTTGGTTTAAAAAAAAAAAAAAGAGAAAAAAAATAATCCCTTCCAAGGCTTTTTCCAAGGAGAAGATGGGAGGTGCCGGGGGAGGGTGTTTGTGCTAACTAACCAGTTCACCCCAGCAGCCTTGGAGTGGGGTTTTGGGGGAAGGTGGGAGTCTGGGCTGCCTGTGGGAACACCCTGGCATGCCCCATGGAGGGGTTGCAGCAAGTGCTGCTGTGGGAGGGGACTGCCCTAGTGGGGGTATAAGTGTGTGTAAGAGTGTGTGTGCGAGAGGTCTGTGTGTCTGTCTGCGTGCGTAAGGGAGCCTGGGGCAGGCAGAGCAGCCCTGAAGTTTGGGGGAGTGAGGGGTGCACTCCATTCTCTCTCTGTCAGACACCCCCAGTTCCCTGCTGGGGATCCCACAGTCTGTGTCCCACTGCTCCATGGGGCTTGGGGCTGGCAGGTGTCACTGAGGGCCTGCCTGTGCCAGGGCTCTGGCTGCTGCAGGGGTGCTACTAGCACTCAATGCTTTGCCCACTCCTGGGTGAGACTGCAGGAGGTTGCTGAGGTGGGGTGGGGGTCACCCTGTTTGTCCTCTCCTTCTGCTGTCCATGTGGTTGAGCAGGGAGACAGAGCCTTGAGTCAGCCCTGGCATGATCTCAAGCTGAAGATCCCTGGAGAGATGCCTGTATTGGCTCCTGCGCCCCTCCATGGGCAGGCTGGAGCTGGAGGGCTCAGCCCCTCAGACCCCCAGGCACAGGGGTCCCCACAGCCCCTTTGCAGGCAGGAGTGGGAGGGAGGGGAGCTCTGCATCACAGTTAAGGTACGATTCTCCATGCCATGCTGCACGGCTGCTGTGGAGGGTGCAGAGCCCTCACTGCCATGGGCACACTGTAATGCCTTTTTGTTTCTTTTTTTTTTTTTTTTTTTTTTTCCCCCTTCGTCCCCTCCATAGTTTGTGCCATTTATGAGTCATGTATGGTACCAATAAAATGACTTTTCGGTTTGAAGCTGTCCTGATCACTTACATCTGAGCATGGGACCAGGCTGACGTGGGCAAGGCAGAGGGGAGTTGTCCCCTCATGTCCCTGGTACCCTGGCAGGGAGTGTGGGCACAGGGCTCACTGTGTTCCCTGGGTGATGCTGGCCTGCCTCTGCCTGCTGGTTCCCAGGCATGCCACAGCTGGCTCCCTGCCATGCCATGGAGAGCAGAAATCCCAGCAAGGGTAAGGTGCTGGGTTGCTGGGAAATGGCCCCAGTCCCCCAGGCAGAGCAAACAAGCAGCTCGAGGCCTGCCAGGACACCAGGGTGATGGGCACGTTCCCTGGGGAACAGTGGGGGCCGTGTAATCCTGCCTGGGAGCAGGGCAGGAGCAGCTCAGCGCCATGGAGGTGTCCTGAGGGGAGCAAAGGAGGGACAGGGGACTATAACAACCTCCTTCCAGAAGCTGGGGTGCCCTGTGCCAGCTTTATTATGGAAATGGGGGAAACCATGCTTGTAGAACAGGACTGATGCAGCAGAGAGTGAGAGCAGGAAGGGCCTCTGTCTTCAAAGCAGGAGCAGGGGTTGGGTTGATATCTGCAGTGAGGGATGTCACCAGGCTGTGACAGGGCTGAGGCTGGGCTGCTGCAGGACACAGGTGCTGTGGTAGGAGCTCATGGCTGGGCAGGAGAGGGCAGGGTGGCCCCGGTGAGCCCATGGTGTGGCACCCAGAGCTGAGGCATCAATAAATACCCTTGTTTCTGACATGCCCAAGCTCTGGCAAGCTCAGTGGGATGCCCTGGATGGGAAGGGAGATCCTGCCATCTGTGATGGATCCTTCATATGCCTGGCTGGATCCTGCACATGCACCCGAGAGCTGCTGGAGGGCCCCGAGGCAACACTTCGGGCCTGAGGTCTTAGCTGGAAAGCCCAAGGGTACCTGTGAAGCTCCCAAACCTCATTCCCTCACATCAGCTCCAGTGCTGCGGGAAACTCACTAGTTGTTGGGGTTTTTTATTTTCCCCTTTTTTTGTTGGGATGTATCTGTGCCCTCTGCTGCTCTGCCCAGTGCCAGTGCTGTGCCAGAGGGTCCCACATGACACTGGCACCCAGCATGGGCCAGCCCAGGAAGAAAACCTGAAGCAGGGCTGCCCTCCTCCCTGGGCCACCTTCACCTAAGGTCACGGAGTGCAGTGGTGCCTGCTTGTGCCAAGGAAAGTTAAGCAGTAACTGGAGGTGGCCGTGAGCAAGCCGTGGGTGCTGGAGAGGCAGGGAGCCCCCCAGTGCAAAGGTCATGCAGGTACAGCCCACTCAGAGTCCCTGCTGGTCCTGTCCAAAAGCCCGGGGACACATGCAGGGACACAGGGCAGGGGCCAAGCGCCGTGCTGGGGGCTCCACTACTTTGGGGCAGGAGGTGGGAGGTACAGGGCACTGCAGAGGGCTGCCATAGGGGCGAGGTGGGCAGCAGGGCGGGCTCTCGGCCAGGGTGCTATGGCAGGGGGGGCCAGCAGTGGCTCTGGCAGGGTGGGGTGAGTGCTGGTTCTCTTGGACAAGGAGAGCATCCCCAGGCAGAGGGCCGGTGGGCGGCCGGCTCTCTCATGCGGGACAGGGCAGGGGCCGGGGTTTCTGGGGGAGATGCAGGATTGCCAGGATGGGCTGGGACAGGAGCAGGGCTGCCCCTCGGGTGAAGGAGGGGTGCCAGGGTGTAGCGGGGCAGGGGTGGGCAGAGGGCTCCCCCTCGGCAGAAGCGGGGGCCGGCGTGACCGGACAGACCCCGGCGGGCCGGGGCGGAAGGGGCGGCTCTGTCCGGCCCTCCCGCACCTCCCGGAGCCACCCGCGCCGCGGGCTCGGTGCGGAGCCGTGCCCAGCTGGGGAGCTCCGCCTGCCGGGACGGGACCCCCGGGCCACCGGGATCCGCCGGGTGCGTCCGCGGCACAACCGGGAGCGACCTCCGGCCCCTCCCGCCCCTGCCTCCGGCTGCGGTTCCCGGAGCTCCGGGCGGGGCGGGGAATGGAGCCGCGCGGCGTGGGAAAGCTCCGCGGGGAGCGGGGATGGAGCCCAGCGGGGGCCCAGCCTTTGGGAAAAATCCTGTCTGGGGACCCCTGGGGCTGTTCCCCGCTTGGGGGGACCGGGACGTGAGTGAAAAATGCCGGATTTGCCGCAGTGCCCCATTTCGGAAGGTTTTTAGATGCAAAACCCGCTTCTGTGGCTACAGCTTGTTTGTGTTGAAACTCTGAACGGCTCCACGCACCCCATCCCGAAAGGATGCAGATGGTGTGGGGCGGAGCGGGCGGGACGGCTGCCCTCGGGATCACCCCGGGCCACCCAGCTCCTGGGCTGGGGCAGGAGGAAACCAGCACGGGCAGGGGAGCTTAGCGGAGAGGGAGGAGAGGGACATGCCTGCGTCGGGACAGGTCGGTGGTGACCCTGACCCCGGTACAGGGAGGCGGCCGGGTGCCAAGAGCCGTAAGGGGCAGGGTGGGGCGATCCCGGTATCGCCGCCTGCCCCTGCAAACAGCTTGTCAGCAATCACCGCTGAAACTTAAATAAACCGCAGACCTGGGCGCTGGCACACTGCGGCCGGACCCTGCTGCAGCGGTGGGTGCACAGAGGTGTCAGAGGACTGGGTGAGTGCTCTGGATCCGCTTCACCCCCCACAGCCCCCGGTCCCTCGTGGGCACCTCCTGCCTGGCTTCCCACCCCGCTGCTGACAGGGGTGGGGATGGGTGCACCCATCCTTCCTCGGTGCTCTCCCGCAGCTCGGTCCTTCCGGGCAGGAGCGGGCAGGTGCCTGATATTTTTTCTCTCTGCATTTCCTGGTCGGAGGCAGGAGGCAGGGCAGGCTGGGTGGTCCCGAGCCCCGACGACACCGACAGCACCTCTCGGTGCCCGGGTGTCCACAGGAGCTGCTGCGATGGAGCTGGGGGATGTCTGGAAGCCCACGTACGGCCCTGGCCCCGAGGCGCCGGGGAGCAGCACGCCGGGGCTGGTGGCGATGGCGCACGGCTTCCTGCGGCTGGTGCAGCCCAACGCCCTGCCCACAGGTGGGTGCTGGCCGAGGGGGCTGGTACGGCTGGGGTCATCGGGAATGGGATCCAAGGATTGCCAGCCGTGTCCTGCTCATGCCCCATAACAACTGTGGGGCTATCTTAGCTGGGCCCCGGGACACGTGTTAGAGGTAGTGCCACCTTGCAGAGTCCTGCCCCATCCTCCCTCCAGGTATCTTAATCCTAAGCTCCCAAAAACGTGCAGAGCAAACCCCACTCTGCCTGTAGGCTCTTTGCCTGTCTTGCAGCCCTCTGTGTTTGCTGGCCACCAAAAGCAGTGTGTCCTGGTGTCAGCGTGCTCTCCCTGTGCACTGCCCTGCCTGCCAGCACTTGCCCTTGCTCCTGTCGCTGTCACAGCTCTGTCCCAAAGCAGCTGCAGGTTTGCACAGGTGATACCAGGACCCTGCAGCTGCTCCATATTCATGGGGCAAGTGCTGCCCACCTGGAGGGAAATGCCACTCTGGGTACTGCCATTGTGCGTCCTCCTTCACTGGCTTCAACCCCTGCTCGCCACCAACGTGCTGGCAAAGGTGTGGCTGGCAGCACAGGACCTGTGTTACATAGACACCAGGGTACAATCAATGTCCCCAGGTGCCATCAAGGCTTGTAATGAGGGCATGTGGCACAGGCAGGGAGAGCCCTGGGAATGAAAGAGGCAGCGTGGCAGTGGGCCTTTGCCCCTGTACTCAGTCCTGACCGACAGTGCCCTTGGACTTCTCTGCAGGAGGGCAGCCCCAGGGCAGTGCCCCTTATGCCTACTCCCTTGTTCTGTGAACCCCTGAGAGCCTAGGAGCTGGCAGAACTTTTCCTGGGTGTAAAAGTGCTGCATGATGTGATGGCTGGGGAGGGCAGCTGCAAGGGAGAAAAATGCCATACTAAGAGCTGGTCTGAGCTGCAGGTGATGCCTTGGGCTGGGAGGGGTGAGCAGGGTCTGGGACCCTCTTGGAGAGCTCCACAGGGCCCAGCACCTGCTCACAGCCCTCTGTGCTTCTTGTCTCCCAGAGCTGATTAATTTTGAGCAGTCCCAGAGTGGGTTCAGCCGAGATGACATCAATGAGGTGAGCTGGCAGCTGGGGTGGGGAGCTGGCAGCCCCAGAGCATCGTGGACTGGGGGATACTGGTGGGTGCTGGTCTGAGGCTGAGCCCCGGATGCCGAGCAGCAGCAAGGGGACATGTTCCACTCCCTGGGGGACCCATTTTGTCTGTTTGGGTCTGGACAGGGTGCACAGAGCTGAGGGACCTTTGGGGACACCAATGTTACGCTGCTTCTCATTCTTCCTATCCCAGCTGCTGCTCTACGAACTGGGTTTCCTGGTCTGCATGGCCATTGGAGTCCTCCTCATCATCCTGGTGCCGCTGGTGGGATTCTGCTTCTGCTGCTGCCGCTGCTGCGGGCACTGCGGGGGCCGCATGTACCAGAAGCAGCGCCGGCGGATGCGCTGCCGGCGCCGGGCGCTCTGGGCCTCCGTGCTGCTGCTCTCCGCCTTGCTGCTGTGAGTGCGCGGCCCGGGAGGCTCCGGATGGAACCCAGGGTGGCTGGAAATGCCGGCGCTCGGCGGCCGTGCCAGGAAGCTGCCATTGTTCACGAGTAGATCGCGGCACGGCGGGACAAAGGGGAGGAAGCGGCGGCGGTGGGGGGCTGGCCCCGGGGGGCTGCGGACTGCGGACCGTGCAGCCCTTTCCCCGCAGCTTCCCCACGGCTGCCGGGCTCTGCCCTGCCCCACTTCCCTCGGGGCAGGGCACGGGCGGGGATGCACTGGGAGCAGGGGTCACTGGTGTGCTCCAGACCCTGCAGTCTGTGTGGTGGATTTGGAGGGTGCTGGGGGGAGCGTTGGGACTGACCTTGCCACCCTTGCCTTGTAGGGCTGGTGGTGTCTGTGCCCTCATCAGCAACAGCCGCTTCTCCCAGGCTGTGAAGAGCACCTTCCCCAATGTGAACAACACTCTGGACAACGTCCACACCTACCTGGCCTCCATCCCCCAGGCACGCATGGGCCCCCTGCCATGGCTTGGGGGCAAGGGGCCAGGCGGGAGGAGCAGCCCAAATAGCCCCGGGGAAGGGCAGCAGAGGGGCTGGCAGCGGAGAAAGCTCCCCACCCTCACTGACACCGCATCTCTGTCCCTACAGCAAGTTGATTTTGTCATCGACAAGAGCGATGTCCCACTGAGCTATGCCAACCGCAGCCTGCAGGGTGAGGGTGTGCGATGGGAGGGGCTGGAGCATCCCCAGGGCCCTGTGGGTTCTTGGGCAGTGGGAGTGTTGTGTGGGTTTACCTTTCTGCCCTGTGGGTGGTTGCTGACCCTTCAGGCCACTGGCCTTGTTTTTATGGGGATGTCTAAAGGATCTGGGTCTGCAGGCTCTTCCAAGCTCCAGCTCTGCTCCAGTTTCTGCTTTTCCCTATTCAGGCTCCTCTCTGGGAAGGGTGATGTGGGTGGTGGGAGACTGGGGATATTCCCATGGCCCCCCCCCGGGGGGTGGGTGAGGGAGGAGTGCTGGTGGTGGTGTCAGTGTTTTCACCGGCTTTCCTGCAAGCCCCAGGACCTTGCAGGGAACCTGTTATTGACACCGCCTCTCCCATCTCTGCAGACGTTGGGCCAAAACTGGGCAGCATGATCACCTCCCACATCAGGAATAGCACGGATGGGGCTCTGGGATCTCTCCAGAGCCTCTTGCAAGGTACTGGCCCTATCCCTGGGAGACTGGCAAGGGACTCAGGGGGATCAAGAGATGGGGTGGGTACATTTTTGGGTAAGAATCCCATGGAGGTGGATCCCTTTGGCCTCCCAACCACACCCTGGGACAAGTGCCATGACTTTGGGGGTGCCCCTATGTTGCCTTTTTTCATGGGTTCCCAAGGTTCAGCTGGATGAGAAGGAGTCCCTGCCACTGTGGCAGGATGTGAGCTCCCTGCTCTCTCCCCAGGGATGGAGACACTGAATGACACTTTTGCCAACATTGCCATCCGCCGCTCAGACCTCGAGGAGCTGCAGAGCAGCTACAGCCAGGGGCTGGTCAGCCTGAGGGACAGGATCAATGGCACCCTGCAGAAATGTGGCCTCCCCTGCCGCCAAGTGTCCCTGGAGGGGCTCGCCTTCAGTGCCAACTTCAGCACGGTGAGGAGGGCAGGGGGTGGGTGAGGGGCCCCCTGCCCCAGCCCCCACAGCTCCCTCACCCCAGGCTCTTCCCCACAGATCCCAGGTGTGGAGCAGCAGCTGCAGGCACTGCGTGAGGTCTCCGAGTCAAACATAAAGTCTGATTTAGAGGAGGTAAGGGGTGTCTCCTTCACCCAGGCACAAAGCTGGGTGCTCCTGCAGCTGCTGAGGCTGTGCTGACAGGCTGTGGGTAAGGCAGAGCTCTGTCAGGAGTTCAGTGTGTCACACGGAAGGAAGGGCTGGCCAGAGGTCTGCTCGCTGTCCCAGCCATCCCTGCACACTGATAGGGTGGACTGGGTGCTGTGGGGAGCCTGGCTGTTGTGTGTTACTAGGATCTGGGTTCAAGGGGATGTGCTGCTCAGCCCTGGATTGCAGGCAGGGATGTGAGTTTCATGCTGTGCTTCCCTGGATGCAGGTTAACACAACACTGGGCATGACCCCCGACAAGGTGCAAGAGCAGTCCCAAGAGGTGGTGGCAAGTAAGCAGGGCTTTGTGTGCTGACTTCTCCCTCTTCTAGGATTCCCTCCAGGACTTTGTGTGCTGACTTCTCCCTCTTCTGGGATTCCCTCCTCTCTTCTCAAGCCATTCTTTCCTGGAGGCCTTCCCTGCAGCCCTGGCTGTCCCCAGCTCCATCATACCAATGTCATCCTTAGCCATGACTGCCCCTTTCCTATCCTTTCTGAGTTCCCTCTGCCCTGCAGGACCTGGGCAGCAGCTCAGAATGTCAGCGTGTCCCCATTCCTTGCAGAGAGCCAGGATCAGCTGCTCCTCATCAGGCAGGAGATCAGGAACTTGCAGGGAAGGTTGCCACTCCTGGATGTGGAGCAGAAAGTTGGGGCCTTTGTGAACAATGCCACATCCATGCTGGAGAAGTACAGGGAGCCGATTGTGGCCTGGGATGGGCTCAGGTGGGAGAGGGGCTGGACCCCATTGTCTGGGGGGTTTTAGGGCTCCTGCTTCTCCCATTGCTGGAGGTGGGGCTTTGCTGGGTGGTGGGGTTGTGGGTGCAGGGTACTCAGAGCTGTGCCTTGCAGACACATGCCCCTTCCCTGCTGTGCTGTCTGGGACCTTTTTCCTCCCCATGAAGGCAGCCAGTGGGCTGCAGGGTGCTGCTGAGGGTCCCAGGTTCTGCTGCCTGACTCCCGCCCTTTGTCTTGCCCCAGGTTGATCCTGTGTGCCCTCCTGTGCTGCACGGTGCTGCTGGTGGTCCTCTGCAACGTTTTTGGGCTGCTGCTGGGGCCCCTGGGGCTGAAGGAAGGAGTGCTGCCCACACAGCGCAGCAGCCTCTCCGATGCTGGCGGGAACTTCTTCATGGCGTGAGGCTCAGCTGGCTGCCAAGGCCACGTGTGGGAGCGGTGGGATGGGTGGGCAGGGCTGCCCTGGCAACACATGAGTCCCTAAATCGTCATTTTGCTGCAGTTTAATGGCTGCCCCGTGGTGACTCCCCGTGCAGGTGGTAAATTGAGGGTCAATCATGGTGCTGGTGAGAGGTGTTTGAGGGGAGCCCGTTTGGTCCATGACGGCAGCGGGGCCTGGCAGTGTGAGCGTGGGCCCTGCAGCTCTGCGAGGGAGTGCCGGCTTCCAGAGCTGTGGGGAGCTATTCTGGAGTCCAAGCTCCAGGGCTGAGCCTGGTTGTGCTCTGGGGTCTGAAGGCAGAACAGAGACAAGCTTGTGGGAAGGGTGGTGTTCCCACAACTGTGGGGGTGAGGGGTGTGCAGCCCCCGGGCTCTGCGAGCTGGGGGCAATGTCAGCATCAGTGCTGGGCTGCTGGTGGTGACGGCATTTCTGTCCCGGCAGAGGGGTTGGCTTCAGTTTCATCTTCTACTGGCTGCTCATGCTGGTGGTGATGATCACCTTCGTGCTGGGGGGGAACATTTACATGCTCCTCTGTGAGTCCTGGCACAACCAGCAGCTCTTCCAGGTAAGCTTGCTGTGGGGAAACTGCCTGGAGATACTGCTTCCTAATGAGGGCTGCTGGTGGGGCAGAGGCAGCACTAGCCATTTGAGATGCTCTTCCAAGGTGTCCTGTCCTGCATTATGTCTAGTTTCTCCATCTCTTTCCTTGCTCTTAGCTCCTGGACACCCCTGGCAAGATCCCTAACTTCAATCTCTCAGAGCTGCTGGGCCTGAAGGGTGACACAGCAAACTTCTCAGAGATATACAGGTGGGTCCCAGCCCTGACACGGTGTCCTTGGTGAGGGTAGAGCTGCTCAATGTCCTCAGATAATCTCCAGGAGCAGGGCAGCTTGCCCTGTCTTCCCAGACTGTGGGTAGGCACTGATCACAGGGAAGGAGCAAGGTGCAGCCTACCTGCACAGGTGAGGACATGCTCCTGTGAGAAGGTGGCCTCACCTGTCCTGTTCTAAACCCCATGGCCCATCCTGCAGGCAGTGCCAGCATGACGCGTCCCTGTGGCAAACTCTGCACTTGGACCAGAGCGTGTCCCTGGATGAGCTCCTGAATATCAGCCAGGTGAGCATGGGGGTGCCGGGGTCTTGAGGGCACACTACTCACACTCACTCACACTCTTGCACACTCACTCACACTCTTGCATGCTACTCACACTATTAACACTCACACTCTTGCACACTACTCACACTCACACTCTTGCACACTACTCACACTATTCACACTCACACTCTTGCACACTGCTCACACTACTCACACTCTTGCACACTACTCACACTCACATTCTTGCACACTACTCTCACTACTCACACTCATTCACACTCTTGCACACTCATTCACACTCTTGCACACTACTCACACTGCTCACACTCACTCACACTCTTGCACAAGGGCTGAGGGGACAGTGAGGGGCCAGCACATGTCCCATCATGGCCCCCTTTGCTCTGGCAGTACGCAGGAGACATCTCCACAGCTTTTGAGAAGATGGACATCACCCTAAGCCCCATCTCCCTGCTCAACCAGAGCCAGAAGGACCTGCTGCTGAGGGCCAGTCAGGCTGCACAGCCTCCCAACTTCACCCTCACCCTGGAGCAGGTGCACTGGGTGTAGCCTGATCTTGGGATTGGGGTGGGGGGATTGGATGTGGGTTGAGGAGCTTCTATTGCACTCTCCTTTTTGCTGCTGGGAGAGTGGTCTGCCATCTGTGCACCCTGTTAGGGTAACAAGGCACATCCTCTGCCTAGAGGGCCCTGGCTCCACTCTGTCCCACAAAGAAGGGGTATAGCTCCCCTTGTGAACCTCATTCCTCATTCTCATGGCTCTGCCTTTTCCAGCTGGATCAGAATATGACCCAAGGAAGCCTCCTGGATCTGGCTGCAGAGCTGGAGCAGCTGGCAGAAAACGTGAGAGACCATGAGACCCCAGGGCCATAGCCAGCCTGTCCCCAAAGCCACTGGTTACTGGGCTCCTCTGTGCCTGCCTGGGTGTTGAGGGGAGGCCCAGAGCTGGGCACTGCTGACTGCAGCACTTCCAGGGCACAGACGTGAAGAAGGACCTGGAAGATAATGCTCGTGAACTGAGGGATCTGGAAAAGGAGATGCAGGGGAACTTCTCTGGGCCACTGGTGAGCGACGCTGGGGCACGTCCTGGGGATGCTGGGCTGGGCTTCCCTAGAGCTCAGAGCCTGCTGGCAGGGTCTGGGGCTGCACCTCTGACCCCCCTTCTCTGTCCCCAGCAAAGTCTGAAGGAGAACATCCACTCAGTGCAGAGTGGGGCTGCCCAGCTGGAGGTAAGCTGCACAAGGGGAGTGCATGCCAGTCCTGGGTACCCTGCAAAGCACCCTCGAGGTCCTGCAGTGGAGGTGGTGGGGCTGACCTGCAGTCTGGGGGCTGCTGTGGCACTCTTCATGTGCTGCAGGGGCTGTTCCTGGGGTAGAGGGAGGGAGGCCATGGGCCCTGCCAGGCACAGGCTCCCTCCACCTGAGGTACCTGGCACTACCAATGTGTACCTGGCACTAGCAGTGTGTCACTGCTGGGAGCACCACAGCTCTGAGAGGCTCTGCCCCAGGGAGTGCTGCTTGCAGGGCTGGTGAAGGGCAGAGACCCCTCTTAGATCACAGTGCTGAGAGCACCTTTCACCTCAGGGACAAACAACAGCTGCACTGGACAAAGCCAACAAAACCCAGGAGTTCCTGGAGAGGGAGATGCCAAACATCATCAAGAACGTGAGCTTGCCTTGCCCTGCTGTCAGGTCACACACCAGACCCCCTCACCAAGACCTTCCCTCTATAGGGAAGCCAAACCTTGTCTGGCTGCTCATCCTGCCTTCCCTGAGTGTCTCTTGCACCTCTGGGTGCCCCCTTCCCTTATGGCATCCCAGGGTGGGGTGAAGCATTCAGCCCTCTTGCTGCTGGGCTGAGGTGGTTTGAGAGCCCCCCGATCCTGACATGGAGGGGGCTGGTGGTGCAACATCTCCACTCTGTGCTTGCCCCTCCAGGAGACATTGGCCTTCCTGGAGCAGCTGTTGGATTTCTTTGAGACCTACATTTCATGGGCCAAGAGCACGGTAAGCTGAGCCTTCCTCAGTGAAGTGGAGAGAAAGGGAGAATGAGCTGCAAGGCTTGGTGGATGCTGACATATGCTGTCCCCACCATGTCCCCAGGTGACAGAAGATGTGGCACGTTGCAAGCCCGTAGCTCAGTCCTTGGATGATGTGGAGGTCATTGGCTGTGACTATATCATGGACTCTGTGGTGAGTGGGGCAGCGGTGTGTAGAGTGACACACACCTGTGGGGTGGCACTGAGGTCCTCTTGTCCTCCTCATGCACAGGATAAGGGATGCAGGGAAGGATCAGGGATGCACAGGAAGCAGTGCTCAGCTCCTGCCCAGCAAAGTGCTGTGGCTAAGAGGAAGGGCCAGGCTCTGAGAAGGAGTGGGTGGTCACTGGGGAGCACTGGGAGCAGAAGAGATGCTCCCAGTCACTCTCTGGACCTCATGGCTCTTCCTGCACCCTATGCAGAATGCCTTCTGGTTCAGCCTGGGCTGGTGCACCTTGTTTCTGCTGCCCAGCATCGTCCTGTCTGTCAGACTTGCCAAGTTTTACCGCCGCATGGATACTGCTGATGTGTACAGGTGAGGAGCAGCCCCGCCCCTGGGACCACACTGGGTCTGGGGTCCCCCTGCCACCTGCTCCTTCACATCCTGTGGTGGCCTGTGGGGCTCATGCTAAAGCAATGTGGGCTGGGGAGAACCTGAGAGGTGACTTGGGGCCCTCAGCCTCTGAGGATGGGCATGTTCTGGAGCTTTTCTCTGCCTGCTCTGAGCCTCCTGGTAGGGAGGGCAGACAAAGGTGCATTCCCTTTGGAGGAAGGAGCCTGGCAGGGCTGCAGCCACAGCCTGGCTCAAGTCCATCACCTGACTCACTCTGTTTTGCACCATTTTTATGCTGGAGCTTTGGCATGGGAGCCCAGGGATGCTGTGCAGAATGCAGTGTGCTGTGTGGTTGGTGGCATTGCCACGAGGGTGCAGTGCTTGCTCACATGCCTGTGGCCACCAGTGTCCTGGGGCTGTCCCCCAGCCCTCTGGGACACTCTGCCTGGCAGCTCCACCACCAGCACAGGCACTGACCCCTGGGGATAGTGAGCAGTTTCTAGCTGGATTTCTGACTCCTGAGGGCTACCTCGTGGCCCTGTGGTGCAGCTGCTGTGCTGGGGGTTCCCCAGCTCCTGCCACCCCTCTAAGCTGGCTGGAGACACGGGCTCAGCTGCCCAGGAACCTCAGGGAGCTCAAGCTGAGGCACAGGGAGCTGGTGCTGCTGAGCATGGGGCCGTGCTCTGCCTGCCTGGGGAAGGGGCACTGATGCTCTGGGGGGCTGTAAGAGCCACTGCTCTCTGATCAGATCAGACAGCCAGGATGGAGGGGACCACAGCACCCTGAGGCTCATTTGCTCTCCTTTTGTGACCCATGGGAGACCCTGTCCTACCATGAGATGTTGTCCTGTCCCACAAGGCATCTTCTTGCCCCACTAACACTGTCCCCTCTTTTTTCTCCCCTCTAGGAATGAAGACTTTGAGATGTAAGCTACTTACACTGCCAGGTCCCTTTGTGGGGTGGGGGGCAGCCCCTGTAGGCACAGGGGGGTCAGGGTACAGAGGGAGGGGGTGGGGACCAAGGAGTGTGCTGGTACCAGGGGATGGCTGTGAAGGTAGGACTGTTGTAGTGCATGCAGTTGTGGTGTCCCCTATCATCTTCCCACACTCCCAAGACTGGAGGTGCTGCTGGTCCCACTCTCCCAAGCTGGTGGGTTTGGGGAAGGTGTCTCCATACCCTATTTCCTGTGGGGCTAGGTGATAGGAGTGGGATGATATTTGACCATCCCAGTGCATCCTGAGCTGTCCCTTACCCCCCTCTGTGGCTGACATATGTGACCTTGGTTTTGCAGGCCACCAACATTCAACTCCTACAAAATCCCCAGGCCTTCCACAAGGCATTAGCTCCCATCACCCACAGATGGAGGAAATGGACAGACCCCCCCACTTGAAAAATGTGATTATTTATTTTTGCAGGGAACCTGCCTCTTTCCAGGGCTGTAATTTTTGGTGTCAAATAATAAATGGTGTGTTTGTGTGCACTGTGGGATGTGACTGTGCTCCTCAGGTCTAGCAGTGATGGAAGTAAGCAGGGCTAGGGGCTGGAAGGTTCCCCACAAGCTGAGGCTGTGCCTGGGACCACAGGGCTCTTTCTGGTGTTCCCAAGCGTGCTCTGCCCACATCCAGCCTATGGGTTGATACAGGATCACTGCTCAGTGTCACCAAGACTGGGTGATGTCCCCGCAGTGGGCAGCCCTTTGCACCTCTGACTGGGTGAGTGCAGGCCCCTCCCTGGGATAAGGCGCACAAAGAGCCTCCTGTCTATGAAGTGCCACCCCAAGCTGTCCCCAGCACTTAAACCCTTCCCTCTGGCAACCCTAGCATGTATCATGTGTGGATTTTCAGTGAGTTTACGGGGTGCTTGCAGCCTACACCTCCTTCTCTCTGCAAGATATGGTGCCATGGGTACTTTCTGTGCTCACCTCTGCACACACCGTGCTCTGCACAGATAAATCAAGGGTGACTTGGTCTGGAGCCTTGGGCTGAGTTCAGGTATTGCTTTGTGCTGCTCCTTGGTGAAAGTGCAGGGCCCATCCCGAAAGCTGCGTCAGGCACAGGGGATATACGTGAGCAGCTTGACTCATTTCCTTTGTGGCAAAGTCCAAGTTTCTCTGGAGCAGAGTGAGGGCCAGGCCAGCTCTCCCTCCACTAGGTGCATCTCTTACTGCTTTTTCCACTTGCCTTCAGATCCAACTGCTAGTTTTTCCTTTGGCCTTTATTTGGGGCTGCACCAGCCTTACCTCCTGCTGTCTACCCCCAGCAGAGGGGGAAGACTGCAGAGAGAGCCCTGGGCTTGCCTGTAAGTCAGCTCAATCTGTCCTTCAGGTTGCTTTGGCCCCTGCTTCCCCCAAGGACGCTCACCCTTCCTGGTTCTTGGCATGAGCTATCCAGCAACCCCTTGGGAAGCAGTCAGCTCAGTTTTCTGCCCTGGACCCTCAACCTCCAGAATTCTATCTCTGTTTGTTTGGGGCCCACACATGGAGGCTTCTGCCCCCAGGCCCCAGGCTGTCCCTACTGCGTCATGCTCCCACTTCCTCTTCCCTTGCTGTGTCTCACACAAAACTGCTGCTGGCTTTATGGGCATTGCTTCTTCCCTGATCTCTCTTTTCTGCAGAGCCAGTGCTGGGAGGCAGGGAGCCTCAGCCTCATTCACTGTGTCACTGTGGCTACCTGCACCCAAACCCAGCCCTGGCAATGAAGATATCCCCCCAAATGACTGCACAGCCTTTGCCAAGGTGTGAGGCTTGCTCTCAGCAACGCCCCATTCAGTGCAGCTCCAGGGCAGTGTTCCAATCTCTGGAGCCATGGCTCTAAGAGGTGCTGGGCTCCATCCATCATCCTCTTCCCAAACAGCCCTGGGAAGGGGCTGAGACCAGAGTCAGGCAAGGCCACCAGCTGCCTGGAGAGGAGGCAAGGACAGCTCATACAGAATGCCCACAGTGGATGCCACCAGCTCTCCTTTCAGGCCCCACTCCCTCCGCTCACGTGTGGCAGCTGCCAGAGTGAGAGGGAAACTCACAGTGCCCCACGGCCCAAGGACCCCCCAAGGAAGGTCTCATCAATTACCAGCCAGTCTCTAGGGAACCATTGCAGCAGTTTCTCTTCCTCTTTGCCTGGCCTTTTTCCACCACAGGGACTTTCCACAGCCAAGCCTTTCTCTGGGGGAGACCCTGCCACAACTTTACAGTGGTTTCACAAACAATAATCTCTCCAACGGCAGCTCTGGCACTGCAGGATTTTGCTCTCTGTTGCTAGTTTTCCTAAAAAATAGAGAATTTGCAGCTCTTGAGAAAAAAATCCTCCCTTCCTCAACTCTCTGTTGGGCCCAGCCACAGCTGTGCATGGCCTGATGGCCCTTCCCTGTGGCAGAGAGCTGCAGCCTGCCTGTGCAGACTCTGCCTCTGTGGCTTCATAGTGGTGAGCAGCTGAGCACCACAGAGGGAATGAGCTGCCTGGACATGCTCTCTGAGCCCAGCTCTACCAGTTGTGAGCCATGCTGGGCAGCACCAGGGAGATGAGCCTGGCCACTTTTCACCAGAGGCAAAACAAGACTGCCCTCCTCCTGAGGGCGTGTACCCTCATAACATCCACCACCACCTCAGCAGTGCTTTAGGAACCTTTATTTTTAAAAGGAGTCTGTCTTCCACACTTAAGACCACTCTCAAGGGGATTAATGCAGGTGAATCTCCCGCAGCCCAACAAGGCACCAGACAGCTCCTTTACATCAGAGCCCAGAATGCAGGGGCAAAGCCACAGCGAGGGTCTCCCTCTGGGTGGAGGGGACCAGCACCTGAGAGAGGCTGGAACCTGGATCTTCCTGCACAAACTGCTCTCAAGTTACATCGATTTTGCAAACAGAGGCACAATATGAGCCAGACAACCCTGACAAAGCCCCTTTGCATGCAAAGGGCAAAGGTAGAGGAGAAGGGAACAGAGGGCTCGGGTGTCCTGCAGCATAATCTAAGCTTCCACAAAGGAAAGGGAAAGGCAGGGCCAGCCCCAAGCTCTCATAGCCTGCTGCAAGCTTCTCAGCTCAGCAGAGAGTTTGGGTACTGTCTGGGACAGAGAGATAAGGGAATTAGGCTGCTCTTTTCAGCTAAGTAGCTGCAATCAGTCACAGCTACAGGACTGATCCCAGAGGAGCTGTGGCCAGACAATGTGTGGAGTGCTGCAACTGCCAGCGTGTGTGCTGGGTTCCCCAGTGCCATGGAGCTGTGCCACACTGGCCTTTAGCATCTGACTGAGCCCAAAGCAGCAGCACTCAGTGACCCTGCTGCAGGAAACATGCTCTGTTTCTGTTTCACAGGCAGAGCTTGGAGGTACCACCCAGTTCACTGAGGGGTTCAATGGGGGGGAAAGACTGTGTACTGCCTACTACTCCACCACCAGTACCAGAGGATCAGGGAAGTAGAAGTGGAGCTAGAAAGGAGCCAAACAAACTGAAAACAAAGTGCTTTGGGCAGGGAGCAGTTCTGTAGTTTTGTAGTGCAGCCAGTGCTTTCATCTGCAAATGCACCTGGCATTTGCTCCTCCACTGGCACACACACAATTGCACTTGCTAGGAATAACCAGAAAGCCTGCCCTGGCTCAGAGATCCCCCAACCTCAGCCACCAACAGGCTCTTCAAGATGCTGCAGGGATGCTTCAGAAAGGAGCAGGCTTCTGTACTGCCAACACAGGTAGGATTTCCATTCCTTGTGCACCCAGGGCTTGGGATGACACTGTCCTTCCCCCCTTCACACACTGTCATCCTGTAGCAGTGCTGAGGGCGAGGAAGTCCTTGCCATAGATGGCTGAGGAACATGATCAGCTGCTGCTTTTGAGGGGATTTTGTGCTCTCGAGGTGGGGTGGGAGGGGGGAAGGTGCTGCTCAGCAGGGCATCAGAGTACATCTCGTCCTGGACACTGGGACGCTGCACAACCCTTTGCAGCAGTGGCTTAAGCAAGCCCACAGTCAGCTGGTTCCCCTCGCTGGAGAAGGGCACTGGCTCCTCCTGGGAATAAGGGAGGTGCTGCAGGACCGTGGAGAGGATGTCTGAGGCGGTGAGCTCAGCAGGGCACAGCGGCCACAGCCTGTCCAGGTAAGGGTCCAGCTCCCGGTGCTGGGCAAACTCAGCCAGCAGTGTGATGAATATCTCCTTGTTGAGCAAGGGGCTGAGTTTGGAGAACTTCTCTGCCACCTCCACCACCCGCTGCCACCGCTTCAGATGGACGAGAAGGTGCAGAGCTTGCAGCACAGCCTTAGGCCTCTTGCTGCAGAGCAGCAGTTCCAGCTCCATCTCCTCATCTGCCTCGCCGTGTTTGTTCTTTCGGGCCAGCACTCCCAGTGCTCTCTTGTACAGTGGCACCCGGCCCTCTGGGCCCTCCTTGCTGCCATATGACCAAGAGCTGCTAACGTACTGCTGGGTCAGCTCCACAAAGCTGGGCAGCCACTTGGGTTTGAACCTCAGGAAGGAGGCACAAATGAGCTCAAAGAGCGGGACCATCCCATTCTGACCCACCTCCTCCAGCTGCGGCTGACACAGGACCTTCTTCCATACCTCTGGGGTGGCCCTGGCTACCAAGAGGCCATCCCCATTCTGCTGCAGCTGCAGGCAGCTCCTTGTGGCCTTCCAGGCAGCCTTGGGGAAAGAGGCAAAGACAGAGTTCAGATAGGCCAAGTTGTCTTTGTCCATGTCAGACTGCAGAATGCGGCTGACCTCCTGCTCCACCAGCTCCTTGCAGTAGCTTTCCACCTCACTCTCTGGGGCGCACACCACGCAAGTCTTGAGGAGCTCCAGGCTCATGTAGCTCTGCAGCTCCAGGCTCACTGTGCTCAACAGCTTGGCGTAAGAGTCTTGTAGGCTTTGGGCTGGCTTCTGCTTCTGGTGGAGGCTGTGCTGCAGGATGGCAGCAAGGACTACAGGAGCCTGGAACGTACCACCCTTCTTCAACTTCTCTACCGTCAGCTTGGAGCTGCTGAGGCTCCTCCTCTGATAGTATCTGCAGGCCTCCTCAAACACCATCTCCACCAGGCATGGCTCAGGCCTGCTGTTGTCCTCAGGTTTGGAAAAGCTAAAGCTGTGGATGCCACTCTGACTGAGGAGCTGGATACTGTCCTCCTCTCCCTGGCACTCCAGGAAATGCACCTCTTTCATGCTCAGGACTTCCTTTTCTACAAGTCTTCCACTATTCTGGTCAACAAGGTACAGTACTCCATCCAGCACACAGGCCAGGATGCTGCCAAAAGTCTTCAGCTGGACAGGATTCCCATGGGCCAGGGGGCCGCCCTCCAGGTCAAAGATATGCCTCTGTGTCCCATCTGGCTCCACGACACTCACAGAACCCTTTGTGCTCACCAGCAGCAGACCCCCGCTGTTGGACACAGTGGAGGTGTGAATGTCCAGAGGCGCAAAACCTGAGAGAAGGCCCACAGAACCCAGCAGGAGCTTCTTGAAGTCTGACTCGCTGCTGGAGCGCAGCACCTTGCTGTGGATGAAGCCCGCAGAGGGGGCTGTGATGGTGAACTCTGCTTTCTCTGGATGCCAGATGAGGAGGAATTTGGAAGTGGTGGCGAAGCCGGCAGCAGCAGGCACTAGGAAGACATGCTGGGGAGAGGCCAGGACCTGGTACTCGGGGCTGTTGTGCAGGACTATCCTCGCAGTGCCCAGCCGCACGCCCTGCTCCCCCAGCTCCAGAGCACGGGCACAGACACAGAACCTGAAGGCACACTTGCTCACGTCCGAGTGAGCGCCCAGCGGCGGCCTCTCCTCACACCACACCAGGCTGGCTCCCTGGCTGCACACGGACACCACTCGTGCCCGGGCGCCCTGGCACAGCTCCAGGGTCTGCAGCAGCTGCCAGCCCACGGCCACCACGAAGTGCCACACCTCGGTCCGGCCGTGTTCCCACACCACGGCCAGCACCCACGAGTCCGGTACCACAGGGCTCTGCAGGAAGAGCAGTCCCACAGGGGCTGGCTGGGGCGGCTGCCAGCTCCTCTCCAGGTCGGCTCCAGCGATGCTGTGGCGCTGGAAGGCCACCAGCCGCGGCAGGGCGGGCGGCCGGCTCTTCTGCAGGAGCAGGACATGCTGCCCGTCGGGGCTGGACTGGACGTGGCTGGGCTCTTCTCCGCGGCACAGCAACTCCCGCAGCCAGTGGCCCCGGCTGAAGTCACTCAAGTCGGAGACCTGCCGCAGCTTCATCCTGTCAGCGACAGCGTGCAGCAGGGCGAGCTGGGGCACGGAGCCACAGCCGCCACTCAGCCCCTCCCGGCGCCCCGCCACACCCTGCTCCCGGCACCCGGCTCCCTCGGCTCTCCAGGAGGCCCCCACGGGCACCTTCCCCCCGCGGTGAGCCGGTTCCGCAGCAGCGACTCCTAGGGACCGGCCGCGCCCGGAGCTCGCCGCACAGCCACCGCCGCCCGGGAGAACTCCGCGCTGCCCCGGGCACACGCCGGGTCCCCCTCCCGCCAGGACCCACCTGCCGCGGCGGCGACTGACGGCCGGGCCCGGGCCGGGCCAGCGGCAGCTCCGCTCAGCGCTGCGCAGTCACGGGGCCGCGGGTTTCCGGGCGGAGCCGCTCCGCGCCGCCGCGGGCCGGCCCGCTCCTACTTCCGCCGCCGGTGCGGAGCGGGCTGCGAGGCCGCGCCCCGAGGGTCCCCGCAGACGGCGGGGCCATTTCTTACCGGCGTGCGTGTGTACGTGCGTGTGTCAGTGCCCGCGGGGCGAGCCGAGCTCCGGCCGGCCCGGGGAGGAGCCTCCCCGCCCGCCCCGCCTGCGGGAGCCGCGGCCGCGCGGGGAACCGGCGGGCGCACGCGCGGCGCCTGCGCGGTGTGCGGGGAGCGGCTGCCCGCAGGTGAGTGCGGGAGCGGCGGGGGGGACGCGGGACCCCGCCCGCGGGGCCGGGCGCCGCCCGCTGCCCCTCCGGCACCGGGGGCTCCGCCGCTCCGGGGGCGCCGCGGGGCGGGTGCGCTCCCCGCCGCGAGGGGCCTCGCCGGGTACCGGCACACCGTTCCAGGGCCGCTCGCTGCCCACCCCGGTTAGCTGCGGGAGCGGCCGCACGCAGCCCTTGCAGCGGGAGGCGCTTCTCATGGCCCGCCGGTAACGGCGCGGTGCCCCGGTGCGTGCCCCGGTGCCGGCCCCGTGGAGGCCTCGGGGCCTGCCGCAGCCCAGCCCTTCGGTGCTCGTGGGCCGCACCGACCCCGGCTGCCTGCCGGTGGTTGGGGCTCGAGATAACTCCTGGGGAAAGAACGAGCGTTCGCTGATCATTCCAGTTGTGTGGTTTACCTCGCCCTTCTCCCAACACTTGTGCGGGCAAAACAAAGGGGAACAGCAGCAGGGGCAAAGCAGTGGGAGCTTGCAGTGTTTATTGTGCCGAAGGCTGAGGCACTTGCTGCAGGAGCAAGCTGCGGCCTCGGTCAAACCCTGTTGCGTATGTCACTGTAGCGAAGTTTGTTCATCAGCAGAGACTGTAACCCGAATGTATGGTGAGAGCCAGTTAGGGGGAGCGAGTGGGTGGAATATGCAAAGCAACGAGATAATTAGAGTCATTGCCATACGTGGTGGCTGCAGTTCACCAGCTGTTTGAGCTCTAGTAGGAAATGTGACAAAAATGTACAAGAGGAATTTCAAGGGGAGGAAAGGACAACAGTTTGGCTTTCCAGTGATAATAGGTTGATCCACAGTGTCATTTATAGCACTTTGGCTCTGTGCAAAGAGATACTGTGGGCATGGTACATACAGTGTAAAAAAGTTAAACAGTTATTGGCTAGCATGCACAAAAGGAGCAGTGAGGCTTTAATGGGCTGCTGGGCTAAGCATTCATCTGCTCCCTCCCCCAGCTAACACACCAGGCAGCCATGCAGACATCCCTTAGGAGGGGAAGGGTCAGCCTCTGCTGCTCAGAGTTGCTGAGTTGCTATATTCTGGCTCCCTATTTTTTTTTTTTTTTTGAACTTACACCTTTTCATGTTTGCATTTTAACTCCTGAGTACTTGTGCTGCTGATGGTCTATATCTCAAAAATGCTGCCCACTCTGCAACTCCACTTTTCTTATCTTGGCATGACTTTACTATGCAGCTTCTTAGAACATAGCAGCTACCTCAGAAGTCAGAGCCGAGGTCATGCAGCTGCACTGTGTTCAGCATGGGCCTTGGATCCACACCACCAGCTGAAGCCATGGGAGAAGGGCAGGGGAAGGTTACAGGGAGAGTGTTTTTCTTCAAAAGGAAGGCACTTGAAAAAGTCTGCAGGTGACATGAGCTTTTAGGTGGGAGTGTAAAGGCAGTGCAGAGTATTTCATGATAAACTATGTGGGATGGATTCTAAAGCACTTGAAAAGTGAAAACCCAAAGTAATTTTCTGACCTGAGAGAGCTGGTCATGGTAGCCAGGAATACAGAGAAAAAGTGTGGTGAAATGAAAAAAATTACCTTATATGAAAATGGTGTGAACAGATGCTGGTGGAAACATGCAGTGCTTGTCTGGATGGACTTGACAGGGGAAAACATAGCTAGTTGGTGGTGTGAAGTTGATGGACTGGGTGTTATTTTAACTGGACATATAGAAATTAAATGCAGTTATGCATGAAGTGTTAAAATCGTAGCTCAAATGTGACTCATATCATTGCTTAAGCAGGTGCAATGGGAGAGGTAGCATGTGGCTGTATTCGTATTAGGAAGCTAATTTTCTAATTTTTTGAGAGGTAAAAAATAGGTCAGAAATGATATAACTAGATTGTACTATGTAGAAGCACATACACTGCTCTGAGTGGGATGGAAGGAATTTCTAGTAAAATATGTATATATATACACTGTGGCTGTGCTGGGGGTTGTTGCTTTGTACTGCAGAAAAAATAGGATCTCTGTGGGTTTTTTGTCATCAGCACGCCTTCAGAATATGTTTCTCATTGTGTACTGCCTGAAGGCACCTGGAAATTCTGCAGCATGGCTCCAAAGCTGGTATGCTGTGTTACTGTTTCCCTTGTTGGTGGGTTGAGCACCTTACAGTTGTAGAGGAAAGCACAGTTTGAGCAGTTTTTATTCCAATGGCCAATATACAAGTGAAGTTATTAAGTAAGGGATCAAATATAAAAGCAGTGTGGATGTACTTGCACAATCTGTAACTGCCAATGCAAGAGTTTGTGGAGAATAAGCTGCAAAAGGGCTGATGGCAGAAATTTGGCCATGATGGTTTCTAAAGCTTTGAAAAAAGCTTTATGTGTTCTTGCTCTGTTTGTTTTCATTAGTGGGCTGCTGATGGGTGGTCCTGGGGGTTTTAACAGAGGAGCTGGAACTGGGTTCATGCATTCCCTGTGCCCTGGGATTCATAAATTCTTGTTCTGGGTGCAGGTTGTCTGTTGCTTCCAGCGATGGGTGGGCTCTGGGACCTGTGTTGTAACTGCCTGTTGTTCAGGTCCAGTATTCACTCTGCACATTCATCACATGGATGAAGTGCAAGTTTTTCCTGGTACTTCACTGAGGTATGAGTGCTTAGCTTGTAGCACATTGCTTTAGAAGCTGTGAGTTAACTTTTAGACGGGTTTTTCCCCACCTCTTGCATTTTTTGAACAACTTTCCTTTAATCCTGAGTGATGTACCTGCAGAGCACCTTGAAAGCAAAGCATGATCACACTGAGTCCCAGTTTCATACACTCAGGGAGGGAGGAGGCAATTGCTGCCTTTGAAATGTTTGAACAGGTGAGTCCAATCTCAGTCGCTCTGGCAACTCAAGGGATCTTGGATTCTAAAAGCAGAAGTATCTAAGTTCTTATTCAGAATCCTTATGAAATTGATTGTGGTTCAGGGCTTTGACATTAACAAACTAATCACATCATTTGCACAGCCTTTTCCAGGTAGTGAATAAATGGTTTGCCAAGTAAGTCTTATGTGAAAATACAATTTTGCATCATCTGTATTCTTTTTGTCTAGCCAAGAAGTGTTGCAGTATATTTTATAAGGGGTCCACACTGGAAAAAATACACTTATTAATGTTTGGTTGTATGTGGGTGTTGTGTATGTGCATTTATAATCTTGGAAACTTTCAGGTTTGTTAGCCAAAGCAATTGAATGCAAAGTGCTGTGCTTGATGGGCTGCATGCAAGATTACACAAGTTACAAGTTTTGGATCCTGATGTCATTATGGTGTAGATGTGCATTAGTGTTATCCTCTTGACAGTATTTTTGCTGTTAAAAGGCAGTCTATGGAATACTAATAAGTCTGTGCAGGAGCTGAGTGACAATGTGAAGCACTGTGTAGCAGTTCTCAGTGTGCACAAATCTCAGTAAATCTCAGACTCAAAATACCAGGTTCATTTTCCCTGTGGCTACTCTAACAACAAGCTAACAGAGCTGTGTTCATTGGAATGTCATATGTTTGGTTGGAATCTGTTACGAGTTTTGGAGTGAAACAGAAAGGAGCTGCATGGTTGGATGTGCTCATCTCTTCCTGACTGGATCAGCTGATCCTGGGGTTGATGAGAGATAAAGCAAGAGTCTGCCTGAACTTGTGTCTTTTATCTTGCTGCCTTTGAGCTGCCAAGACTCATGCTCTGTCAAGTTTTCTTTTAGTTCCAGATGAAGCATCTTGGATTTTCTGCTGCACAGCAAAGTGTTTGTTTTTCTAAAAATCCCCATGTGTGTGCTTCTCGTGGCCCTGAGGGGCAGTTCTCCTGTGCAGTCAGTGAATACAGCAGGATTCACTTAGCAGCATGTGTTAATGGGAATGACCTATTGGCAGAATAAATTATCCATTTGAACCTAAAATGTGGAAAATGCACTGATGTCTTTTAAATGTGGTGTTTAAAGGAAAATTGTTAATTATCATCAGTGTTGTTGTTTTCATAAGCTGCCAGGGCATCACGATAATTTGACATCTCTGCAACTTATTTATAAATGTTTTGTGCATTTAACTGTTGTTTTCTGCAGCTGAGTAGAAGGTCTCCATTAGCAAGATGCAGTTTTCTGTTTGTCTTTATGACATCTAGAAAATGTAATTGCATAAAGTGAAAAGAAAAAACCATTTGTATGACCTGATCATCATAGGTCACGAAACAAACACGGCCTAATAAAGCGTTGGCATGAGAGGCATGGTTTATGTTTCTCTCCTTGCTCCTCCATATGCTCATTTGTAGAATAGCAAATTATAAACAAGAACATTATTTAATCCTTGCCTCTAGCAGTTGTCTTTGTATGTGCTCTGTGCAGCTTTGATTGAGAAAATGTGAATCCTAAGACCCATTTTGACAGAGATTAGAATTTTCACATGATCATGTGATCCTTCTGGCGCTCACCCTTTGTATCTTGATGTATTTCGATTTTTCTGTCTTTCTGGAAATGTAGGAGAAGGGTTAAAATACAGCTCTGAAAATCCAGGGACTAAGCAGAGCTTATTGATCCCCTCCCATTCACGTACACATTTGATGTGAGAACGCTGACCCAGAAGCACTGAGAGTTAGTTTATTAGTTTTGACATTGGGATTCGTTAGCTCTAATTCAATTAGAAGCACACTGATGGATGTGTTTGTGTGCTGGGGCTGGCAGCTGTTTTAGGTTCAGAAACTTACAGTTCTAGTAGGAAAATTGTTTTGTGCAATCTTACCCAAGATTTGTATTCCTAGGCTGAAAGTGACATTGCTCTTGATTTGGTTTTTAATAGATTTCTCAGTGTTTCCAGTTATGTTTCTAATTAGAATAATGTCTTATTTCCCT
The DNA here is from genome assembly GCF_028551555.1 of Melozone crissalis. Classification (NCBI taxonomy): domain Eukaryota; kingdom Metazoa; phylum Chordata; class Aves; order Passeriformes; family Passerellidae; genus Melozone; species Melozone crissalis. Next base: position 14,036,057 of record NW_026535797.1, on the reverse strand, counting down.
CAACAGTTTAAAAATAATGCAAAGTCTTTAAAAGAGAAGCTATCAAGATGATTGAATAATGTTTTATTTTTTAATTGTTAGTTGGAAACCTTCTTCTACTAGGCTATGGGAATAATTTTGGTTTTTACAGAAGGTTATGGTGCAATTGTTGCTAAGCTTTCTTCTGTCAGGGTGTCTTAGGGCTCTTTCCATTCTCACCCCAGCCCATAACCAACCAGCTGATTCCCTTTCTAGTGGGAAGACAACACCTCTCTCCTTATGTAAATGTTAGCTTTTCAGGTGTGAGATCTGCTGCTCTCTGTCCTTTCCCATCCCGGCAAAGCTCCTTTCCTTTGCACCTGGGGCAGGGTCTTTTGCAGCAGAATTGTTTTTCCAGGCCTGAGAATGTTTTTCTGCCCCTTAGAACCAAGATTTATGGCTAAAGGGATGGATGTTTGAGTAACTGTCTCTGGAAGCCTGAGAGTCCTAGTTGAGAACAGAGTTGTAAGTCAGCTAAAAATTGTCTGCAGTGGAAAGAATGTAAGGGAGAAATGGAACTGGTATTCAGTAGTTGGTAGAACTTGGTCTTTGAGGAAAAGACAGATCTAAACCTGTGGCAGGGGGTTCAGGCAGTCTGGGATGGAGGCTACATCCAAAGCTATCTCCACAGCTGCCAGCTCAGAGAGCTCTGGGGCCCTGACTGGAGCAGTGAACTTACCTCTCTGTCCGTGGTTTATCATGGCTCAGTGCAGCTACCACAGGAGCCTGCCCGTGCTTTCCTGGAGCATGACTTCAGTCAAGCTTTTGTGTGTGGGATGGTGTTGCCATGTGTGTAATTACCTTGGAGGTATGGGAGAAAGTCTGGGAGCTCAGGGGCATGAGAAGGGATGGCATTCCCTTTCTGCTGAGTACTTGTGACATGCTGCAGTGATGGAGGAGGTTAGAACAGTGCTAAAGCTGTGATGCTTGCCAGGAAAATCTGTGACTGCTGATAAATGTGTATTTGCAAGGTCAGAGTAGTGCTGCACTTGGTAGCATCGCACATGAGGTTGAGAATATGTGGCAAGTTGTGTGTTCTGACTCAGCCCCTGGAGTGGGTTGTCTCTCACAGAAGGCTCAGGACCACATTACTTTGTGTAATGGCTTATTCTGTAATAAGGATACTCCATTTTTTTTAGTAGTATAATCAGTAAGACACCAATTAATGATAGTAAAACTTTGTGGTTTTAGAAAACCTTTTGCTGTCAAATGGATAATTAAATTAATTTGGTTAGAAAAAATCCCTGTAAAGCTTGTCCTCTGTCTTGCATCGTCCTCCCAAAACTGAACCCTGAACATGGGATGCTTTTGGGGTTGGGCTTCCTGTCTGGCTTAATTTGCAGAGCAGCTGGCCCAGATAAGGTGCAGAGGGAGGCTTTCCTTGTGTTGGATGCCACTTCAGAGTACAAAAAGCAGAATTTGAAGTGCTTTGGTAGGCAGCAAATTAAACAGAAAAGAGAAGACTTTCAAGTAGTTTCAGGAGCTTCATGTCACCAGATGCTTTTGAGGCTTGACCAGCGTAAAAAAAGACTGGGTACCTATTTGTTATCAAGTATCACAATTCCTCCAGTGAGATTAAAAAATACATAATTTTCTAAAGGTAAACTGCATTGGTCTGGATAATGAATCAGTTTCTAATAGAGAAGAATTAAAATTTATCCATAAGGAGCTTCTTCTGATTCTGCCTGTGTGTGGACTTCTGCATGTCTTTGAAATGGGATGTAGAGCTAGATGGGTCCTTTGATCTGATTTCTTATCTGGTATAGTTATAAATGCTCCTACTTAGAGCTTGTCAGAGACTGTTAGTATTTCAGTGCAGTGAAAAAAATCTTTGATGGTTGAGGCAGGCCAGATATGCCTTGAAGAAAAGTTCAAGTTTTCTGAGCTTTTTTGTCTGTTCTTCCCTTCAGGGTATACAGCATGGCCCAAACAGAGAAGAAAGGTGGGCTGCTCCGGAAATCTTCAGCCTCCAAGAAGCCTTTGAAAGAGAAAGTGGTGTTGATGTATGATGAAATTTTCACGGTAAGCAGCTGAGCATCTCTTTTTTTCTAAAGGGTTGTGTTACATTTTCTTGGTTTAGTTTATCCTGAGGGTTTTTTCCAGTGGATTTCTTTCCTTAAGGTAAGGCCTGCACAGTGTAGGCACATGCTCCAGGCTCTCCTGCTGTCATGCAGAACTCTGTGTTCTGTTCTCTTCCAAAATGTCTCTGTACAAAGGTTCTGGTTCTGTTGCCTACCAGAACCTACCATCTATGGGAAGTAATGGCTTTCCCAGCATTTCTCAAATAACAATTCAGAAAATAAACAGAGGCATCCCAATTGAGAGCTGCTTCTCTTGGTCCTTCTTTTTTTCTGGGAATCTCTGTAGCCAGAATTCTGCACTTTGAGACCTCTTGGTCATCTGGCAGGTGATGCTGACTCTGAGCTACCTATGATAAAGACTTTCTTTAAGTTCTGCCTGAATGATTTCTTTGCCCTCATGCTTGTTCCTTTTCCTTACAGACAGAGGACCCCAGTAAATGCAACCCTAGGTTTTGGGAGGAGCTATTTCTCATGAAGGTAACAGACCGTGAACATCCTGTTGCTGTTCTGCCTACAAAGTGGCAGACAGTCAGTGCAAGGGCTTCTGTTTCTAAGCTGTTGGTGATGGTATAATGTGCCTGAACTGCTTCTTAACCTGACAGGTCAACCTGGAGTATCTAGAAGGCAAGCTGGAGGCTCTGGATGGGGAAGAATTAATGAAGATAAAAGACAACATCAACTGCTTGTTTCAGCACTGTATCCAGGCCCTGGGTGAGGAGCACCCAATCAGAGTGGTGAATGCATTACAGGTACCACGCTGGGGGACAGGGAATGCTGTCTTTTTACTTCAGATGCTGGTATCAAACACCTTGTGCTTGTTTCTTTGTTACTGGGAAGTGAAGTCTACAGGGCAGTTGTTACTTGTTGTCTGTGGAGGTTCCAGACATTCATAGTCTCTGTTCTTGGCACAGCAATAGATGCTTTCAGAATTCATGAGGATCTGGTGATGGAGGATGAAGTGGATGGCAGTGAAGAATCAAAGGAGCTTGTTCACATTGCAGGCTGTTGGTTTGGTGTCTCAAAAGTACTTAGGCTCTGTAGTTGTGTTTTACTTTCACCTCTTCTCCCTTATTTCAGCTGCCTTTTTCAATTTCCATTTGGGTCAAAAAAGAAATAAAGCTCTGGAAGAAGTTAGTGTGAAATTTACGCAGGAAATTGCCTCAGCTGGACACTTCCTAATTGGAAGCTGTGAAGAATTATCACTCAGAATTCATAGCCATTTTTGTGCAGGTTGTTCCTTACCAAAGCTCTGCTGCTCCATATCTTGTGGGAGACTCCCCTCCTCAGTTTTGATATTTGATGTTAATAGTTCACAAGCTGATTCTCACAGTTTGGTGGATGCATTTGTTTTAGGAGTATGCAGAATGCATTTCAGCTTTAGGAGTACAGGATAGGAAATTCAGGTCTGAAGAAGTCATCTGTAGGAGACTTTGGACCAGCAGTGATCTGGGAAAAATTGGTTTAAAACAGAATATTACATCTCTGTACAATCTTGCATTGCTTTATTGTTATTTTTAGACAGCTTAGACCAACCCCAAATTCTTAAACTTCTATCCATACTCTTGGAAGAACTTAGGGCAGGTCACAAGAATCCTGCTGTGTGCATGTAAATAGGAGCCAGGTAACACATCCTGAGCTCAAACTGGGAGAGTGTTCCCTGAATCAGACTATGTTAATGTGGAAAGTGATCCTGAAGCCAAAACTTACTTAAGCAATCCTTTTTTTTGGGAATCAGCATGGTGACCAAAGGTTTGTTTAGCCCAGTATCTGTTTCTGACAGTAACCAAAAAAAGAATGTCTACCTTACCTTTTTGCTTTTGTGTGGTTCTAGAGGTCTGCTAACTCCATCAGGTCTGTCTCCAGCTTTACATGTGAAACTAATTTTCTCTCACTGGTGAATTTAAGCTGGATTCTAAAAGTGCAGTCGTTGTATTCCTGCTCATTCCCCTCTTCACAGGCCTGAGAGGTGCCTGATGACAAAAGTCACCTCAGACATTTTTGTCTTTTAGGAGAAATAAGTAATTTGCTGCCTATAAATTTTCCAGAGAGTCTGCTGATAGTGTGCTGATACCTGTGTATCTTCAAGAACTTGGAATGAAGCAGTAATTAAGCTGCCTAATAGACTTGGAACCTTTTTTTTTTTTTGTGGGAACATTGGTTCTTCTTGTTGACAAAGACACAGTTTATTGGTCCAACTTGGTATAGCAATGTGGTAACCAAACAGAAATTTGTGCTCAAACAAGAAAAATACGGACAAATCTATTCTTCTCCAATTTTTACGAATTTTCAGCATCCAAGGTACATTTTTAGAAATGCCAGAGCTGGAGGAGAGGTTAGACAAAATGTGTGGCCTCCAGGCTGGTGATATTAATTTCGGTATCTGCCAGTGCTAGGAGGGGATCATGCAGTGGGTTTTGCTGTTGAGTTGGAGGTGTTGCTTTACATCTCGCCTTCTGTTTTTTCCCTTTGCAGACTTTGTGTGCATTGATCCGGGGTGTCCATCAGAAGAACAAATCCACTTCTGGGTTTGACATCATCAACATGCTTGTGGGTTTTGACAAGGCAGAGCTGTGTATGAAGGTGAGCCCTGGCAGTACAGAGAAGCAGTTTGCACAGCAGCTGTGTTGTTGCAAGGGCAGTGAATGTACATGGGTGTGTCTACCAGGCAGCAGCTTTTGGGGGAAATATTGGAGCCACTTACTGAAAGTAGCTGTCCTGAAGTTCTGTACCTGCCAGTAGCACAGACATTTGGGGTCCCTGGATTGGTTAGTAATATAACAGAGCATGTTCTTTTTCTTTAGTTCCACACTGTGTAGTCACTGTTGTTGAGAAACCTTAAAGCCAGAAAAGGCTGTCACAATCACCTAATATTGAACCTCGCATCTTTTTCTTTATCTGAGAGTCATACCCTGTGTTCTCATCACTCCATCAGCACATGTACTGTTTTAAACCTACTTGATGCTCTTCACTGTAAAGATGTTGAGTTTGGGAAATGACAAAGTAACCAGTGATAAAGCTGAATTCTTGTTGTATATTTCATCTCTCTACAAGAGTAGCAATTTTTCTTCTCTATACAAACTGTAATATATTTGGGGAAAACATTAAGTAGTAGTTTGCCTATCTGATTTTTAATCATAACTTATGTATGTATTGTAAATTGGAGCTGTGCTGCTGCATCTAGAGAAAACTCATGGAAAAGGATAATGATGTTCTACCAGTAGTCATTAAGCTGTAGTTAACACAAATAGTGTTGAGAAGCAATAGTAAGAATATGGTCTGGATAGCAGTAGTAATGGCTCAGTTATTGATTCTGGAATAACATGGCTTTATATTGGTGCTCTGCTGCTTGAATCTTCCAGAAGGTTTTATATAAAAAACATTTCAAGTAATTTAAAATACTACTTTTAAATAATGTGACTGTTGTTCTTTAGAATCTGATGGAGAGCTTGGACTCCCTCCTCTGTGCAGAAGGTTCTGAAAGCCTCAAAAGCTTGTGTCTGAAGCTACTTCTCTGCTTGGTGACAGTAAGTAATTAACAGCTGTATAATAACTTAAGGGCTTATATGGGCCACATCTGAGGGATGGAGCTGTTTCAAAACTTGAGCAGAATGCTGCAGTGTGAAGCTTAAGAAGGAGAAAGAAATGGTGAATGAGAGCCAGTGTCAGTCCAGAATGTGCGTGATGGCTCCAACCATGATGCCAGTGCAGACTAGCAGACACTTTTCATCCTGTTAGATAGGTGCCAGCTGGGGCTGAAGGGGAGAGGCAGGAGGAAGTATCAGTTGGATTCACAGGTGTGGGTTTTTTAAAGGAAAAAATACTTAAGACGTTTCAGATGAATGGAAAGGAAGGGAGAAGGGTTGAGGCAAGACAGAAGGTGTGGAAAACCAGAGTGGTGAGGATGTGAAGAATGAGGAAGTTGTAATAAATTGCCACTCATCAGCTTTTGGAGATGGTCAGCTGCGAACTATTTTGACTGTGATAAGAGATAGGTGAGAGTGGTGGAGCTTTTCATTGCCCTCTTCATGATGGGAAGCTTCTCAGTGCAGAATACGTGCCCTGTTTTTCATTCTCTGCCTCCTGTGTGGAGCCTGCAGCAGCTGATGGCTGTTGTCATTCATGCAGCTGTGTAAAATGCCAACGTGTGGAGGAGTGGGGGAGCTCTTAGTCTGTGGGTGGTGCTTCTTGGCAGAGAGAGGGCTGGCAGGCAGGACAGATTTCTTTTACTTCATGTCTAGCTCTATTGCTAGTCACACCTTGACTTGCTAAGTGTGAGATTCTGGATAAATGTGTCCATCTGGAAGCAGAACTCTCTGGTTCCCAATGTGTGCCAGAGGCAGCTACAGCATTGGTGGAAGTTGTGGATGAGCTTTTAAAACTTGTGTTTGTACTCAGGTGACAGATAACATTAGCCAGAACACCATCCTGGAGTATGTGATGATTAACAGCATATTTGAAGCCATTTTACAGGTAAGGGTTCTTCCTTCTACTGTGGAGGCTCTTCCATAGTGAGAACTTTCAGTAATGTGTTTGCCTTTCAGCATTTTCAGTGCAATGTAGTTCACTGGTGCAGTTGCTGCATCCATTCATAGCTCAGTCATACATATATTTTGTAATGTTCTCTCCCCTTTACTCTAGTCTGCTGTTTTTAGTCACTACTGACTATTTAAAGTATTTTCACTTGAGACATTTCTGCACAGTTAGGTTCTGAACAGATTTCTGGGCTAATTTCACACAGAATTTCTTTACTGGAGAAACTGTTTTTTAAAAGGTAGTGTGGGTATATTTTTTTCTGCTCTTGGATAAATTATACTTTTTTCAGTGGAACTGAGCCTTGGAGAAACCCAGAACACTTGCACAGTTTATGATGAGATACTATACAATGCTGTTGTGAAATATGTGTGCTCTTTATGCCCTGAAAGCCTGTGTGCATCCTGTCTGTGATAAATGAGCTTCTCTGTGTGCAGAACTTCCTTGAGGCACTGACACTGCCTTCACCCAAATATCCTCTTTCAGATAGGACATAATTTGCTCTTGCACATACATTTCATGGCTGTGCTCTGAGTCACTTCAAGCTTCCTGCAGGAGGCCTGACAGAGCAGTGTGGTTGTTTGTTCCAGATCCTGTCCAGCCCTCTCAGTCGCAGGGAGCATGGGTATGATGCTGTTGTCCTTCTGGCCTTGCTGGTCAACTACAGAAAGTATGAGGTAGGTGTAGAAACATCACTTCTCTCTGCTTTATTGATTTAGAGTGGCCTCTGGATTATGAAGGCAGCACACAGTGCAGTTTTTAGCAGAGCACACTGTAGCATCAGGGCATCAGAGTGGAGCAGGAGAAGCTTTGCAAGGCAGCCCTGTTATGTCCCTGTGTCTGTCTCTGATGTGTGTGTACAATCAAATGTGTGTGATACTCCTACAGCTCCTCTGTGCCAGCATGAAAGGAACTACCTAGGGAATTTGCATTTCCTTTGTGGAAATAGTCTGAGGAAGGTCCCTTTGGAAGAGTTGCTGTTGTGCCAAACCACACGTCTGCCTCTGTGTGTGTGTGAGTGTGTGGTTATACATAATCTCCAAAGTAAAATGAGCTGTCAGTCATCCTGGGCTTCAGACTGAATTTGTGATTCAGGACCTGACTAGCTGACTGAAAGAGCACAGATCCCCAGAAGAGATGGTGAAGCTGTGACCAAAGAATGAACTGAAGCATCACAGGTAGCAGTTCCAAGAGAAGTCTCTCTCTCTCTTTTTGATGGATTCCTCTTTGAGGAACTTTATTCATCATGCTTTTTATGTTTATGGTATATTCCCATTTTTTTCCTGTTATTCATCAGCTTGAAAAAAAACATTTCAGATGTCAGAACAACACCTAATGTTGGCTTTTCTTTGTATGAAGCATGATGCTTTAATGATCAGGTTTTTTTTTTTTCTTCATAAATAGGAATATCTTAATATGCTTCATTAGGCAGCAAATAGGAAAGTTCTGGAATAACTTGCCCTTCAACAGAATTACTAGGAGGGAGCAGGCTTCAAAACCTACCTGGTTTTATAATAGATCTTGTTCTGAATTATGAATAGACCTAGAGAATATGCAAGGACAGGAATGACACTTGGTGTCAAAGTAATGCCTGTCAGTTTCTCATTCCTGTCAATGATGTCAGAATAATGAATTGCAGATTCTCTTCAGCATTCTGTGCTGTGGTAGCATGGAACAGGAGCATGGAACCTGATTTCAGTATATGGCTATGAGGGAAAACTGTTGGGAATTATCTGTAAGTGGGGTTACTTATGAGGGTGGACTGGGAAGACCAGAGGTCTCATTGCAGCATTCAGACAAATGCTGGGGAGCTGTGCAGTGCCACCCCTGGGGCAGGGATCCCTGGGACTGCAGTTGATGGCCTTAGTCAGGTAGAATGCTGTGAGTGCAGGAGGCTTGTCCTTGGCTTTCTGGGGAGTATTGAGCTGGGGTCAAGTGCTTTGGAGCACACTCTGAGACATCTTGGAGCTGGGCACTCTGAAGGAAGTTGTGCTGATGTTTGAAAAGTGCAATCCATACAATCCAGCTGAAGCAGATGTGTAGCAAGGGGAACTTCAGCTCAAGCAGCTCCTCTGGCAAGGCTGAAAGTGACTCCCAGGAGGGTTTTATGTGACAGCTGCCCAGCACTGCCCTTGGTAGCAGTGCTACAGGCCAAGCCTCCAGTAATGCAGCCATCATCTTTGTCCTTGAGTAGCTGCTTTCACTTGCTGTTCTTTGGCCCTTAGGGTCAGTATGGTGGTTGTCAGTCAACTGTAGCACACCTTCATGCCTCAGGTGCTTTGGAGTTCTCTTTTGAGTTAACTGTGGTGCAGCTGAGAGGTTCTCTTTTGGTCTGAACTCCATTGGTTAAGTTGTGTTTCCAGTTGTTTAAGAAAATCTAATAAGGCTCAAAATTCATTAGCTGATTATGATTTTGTGTCTGTTTTTAGCATAAATATCAGTGTGTTTTACATTAGGATGTTCTTTTGTAGTTTTGGGATGTGAATTTTGTAATCTCTCAAGTTCCTTGGAGAGTATCTCTCCGTGTTGTCATTACCCATGTTGATGAGATATTGGCTTGCTTATTGACTTCTGTTCTAGGAATTTACATTTCTCTACTTGGAACCTTTAAAGGGATGCCCCTGATTGAAATCCTAATAGTTTTCAGAAGTTGTTCCAACTATATACTTATGCAAGCCATCAGCTATATTTTCTTTTTTTCTTTTTTTTTAATACTAGTCCTGATTTTAGAGAAAATACTTTTACATTGATATTGTGAGAAGGAAAATGCAGTGAGAAAAAAAAAATTATTTGATGACTTTCCCAGTGTTTTAAGGGATGGCTGATAAGATAGGATAGCAAGTTAAAACATAAAATCAAGTAGTGACTTTTGAATACACATTCATTGATAACATGTAGGCAGAAGTTTGTTTGCATCATGTTCAACCTGCTAGAATTGTAGCTTTTGTTAGAGCTGAAAGAAAATAGTTAAAATGTGGGGTTTTCCCTTTGTGTGCTTGTCTGGCAGCATATAGTGTATCCAGCAACTCTTCGTGTCCAGTTTTGTGCACTTAACTCTCCTTGGTATAGACAACTACAGGTCTGAAAGACACAGCTTTGGAACATCAGAAAGTTCATGTGTTTTTCCTTTTTTTTCCCAAAGATCTTGCATTACTCAAATGATTAAAAAAAAAAAATTCTTTAACAAAAAAGTAATTATTCAAGCTCCAATTCCCTGCAAAATGACCTGCCTGCAGATGAGACTTTTATTTTGTGTCGTGATTCAAAATCAACTTTTTTTAGTTTTACACTGACACACAAAACCCATGAAAAATGTGCATTGCTAATCTGAAATGCTTCCCAAATTATTAGCATTTGTCTTTATAGATGAAACCTGTGTGTTTTCTTCAGCTAAATTCAAGGCATTTATATTCTCTAGAGACATCCAGCTCCTAGTGGTGCAAACAAAGTGTTGCTCTCTAGCTCAGCAGCAGATGAGTCCAGAATGTTGTCCTGCCTTCCTGGGTGCTCTTTAAGCAATCTTTGCAGGGTGCTGCAGAGGGGAGATAGCAGAGCACTAATGCTGCGTCCAGCCTCACTGCCTGTTCCTGCTGCAAAACTGTGTGTGTGTCACAGATAACAGGCTTGCAGGATGGCTGCTCCACTTTCCAGACTGACAGAGGAGCTGGTGAAGGGACAGAAACTCCCTCCTCTTCCCAATAAAATCAGGAGACTGCCTGGCTGAGCCAATAAGGGGAACATGTCCCTGGCTAGTGGTCTTAGCATGTGCTGTGACTCTGCTTGTTTATGTGTATTCTGTTTTATGGAACAGGACAGAGATTCTTCCCAGGTGGTTGTGTAAACTTGGAAACATAATAGTGGTTTTTTTTCCCTGAAAGCTGAACTTAAAACCATTTTTCTTTCTTCTTTTTCACCCCACCTTGAGCAGTCAGTGAATCCCTACATTGTGAAGCTGTCCATTGTGGATGATGAGGCCACACTCAATGTGAGTACTTGGCTTGATTCCTCTGTGCTGCTGGAGATGCTCTTTCACATGAGGTGTGGGGTAATGGATGCCAGCATGGTGTATGGTAAAAATCAGGTCTCAGAACAGTGCTGCTCTAAGGAGCAGCAGTGCAGTGGGTGTTCAGCCCTGTGCTCTTGCAATAGGTTAGGCAGCTCATGGTTTGGACAGTTTGATCACCAGTTACATGGTGATTAAAAAACAGATAGCAAGGAACATGCTAAAGTTGATCTATTATGCATTCATGAACTATCTGTACACTGTTTGCTGTCATGTGCCAAAGAGGCACAGGATGATTTATGCCAAAGGGAATCTCATTTCCAGTGCTGTGTCACTTGATTTTATCATTCCACAAGTAATTTCTTGTAACTCAGTGGAAGCTTGTAACTGAGTCAAGAGTCCTGCAGTATATTTTGGGTTGTAGCTACAGTCTGAGTTTTATATCCAGGCCTGGATTAAAATTGACAGCAGACTGAGTTATGTGAGTTCTGGACATGGAAGCTGCTCTTTAGGCATGAAGTAGAAAGCATGCTCCATGCTAAATAAAGGGTGAGAACTGTTAGTAGTTGTGTAATAGTGGAGGCTGTTTGCAAGAAATCAAAGGTTATTCATGTCTATGACTCTTTGTTTTGAATTTTTGGATGTCCTTCCTCTGATACCAACTTCTTTCTAAATTTCTTGATGCTTTACTGAGACTTTTTGAGTGAGAGCTCTGTCTGGAGGTCCAAGAAGAAGAGATGCTTTCTGTTTAGCTTAGTAATTAGTAAATAACTTTCAATTTGGTTGTCTGGGTTTTTGTGTTATAATGTTGTTGTATCATAGCACATCTTAATAGTTCAAACAGCTTCAAGGGAAATTCTGAATAGCCTGCTAGGTTATCTTGGGGAGGGCAGCATTGCAATGTGTATTCAGAGTGTGGTTTTTTTCTCCCTTGAGATTTTAATGTGTAGTTTTTTTTAAATGTGTTTTTTTCAGGGAATGGGACTTGTAATTGCCCAGGCTTTATCGGAATATAACAGGTAAAACCAAATTGGGTCTTGTTTTTCAATGCATGATAGTTACTGTACATTTTCACAAACTTTATTTTCTTTTTGTCTTAAAGCACTTGTTTATCACCTGACAGCCTTGATGCACCTGGAGAGGCAGGGAATAATCTTATTTTTTGAGGTACTTTGATTCAGTTGATGCAGTCGTTGCAATTCTCAGTGCATCTGCACCAGCTGGGCTGATGTGCTTCAGGAGAGATCTTGCTGTAGGGAAAGATATCCATTGTCTGTTTTTACTGTCATGGGTTTTACCTCTGTATGAACTTTGTGTAAAATCCTAATTACAAGTGAAAAGATAATTTGCTGACAACTTCTCTGTTGAAAAATTGATTTAGCCAAAAAACTATCTACAACAAACAAACAAATGTATCCAGGGCTGTCCACATGCCAGATCAGAGATGATTAGGAGATGTAAACTCTTTCAAATGGTGGAAAGCGGTAACTCCTGCTGAAGAAAAGAGCTAGAAAGTCAGCAGAAAGGGTAGCATATTCTTAGCCTCTACTTCATAAATAGCAGCATAAAACAAGCTTTTCTAAGAGGAAAGTGCTTTAGAAAAATTTGGAAACTTACAGCAATTTCACCTAGGAAACTCAAGAATTTTTTTGTGCAGTAGGATTCTCAAAATATCCAGATAAATGTTTTAATTCCTTTGAAAGCCTGCTGTGATAGTTATGCAGCTGACTTGCAAAATCAGCAAATTATGTAGATGTATTTAACAAAGTAAATTATTAGACTAAAGCGGAAAAAAACTTCACCTACCCAGTTTCCTTCATTCTGACAAAAATTGTCTCAGATCATGGCCTGTTTTGCTTAGCTCATTCCTTCCCCTTTTCCCAGGAATTTAGAGTTGGTTTCTTGGCATATTACATGTGTGTGATCAGATTCCTGTGTGACAGACAAAATAAATGGCTGTGGGAGCTTTGCTAGTCCCTTTGAGTGCCAGATGATGCAGTGTAGCTTAAATCTGAGGTACCCAGCCTGTTTGTTGACTTCACTTGCTCTAGTTCCAACCTCTGCACTTGCTCCAGGAAAATGGGATCAGGCATGAACCATAAAGGTCCATGTGGACCATGCTGGCCATTTCTGCACTCAGTAGAGTGACCAACTCTGATTCTCTGATTTTTTTCTGTAGTGGATGAAGTGAAACTGTTCTGTGGTTACTGACACTGTGTGCCCATGTGGCTTATTACTGTTTGTCCAGTGCAGGACAAAATTTCTGAAGTCACTTGATCCCTTTCTTTCAGAGTTAGCCCAAACTGCTTTTGTCCTCTGTAACAGCACAAGGGTTGTTCAAGTTTCACATGTTTCTGCAGCCTCACTTCAACTCTACACAATTTACAAATATTTTAATACCCTTTGTCTCTTATTTTGTGAGTTCTTGAAAAAGGCTGTTGAATGTTGAACTTTGCTCCATCCTATATTCTTGTCAGATAAAACTAACATGTGGAGATTTAGGGGAAGTTACCCTGGTTCCATTTCTAACCCTGAAATGTCATCCTTATACCTTTTTGTTCAGGCAGTACAAAGATAAAGAAGAGGAGCATCAGACTGGTTTCTTCTCAGCCCTAACTAACATGGTAAGCAAGGAAACAATGTTTTTCCATTCTTACAAAGGTGCATTCATGCAAGTTCAGCAGGAGAGTGTTTCTAAAAAGTTTGAGTTTGGAATGTGAGTTCTGTAGATAGAGATGGATTGAACAAATCAAAACTAAATACAACTAAAGTGGTTGTGTTCTGAGGAATGTGTTGTTTGGCTGGGAAAGCTCTTTCAAAGGACTCTCTGATCTCTACTCTTGTGTTGATAGCTGAAATTTCTTTTCTTGCATCTTTTTCACTCTAGGTGACATTATTTTAAAAATCACCTTATTTTAAACTTTAAATTTAAATTTTTTTAACTTCTTAATCCTTTTAAACAGCTATGCATTTTTAAAAACTACTTGCTACTCTGGTGACGTGGCCTAAAACATAGTGGCACATAGTCTGGAATGTCACTAGTCTTTGAGGTTCTGTTTCTTTACTGTTTTGTTTTCAAGCATGGATGCACTTTAGCCATGGAGTAGAGCTTGGGTTCTGCAGTGGGCACTGTCTGCATTTTTGAAAGGGTACTCTTCAAAAGCAGTTGTGAATTTCTTCCTTGTAAAGAGTATCCACTGTTCCCCTTGTTCAGTTTAGCTTTGCTTTAGTCAGAGATGTCATAGTATTCTGAGATTTAACAGACAGAAAAATTTCCTGTAGGTGAGGGTAGTTCAGTGTAGACAACTCTCTGTCAGGAGTGACTTGGGTAAAACTGCATCCACCCTGGGGCAAGCAGGTAGGAAATGATCTCTGTTGTCCTCTTAAAAATGGCAAACTAATCCAGGCTGGGGTTCAAGATCCAGTTGGTTTTTTTTGTCCTTTTTTGTGATTTGACAGGTGAGGCATTGGTCAGTAACAGTACAGCAAAATAAAATGTATTTTCATCCATGTGTTGTCTGTTGTTGTCTAATAGCTTTCCCAAATTCCTGCTGTGCAATGCTCTCTCTTTCCATAGGTGGGCAGCATGTTCATAGCAGATGCTGATGAGAAGATCTCTGTCCAGTAAGTGCACAGATGTTATTTTATTTACACAGTGGAGTGGTTGCTGCTCTCTGTCCTCTCAAAGAGCTATTTAATGTCACAAAGCAAACTAGAGGAGCAGGTTCTCCTGTCACTGAAATGGTACCACACCCTGCAAACTGTGGATTTGCCCTTCTGTGAGAAGGGTACAGCAGGAGGAGACACAGCTGAATTGCTTGTAATGAAGTCTATAAAAAAAACTCCAGTGTTTTTTATGAGGTATTTATGACATGTAATAGGTGTCTCAGAGGTGGCACATGAGAAACAAAAGTTCGTGCACTCTGGCCCTCACCAAAGTTTTCTAAATTAAGGGGGCAAGTGATAAATATGAGGGATTTTAATGTCTTTAGAACCCTATGCTCTTAAAGGAGAGGACTTCAAATGGAAAACACTGAGCAACTATGGACATCTTCAGTGGGAAGGCAACAAAAATTGTAGTTGTGCTCTAAAAATAGCTACTTTTATGGGTTGCTACTACTAGTACTATTATTAGTGCTACTAATAATTGGAAGAACAACTGGACTGCAGAGGCAGAGTTTTCCACAGTTGAAAAAAATTCTTGTTTTTTCAGATGGGCCATGCTTCTGAAAAACTTGGCTCCTTGTATTCTGATCACTAACTGTGTCTTTGTCTGCATCCTTCCCACAGAACAAATGAAGCAATCCTTCTGGCCCTCTATGAAGCTGTTCACTTAAACAGGAATTTCATCACAGTTCTGGCACAAGTGAGTTTCAGTGGAATGCTTCCCCATTTCTTTGTAGTGAATGTCTTTGAAATCAGAGAGCCAGAAATGGAATTGGTGAAAAGAGTTTGCTTTGTTTTTTTTCCCCTTTATATACTTGTCATAGGATCAGCATGAAAGAGCAGGAGCAGGCCAGGACCAGGGGAAGAATTTTTATTATATACTTTCTGCCTTGACAGTAAATGAGTAGAGTTTTGAGGTCACAGTTCATGTTGAAATGATTAATTTTTGCCACTAAATGGGAAGGGCTGCATGGAGTGCCTTCTGTGCCCTATTGATAATCCACTTAGGGGCAGGATGGAGTGAGCAAAGCAGTTGCTGTAACCCTCAGAGCAAATCACAGTTTTGTTAAGTTAGGGTTGAGAGAAAGAGGCTGATTCAGCTCCCAGATTGGATGGATTGTCCTGTATGTGTGTGCATGGACTGTGTGTTGTTGTCTCTGCGGGTATTCTTCACTTAGGGACCAATTGACATGTGACAGTTGTTGTTTCAAATACTCTTTTGTGTTCAGACTTCCTTGAAGAGCCCAGCCCCTTTGGCATGGGAACCAGTTGTTGGAGCATGGCATTTGTCCTTGGGCTTTTTATGATGGAGAAGCAGCCTTCTGAGAGGCTGCTCTGATCACAAGTCTCTGGATGCTTTTCTAACGCTGTGAGAGGTTGGAGAGGTGGTTGCTGCTGGGAGGCAGATAATGAGCCTGTCTGATGCAGTGATTGTGCTGAAAGGGTAGCCTGATGGACCTTCAGGTTCAGGCTTTTAATTTTGGTCTGTAGGTACTGCTTGTAATCTGTGAGAGGAACAGCATCAACAAAGCAATGAACACCTTTCCCCAGTTTGCTCAGGTCCTCAGAGTGCAGCCATAGATCTCAGGCTCGACACTTGGCATGATAGAGGAGACCTTTGGGGACTCCTGGCAGTAGTGGTGATGGAAGAGGGCTGATAAGCAGATCTACAGCCTCTGAAGAAAGCTTCTGTTTCATGGGTGGTTAATTTGCTGAAGTTCCCTGCTTGTCTTTTCCCAGGTTATTCATTCCTACCATTTCTCAGAGATTTCTGCTCTTTCAGTTCTGTGTAATACCAACTCAGGCCCTTCTGTGGGCAAGATACTCCTGAGGGAAGAGAGGCATTTGGCAGGACAAGAGCAGAGCAGAAAAAGATCAGCTAGAGATCAGCTCTTAAAAGCAAAAGGATAGACTAGTTACTTGTGAAAGAAGTTGAAGCTGCCACTGATCAGTGGGTTGAATTGGAGAACTGATACTCTTGGGTGGATTGTCTGTAATTCTTCATGTAAGAGAGGGCAAGGTAGGTCATGTCATGCTGAAAAAACCTCATAAAAGCTGATGAATGCTCTTTCCTAAGCTGGTGTCCACTGCTTGAGGCTGCACGAATGGCTTCCTGCTGCTGTGTGGCACATGGGAAGAGCAGGCATTCAGTTGTGTGGGTATCTGGAGTGTTGAGTGTGTGCTCACCAGCTGTGGGTGCTTGGGTTTGCTGCTGGGTGGCACTCTTGTCTCTCAACTGCCAGTCATTGTTCTGGAGAAAGAAGCCCCTAAAACCTGTCTAAGGAAATCTGGCTTATGTAAGACTTTCAGTGAAAAACTTTCAGTGAAAAATTATATTTTAAGTGTAAGTTGGTAGCTGTAGGGATGTAAATTATTTTTGAGTTCTAGTATGTGTGTCTGTGCTTCCCATAAAATATATGCATTTATAGTTGCTCATAAAATATGAGCAACTATATTCAACTATATTCAGATATTCAAAGGCAATGTGGAGGATATCCACTTGTGAAAAATCTTTTAGAACTAACTAACATAAAATCAGCAGTTCTGTATCTTCCTTTTATTTTGAAATTGTGATGATATATTAAGGCAGATGATACATTTATGTAAAACTTGCCCTATGAAATGGACACTTTGCTTGGCAGCCAGGCTCAAAAATAGCATGGCAGATTGCCTGCACTCCCACCAGTGTGGATGGGTCCGGAAGCCTGCAAAGAGTGAAGTCAAAGCAGTAATTAGGCAGGCAACTATTAGCAAAGATGAAATGGGGAGAGGGACTGGCTGATGGAAGCTGGGAGGATCAATAATGATAGTATTATTTATGTTATGCACTGTTTTCCTGCAGGGCTTTACAGTGAGACAGGAAAGTAATAAATTGCTATTATCTTTGAATATGAACAGGTGGGGGGCAGGAGCAAGGAGAATTTGCTCTTAGAAACAGAAGTAAAAGGATCGTGGGGGAAGACTTCAAATGCACATCCTTGGGTTGTTTCAGGGAGAATTAAAAGCTATTAACATTGTAGGCTTTTGCAAGTCTTCTCCCATTCAAATTAGGGAAGGGGATTTTTTTCTGTCTGCTAGGGAGAGCCACCACTTTCTGATGTTCTGTTTTTGATGTATTTTTGTGTTTTGTGGAGTAGTGAAATTGATGTACAGTTTAATTGTTAGACATCCAAGGTCAGGAACCATGGCCTGGCTCTTTGGAGAAGAGGTTGAAATTTCTTGAGACTTTTTCAGTCATGTCTATTGTGCAAGAGCGTGGAACAGTACAAGTAGTGATCTGTGTTTCTAGTGCCTGGGGAAGCAGTTGACCTGTGCATTTGTGTTTTCTCTTAGAGCCATCCTGAAATGGGCCTGATGACATCACCAACGAGCCCAGTTCCAACCACACCTGTCACTCCACTTGGAACCACCCCACCTTCTTCAGATGGTAAAAATGCAATGATATCCTGAGGAAAAAGAATTTAAAACTGTTAAATAACTAGCAAACTATCTTCTGGAGACTGCAGCTAATGAGGTCTGTCTGGAGCAGATGTAACTTGGTGGTCTTTTCCTGGAGTAATATGCCTTGCTAAAAATGAGCAAGATTCTTTGACTCAAATTTATTTTTATTTTGCCTTGTGTATTGCTCAATGCAATTATGCTGATATTCCTTCTGAAAATAGTACTGCCCCAATATTTGCATGAAAGTATACCCAGCCCATTAGTTATTCTGTGTAGGCTTTTACTTATGAATATTTCTAGTGTCAGGTCCTTTGCCTGGGATTATTTCTCATTGGAACAGATTTACAGAGAATTGCTGTGGATTCCTGCTTGTCGTTAATGCACTTGTCCTCAGCTTTGAATTAATTGGGATTTGAATTCAGTCTGGGTGTGGAAGTATTCCTCCCTCTTACTGCCTTTTCTTTGATAGGCTTTGTAAAGAAATGCTTAACCTGAGATCTCTCTTCTAAATGAGATGTTATGTGTCCACATAAATATGCTTTGAAATCATCTAAAATAAACCCCTTTCATTTTAGGGTATGGATAGATATAGCCTAGTTGAAGAGAAGAAATGAAATGGCTGTTTTCATGTACTTTAATGTCATCTGAGCTGAAGAGAGTTTAATGAAGGAACAGAGTCAATTTGAGTAGAGCACAGTTTGGAAATATTTCTGGGGAAAAGCAGCCTGGGTTACTCAGTTATATCAGCTATTCAGGTCATTTGATACCCTAGTTAAGGATGATCCTCCTCATGGATGAATTCTGTCTGGTTGCCATGGATAACAAAAGCTTCAGATAAAGAGTCCCCTATGTCTCTGTGTGCATATAACATAAAATGTGGAGGGATGGGCATTTTGTGGGCTTCTGTTCAACGTGTTCATTGCAGATGTATCCACCCCCACACCATATTACACAACTGACAGAATTTATGCTTACCTACATCTACGGCTTGCTTGCCCCTTTTTTCTTTATTTTTGCATTTACCACAAGACAAAACAAAACCTCCATCCTGCTTTCAGCATAGGCAGTGATCTTGAGAAGTTTGTGGCTTCTTGTGGCTTGTATGGTTATTTAATTTAAGAAAAGGATCTGATCTTTATGTGCAGCGATTGCATTGGGAAAGTTGCTTTATTTTTGTCTGCTGTCACCTTGTTGATCCCTACAATGTGGGGGTTTTTTTGCGTGGCCCTTGGCTTGGTTTAGTTTGGTGGTGCTTGAGTACTGCTGTTTTAAAGAGATGTCAGAATTTTCCTCATTTACTAAGGTCTTGCAACTCAGCTGTAAAATTTGCCTATGGCTGCCAGTTAACAAGAGGCTTTTTGGCTTTGGAATGATAAGATTGCTTTCTCTTTAAGGCATGAAAATAATGTGTAGTTGAACTGTTTACAAGTTACATTAACATGTAGAAATCCATCTATCAATTTCAGGTGCTTTTCTTTGTCTGGGATAAAAAAAGGGTTCATATTTTAGTTTGAAATTTCTCTGCCTGTTAACCTATATGTAAATTAAGACCTTGTAAAGTATCAAGATGTGTGTTAAAAAGGTCTGTATCATTAACCAGGATAAGCAGAGATAAGCAGAGATGTGTTCTTCAGAGTGATTTCTTCCTTTTTTTTTTTTTTGAGAAATGAGGCTTTTGCTAGAAACTGTTTATCCATAATATGTAAATCAAGTGTGCCTGTCACCATAGTTATCTAAATGTCAGTTTGCTTACTGTTGTTAAATATTCATTCACTACGTTCATTGTAACAGCTCAAGAAGGATCCACTGGGGATATAAATACATTTTTCAGACTTTTCGCTAAATCTTTGAGCTATTCATAATATTGGGAGTGAGAAAGCTTCCAGACTCATTGCACAGACTTTGCCAACAGACATGGCACATTACTAATGTGTCAGGAACCCCAGGTCTTCAAGACTGAATGGACTAAACTAAACACTTCATGCCTGGGAATGTGCAACCTTTATAACCTAAAGCCCCATTATGTTTTTTTTATGTGATTCAAACAGTGAAGTTACACTGATCTATTTGGTCTCTTGTTTCCAAGGGCTACAGTTTGGTATTGAAGGTGATTGTGTAATCCTGAGTTCCATGAGAACCTCTGCTGTACTCTGGGCCTCTCACTGCACAGTTTAAAGAATCCTGCATTTTACTCTTGGCTTGTCTCCTTCATCCTTCTGTGCTGGCCCTTGCCCCAGTTGATGCCTTACTTGCCTCATTACAGGGTTATGAGATACAAGCCTTGAGTTCTGAAAGGTGTTTTATATTAAAGCAGACTTTTCTCTGAACCAAAATACAGCTGTGTACAGGATGAAATTCCCCTCAGAGCCCCCAGCCTAGTCATCCAACAATCAGATTCCTCACTTCTTACAAGGTCCAATCTCATGATAAATACCTTTTTCTTTCCTAAAAGGTGAGAAAAGCCTTGAGCATTCCTGAGGATGGGCAGAAAAGAGATGATATAATACTTAAGATGTGTGTACTGGTGGTCTGCAAATCAGTTTCCAGTGCAAAGGGTGTCTTGTCTTAGGCTGCTTTTGTAGCATGAGAAGAGAGAGTCTTTGGTCAATCGTAATTCAAGCCATCTATGACCTCTTGAATGTGAGAACCTGTGAGTTTCACCCCCTAGGCAGCCAGAACAGTCATGTTATTGTCATGTCAGGACAGTTGCATAGAGCTGGAAAAGGTCTCATTAACTCTTGAGCCCAGTGCCCAGTGCTTGCAGGCATATCAGCATACAATCCCTTGAATTTATCAAGCTCTGACTGAATCTGTTCAATTTGTTTCCCAATAATTTCTGTTGGGGGGAGTTTTGGCATCTTGTTCCTTGGTTAAAAATATTCAACTTTGCAACCTGGATTTCTTGTCAATTCCTATCCATTTGTCATGGTGTTAAGCCTCCCTTGAAACAAAGGTTGCTCTTCTTCATGTGTTGGTTTACTCACCTGTGTGTTTTGCTGTCTCTCAAGAAAGGTAATCTCTTCTTCTGGCCAACATACTAGCCTGTCTTTAAACTTGTTCAGGTTTAAGTTTATCCTCTTTGAACACAGATTGTGCATAATTATGCACAGTGGTTGAGACAAGGCCTCACCAGCACCTTGTGCAGGGCACTACAGTGTTTGTGTCTCTGCTGGAAGTGCATTTCTGGATATATGTTGTAGAACTGCAGTCCTCAGCCCTTCATGTTGGTAGCTTGTCACCTTGTGATCTGATCATGGTATTTGGTTTGCAGCTGATGAGCTCTCAGCTTGCCATGGAAATAAATCCCCAAATTCCTGACCCTATGGCTTGCATTGTTTAATTTCATCTTGTGTTTATTATCTGTTCTTGTTTTTATCCCATTCTTTGTGTGCAGTCTGATACTCCTCTGTGCTTACACATCCCAACTTTCTGCCATTAGCAGGTTCATTATCAAGCAATTATATCCAGGTTTGTTTCTTATATCCAGGTCACACAGAAAAACAAAGACTTATCCTCTAAACTGATGTCTACAGAATTCAAGCAGTAATTTTTTCTCAGTCCAGTATTTTCTCCAATTGTATGTTGTTTGCCAGATCTTTGATATGAAATAGAAATTTAATTTAATTTAAATTTCTTTATAAGTTCCCACCTATTTCCTTCACTTTTAATTTTTTTATACAAAGCTGTATTAAGTACTCTACTGAAATGTTCCTAAGCTAGCTCCATCAGCTTGGGGATTTTTTTGTCTGAGCTACTTTATCTTAAATGGCATCAGACTTATCTGACAGGATCTGCAGGTAAATGCATGATGCATGTTTCCCACTGATCTTTCTCCTCCCTTTCAATATTTCTTGTAAAGCTTTCCAAATGGAAAGGCAGAGAATGGCCCTTTAGGACAGCTCAGGCTCAGTCATCAGTAAAAATGTGGCTCAGTCACATGGTAGAGGCTTGACAGCTCATAAACTCAGTGCTTCAGATGGTGCATGGGGAATGGGGGAATGAGTGGGGAGGCACATTGTGCAATTAGCTGAGGAGATGAAATAGCTTCTTGTAAAGTCTAAGGCTGATGATGTCCATGGTTAGGGTGTCAAAAGTACAGCTGGTGTGCTAGAGAAATGCCAGTGAACTGCTGAGGGTATGGAAGGTACAGTTCTGCTTCCTGCTGGGTTGGGATGTACCTAGCACAAGCTGTGACTGCTTTTGCTTCTTGGTTTTTATAGATCTTCTGTTTCTGCCTTCCTTTTCTATCTCTTTGGTACTGCAATAATTGTTACATTATGTCTTGCGTGTTGCTTCTGCAAGAGAAACTGTTGTTGAGAGGGAAGAATGGAATCGACACAGACCTTTTGGAAGTAACATTTCAAAATTGCTGAAACAGGGAAGGGCCTTTCCTGGGCATATCTTTTTACAAAATGAGAATTGTGTGACTGTTATCTGTGTTGCTTGTAAGAATTAATTGGATATCAGTGCAAATATCCCGATTTCCCCAGACTGGGGATGTTGATGAGTGCTACAACCATGGGCTCATCTCCCTGGGAGGAGGAGCAGGGGCAGGACAGAGAAGGATATCACTTTGCAGGGTACCACAGTCTGTGCTTAGAGCAGGAGGAATGTTCTCTGAGGGAGGGTACCAGTCTTCATAACAAAATCTTTCCTGGGTGGTCATGGAGGAGGAGGAGGAGGTCAGGTGGCCCTGCAGATAGGCTGAACCTACCCCAGACCTGTGAGTCTGTGTCTTAGTTCTCTGTATAGTTATTTCTTGTATTTGTATAGGATAAATGTGTCTTATCTGCTTTGTTCCAGTTATAAGCTCTGCAGAGCTGCCTTTGGATGCTGATGTGCAAACGAGCAACCTGCTGATAACCTTCTTGAAGTACAGCTCGATTGTGATGCAGGACACAAAAGGTAAGTGAAGTCTGTGCATGCAGCCAACAGTGCTTCTGAAGGCAGGAGGGCACGAGAACATGCCTAGTGACTCCAGAAATAGAAATGGAGTCTCTTTATAAAAAAATTGACGATTTCACCTTTTGAAAAAAATTAAGTGATTTCTTATTGTGAGATAAGACGTATGAAAGTAGGAGAGATGTCAGGTATGGAAAGAATGTAATAATAAAAGATAATACCTAATAACCAAGCCTGTCTATGTGCCAAAGGTGTGAGTATATCTGATTCACAACTATCTGTCAGAGAGGGCAAGTCTGACACCAGAGCTGTCTTTTTAAGAACACTTAGAAACTGACACAGAGGGCAAAGCTCAGCATTAGAAGGAAATACTTCCTTTGTCCTTTGGTTAAACAAGTAGCTCTGTTATTATAAATAGGGCAGCAGCAACTTAGACTGCGTTGGCAGTAATTTGCTTGAGAAAGTATCTGTGTTGTGCTTTTTGTTTCTCCTGTAGTTCTGTGGGGGTTAATTTCAACTTGCTGGAGCTGAAGTATTGCTTAATCTCCTGTTCAGGGTACCCAAGGGTGCTGTTTTGCCCAGTGGTTATAAGGGCAGGACCACAGTGTGAGCATTACAAGTGATCTTTGCACCGTATTTCAGGCTATTACTGACTTTTGCTGTTAAGTTAGATATAACAATAGAAATATGAAGATTTCTGCAGAGCTATGATACATCAATTACTGAGTTTCATGAATGCATAGCATTGAGTAAGAGAGCAGGCAGTTTCCTTTTATCTACTAGCTTGCAGTGAAGTTGTATTTTGCTGTCTGGCACTTGTTCAGTAAGCAAGCTAGGTGAAGAAAAAGTAATAATTGAAATTAGGACCAAAATGAACTTCATGCACCCCTATCTGGTTTTGGCTGGGACAGAGTTAATTTTCTTCTTAGTGTCTGGTACAGTGCTGTGGTTTTGGATTCAGGATGAGAATGATATTGATAGCACACTGATATGTTGGCTGTGGCTAAGTAGTACTAACCCCATGTCAAGGACTTTTCAGTGCTCTGTCAGTGGGGAGGTGCAAAAAAGCAGGGAGGGAGCAGGGCCAGGGTAGGTGACCTGAACTGGCCAGAGGGATATTCCACACCACAGAATGTCATGCCCAGTATGTAAACTGCAGGAGTTACCCAGAAAGAGATGATTGTTGTTTGGGGATGGGATGGGCAGCAGGCAATGAGCAATTGTATAATGAACTGTATTGTGCATCACTTGTTTCTCTTTGGTTCTGTTACCCTCTCTCACTCTGCTGATGATTATTATGAATATCACGATTATGATGATGAGGTTTCAGTTATTAAATTGTTCTTATCTCAGCCCACATGATTTACTTTTTATTTCCAATCCTTCTCCCCACTGTGGGGAGAGGAGAAGCATTGTGAGTGATTGAGCAGCTGCCTGGTACTTAGTTGCTGTCTGGGGTTAAACCATAACTCCTTGGAACCCAGGCAGAATCAGGTTTACCTGTATCTTTTCTCAGAGGTTTTGCTGACAGGTTGGGTGAAGATACTGTGATAATGAAACACCACTTTCAGCCTATCCATTCCAGTGTTTAACTGTCCTTGCTGTGAGAAAGCCTTGTGTGCTTCCTAAATTCTTTGCTGTGATTTAAATTAATTACTAGTTATCTTCTCCAAGATAGATATGGAGAATGTATTATTTCTTTTTTCTATGTGTCATCCCTTATGTATTTGAAGTCTGCTTTCATGTTTCCTCTTGCTTTTGTCTTTTGAACTAAACCACATCAGTCTTGGCTCAGTCATTCTAATAGATTACACACGTGAGAAGGACTTAGCAGCTCTCTAATTTGCTCATTCTCATTTGCTTTTCTCAGGATCGGTCTTGCTGATCCAAGACTCTGATGGAAGAATTTTATATTTTTCAATTTAATTTCTGCCCTTATTAGTCACTGTAATATGAAAAGTCTGCAAAGGGCCTTGGAAGTTGCCACACAGGATTAGTTTCAGATAGAATAAAATCTGATAGAAGGGATTCCTTACTAAACAAGCCAGTGAGAGATGAGTTTATTGTGTTATGAGACAGGAGTTGATGTTTCTTTCTTTACTTTGGTTCTAGCTTGTGTAAGGTCTGAAATTTGTGTAGCTGATAGACCTCCTTCCCACCACAGTAATTCATGGCAGTGAGCTCCACTGATTGATCATTTAAAAAGTGTGCCTTCCAAACCCATACTTATTAATTCTAGTGGGTATGTTCCTGTCCTTCTGTTTTGATTATAGATGCAGCACTGCCTTATTTTTTTTCTTGTATAAGATCAAGCATGGAGCAGACTGCCCAGGGAAGTACTCAAGTCACAATCCCTGAAGGTATTTCAAAGACATGTAGATGTGGCAGTCAGGGACATGGTTTGCTGGGAGATTTGCAGTGCTGGATTAACATTTGGACTCCATGATCTTAAAGGTCTGTTCTAACCTAAATGATTCTGTGCTTCTATGTGACACCAGTGTAGCAAGAAGAATGAATAATTCTCATTTGCTCCTTGTATCTTGAGACAGGTGGGAACACTTAGAGGGGAAACTGGTTTGTTCCACATCCAGGACTAGACAGTTGTTTTGGTCCTATCCCAGAGAGCATAATTTAATAGATTGTGTTTGCTAGAGCCTTCTCTTGTTATCCTCCCTTGTGTCAGTCAGAGGCAGCTGCCTTGGGAGAAACAAACCCTCTGTGTCCTTTTCTCCCATCTGCAAAACAGGTTTTGTGCTGCTATGCCTCCCTGTAGAAAGTGGTTTGCTTTGTTGCTTTAATGAAGGGTTTTGTGAAAGTGTGAAGTGTGTGCAAGTAACTGCTTGCATAGCTGCCCCACAGCTCCTGAAAATGGTCTGATGTTCACAATACACTGGCAGAGGGCAGAGTCCATGGTGTGGAACAGGAGCCCTTACAGCATCATCCACAGAGAGAGCAGTGGTAGCAGCACCTACAGAAATATACAGGGAGGCCTTACAATATGAAAATAACAAGACTCCTGTGTATCAGTTTTATTCTAGGTCATTTCTCCTCCTTGCTGTAGTACAAAACTTCACACTTAAACGTTTTAGCTGAGGTAAGGAGATGGGAGAGGCTTTTAACTCTTCCATTCCAAAATTCCTCTTCATCTTAGTGCTGCAAGATGAAATCAGCACACTTCAGGGCACATCTTGTTAGTAAATATCTGTCCCTGAGCAGCATAGAAAAGAAAACAAAACAGGTGTCAAACTAGACAGAACAGCTAGCTAAGCCCATTCTATCTGTTTTTGTAATTACCAGATATACACCAGCTAGCAAAGTGTTTGTCAAAGTCAACTGCAAAGAAGGAATTTGGCTGATGCTGTCTTCTGCTTTATATGAAAGTGTGTATGACTGTTTCAGATATCCCTCTCCTTTGAGTTTGACTCTAAGGCAGAAGTCTGGGATGGCATGTTTGTACTCCTGTGCTTTAGAGCAGCTTTTGGAAATCTTGGGAATATACAATGTGAAGCCTTCTCAGAATTTAGTTATGAGTGTGTTGTTTATGGTTGGTTTATTTTTGTGGGTTTTGAGGGTGTGTGGTCCAAGCACATTATTATTTAGAATGAAGATTTTTAAATGTGCTTGATTGGGCAGTACCTTCTACGACCTGATCTTACCTGACCCTGCTTTGAGCAAGGATTGAACCAGAGATTTCTTCTATCCTGTGTTACTCCATGACTATATGTATCTTGGTTTTTTTTTTTATATTCAGGGTTAAAGTTGAGAGGGGTTTTAGATAATCCAAATAAAAATTTCATTCTTCTGCCTTAGTCCCGCTGTTTTGCTCCTGCTGTCATTCAAGGCAAAAGCTGTTTGAAGTTGTGAGATGAATAAGAAGTTGTGGAACATGATCAGGGTGAAACTCTTGCCTTAAAATGCTAAGTCTTTGCAGAGTCCCTTCTTTCATGGTTTTGCAAAGAGCAAAGTAGGTCGTGTCTCGCAATGTTGGGGTTAAAGCTTGGAACTTAGAGCATAATGTCAGCAGTTGTTTTGCTACACAGTGCTGTGCCTCTGTGAAAGCTCTGCTGCCTGTTTCATAACCTACAGCAAAGGTGATGTTCTGCTTTGCACCTTGTCTAAGAGAGGGAACAGTGTGTCTCTGCTGTGACAGGAGGACAGTATTTAGAATATCTGTGGAAGTAAAACTGAATGTGACAGAATTGTGGATTGTTGCAATGCTGTTGGAAGTTCAAATCTGAATCTTTGCTGTTGGTGCTGGCTGGTGACAAGTGGGTGGGATTTAGTGGCCAGACTGGAGGGTGAGTACTATCAGCTGTTATGGAGGAAGTAGGACTATGAAGAATCTCCAAGCTGGGCTTTTCTTTTGCTGCAACAGCTGTCTTGCTCTTCAGCCTTGCTAGGCTTGTGTGGCTCATGGAGGATTTGTTTTCTCTCCTTCGCAGATGAGCACCGGCTGCACAGTGGCAAGCTGTGCCTCATCATCCTCACGTGCATAGCAGAGGTAGGTTGCTGCTGTGAAGCTGCTCAGCTGATGGTGTGTTACAGGGCTCTATGCCCCTGCCTCCTGTGGGGCAGGAGCTGAATGTCCACAGTGGTACTGAGTGGTGAGGTCCTCAGACACTTACTTGATGCAGGACTGTTAAAGGTGACTTGAAACTTGAAAATGGGATTATCTTATTGGAATTGACCAAATTCTGGGGATGAGTAGAGAAAAGAGTGAACCCAAAGCCTTTTCTCTCTTAACTTTTGAGTGACCCTGTGGTGTGGCTTTTAGATGAGTAATGTGCTAATGGCTTTCAGCTCTGAGCTGTTCATGGTAACCATAGGCTGTGCCATATCCCTTCTGCCAAAGAAGGATACAAGCTGAAAGTAAGTCACGTGTTTGTAGGTCTCTACAAGCAAGACAAGGAGCAAATGTGGTAGTAAGAAAGGCAAATGTGGTAGGGTAAGAAAGCAGCATCACAGAGTTCTGTCAGCAGTCCTGGCTGAATGTGGCACTATCTCATGGGGACTATGTTCTAATGGCTGACTGATGTCCTGAATGGTGGTTGTGTTTGTGTGGCATTTACATTTTGCTTGCTTGCAAGTAAAGACCTTTCATCCTTAAAGAATAAAAAGCAGTGAGGTTGATAGCCCTTGTAAGGACTCTGTAATAATGTTTCTTCAGAGTGCAGCCTGAAAACAAATCATCTACATTTAAAATTTTTCTAATTAAATGGTTTTGGCACTTGTTCTTCAGGTGGCTGCATAGATAATGTAAGATAAGAAATTCTGTTCCTGCATAACAAGGGCATTCTTTGGTTCTGATATTAAAGAGAGGGTATTTATTAGGTATTCTGGCTGTGCATTATCTGGAGAAGTCTCTTTAATTTGGAGGCGGTCTTGGAATGAGATTTGCTTGAGGGATGGACCAGCTCATAAACCTATCTGCTAGTACTGTAGTAGCTTCTGGAATCAAAATGCCAGAAGAAACCTTTATCCACACAGTCACAGAACTGGTGCTGGAGACCCACCTCTTATATTATATACCTGGAGCACTTGTTAAACTTGTCACACCATGGTGTGTACAGTCCAGAGTTTAAATGAGCAAAGGGGGAGAAAGTTAGACTGAACTACTGCTTGTTTTGTTAGCAATTTATTTTTCTAACGTGGAATTGGATCAGGAGGGGTTTACTTTTGTGTGACTGGAAACATGGGTGGGACAAGAAGAAATGGACAGATAGCTTTATAGCTTGGTGGTTGGTTGTATCTTGGGAGTTTGACACTGGAACACGTGTGATTTGAAAGCCAGCTGTAGGGTGTTGGGCTTGAAACACCCTCTCTTTTTTTGCCCTTTTCAATAGGATCAATATGCTAATGCTTTTCTTCATGATGACAACATGAATTTTCGTGTAAACCTACACAGAATGGTGAGTCTCTTCCTCCAGATTGTTTTCTCTTTAGAATGCAAACACAGAGGATTTGAGTATGTATGAAAAGTATATGTTGAGAATTGTGTCGCAGTCATCTAACCTACATTGCTAAGGCATGTGGAAATACTGTCAGAAATGCAGTAGCTGCAGAATGATTTGGAACTTGCTCTCAGAATGTCTCCATTCTTCAAAGAACAAAGAGCTCTTTGCCCTGTCAGTGAATTCAGAGGCCTGTCTAGCTGGCGAGGAGCTTTGTATTACGAGGTCTCTGAGGAAATCAGTGCTAGAGAGAACATTCTGCCTTAATCTCCAGCAAGCATTAGCCCACATGTGATACATAATAGCCAGCTGGAGTTACACTGAGTGCTCTTATTTGGCTTATTCTGGGTGGAGTAATTCACCTTCAGGGAGGAAAGTGTTTTTTCCAGAGCTTTTTCCTGTGATGGAAGTGACCTTACCTGGCTCACGAAGCTCTGCACTTACTAGTAAGTTGAATAGTTATCCTAACTTGATCCATTCTGTCTTTGTGGTACTGGCACAAAGTTCCACCTCATCTGACAGTGAAGCAGCAATTGGAAGTCACTCACTGTTCAAGAAAGAAACAAACATTTTACTTTATGGAGACCATACTGCAAGAATGCTAGTCATTAGCCCTTAACAACAGATTTGCTATCCAGTTTGCCTTTCTGGTCTGTTTCAATGAACACCAAAGCCATTGACTACTGTACACACTGTTAAGAATGCCAGAAACAAATCAGTATGTTAGCCAAGAGGGAGGAATTTCTGTGTGATTTGTTTTTGTCTTGGGGTCCCTCTCCTCAGTAGAACAGTGCCTCCCAGATAGACAGCTAGAGAAAGAAATCCCCAGTATCAGCATGCTGGAAAGCAGCAATTTTGTTCCAGCCATGGTCTTCAGGATTAGTATGTATAAGATGGCAGTTGGATAAAAAGACAAAAGGAAGCCTGTGCTGATTGTACTATTTGCTTGAAAAACACAGTGATAAACAGACTGTCACTTGAGGCTTGTGCTGACTTCTTTTCACCTTGGTGTGTTTGCAGCCGATGAGGCACAGGAAGAAAGCAGCAGACAAGAACCTGCCCTGCCGCCCGCTGGTGTGTGCGGTGCTCGGTGAGTGTTGGCAGAGCTCCTGGGTGCTCGTGGCTCCTGAAGCATCTCTTGTTGGGCAACAGAAATATGAGGTTTGAGGATTAAATGGAGCAGTGGATGGACTTAAAAGAAGGACAGTTACATACTAAAGATGTTTTCAGCAATCCATGCCCATCTTTGTACATGGCTACCTTGCAGACAAATCCGAGATTGCAACTCTGTAGCAATAAATCCTACATACACTTACAGAAAGTTTTACAGACACTGCTTGGTCCATTTGAGCTGAGTTTTTAGTAAGAGGGAGGGCAGTTGATTAATAAGTTCAGTGTTTAGGTGAGTGTGGTAGCAGCGACAAGTACTTTATAGATGATATGGTAATGGCAGACCTATGGTTCACAAAAACATATTTGTGAACGTGTTTGCTGGGCATTGAGCCTTTTCTGAGCCAAAAAACAACAGGAATGTTAGTAGCTAGGATTGGTTTTGCCTGTGGATATGGAGGCGTAGTTGAAAGCTTTTCATGCAGCACATGATTAAGTTGTGACTCTCGTTACTGTGGAGGCCAAAAGCACATGTGAGTTCAGAAATGGATGGAGCCTGCATCCCTGAATGGCTGTTCAGCCTCATGGTACAGAAGCAGTCTTAATCTTCAGCATTTTGAAACATGATTGTTGAAGCCAAGACACAACAGCTGAATGAAGAATCTTTCTAGAGCTCTCAGATCCCACAGACTCCTCACCTGCACTGTTTCTAGTCACTGTTGAGTCACACTGCTGGGCTCTTACTGCCCTAAGAGGTTACAGCTCAAGATTGTGGCTTGGTATGAATATTTCGTGCTGAAGTTGGGTTGAACACACCCCCACACATATTCATTTGTCATTGATTAGCTTCTCTCAATTGTATTTCTATACTCTTTGCCTCTTATATTCATACTGGAGGCCCTTAAATGTTAGACACATTCTACTTTTTTCTTTTTTCCCTGAATTAGTCTTAAGCACAAGCTTAGCCTCTGTTGAGGTCAAACTAGCTTTACTTGCTTCAGAATTTATTTTAGGAAAAATAGGTGTTATTTACAATGTCTCTTTAAGTAGCGTCTAGGTTGTGCATTGTTTCTAAATAAATTTCTAAAATGTGCTTCTTAATGGAATTTTCCATTAGTGACAGGGCTTGAAATATGAGAGCAATTCTAAACATCAGAAGTCATGGTATAGTCTTTATTTGACTAATAGTGGGGGAAACCATATGGGGAAGCAGTGCCTCAAAGCAAATTACAGTATGTACCCTCAGTTTCCAGTAGGTTCTTTTCTAGTTCTAGCAAATGTCTACTGTTCTTTAGAACAAACAAACAAAAAAGTGAAATCCCTTTCATCTAAGCAGGACTATTGTCTGGCAGAGATAGGTAGGTGGGGTAGTTTGACTTCCTTGTAGCCTACTAAAAGCTAACAGTAGCCAGCTCAATACTTACTTTATAATTTTCTTTTCTGTCAGATTTGATGGTGGAATTCATTGTAACACACATGATGAAAGAAT
Source organism: Melozone crissalis (assembly GCF_028551555.1). NCBI lineage: Eukaryota > Metazoa > Chordata > Aves > Passeriformes > Passerellidae > Melozone > Melozone crissalis. The sequence continues at coordinate 14,004,866 of NW_026535797.1, read as the reverse complement.
TTCCTATGGATCTCTATGTGTAAGTGTCTGTGGGGTAACTCACCGTGATTTCATTTGAAGTTTGAATTTAGGTAGAATCCTGCCCATAGAGCAATCTTCTGGCTGAAATAACACTTTGTGGCTGGTGGGGAGTGGGATGGCTTTTCATGAACTCTTCCAGTAACTTTTTCTACTTCAAAAATCCTCTGTGTGCCAGAAAATTGAAAGCAATTCAATTTCAGACTGTTTCCCTAATCTACTTGATCTAACACAAAGAGCTTTTCAGTCTAAAAGAAGTTTCGTAACACGGAGTCATTGCAGCAATCCCCACTTCCCAGAAGATGAATCTTGGTCTAGAAACAGAAAAGACAGTTTTGAAAAAGCAAGGATGACTGGCACGAGGCCTGAAAGGCAGTGTGGAGAGGGAGGGAGGGAGGGAGGTTTAAGGCTGAGATGGCATGCTAGGCAGCAAGGGGTAAAACTCAGCAATGGACAAAAGGAGACCAGAGGACAGAGCTGCTCCTGAGCACTCCCTGCGTCCCACAGGGGCCTCTCCAATGCTTTGTACTGCTTTAGCCTGGAGGGCAGAAGTAGGATTTAGACAGTTTGTTGGCCTTGCTCTGACTGTTTGTACAGTGCTGAATTTCCCCAAGATGTGAACAGCACTATATTCTGGAGCAAAGATAAAGATAGGATGTTTTCCCTTAAGGTAACTTTTCAGCATATTCTGGTTTTGCCCAAATAACCTTGCAATTACAGTGCCTTTTCAAGGGTTGTGCAGTTCAATTGAGTTTGTGAGAATTTCTTTTTTTTAATGACAATTGCAGAACTAATTATAGACGGATGTAATCCTCTGAAGTTTGACAAGAAAGGTGTGAAATGCTTGGACTCAAAAGTAGTATCACATCTAGAAACCCCATAACGTTAGAAATAATGAGCAGTAGCAACCATCAGTGGACATTTGTATCCATTTATTTTGTCATGTTTGTGCAGTCCTTTCACTCTGCTCCTGTCTGAAACCATCCCATAGCAGACACAGTTATTGCAGACAAAGCAGGTGTTCTGAATGCACAAGTAGTGTCATACTTCTCTGCAGTGCATTTAAGAGGTGACGATATGAAGCTGCACAAGGTTGGGCATATTAATATTTAAAAGAGAAATCCAGATTCCTTAGACTAAGAGTGCTTTTTGTCCATTATTTGTATTATGAATCCTCAGCACGAAACTTTTAAAAACCAGAGACACCCCACCAGGACGGATAACTTCATAACTTGACTTACAGCCAAGCAGATGCAAAGGTTAGATGGTGCTGGACATTGTCCAGTACCAGTAACATCAGAAACAGGAGATTTCTCCTCATAGGGGTTGCTGTTCCTGATCTGAAGACAGCTGTCTATTCTAGCTGGTTTGCTTTCTTTTCTTGGTTGAATTCATGAGAATCCAATTTGAAATGCAGCACTTAATGTCATGCTCAGTGATTATAAATAGTTTTACCTTTATTCAAAGTTAGTTTCAGTTCTTGCCTTATTGTATTTTTGGGATTATCTATGGGTCTGAAAAGAATGATGTATACCTTCTGCATCATATTTTTTTGCTACAACCTTGTTTTAAAGCCTTGTCTTGAACTTTTCACCTCATTTTGAATAAATTCCATGCAAATTTTTAGAATTTAATTTCTCCATGTTTATCTGATGTGCAGTGTCTTTCATCAGTGTCTTTTCAGAAAGGTGTGAGTTTTAATGAGATAATGTGTTTTTGAGAAATAGCGATTTGGGGGGAAAGAGATGTTTCTGTTTTGTAGTCTTCCTTCTCTTTTTTCTCCATGTCAATAGCTAAAAATAGCTTGGCCTGACCAATTCAAATTTGTATATATTTTTGTCTTGTCCATAATGATAATGTTACAGAATTTACTCACTGTACTGTATTTTTAGTTTGGATGTTATTTGTGAAGAATGTTTGTGCACTTAGGAGTCTGTATGAACATTAGATGCTATAGGGACCTACAGGATTTGGAGACTTGACAAGTGTACTTCTTGTATGTTGGGGGATTCCAGAGCTTGCATGTGTATTGCATGAACATTCCAAAGCTCATACTTAAATTAAGGAGACTGGAAAATTTGATAGAAATATATTTATTTTATTTTTTAATGTAGTTAAACCATACACCTCAGTCAAACTAAAAATCCTGTAGTTTTTCTGACACCCTCATTTCCTTTAGCCTCATCACTGGGGCCAGAGAAACAGAGAAGCTCCATTGTGTCCAGATTTTACAGTAGCTTGCAGTACCTCACTGCAAGTTAAGTAACTCGTTCTGTAGAGTTTATGAGGCCCCTAGGTTAGGGTAGCAAAAGGTGAAAAGTATTTATTGAACAGCAAACATGCATTTGTGGTCAGTCCTATCCTGTTGATTGTAAACTGGCATACAGGCCACTTTTTTCATTTGGTCAGATTCTTTTGTGAGTGTTGATTCCCCTTAGGAGGCAAAAGTCACAACTCCCATCCTCCTCTGGTAGTCTTTGAATTTGTCTATTTCCCTGCTGCTGATTTCAGTGATATTTCCAGGCTTGCTGTAGAATTGTGGGGAGATACAATGTCATTAATCCTTTGCCCTCTCTTTTCCAGACGGTGCATTCAGATTGTGCACAAGCTGCTGTGCTACCAGAAGAAATGCAGAGTGAGGCTTCATTACACTTGGAGGGAGCTCTGGTCAGGTACTTGGCCTCTGCAGAGACAGTCAAATAGGAAAACCCACAGTGATGGTTGTTCTGTGGCTGTGACTGCTTGTTCCCTTGTTCCTGGGTTGAAAAGCAAGCAGCAGTTCTGTTAAAGCATCTTTATGTTGCTTCTTAGTTGCTGCATGCAAATTGCCTCCTTTGGAAAGCCAGTTCATTATCATAATGGTAGCTAATTTACTTCCTTGTCTTCCATGCTCACTATGGTATCCAAATGTCTTCGTTTTTCTGTTCCATTACCTGAGTCTCTCTTTACCTGATTGGAGAAAATGGAGTAATGTTTTATGGAGTAGTATTTCTCTCTCAGATATTTGTGAGTAGAAAGGAGGTAGGCTCTTGGGTAAAGGGAGATGGACCTTGCTTTTCCTTTTACTGCAAGAGATGCTCACGCATAGAATAGTGTATGCAGCTCCTAAAGAGAGCAGCCTTGAAATGTCAATGTGAGGGAAGAGAGGCTTTTAACTCTGACCTTTGAGTTGATGGTAGATAGTCTGGTTCATGCCATTTGCATCCCAAGATGGATAAATAAGTATTGTGGAGTCTGACATAATCTAGTGGACAGCTTTGTAGGACTCTTATGTGAGGCAGTCATTGTGTGGGAGGTCTGGGGAGGGGAGTAGCAGAATGGATGATGAGACCTAACAGGCATCTTTGGTGGATATGGTTTGTGCTTCAGTTCTTATCTAGCCAGTGAAGTAGCTCAGCCAGGAAAGTACAGTCAATCCCCTTGCTGTTGTGGCTTAAACAAGAGCTTTATGAAAATTCAAGGGAACATGGCCCTAATTGTGTATTCCTGGAGCTGTGTTTGAGACCTAGGATCAGCGACTTGCCTGGTGTAATGCAACTCTCATCAGAAATTTGAGAGAATGGCTTTTGAAAGAGGCAGTGATCAGTGGTTTGTGAGGCTCTTCTCAATTGACACTGAGTACTTCCCTTCAGTAGCTTTGCCCAGCTGAGGTGTAGGTACTGAGAAATGAACCAACGACCTGAGTCATTTTCAGTTACTGAATTTTCACCTTATGTGACATGTGGCCCATTCAGACTTTCTAAATTATTCTTGCAGAAGGTGAAGTGGGTGCCACTAATTAAGGGATTAGCAGTTCCTTTTCAGTTGTTTTCCTCAGAACAGAGCCCCTAGAGGCATGGCTGTAGTGTAGTGCCAGTTCAGGAGATGAGTGTCTAGAATGTGGATGTCTGTTGTGAATGGAAATTGCATCTGGCAATGTGTGTGATATCTTCTCAGCAGTTACAGTGAACCAGAGCCATTTCCATTTGGCCAGGATGGAATTTTCTGCTTTTCTACATACTGGCAGAGTGGAAGTTTGAAATATAGCACCTTTTGCTTGAAAGTATTGTTCCACAGTTCAGGGAGCACTCGTTGGCATCTTTAAATCCTTAACTTTCCCTATTTTAGGGAAGGAGAAAAAATTAACATACTCACTACACATTGAGATTCAGCATCTTGGGATATTCTTGTTAGCTGTCTCTAATTAGCTGGTGTTTATATAGACCTTTGGAAACATAAAGTGCCTCAGAAGTATTAAGTACTGCACATGCTTTGAAAGCAAAGCAGTGATCTAAAAACACTTGGGTTGGTCAGGTTTCCGTGAAGGAGCTGAAACATTGACCCGATGTAGCTGAAGAGCTCCATGCTTATGATAGATTTTTGTGTATTTTAGGTGATCCTCTTCTGAGAGTAAAGTAATGTAGAATGTTTCAAAATTGTTATTTTTTTAATAGGATGTTGAGGTGACCAGAGGGAGATTCTTCTGTAGCTGCATAAGTGGTTTATACAGGCTGGAAGACCCTGGGTGAAATGGTGCATACACCTGTAAAAGGGCAGGTCCTGGCTGTTCCAGGTGTGCTTCTAGAATGCTACATAAGTTGCAGAATAAATGCTAATTGCCAGCCCTGTCTTGAGATCTGTTTCATACTTAACTCTGACCCTGTCAAGGTTGCTCTTTGATTACCCAGAATGCTGCTGCCTTTGATGTGAAAGAATATCTCTCTCTGTGGTCTTGAATCTATGTGACAGACAATTCCAAACCAGAGCACAAGACTTCTGAAATAATTTCTGTCCTTCCTATGACCATCAGGCTTTTGTTTTGGATCAGAGTTAGTTATCACTGCTGGATGAACAGCCAAAAGGGAGCAGTTATTCACTGTAAGGTCTGAGATACCTGGTTGCCCCATCAGGTGTGCTTCACAGAAGGTCTTCAAGCCCACACTTGTCTTCTGGAATGACAAAGTCTGTGATGACTTTAGCAATGCCTCTGTGGTGTAGTGTGGATAATAGCAGTGGAGGCCCCCCAGCAGAGCTGAGTGGAACAAAGAAGCTGGAGGGAATTTGTGTAAGGAAGTATTGGAAGAAAGGGAGAGAGTTATACCTGGCACATAAAAGGAGGAGAGTTTTTTCAGGCAGAAAATTGAGTGGGAGAAGAAGACAAAGGGAATACTGGGGGCAGGGAGTCGGTATCGGGTGCGGAGGAACTGAGATAAAGGCTGGAGGTGGAAGCAGTAGCAGTGTATGGAGCCTTCTGTTCACTTGCCAAATCTAATGTTAGCTAATCTCTAATTAAGGAAAGCCACTTGGGTGTCATCTGATGGATTGATGCTCTTCCTTTGTGGATGCTTTGTCTTCAGTATGGAAGGCCAGCAGCACTTGGAGAGTTGCTGCATTTAGTGTTTGATTTTAATTTGCGGTGATGGCAGGGAAAAGCAGTGGAGCCAGGTGCTTTGGCATCTCTCAGGACACGTATCATGCTGTTTATGCAGTCTGTAATACTTTATGCTTTTTTGGATATGCCATTGTTTGGCACATTGTTTCCATATGATCTTATTTCTGTTGAACTTTCTTCTGCAACATCTGAGCTTAAAGAAGAACAATATTGTTACAGTGTTTGGATGTGATCCAGCCTGAGCTTCTCTATTAGAATAATTTTTTCACATTAAGGGACCAGAGGAATGGTACTCAAAGCAGTATAAATCTCTGGCTGTGCTGACCAGATGACCAAAAATGTTTAGGTGACAGAGAAAGATGCAGGGATTTGAGAGCTGGAAACAGGATTGACAGAAAGAAAAATCTGTGGGTGGCAAGAATAGTGTGTAGAAGCTTGTTCTACCTAAAAGCAGTGTGAAAATAAATATCAGATCGCTAGTGGAGCTAAATTCTGAAACATCTTAAAAAGAGGGCTGGAGAGTGAGATCTGATTAACCTATGAATGATTGGCAAAGGCAGTTACTAGGTACACCAGACATTCAGATCGAGAAATGTCTGTTGGTCTTGGTTCTTTTTTAGTAGCCTTTTTCAGCAGTCCGTTCACTTCTGTTCCACTACTGATTAGTGTGCAGCTCTTCCCTTGGAGTGCTAAAGAAAATCTTCAGGTTTTTCACCACTGACCATGTACCATTGCTGGTACTAGCCTGGGAATTTGGCCAAGGTCAGAAACTCTAAGTGGATATGACTCTGTTGACCTGTTTGCTTGCAGACGTTTTGGCCAACTGGAAATCTCCTGGACTGTTATGCCCGGTACCTTATTCTTTTTAAACACTGATTAATTGAATGTCAAGTGTAAGGTACTTCCTAGAGCCAGTTAGGAAACTTGGGAACAGCCAGTTCACTGGTCTCAGAAACAGCCTGTTATGCCCAATGTTCTTGGGCTGGTTTGTACAGCACTTGAGTGATGGACCGTGCTATATGTGTTGTTGTTGTTGTTGTCAAGCATGTATGAGCTATGCCAGAAGAGTTTTCATGAGTCATTTAAGCTTTTTATATAAAAAGAACTCATTTCTTCAACTCCTCCCACTTCAAAATTAGCAATGCTTGAGCAATTCACGCTGAGCTTAGGGGGTGCAGGTAACTTCTTTGCAGTTGCTATGGTTTGCTTTAAGCAAAAGCTATGTTTAAAGAAACAGAAAAGCAGTACTAATAAAGACTTCTAATAGCAAGAGTAGAGCCTAAAAAATCTGAATTATAATAATGATGAAATAGCTATTTATTGGGGTAGTTGAATGCAAAGCAGGATTAACAGTGGGTATTACCATTAGTAAGATCAGTTGAAGATCAGTTTTCAAATTGTTTTAACATAAGGCTGTAGTTCCTTATCTTGTAGCTTAGTTAATTTGGGAGATGCAGAATGCACTGTTAAAATAAGGGTACTTCAAATATGTAGCACCATTAAGAAGTTAATTTTTCTCCTTTTCATTTTAGGGTTATCAAAGCAGACTTCTACAATGCTGCTAGACAAAATACACTTTTTTTTTTCTTTTTGTACACTCTTCAGATCTTTTTGTCAGGTTCTGTATTTATAACAAGAATAGTACTGCATTCAAAAATTCTTGGGTGTATAATAAAAACATGAAAGGTTCCTGTGTGGAAGATTTTAAAGAAACAATTTTTTGCGGAGGAGAATGTTCCCCCCCCCCCCCCCCCCCGAATTTCAGTGTATATAATACTGCCCTTATGCAGTGCATATTTAAGATGGTATTGTGTAATCACTTTGTTTTAATATTTTTGTGACTGAAATGTTGATTACTGAGAGTGTGTTAGCTATGTAATTTCTGGTTCTACAACTGTGGATCAGGTCTGCTTCAACCCTCTGATTTATGTTGCTGAACAGACTGGAAGTCAGGTGATGTTGTGTCTTCCCCTCATCTCTAATCCAGCTGTCACTGTCACTTTCTGCAGCAGTTATCTGGCAAGGGAAGCTTATCATCTTGCAGCTCTTGTGGAGGCAGGATTCACACACTGGTGTACCACACAGTCGAGTTCACTGGCAAAGTTCCTGGTCACTGGATGCCATGAGAGTTTGGAAGAACATAGAGCTGCTTGGCCAGTTAGCAAATGGCTCAGTTTCTCACACAAACTAAAAGCTGTAACTTTGTGTGCCATGGAATACATTCTGGGAGTTTGCAGCCCTTAGGGGGTTCTATTTTCTTTATTATAGGAGTGTTGGTGTTTGTGATATGTGGTACTGTGTCAGCCCAAGCTGGGTTCAGGAATGCAATTGTTAATCCTGTTATCTATTTCACAGTATGATATATCTATCATACTGAAGGAATTCAGGAAAGGATTGAAATTGAAAGATGGTTTTATAAAATAATTTTTGTTTATAGTTGTGGTGAGTTGTGGGTTGATAGTTACTGATTTATTTAATTTGTACTCCTGGCAGAACTCCACGTTACCCCAAAGAAAACCCCAGTCCCATCTTACACAGCTCACTTACAGGCAGCAAGATGGGAAGGTCAGAAGGAGGACTGCAAATGTCTGCTTGTAGTATTCTGCTGTCATTCTCAGCTGGTGGGACAATGTCCTGCTCACCTTTCCACATAACCTCCTCAACCAAAGCTAGAATATTTTCATGGGAACACTCCAGCCATTTAGTGAAGTGCCCTGGTGTTAAACTCTTAAAGAAGATAGTGTAAGAAATGCAGAAACTCAGTGGCTTCTTTTAAAGGAGCATAATCTAAATTCCCTGCATGGATCATTTCAAGGAAGCATCTGCTTTTACTTAATTCTAGTTTACTTTTACTTTATGTTAAGATATTTTAATATTGATGGTAAAGGGTTGGACCCTGATAGCTAGTGAACAGAAAAAGTAGAATATCAGATTTGGGGCTGTTATTGATCACGTGGTGAGATGAGGGTGGGGATTTCTCAACATAACATGTTGCTTATATGAGCAACATATCTTGCTCAAATAAGCACAAATGGAATTTAGTCATTTGCATGGGTAAAAGTCTGGCAAAGTTTTGGTCATCCTGCCTCAGCTTGGCAGATCTCATCCAGATATGTTGCTCTGTTGTGTTTTAAATAAAGCTAGCAAATGCTGGAGAACTTGGTTGTGCATCATTAACAGTTTGCAGATCATAGTGACCTAGTGGAGATAGTGTGATAATTTCTCCTGGGAAATGGTCCCATTGATGATAGAAGTGTTACAGTCAGCTGCTCAAAGCTGTTTCTTTATCTGCAAGGAGGGATTGCAGCACTCAGAATGCAGCACTCAGAATTTATCCCATACCCCTTTTTGTGTTCAAGCAGCATCACTCCTGACTTCCTTACCTTGCAGTCTTTCCATGTTCTCAGACAATATTTCTTCTCTTTCTCCAGATTCTCCACCTTTTCTGTTTTAAAACCTGAGGCAAAAATGTGCGATGTTAACTCCCAAGACTACTGTTTAACAGTATGTACACTGTCAGACAAAACAGAACTGAGCTCAATACTACCCTTTCTTCTAAAGAGGGATGAAGCTTATGGGTGTGTGTTTTTTTAAAAAAAACCAAATTAATTATTTATTTGTAAGAAAAAAGCATATTGTTCATCTGAGCTTTAGCTGAAGTTGGAAAATTTGTGTTATTTCTTATTGCTTGCTGGATTGCCATCTAGCAGCATTGCTCTGGCATCAGCAATCAGCATTTGCATTAAGCTTGCAGTTTCACACTGTTGGCTCCATTTAGGTGGGAACAGTGAGTACCAGGGATGGGGGCTGTATAGAGAGAGTAAAGGCTTGGAAGTGAAGGAGCCTGCTCGACTAATCCTGGGAGCCATGGCTCGTGCCAGCGTGTGCTCCAGCCCTCTGGCAAGCGCTTGGTTCTCATTAAGGAAACAGCCTGCTTTCATGGATGGGCCCTTGAGAGCCAGCCATGGGGAAAAGAGAGGGCAGCTGTAGAGTGCTGGTGATGGGGAGCCTGCCAGTTGCCAGCTGCTTTTTGCCTTTTGGAGCTGTGGTGGCTGAGGAGAAACTCAGCAATGCCTGTGGCAGCAAGAGGGAGGGTAGAGGAGTCAGGTGATGGTTACAGCAGGGAGCTGGATGCTCCCTCCTGATCAGAGCACAGGGAAGGAGCTGGAGCATGTTGACTCAGGATGTTGACAGAGCTTTTATTGCTTCCCCTGCTCCCGAGAGGGGACTGCAGTGTTGGTGCAAGAGTCTTGTGTTCTAATGCTGAGGGTGATTGACAGGAAGCTGCAAGTGCTGTCCCTGAGTAATTGCTTCACTTGTCCAAGGGTGCTGGGGTACTTTGTGCCTCAGGGAGTTCTGGTGTGTTAGTTTGTAATAGCAATGTAACTATTTCTCTGTCAGGATTCCTGTTCCTACAACTCTATCTGGAAAATACCTCTGTAGGTTCTTTCCTGTCAAACCCAATCTGTAGATTCTCATCTCCTGCTGAGTTTGTGTTGATCACTGTTCTTCTGAGTGCCTGCCAAAGCTGAATGTGGCCAGATCTGCACCCTCTTAACACTTAGGTCATCTCAGAATGTCATATTTGAGCCTTTTGCTTCCTTAAATCCAAATTGCATTTCAGGTATAGCATTTTCTAGAAGTGATTACTCTGTTCTGGGGTCTCTTCTCCTCACAGCTGCACAGTGGGCTGTATGGTTATCCTAGCTTAGTCCTTTTGACTTCTAGTCTGTAACAAGAGAGTGGACTGGTCTGTGGTTATGGTGTTGGCATGTTGTGAGAATCTGCTTTTTTCACATTCTGTGCTGTAATTTCCCTCGTGTAAGGGAATCATGCTGAATTTTGGAATCCGAAAGAACATATTAGAAAGCATTGTTTGGCCTATTGTTTTTCAACACGTGTTTGGTGTTGACCATGTAGAGACAGCACACTAAGCTTAGGTGGACCTTTGATCTGGCCAGGTGCAGCCAGGGCTTGTGTGTTGCTCTGTTTATACTTCCAATGCTGTTGCAGGCAGAATGCTCCTGTTTTCTCTGGTATGCTGGAAGAACTGAAGCATAGAACGACCAGTGCTGCTTCATGGAGAATCTAATCCACTCTATTCTTAGTTGCACTCGGCCTTAACCGGATCTGGCTACAGTGAGTAGTGTGGACTTTGCCTTGGCAGTATCTGCATGTAAGCAGGATGGCTGTAGGAGGTGCAGGGTGGTTACTGTGCTGCTGAAGCACTTGTGGGCAGATGACTTCTCTGCAGCATGCAAGTGTTGTCTGGATGTCACGATCAGCTGCCTTCCAGTGGTAGATGGGTGGGGATCCTTCTAAGGGGATTGTGATCCATCTAAGGGGGTTCTGGTTTGAGACACTGGAAGGAGGACACTGAATACACTGTTGGTTCAATGGTAACTTCTAGAGGGAACGGAAAGTCACTGTTCCTCCCCGTGTGTCCTGAAAATTGAAGGGTAGAAAATTGGAGAATTTTAGTAGAGCACTGGATCTTTTTAATGGATGTTATACTGCAGCTGAGGAGCCCTCATATCTCTTTCTGCCTTGCTCCTTTCTTGAGGGCCATTATATGCACCATTAGAAGATCCTTGACCTGTAAGTGCAGCAGATGCAGTGACAGAGGCCTCTGTACTGTGCTCAACCCATCCAAGCTCTCATTGATGAGTGTTTCAGGGCTTTTCTCTTCTGCTCCATTGTGCAATAACACATCAGAGCCTTCTGATGCTCCTGGCAGAGTCTGTGCTACATTGACTTGCCCAGGGGATAATATTACTCTTTTTTCCCCCCTTTTCTCTTGGCCTACCTCCATGGTCCCATTGCATTACACATGATCCAAACAGAGAACACTGAGACAGTAAATAAATAAACCCCCAACTTTGTGTGAATCCAAATTCACCTGGGGCTGAATATACTTCTGTGTGAAACAAGGCTTACAGGGGGAGAAGGTAAGTCTACTGTGTGAATAGGAATAGGGGAAGGAGGGAGTGGAGGGCAACTGTAACAGGAATTACCTCCTTCCTGGTAGAAGAAAATGAGAGATGGTGGCTGCCCACAGTCTTCTCACAGAGGACTGGCTTGAGGGAGGGCAGCAAATAACTGAGCAGGCGTGTACTGCTGCTCCTTAGCAGACAGAGTGGCTACAGAAGCTGATAAGGGAAAGTGTCTTTAAAAGCAGCTGTGCAGCAAAAGAGCTAAGAGGTTCTTTCACTGCAGTCATTTCAGTTTAAAAAGTAGGGAGGATATCTTTGATGTCACTTTTCATCCTTTGGCTGTAATTATCCTTTGGAGAGAAAATTGTCCAAGAGTCAACGTGCTATATACCCGTTTTCACATGCAGCCTGTCACATGGCTCTCAGCATGCTTGTCCACTTGGGTTTGAGGCTCTAAACACAGGCGTCCAAAGCTGTGTTCTCTTCTTGTTGAGTTAAGAAGCACAGCCAGTGTACCCAGCTCAGGTCACTTACAGGAACATACTGGTGGCTGCTTGTTTAGTTACAGCCTTCTCCCTTTATTACTAAAGAAATCTTAATGGCACTGTTGTATTGTGAAATTATGGATGTTCCAAGACTCACCACAGTGGGTGTTTCAGGTCCTGCTAATGAATGCCAAGAACAGATATCTTTAGGGAGGAAAAAAGGGCTCTAGAGGGTACTGCAAAAATTGTTTTCCAGTTAATGTTGAAATAGATCTCATACCCAAACCATCCATTGCCGTTAAACCCTGGAGCATAATTTGGGATAAGGTGGCTGAGCCCAAGCAAGGAACACATTTGTGTCTGCCTGTGCAGCTGGGAGACTGAATTGCTCCTCTGCTGGGGAAAAAAAAAAAGAAAGATAATTTCCTGGCTAGAAAGGGCAGTCTGCAGGTGGGGTGTGAGAGGAGAGCAGTTGATTGCAGCAGGGAAAATGTGACACATCTGGTTTGGCTTCAGATTTAGGAAGTAATAAAGTTTAGGAATAGTAGCATCAGTGCTCTGTTGGAGCTCAAGGGCAGAGGGGTGTTCAGTCAGTTGGACTTTCCTCTAAAGGTTTATTTTGTGTGTGTAATTGTTGCTGAAGGGCACTAGGCATGTGAAGCCAGATCTAAAAGTTGCTAGCTCTGAAAACTTCAGGGCATAGCTGTCCTAATTTTCAGCACAGAGTCTGCCTTACAAACAAACTACAGAGACATGGCAAAGGGATTTAAAGGTTCCACAGTGTTTGTGGTCCTTAGAGACACTTGAGTAGAGGCTGCTGCAGAATGTGCTGGTGTGGAAAAAGACTGGCTGCTCTTTTAGTGTTGATGTAGTGTATATCCCAGTTAGGAACACTGCAACTTTTTTAGGAATGTGTGGTTTCCTAGCAGTTGATTAAATTTTTCAGTGCAGGGCACATAGTGGCTGTAAACCTCTGATAGGGTAGTTCTTGTGGCTGGGCTCTGAGCCCACACTCAGTTTCTTCTTCATGTGAAGCATGTCCCTCTCCTTCCTAGTTCTTTGGGAAGGAACAGCACAGAAAGTTTTGAGTGGGCTATGATTCAGTGCAATTCAGGTATAAATACTGATTTCAAGCAGAGCTAATCTCTTGTCTTCTTTGTAACTGAAACAGGAAAATTAAACATAGATTCATCACAATGGCTGAAACAAATGTAGAGCTAGAACAGAGAAAGTTCTCCTTCAAGTGTTGTCACCAATATAGAGCAGTACAAGCGCTTCAGGGTGGTTTATGAGAAGTACTGCAGTGGGCAGTTGTAGGGTGCTTGTCCTTGTCGTTTGGTGGGTGCTTGTGCTCTGGACAAATACACTTGTTCTTTTAAAAATACTTTCTCCTCTTCATGGGCAGCTTTCATGTTCGCTGATTTTGGATGGCTGTTGGTGGCTCCTTGTCACACTATGCCATGACCTGCTGACAAAGGCCATTCAGCAGGGCTCTTGTGGGAGAGTAAGAGGCAAAGAAATGAACATGGGGCTTCTCACAACTTGTCATAGGAAATCCAGAGCTCTGCTACTTTGCTTCCACAAAGCCAAGCTGCTGGTAATTGAACAGCAGCACCTGGTCACGGGCTGTGGCCCTGTGGACTTTGTGGGTGGGAAGGAGGTAAAACCAAGCTTGTAACCATGAGATGGAGAAATGGCCAATGAGCTGCTGTGACAGAGATGCAGGGCAGCTGTCTGCAGTCCAAGGCACTGACTGACTGCAGGAGACTCTTTTGCTGTGGAGTTTTGGTTACCTTGGCAACCTGTTTTTAGCTGGATCTTTGCTCTGGTGGAGAGCCCATCTGTACCTGCTACTTTGTTTTGAAACGTTTGTTTTGCAGGAAAAGAACTGACAGGGGTATTTTCAGAGCTGTGTTACTGTGGCATCCAGGCTCTGCTTTTGGTCCCAGGAGTTTGTGTGATGATGGGGTGATGATGGTACAGAGAGTTAAGTGGCTGGATTGAAAAGGTGTTAATGTATTTGCTTCATGAGGTGAGCTGCTGACATGGAAGGGAGAAATGCTATTGCTGATGGTTAATCCTGGAATAGCTCTGAAAGATGCATCACTTGCATGTCTGGAGTTTGCAGAGAATTTTGTTCATTCCTGGTTTTCAGTTCAGCATCAGGCACCTGCTGGAAGATTAGATGGAAGTAGCTTCTGCCTGTGATGAGTAAATACCCACCTTGGGCTGCAGACTTCCCTTTGGGTGTGCATGTATAAACTTGTGATACTCATGGTGAACTTGTAGTACTGTAAAGTAGAGCTTGCAGGACTGCATTTGGAATCTGACAGTTTTGTTTAATTCAAGATCAGACTGGTGTGCTTGCTTGGTTTTGCTGTAGGTTTTTTGATTTTACCTTTTGTGAATACTTTGCAATCTTGAAGGGGATGAGTATGGAAATTCTGCCCATACCTCATTCCTGTTCCCTGTGCTCTATCTCTTCCTCTTTCATAGCCTGTACCTTGCTTGGGCTGAATGGTCTTTTCTGCATTCACTGTGGAGTTCCCCCAAACCACAGTTTATTTTCTCACCAGTTACTGCACGGTGTGTGACACCTGTGTAATGGTGGGGAAAAATGGATTAACGGGTTCTACTTGTGCCTGTAAGAAATAGGAGTAATGCCTGGTATTGTTCTGTTGGATGAAGTTACTAATTAGTAGATAATTAGGAACCTTTTAAAAAAGATGTGTACAGTGTTCCAGCATTGACTTTTCAGGACATCTTAATTCAGATGTTTTAAGTCTTGAAATGTGTTGACTTCAGAGAAGAGAGTACATTAAGAATCTCTTCTAGTCAGGCATCAGCTTTCACTCCTGAACAGCTATAATGCAGAAGAAACTAGTTTTCTGAAAATTTCAACAACTAGGAAAAAAAAAAGATAAGAAACTTTACATTTTATTCAAGTGCATGGAATGCAGTTGTTTATTGTAAAGTCTGTTTGATTAAAGCATTTTTAGCCAACCTTTTTGTTAATTGCCACTGTTACTAACCGATACTGGGTGGTTACAGCAGGAGCTTTTGTTGTTTTATTATTTAAGACAAGTGTGAACCAGATCTGTAATCTTTACGGCACAGCCCCAGATAACTGACACAATAAAGTACTACATCCTCCTTTTTGCCAGTACAGCAGCATTGACACAGAGCTACAGAAAAGCTGTGCTGTGGGGGTTTTCTTACCTTTTTTATTTTTTATTACTGCGGGTATCAACAAGAGTGACAGTTTGGGGCTGCCTGTGCATACATCATGTTGGTGATATGTGAAGCAGAAACGAGACAGTTGGGTTTTCCAACCCCAAAGCTCGCTCCAGGATCTAGCTGATAGAAAAATCTTGAACTGAGTTAGCAAGGGATGTACCTTGAGCCTGAGTAGATTTGATTGGGAAGTCAGTGAAGGAGAATAAATGTGGGAAGGTAAAGTAACTGTCACTTACCTGTTTGGCAGGGTATTATAGCAACAAAAAGCACCGCCAAATCCTACATATAAATTGATACATTTCTGAGGTGAACAGCTGGCATTTAGTTTGATTTACACTAGATATCGTAAACGCATCTGTATATAAGTTGTTGAGAATGGCTTTGCTTTTTATAGTATTTTAAAAATACTTATTATTTTCTCCTAGCTTTGATCAACTTGTTGAAGTTCCTCATGTCTAATGAGACTGTGTTGCTGGCCAAGCACAACATCTTCACCCTTGCTCTTATGGTAAGCATCTTCACCCTTGCACAAATCCTCTTAATTTTAACAATTTAATTGTGAACTAATATTAGGAAGGAATTGTAATGCTGAAAGGATTCCAGAAAGGATTTCTGGCCTGTTAAGGAGTTATGAGAAAAAGGCCATGAAGCAGGGGAATATTGTGGTTGGTTTCACTAGGTGTTTGGAAAGGGCACTGCTTGGACTCACTATAGGGTGAAATAAAGAAGTCTGTGTGAGGAAAGGCCTAGTTTAATTTTCCACATTTGTTAATTTTTTTTTTTTTTTGTTCTGTGGTCTTTTGTATTCAAAATAGAAACATGCCTTTCTGGCCCTAGATAAAACAGTACTTAAGCTTCTTGTCTGTTTCTTTGGTACTATGAAGAAAATCTGCTGCTACTGCAAGCTATTCCTTTGCAAGTTTTGACATAATGTGTATTGCTTCTGTTGCAGAATAGATTTGGGGTAAGTGTTCCTCTTGCAACTTCTTTTCACTTGTATAGGTTGTGAACCTGTTCAACATGTTCATCACTTATGGAGACACATTTCTGCCCACTCCCAGCAGCTATGATGAGCTCTATTATGAAATCATTCGCATGCACCAGAATTTTGACAACCTTTATTCTATGGGTGAGTACCTCCTGACTCGTCAGGACTGCTGCTGCCTGGAAGTGAGGGTGGTGGAAGAGGGATGTTTGTGTCAAGTGTTTGCTGTCTACCTGCTACCGATGTCTTCTGTGCTGAGTGAACATCTTTTGTGCACTAGGGCATGTTAGTAAATTAAGAATTGAGAGAAGGATAAGCTTATTAAAAGGATAAGGTTTTTTTAATGTCACAAAAAATACGAACAGGCTCCTTGCCCCTGCCTCTGTCACCTAATGTTGGAAATATAAATTTATTGTCACAATGGAGTATGTGGTATTTCATGCATTTTGTGTAGTTTTCTTCTGTTACATTTGACAATTTCAAGTCAAAAAGCAGGTACATGCTGCAGAACTACCCAGCACAGAGAAACACTGAATGCAAGTAAGAATTTGGAAAAGAATTTGAGAAACTTACAGCAGGAGGCTTGCTGTGCTAGACAAATCACATCCACTTCACTCATTGCCAAAGCAACCAAGAAAACAGCCCTCACAAACCTGCTTGCAGTGACAAGTGAATTGCTGGACTGAAGAATGTGCCCCCTGGCAAAACAGGGAGAAGCTGCCAACCTTCAAGAGAGAGGGAAGGGAGCCAAGTGTCACCCAGCAGGGAGGAGGAACAAAGAAAAGCAAGGAATGCATGGAGGCATAATCAGTCAGTGTTAGACACTGGCACCTGCAGCCCAGGGTAGCTGCACCAGCACTGGTGTGCTGCATACTTGAAGCTGTGAAAAAAGAATATAGCTGTGTTCAAAGAATGAAGCTTTGTTTGCTTCATTCCAAAAGGACCTTTCATTCCTTCACCCTCGGCTCCCTTCTCAGCCTGATCACCCAAGGAACAACAGGAATTTATATAAATGTTTAAGGAGAGCTAAAGGGCAGACAATTGGGCCACAGCCCTCTTCTGACATGGGGGAGAAACATCCTCACCTAAATGAAAGTAGCTGAGTACGCCCTGTAACTGCAAGCAGAAACAAACTGCCCTTTTGCATAAATTTCCCACAGTTTTCAACTGTTACATAAGGGATTGCTTGGCCATTTTTGTACCTTCTGAGTGCATAAGATTTTTTGCTTACCCATTTTCTACTCCCTGAGTAGAGCTGCAACTAGTGAAGTGAGGTGTGGTGCTCTTACTAGGTTATATGTTTTTCAAACCCATCCCCTGTAGAAGCTGAAGGTAAGTGGAATAGAAGAACAAGGCACTTAAATTCTTCCTCAGTTGGGTTGCAAAAGGCACAACTGAGCTGTTGAAACAATTTATCACATGTATGTTTGCCATCCTCCTATGTAGAGTAAACCCTGTTGAATTACTCTTGCAGATGCCTGAATTGAATATATTGCTTCAGATATTCTAGCACAGTACCTACTGTGGGACAAAACAATGTTACTCAGAGATGACAGCTTTTTTCTGCAGATGGCATGTAATGGTAGAATAGAAGGTGAGAAGGTAGCACTGTCTCAAGCTAATGAAAGCTACCAGGTGGCCTGATAGCTTCCCTTTGCTTGTCAGCCCATCTCTGAGACTCCAGTGACCCTTCTGTCCCCTAGCCCTGGGGTATTAGCAGAGATGAGAAAGCAACTCAATCCTTTAGTTCTTCTGTTAATGTGGTTGAAACTTTCCATGTTGGGAGTGGAGGTGGAATCTAATTGATTTGTTTTTTTTCTTTTGTTCTGAAACTGAACTTGATCCAGATCTGCAGGACTGAAAGGTTCAGTCAATTCCTTCAATTATAAGCATAAGTATGCAACCACTGTGTTTAACCATTCACTTGTAGAATCCATGCTTCTGCATGATCCTAAATTTGGGTGGTGAGCTGTTCCTTCACTTCTAAATTGAGGGTGAACAATTCTTGTGGAGTCTAACCTCCAGAAAACCCTGTATCTACAAATTCATAGAAAATTCCCTTTGTTCAGGCAAGATGGAAATTAATCAAAACATCTGCTACAGGATCTGTTATTGTTTTGATGCTTGCCAAGGGTTGTGCAAGTAACTGCCACCATAAAAACACTACATATTTTGACCTAAATAAGTATTTTTGGTACTCTGGCAGAAAAGAATTGGATTCCCTAGAAGTTCTTCCTGTTGCAGAATGTTTTCAGATCTGCTCTTAAGTCTGTCAGAGACCATCTGTGCAGGAGAACACCACCCTTCTTCCTACAGGCAGTGCTTTTTCTTTACCCTGGTGTGTAATTTCTTTCTGCAGCTCTAGATAAATGGGCATGTGAAGAATTCTTCATTGCTGGAGAGGGTTTTAACTGCACTATGTAGTCCAGTTCAGATGGAACCTTGCTTTAGCAGGAGCTGAAGGAGAACAGCTGTGTGTGGAATGAGAGCTGTTCTAGGTTTGGGATGCTGCTCTGATTCTGGAGAAAATAAACTCTGTGTGTGACAGTGAAAGCAGTTGGGAGCACCCAGGTTCTCCCATCCCCTGTGGCTTAAGTCATTATTCTGTTCTGCTCACCCCTCCCATGTCCCTTATGTTTCTTAGATGGGCTTTGAAGGGAATTTCTACCCTGGATCACAGATTCTCAAAGATGATCTTTGTTTTGATGTGGTTCCTGGACTGCCATCTTGCCAAAGCAGATTTTTTTTCCTGTTTTGAATTATGAAATTACCAGTTCTGTGCCAGCACTGTTAACTTTCTTCTCCTTTCAGTTCTAAGGCTGTCTACCAATGCTGGTCAATGGAAAGAGCCTGCAAGCAAGGTGACCCATGCATTAGTCAATATTAGGTAAGGAGTGGAAGTTAATTGCTCTTTTAAGGTTTCTCATTTCCTGTGTATGACTACATTTTTATCATGACAGTTACACATTTGTTTTAATGAATGTTGTTTTGAATCTGTTCTACTTGTTGGGCTAAGTTGTTGCTCAGACAGGGCTTGCAGGCATAAAGGAATGATTACTGGAGTTTGATTGTCCCCTAATAATTCTCAAGTCTTCTGTAGACTGAGTGCTTTCAAAGCATAGCACAAACTGTAATGAATTAATCCTCATATCATTCTTGGGAGAAGTTATACAGTAGAGAATAATGCTGTGCTGGCAGAGCAGTTGTGAACCTAATAGATTTCTGTTGCATGGTTCTATAGCAATTCCACAAAGCTATGAAGGGGACTGTAAGCCTGCTGTAATAAGCAGATTTGAGGCCTCTTAACATTGCAAGATTTTTGTGTGTTTAAAACTGATTATTTAAGGACATTTCAATGTTCTCTTAAACCTCCACTTCCTGTTCAAGGGCAGAAGGGAGAAATTATGCTTTACTTGTAAGGCTAAGGTGTGTAAATCTAGGTATGTATTCTTTCATAATGGGAGTAATTTATTTTTATGGCAGCTACTAGTGACCAAGCTGGGTACTGGGTAAGAAGATCATGGATATAATTGATTGGAAAATGGAGGAATGTTGAGAGGGAAAATTTCCTTCTTAGCTCTGGCTTATAAGAAACCCTGTAAGATAAAAGTACTTCTACTGAAAAAAAATCTCTGTATCACTTCCCTAGTCACTCCAGACATTTGGCGTCTGTGCAACACCAAGTAGCTCAGTAGTCTTGCATTGCTAGTACTCATTGTTTTCCTCATTACAAAAGACATTGTGTAGGACAAACTCCCTGAGGGCATTTTTCAAGTCAATATACATCTACATGTCTGTAAGCCACCTTAAAGGTTCCCTCAAAAAGTCTGTAAGCATCATATATGATTCTAGACTTATTTTGCTGCTATCCTTATTTTTGCAGTTTTTTAAACAGATGTAAGTGAACATGTGTGGGTAGATAGTGCACTTGGAGTGAAGCAGCAGAACAGGTGGCTGTTGACTAATGTCACTAAATGTGACAAAGTGCCTGCTCTGGGAATGCTCAGTATAACCAGCAAGAGAAGTCTACACTTGGAAGAGAGAAAAACCAAGTGATCACAGAGAGTTTGTGCTCACCTCGGGTTTGTGGAACCAAGGCTTTGCATGGGCTTATTTCCTGTTGGCTTTGCAACTGCTTTTTGTGAAGATCAGCATTCAGTTGAAACAAAATGTAACCAAAAAACCAGCAAAACCCTCACTTTGTGTGTCCTGTTACGGTATGAACATGATACACCTTCAAGGACAACCTGTATGAGACATGTTCGTGTCTGCAATCTGTGGAGCCTCTACTCTGTTTCTCTTCTGGACTTACGGTAGCTTTCCTCTGCTCCTCCCAACTGCTCATCTATGCTGAAATTTCATTAATGACTGCTTTTCATTCAGTAAAATCAGTAAAGGTCTAAATTACAGATGATTCAAGGCCTTGAGAGGGATTAGAATTCTGAGAAGTTAGTCTGATTTATCCCATTTCCTCACTCTCAAAAAAGAGAAGGAGGAGAGTTTTGTCTTCTGTTTTGTCTTCTTCTGGTAGTAAAAATACTACATCTGAAGGGTTCTTTAGCTGAATAGATTTCAGAGCAGCCAGAGAAGTCCAAAGGTAGTGTGCTTTTGTGAAGACGTTTGACAGTGTGATGTGACAGGGACTAGAACCCGGCTTAGCTCCCCATTATCTGTATTTCCTGTTTGTTTCTGCCCCTTTGGTTTTCCCTTAGCGTGGTCTTAGTGTGCTGTCTTATTTGGATGCTTTTGCCATGAAGGAAATGAATTTAGAGAAATCCACACTGGATTTTTTCCTCCCCTTGCTTCATCATTCTGTAAAGTTTTTATGAGCAGTGATTACCTGCTTTTTGCTGTAACTCTGAAGTGCAAAGTCATGCTTTGGTTTATATCTTGGTCTCATTACACGAGCTATTTAAAAATAAATAAGCATTGCAATTTCCTTATCCTAGGGCTTTTAGTGGGTTTTAGAAATATAAAAGCATCTGCCTGTGCATGCATACAGTGGGCTTTAACAAGTGTCTTAAATCCTAGTGTACAATTTTATGTGCATTTCTGCTGGGAGAGGAGTGGTGTGTTATTTACAGTGTTTCAAGGCTGCAATGCATTTGTGTTACAGGAGTAACTATTGAGGAGGCACTGAAACAGTCCTCCTTGTACCCCACAGTGCTGGACTGATGAGTTCTGCTGATTAATTGCTTAAATAGACAGGATGAGTAATGCCTAGAGAATCTTAGACACGTTCTTCTTTAAACTCAGCCGCAGAGAGATCCCACTTTGTGTGTCCTATTATGGTATGAAGAGCACCCTTTAGTTGGACTAAAAATTCTCCAGTAGGGTCTGAGTTTTGTTGTTGCTGATTATTTGAATTTTGTTGTCCTTACTCCTGTCAAAAAAGCAGTCATGAATATTCTTTTTGAGTGTTAAGAGATAGGGAGACTATTCCTGCCTTCTTTCCTTTCTACAGATAATTCATAATTTCTGTCCAACCCAAAGAAAATGAAAAATTGAAGAAGAAAGAATAATAATATCCTTATCTGTCTGAAAATCTTACATACCAAACCAGAATGAGTGATTCTGATTGCCGTCCTATCTCATAATAGTCATTATAATTTCTCTCTGTGGATTTGTCTCTGTGGTTTTCATAAATAATTGAGATATGATAGACTGCAAGATATAGCTGCAGCACTGATGAGGTTGAAATAGGAAGGTGCAGCAGTTGGTGGTTTAAAAACTCACCTTCTCACCTATGAGGAAATAAACACATTTTGAGACAAGTTTTTTTTTAAAAACTAATGCACCTCTTCAAGATAACATTGTGCAGATTTGCATTTAATGAGAATTTTATTAACGCGGGGTTCAAAGGGGCATTTTCTGATTGACTATTCAGTGAGCAAGGTGGCAGATGAATCCCTGTATTCTTTTAATAGACTTTCTCCTGATCAGGATTTTTCCAAGGTGAATAAATAGATTAACTCAATGATTAATAGGCTGAATTTCTCCCTTGTCTGAAATTCAGTCCCGTTGTAATTTTATTTTTCTCACTGGAACATTTTTAATAAGCAGAGAGTAAGTTTGTAGCATGGAACTGGATGATAGGATTTTTTTTTAGGTGATTTCTGTGCTGTTGTAGCATAGGCTGCAATCCTCACTTGGGTGCTCTCATTCACTCTTCCATCTTGCAGCTACTTTTGTTCCACTTGAGCCACCCTGTGTGATGCTTTTTCCTTGAATGGAAGGTGCTGCTTCTCCGAGGGCTCCTTTGGGACTGTAAAGGAGAGACTGGGGATTTGGGAGGAGCACTCAGAGTGTTGCATGGATGTGTATAAAATGATTATGCTTGGTGCCAGTCTACGTAGGAGCACTCTGAAGGAACATTGGCAATTTTAGCTAGGCCAAATTGGACTGTGCTTGTTTGTTGTAGGACACTTGTCATCCTGGCCCTGAAGCTATAGCTCCTGATAAATTACCAGCACTCACAGAACTGCATTTATTGAAAACCTTGACAGAGGAGAAGGCTCCATTCAGATATTTGTTAGAAAGTGGGCCACTGCAAGCAGTCCAGCTAGTACCTTCAGGATTGTTCCACCAGACTGCAAGGAATTTAGCATTTGTTTAAGGAGAGAGAAGGCCAAAATGCTGCTGACCTAGTCATGTTGCAATGGCTTTTATGCAGGATATGTGAAAGTGGACCTGCTGGTAGAGAAATGCATCTGTATTCGTGGTGTAGGTGGTGACCTACAGATTATAGTCAGCTGAGACTGCGTGCAAAATATGTGTTTATATCTGTACACACACACTTTCTTCCTTGCCTCTCTGTACAGACTAATAGGCATACAAACACATTTCTTGCCAATATGAATCAGAGTGAAAATGGGAGAACAAGCTTAAAGCCTGTTCATGAAAAGAAATGGTCAAGAAAATCTATGTGCATGTATGTTAAAATACAGATATCTGTATGAACATTGCAGATATATGCACCTATATAAATGTGAATATCCATATATGGATGTCTGTGTATATATAAATGCATATATAATACTTATACAGACATATACACATATATACACTTAAATTATATATATTTACTGACATATAGAACACACACATAGACATGTTTCCTTTGGCAATGGGCTTATTGAAGCCATAATCTCTGAGTTGAAAATACCAGGGTTCTACCAAGCTAGAACCTTGTTTCTAGCCTCTCCCAGATGAACCACAAGGGTTGGCTATAGATGCTCAGGTGTTGTTTCTTCCAGCAGTGTGGTTGCACTGGATGAGTCCCCTGGGACTGTGGGACCATGTGGAGCTGCTCAGAGCAGCAGAGGGTGCTCAGGCATGCAGGTTACAGCCCAAAGTGATCTGGAGTTCATTCCCTGCAATTCTTAAAACCACCTGTGAGGACTACACTGATGGAATAACAACTCCATGGAATTGTTCACTGAGGTGTGTTTAATGGTAATGACCTCTGACATGCTGTCACTGCTAATCAGCCTGACTGAGCTCAGATCACAGGATAGTACAAGGCAGTCAACAATTATTTTCTTAATAAGAAAAAAGCAACAAGGTCTAAAGAGAAACTCAGCAATGTATTTTCTCAGTACTTTTAAATTGTAACACAAGCTTGACAAGATTATGGATCAAATTCTTACTAAAATGATGTAAGAAAACTTCTGAAGTGTATGTATCCAAGCTATTGGAAGAATTAGTTCATTGCAGTTTTCAGGTGGTAGTGTGGTAGCTGGAAAAAATTCTGATCTGAAAATCTGAAAGCAGATTTTAGATGAGGATTCTGGCTTTGTTCTGGTTCTTTTTTAGAGATCTGTGGTCACTCCTAACAGAAGTAGCAAAGGTAGCAGTCCCTTCTTGTCATTTCATGTGTTTCTTGTTACATGCTTTTCTGGCTGCAGAGGGGCTTTGGCACAGCAGAACAGTTCCTGAAATGCCACAGCAGTTACAACAGAGTTATAGTGGTTACTCAGAATTCACCTGCTACCACTGCTTGTTTTTCACTCCACCTTGCAGTATTGTGGTAGGGAAAGTTCCTTTGCTAGGAGCAGCAGATCTTGGTGTGAACAGGTTCTGGCACCTGAGCAGAGGAAGCAGGCAGATTGAAATGGAAAGACCTTATGACCAACAACATTATAGCAGAAGAATCAAAAAAGAAGGAAATTCCTATCTTGAGTTGTCATGTTTCATCTTTTCACAGCAGTCTAACACACGTTTCAGTTATTTTTGTAAGTATTTAAGGCTTTCATCTAGTTGTGTAACTTCAGTGCTTCGTTTCTTGTACATGATCCAATTTCTTCTCAAGACAGGAGTGTTAGTAGTTTTCAGTTGTTGTTCTTTATTTACTAACTGATTCATCTTGGTGTGTTTCTTTTATAGAGCCATAGCCAATTTCATTCTGCTATAATTTTCTTTCATTCTTTCTCATTAAGCAGTGGCTTAATTAAATGTTGTCTCTGCCACTGGCCCCAATCCAGAGAGCAAATCTGTTGGTTGAGTGGTGTTGTATGTGCCATTTCCACAGACACAGCAGCATGATACATCCCAGCTCACCTTCCTGCTTTCTGCCAGTTACTTCCATTTCAGTCATGAAGGGACTCTGACATGTCCAGCCTGTTTTCTCTTTAATGAACTTCTGTTTTCAGTAGGTTTTCAAAAGGGTTGATTTCTTTGTTGTTTGCTTCTTTCTGTGGTGACTTTCTTTCTGGAGCTGATGCTGATTTTAAGCAAAGATGTTTGTGTGGCAAAGAATGCCTCTGTCTGAGATACTATAGCCATGGCTTGCTTTCTTCAGTGCATTTGGATGCCATTCTGCAGAGATCACTAAAATTTCATCCTCAAAGTAAACAAGGCTCTTTGGATTGGAGTGGTTGGAATCTTGGATTTATTTCTAGGACAGTAGCCTTGCTTAAGTGGCTTTTGTAGCTTTTCCCCAAGGTCTGCAATTGTATCAGCAGCTTTCATCTCCTTTCCTCTGTCTCAAAGGTGACAGGCCGGCCTTCAGGAGGGGTCTGGGAGCAGGACCCACTTCTGTACTTCAGCAGCTCTGTAGGGGTTGCTGTGGAGGTGAGCCCTGTGTACAAGGAGGATTGTTTGCTGGGTGGAGAGGAAACTGCTCTGCAGAGCAGGCACTGCTTGGCAGCCTCTTCTGAATTTCAGCTGGCCTCATAGTTCATGTGGTCCTTGTAAGATGAACATCTCAATGCAGTTTGCCCACTTGAGAACTTTCGTCCTCCTGGACATTTTATTGGAAACATTTCTTCCTTGAAATGTGAAAGATTTGCAAAGTTAGGCAGGATCTGTAGGCTACTTATCAGTTTGGTGAGAAGTGTTGCCTCCATTGCAAATGTATTAGGACCCAGATTTCATTTGTTCATTGTCAAATGCTCTGCTCTGGGAATAGGGAATTGCTATCTGCAGATCTCTGCTGGACTCATGGGTGCAGATTGTAGGCTTACAAGGTGGAGTTAGTTAAGCTGCTAGCAATTTTTATTTTTTTTTGAAAGCTGTGTATGCAGCCTTGGAAGTGTGATGTTGGCACATCATTTCAGTTGTTGTGCTGATGAATTTGGAGTGTGAAGCTTTGGGAAGACAGTAGAGAAGTCAGAGACTTCTCAGTGCAATTGAGGATTGAGGTCTCTTGTTTGATTTATGGGAGTGACTGTGCACAGCCTGGTCTGAAGAAGTGGGGCACCAGGCAAGAAATTGTTTTTTGTTTTGCTTGCCAAATACCTTTCTCTGTAGAAACATCAAAGTAGTGGAGAGTATATGTCAGCATGGGGAGTACTTCCAGTTTATTTCAGAAGTGGATATAGTATTTATTGGTCAGAAGGTTTTTTTTCTATGCCATTTGCAGATCTTTTGGTCTCGAATCCCAGTGCTGGACTACAGGCAAATTATGTCTGAGCTCAGTAATGCATTAAAGCAGGTGCTGCAAACCTAGGATGCAGACTTGTAAACATCCTGTGTTTTTTTGTTGAAGCTCAAAATCCTGAGAGCTCTGCTGTTTCTCTCTCTGAATTGTTGTATTGTTTCCTCCTGCTTATGAGAACAATCTTCATTACTTCTCTGGTACTGTGGCTGGCATGAGTTCAGTTCCTAATTGATAGAATTCAACCTTACAGTCAATGTCTTTGTTGGCTGCTCTGTTGCAGCCAGGAAGCAACCAGATTCTTTTGGCCCCAAGAACTGGCTCTACTGGAACATGATTGAAGCACAGTTTGAAACAGCTGTTTATAGCTTGTCGAAACTTCATCCATGCTGGTTTTATTCTTTGGGTAAATATAAGGGACTCTGATCTCTGCTGGTCTCAAATCTGGCTTTCAAGATTTGCTTCAGTGGAGAAAGAACATTAAGCAACTTTCTTCATAACCCAAACAATGTAAAAATCATTGTGAGCTTAAATAACACCTTTTTCCCTTGAAAAGTGATGTAGTATAATGCTGTTTTGCTCTTTCTGTTTAAAAGAAATCTGTTGCTCACAGCAGCAGCCAGAACTATTATTCCCTCTGAAAGTCTGGTCTGTGGGATGTGTACTTAAAAGAAAAGCTTTTCAAAAGCCAGTAACATGTATT
Source organism: Melozone crissalis (assembly GCF_028551555.1). Lineage (NCBI taxonomy): Eukaryota > Metazoa > Chordata > Aves > Passeriformes > Passerellidae > Melozone > Melozone crissalis. The sequence continues at coordinate 13,978,257 of NW_026535797.1, read as the reverse complement.
TCTTATTATCTTATACTAGTGGGGGGCCTAAAATTTGGATTTGCCCTAGGAATGTAAATGCCCTGTTCTCCTAATCTTCCTTTAGTACTAAACTGACAAAGTACCCACTCATTAAGTACATCTGCTCATTAAGGTAATGAAGTACCTACCTTATCTTGAGCTGATACCCAGGATAATACATTGTTAGCATGACTGCAGAACTGCAGTCTGTGCTTTTAGTTGGTTTTTTTCCCTGGTGCACTCCAGATTGCACTAGAATCTGGAGTTCAGTTCCCAGGGGACTGTGAGAGGAAGACATCTTGTTTCTAAGACTTTGTTCTTTTAAATAAATACTCATTTCAGCTTTTAAAGTGTTGGGGTTTTTTTAGGAGCTCCAGCCATGAAGGTAGAAAAGGTTGTCTTACCCTACCAATAGGTTGTCTTGCCCTATTTGTCAAGCAAAACAAAAACCAATTTCTTGCCTGGTGCCACACTTCTTCAGATGAGGCAGAGCGCAATCACTCACATAAATCAAGGCTGCAAAGGGGCTGACTTTGCAACTCCCAGGAAAGTAAGCTGCTTGGAGGGGAGGGGAAAAATGGAACTTGAGTGAGTGTGATTTCCACACACCACCCTCTACCTTCCAAAATGTGAAGTCTGTGTGCTCTGATACCTCTGAGTACGCATAGAAACTAAGATACATCAGAGTTTCTGGTGGCCTGAATGAAATCGATTGCTTGGGAATCCTAGAATGCAACCTTTTATTCCCACCCTATGTAGTCTTTAATTTTTTTTTCTAACCCTTGCAGCTGTAAGAAAATTCTGGCTGCAAGGAAATGATGGCATAATGCTCAAGCAGAGTAGCAGTTTCTCCCTTAGCCCTGAGGTCAAACTTCTATTGCCTGTTTCAAGGGATGCTGACTGAAGGTTCACCAGTCAGAAATGCCTGTGTGTTTGGCTGCTTCTCAGCAATCAAAGCCAACCAGTTTAAGGTAACAGTGATCTCATGAAGAATTCATCTCTGTTGGGTACCTGATTCTGATATCTCATCCTGTTAAGGGTTTAGTTCAAGGATGTTCCACTGGCAAAAGTGCCCCAAGTGTGCTTCCTCAGCCTGTGCTCTGCTCACTTGGGGAAGGAACTGACAGAGTTCCTGCCTTCTCTTCTGTAGGAGCAGCCTGTATCATTCAGCTGCATGTAGAGGAGGAGACCGGAGAGCTGACTCAGGATAAGACTCTGTAGGCAGGACAAAAAAGGACAAAACAATGTGTTTAAATGTGGCTCTGTTCTCAAGCCTTCACTGGATACACACATGTGACTGGTTGTGTCAGCCTGCACAGGGTGGAGGCACAAAATGCTCAGTGTTACGGACAGCAGGACAGTCCCTCTAGGCAGCATTGACCTGTTAAACTAGTTTTAATGAAATGTTAGAAATGTTATCAAGTGTTCTTTATGGTTATGTCCAGAGTCATCAGTGGTCACAGATGTGATGCTTTGCAGGGTCTAAACTTACATGTTCTCTTGCTTGTGCTGGTGTAGTGCAGGGTGGCTTTTGCAAACTGTTCTTGCTGTTAAAATCAACATAACCATTGCCTCAAGCACTGGGCTTGAAACAATAGTACTGTGAGCCCAAAAAGTGGGAACTTGGGTGTTACTGGGTCCAGAGTGTGAAGTAGGAGATCACGGACTCATTGGAGGCATCTCACTGCAGTGGAGTCCTGTTTGATAGGATAGAAAAGCATGGTCTCAAAAGCATCTTAGTTTCAGGGTGACCAGAAGTGGAATGACCTTAAAAGCTCCCTGGCAATCCTTTTGCCTGACTTTGCTAGAGAACTTTGACAGCCTAAAGCTTTTTCATGTTGCTGCTTTAGTGATTAATTAGGTCATCACTTTGTGTGTTCATTACAGTGGCATTTTTCTTCTCATTAGTTGGATTATGGAAAGTTTTTGAGTCTGTGTGGGATGGGAAGTAATGCAACCTTTGTGGCCAAGGGAAGGATAATTTCAAACTTTAGAACATTGAATTTCAGTGATGGCTTTGGGTACTGTAAAAAAAAATGCTGCAATCTGCTATACAAAATGCGGCTGGTAAGTGCTTTGAGGGTAGGATAAATGCCTTTTATTCTAAACAAATGTGATGTTGCACACACTTTGCATGAGGAATTTTAAACTGGATCCTTCTGGAAGATTGTGTAGTTGTGTATTGTGTTAATTAATGTAAAGCTCTTGCTGCTGGCAGAGGAGTGTGAATATGATATACTTCATATAATGTCCTTCATGGTCTGTCTGAAAAGACTTTACAGAGAGGTCATTAAACAAAGCAGTGTACATGAACGAAGGCCAATTGTTTTTATTTACCATTTTTTCTAATTATTTATTGTCCTCCTTGTAATTTTGCAACACTGTTTGCTTTGAAGTCTGGGCTTTACATTAATTTTTTATGATGTTTGAGATGAGCTTGTCTGGGGCAGACATTTCCTTGTAAACTTAGAAAGCAATAGATCTGCCACACGTTGTTCTTGATTTCTTGGTTTGAAAGCTGTGGTTGCTTTGAGGTTAAGCCCACGTGTGATCTATTGAGCCTTGCTGAGGGAGCAGACTGTGCAATTCTTGCTGGCTAGCACCTATTTTTCTTCCTTGTTTGGTGACTTTTACTCTTAGCATGAGCTAGTGTCAGAAATGAAAAGTCCCAAAACAAGAGTGTCCAGGATCTGAGGTTTGCTTGGGGAATAAAGTCAGATTGCAATAAAGGAGGCTCTTCTCAGAATGAGTGATCCCATGGTGGACCAGGTGGCTCAGTGCAACCTCCATCCTTGGGACTTGTTCACACCTTGCCTGAACATAGCTGTGAGCGAACTGTCCCGGTGCTGGATACAAAGTTGGGCCATGGAACCTGCCAAGTCCTTTTTAACCTAACCCATTTGATTTTAGAGAGCAGTCTCTTCACTGCATGGTCAAATGGTAAAAGCAGCAAGAAAGCTTGTTTTCATGGACTGTCTTGTGCTGTGTGTTAACTCTGGACCTGTCTCCTAGATGTGGGGCACTTACATCAGTAGATGCTTGGCATCTATTTTCTTTCCCTGAAAGGTCTTTAAAGGGTAAAAACTAGAGAACTTGCAGTATGTGTTGTTGCAGATGCCCAGTATTGCCTGCTGCTTCTGATCTTACCAATAAATTGGATCCTGCCAATGAGATCCAACTACACAACTCAGTCATTTGTGAGGAGAAGCTGTTCTGTGTGATTAATGCTGTGCTTGATGACAGGCATGGAAAGCAGAGCTTTGACTAATGCCCATAATGGCTCATCCCCTGTGTGTGTGCCTTTAAAGGAAGTGGCTGTGCTTATATGGGATTGAGGGCATTTAAGAGGCAGCTAATGACAAGTGAAAATGATAGCTAGGGTGGATTAATTGTTAAATGAATTGTGCCTGCCCTTGCTGTCATTTTAATGTGGTGTTGGTCTAAGGATGATGTTATATAGCAGCAAGGCATCAGGGAGCAATTCCATGCACTTGGGTTCAGGTCAGAGGAGTTTAAAGGCTTAGCCATCAGGAGTTTTTCCTCTACTTTTTACATCTTTTTGCAGTGTGGAGTTTTCTTCTTCCCCTCTGGGAGTACAAAAATCTTTGTTTTGATTAATTTTGGTTTAATAAGTTTTTTCCCTGTGCTTTTTTGGACAGTGGAGTAAAGCAGTGTTTTCTCATGATCAGTTGAATAAAAGCTTTGCATTAACTGTTTCTGGAATGAGGTGATACTAACTAAACTTAGTCTAGAGCATAGCTTAGGGATTTTTTTCTTATTTTTTTAAATTGTACTCTATCTCCAGGACTACATATTTAACTTTGATTTGTCATGGGGCTGCTTTATATTCATGCCTTCAGTCTGAGTGGAGCATAAGGGAAATTAAGCTGGAAGAGAACTGAAAGCAGCCAGCCATAGGTCTCATCCTGTCATTACTGTGAAGAAATTTGTCCTTTGAATTGATTTGGAGTGACAGTTGGCCAGGAAGGCATTGGCAGAAGTTGTATGTCTCTTGCAAGCTTTTGTTCACACATGGCCAGTAGCCTCATTTGAGTGAAATTTTTTTGTGTGTTTTCTAGATGAAATGTTATCACACATGTTTCAGTAAAGTTTAATGGTCCCTGAGAAGACTTAACTGTACGATGGGGTTCTTAGGGCCCTTTTCCCTCCTAATACTTTATTTTTAAAGTATTTGCTGTGTTTGGAGATGAATCAGTTTGGGCCAAGGGCACTTAGAGGATGTGAGCTTTGATTGCTTTCAGCCTGCTAATCTTCATGATCACTCAGGCAGAAGAAAAATAATGCCATCTACACAGGAAGATAGACTTTCTGTTAAGTATTTTCCTTTCCTAAGAAGAGAGGAGGCCTTCAAATTAATCTTATATAAAGATAAACTTGTATGGGGACAGGAATCATGATTTCTTTCTGAAGAACTCTTGGCTCATGCTTTGCCCAATCCAGCAAAGAGAAAACTAGTGGATACTGCTAATGTAGTGGAAAACAAAAGTGATGTAGAACAGCTTCTGAAGCTGAAGGGTTGTTTGTAATGGGAACAAATGGATGGGGGGGAGTATCATGAATAAATAAAAGTTGGAAATGAAAGATTTTCTAAAATTAAAAGCACTGAAAGGCTGGGGCACTCCTGTAATCAGTTAGAATGATGCAATCTAAACAAGAAAGGATTATTTTGAAGCTGAGAATACGAGAGACTGGAGAGAGCCAGAGCCCTATATTTGCACCAGGAGTAACTCAGGTGAAAGATGTCTGCAGAGGTTCTCAGTGAGCAAGAGAGGTGGGGGTTTTTTGTGGATTTGACTTTTTTTAGTTCCCCCTCTCCCATCAGTAATGTTACCAGCTCCAGGACGTTGGAGATGGATCAGATGATGTTGGTCCATGGTTTAAGATGTGATTAAGAGTGTGATAGATACCATTGCAGGGATTTCTACAGTATAAGCCTCTAAAAACTCATAGCTGCTCTTACACTGTATGTAGGTTACTTGTTTCCTGCATCAGTGATTGAGAACCTGTTACTGTTAACAGGGGAGCCCCTTCCAAAAGTCTGGTGCCACTCCCTCCTGTCAGTCAGGGATCACTTTCCCTCTGAAGGAAGACAGTAAGTGTCTTCAGTAAAATTCAGGGGCTGGCTAACAAATTGCAGTTTAAAATACATTACAGATGATGAATGTGATCTCCTTAAAGGGAAATCTGTTCGTTTGACTTAGTGCTCTTACGATTAATTGCTTGCCAGATTAAATTGCTCCATAAAATGCTTGCTACTTTATTCCATCTCTTCATGATGAGATTAGCTGGGCTATGCTGGTTCTTTGTATGTTAATTACAGTGGTATTTTCTTCTTCAATTTAATTATTAAATTGTTTAGCACAGCATGCTTTCTCCTCGCCTCAGGAAAGTTGTCTGTATTTTTCTTTTGACCACCATTCTGTAATCACACTGCCCTCTTTCCTGAAATATTCTGGGTTCCTTTACAGAAGTATCACACTCTGTAGAGGGTACATCCTGAGATTTTTCTGGTTTCTTTGGTAGTCTGCTGAAACCCAGAAATGGTTCTAATCTTGCACAGGTTCATTATGTGACAGTCTAGGACAAAGAATGAGGAAAGTCTGAACTGAAGCCGTGGAGACAAATTTCCAGGGTTGCTACACAAACAGGAATTTTGTGCTTTCTGCTTTTGTTGAGAAGTGTAAAGCTCACCGAGTGGCTGGGATGTTTGCTTTTTGTCTCAGCTGGAAAATCAATAAGTTCAGTATTCTGTGCTGTTGATGTTTCAGAGCAAATTTGGAGGGAAGAACCATATGTGCTTTCCTTGTTCTTCGAGGACTTCTCTGTACTCAGTGACCATAACCAAGACACATTTTTTCCTGAAAACCTGGAAAGTGGAAGTTGAACAGCACTAGAATTGTGGTGACAGCCTACAGTTACTGAAGGAGGCCAGCAGTAAAAAATTTAAGGAAAATTTAAGAAAAAATGAATTTAAGTTTTCATTACCAGACTTGTCCCAGCCTTTAGGATATTAGTTCATTAGCTTAGGATATTAGTTCCTTCCTCAGTCAGGGACCTGACTGCATGTGCAGCTATCCCCCACATGCAAACACAAAATAACCCCCTATTCTTTTGCAGTGCCAAGACTGGTATTTGCACATAACTGAATGTTCCCACAGTAGCATTACAGAGGCTCTGTTGGAAAATTCTTGGTTTTCTTTATTTTTAATTTTGTAATGTTTATTCTACTATATCACTCCAGATAAAATATGTAAAATGCATCAATTATACTGTTGTGGTGTTTAAAATAATTCAGATCTCTTGGTCTATAATGGAGCTTCTCTCTTACCCAGCTGTAAAAACTTTTTTAAAAAATTTTCTTCTCAGTTTAACCCCTCTCCCTCAGAAAATAGTGTGTTATGTTCTATTAGAATTTATTCCCAAAGGCAAGGCCAATTTTTGTAGTTATTAGCCTAGTCTTTCATTTCTCATCTGTGCAGAGCTTAGAAAATTCAAAAGGGTATAGGAGGACTAGGAAAGTTTCAGAAAGGGGCATCAAGAATGACTGAAGGCATGGAACCAGATGTGTTATGAAGAACATTTATATCCCTGACAAGTCTTCAGACTGGAAGAGATGGCAGAGAATATTGTACAAGAGTTAGTAAAAATTACCAAATGTCAGAGAGAAGGTGAAGGGGAGTTGTAAGAAGAGAGTGTATCAGAAGATCAGATAAGCTTGAACCAAAGAGATACTGTTTCATGCTATGCTTAGTTAAGCTGTGAAATGTCTAAAAAGTTATATGAATTTAAAGCAATGATTATACAAATTAATGGAACAGAATTTAATCATGGGTTGCTGGATCATACAGATGTCACCTCTGCTTCACATATTATCTTGAAGTGTATTTGGCTGGAAGTAAGGGTTCTTTCTGGGGCAGTATCATTTTGGTTTTGTCTGCTTTTATATTTTTATCTGAGCTCCAAATTGTAGACAGTTTTGAAGTAGGGACACAGAGGTCTTTGCTACCTCAGTATGGCAATTTTAAATGTTTACGTAAATTTTATCTGTCAGCATTTTCTCAGGAATAAGTTGCTCCGAAGTCTTTAGCCAAGGGTAAATCCACATGTCAGCATCTCCCTCCCACTGCTCTCAGGACGGAGTCATTGCAGTTTATTTTCAGTCACACATCTGGTTGTGTACATGGTGTGTTCAGTCTGTCTCTGATTGCAGGTTGAGCAGGCTGAATTCCCATGTTAGGGGTCTGTAAGGGTTCATTGTTAGGTGAAGGAGTCTCCTACCTGCACTTTGCCCCACACTGTCATTGTGTGTAGAAGAGGAGACCTCCAAGCCTCTGTGGTTTGTTGCTCTTACTTGTGTGTGCACAGGAAATTCTGTGGTAATTTAAAATGGGGATGTCTAAGGAAGAACATGAGCTGATCTCCTGTTTGGCAGCCTTTTGGTCTTTTGTGGGAGTGGCAGACAAGGGAATGATTTTCTGGAGCACTGATGAAGACAAGAGTAGAATGAATAACCATGGAAGATTTTTCTTCCCTCATGATTTTACTTCAGGATTTCAGTCATCCTCACTGTTCCTTTTTTCTCCAGAAAGAGCTCATGGAGAGCTGTCAGGATCATGTGCTTATAAACCTCATGAAAGTAAAACCCGTGCCAGCTGAGCAAGACATGATTTTAATTAAGACTAACAGGATTTTTTGTCTTTTTTTCTTCCTTGCTAGCCCCAACCCAAATATAAAAGTCTTTTAATTTCAGTGGCCTCTTGTTTGTCAGCTAAAAAAAACTGAGTTGATGGAGCCTTTTGAGACTTCTTTGATTTAAAAAATTAAAAGTTAAAGGCCCTGTGTTTCTTTAATTTGCTTAAGGGGACAGATCCTTTTACTACATCTGTAGAGCAAGGAATTGAGCAGGAATATAATCAGGTTTTTTTCTGTTGCAGGTTACTGTTCTAAAGGAAGTTTGTGTTGGATAATTTATCATTCATTCCTTTTTCCTTCTGGCTACTGTAGATCCCAATGCACTGCTCTATAAATAGATGTATAAAAGGTTCTTTTGCTGACATCTCTGAAGACAACTTTCGATTTCACTTAATCCAAAGGAAAAAAAAAAACTAGAGTGAATTCTCAGTGCACAAGTTAGAGGAGTTAGGAAAAAAAGGGATCAGGGTAATCTGATCTCTGCTGTAAGTGCCTCAAATAATGATGTGTTCTTTGTGATGGGCGTTTATCTGTGAAAACCAGCCAAGGTGAATTAAAGGAGCATTACCTGAAAGTAGGTGTAGCCACATATCCTCATGTTGTTCCCAGACTGGCTGTGTAAGGAGCTGGGGAGGGTTTTTCCCTTGCTGAGGAGCTGAGACCTTGTGGCTCCAGCTGGTTCTCCTGCCCAGAGCTGGTCTCACAGGCCGGTGAGCACAGCCCTGCCTGTGCTCCCTACAACCAGAGCAACAGTGGAGGCTGAGAAAGGTCTCCTTTGGAGCACAGTGCTGACCTGACTGAGTGCCAGGCTGAATTTGCTTCCCATCCATTTCTCCCCAGTCCATGGTACCTCTTACAGGCAAAGCCATCTGTGTTTACAGCGTTTTTATCTCTGCTTGGGGAAGCAAATGAAACAGAGCTATTGTGATGCTTGTGGACTGATGTTGTGCAGCAGTTCAAGTTGCCTACTGCAGGCAAACCTAGTCCTGCTGTTTAGGCTCTAAATGATGCAGGTACAGTTCTCCTGGAAAGGCTGGATGCTGAGGGTGTCTCTAATTCCTGCCTTTCCAAACAAACCTTTCCTTCTGTGTTACCAGTTATTCAGTTGAAAGAGTTTGCTTGATGTGGAACATTGCTGCTGTGGAACCCTACTAAGGCCCCATCTGCTAAGAGCTTGTATTGATTTGTGTCTTAGTTTATAAAAGCCTTCAATTCACCTTGTGTAAATGCCATAAATAATGCAGATGTACTAGATGAAATGTGCTGTGGGAACATCCCAGAAATCATTTTGGTCTGGGTTGAATTGAGCTAATCTAATCATGGTTAGGAGTTTCTCAATAGCTGTGAAGCAAGAAGTGTATTGTCTTATTCTAGCTTAATGTATTAGTCAATACACAGGGGCAGGAATATAGATATTTGAAAGTGGTAATCAACTTTGATGGAAACAAGGGTTTTTAATGTTAAAATATTACAAAACTTCAGCTGAAACTATTTGTAGATTATATATGTACACACACAGTGGGAGTATAGTCAAGTCCAGTCCCGTGCCTGTGATTTATTTGCATAATCCTAACATTTGTATGCCTCTTTGTCACCAGGACTGCAGTGCTTCAGAGGCTACATGTATATATACTAAATAAATCATTTTGCCCACTCATAGCAAACAGCCACTTTGTGCCAGCAACATTGCAGAATGCATTTTAGTACATAGGGGACATTGATGAATATTTTGTCCTTTTGAAATTCCATGGACTTCAGGGCACCAAAATATATTTCAGGTTGGACTAGGTCCAGATGTGTATGAGAACTCCTTGGCAGTCTTGTAGAAGGCATATGGGAGTTTTAAAGGTGACCTCTTTTTAGAAATTTAATTGGATTTTTCTTCTATTCAATTGTGTAAAGAAAACAAAAAGGTAAAGGGATGTGATATTTCTTAGATTGTTCAGTTAGGAATATCCATCATATCAAGGCTGATTTTTCTTCAGAGTGATCTGTAGGCATGGCATCTCGAGTTCTCTGCATTGGAGAGATCAGCTGATGTGCAGTGGTTCCGGTAGAGGAAAGAGAATGTGTGCTCATAAATTGCTTCTAATAAATGTTTCCCTGGCAGTTACTACAACTGCAAGATGAAGAATGTGTCTAGGTGCTATTAGCATTGTTAAGTGAGAGGAAACATGGATGCATCCCATTGTCAGAGCTGAGACTTGTCTTCCTGTCACTTTTCTGCACTTGATGGCCCCACAACTGCTGATGTGATCAAATAGGACATGAGAGACCACAGTGATGGGACAAGTCCAGAACTCACTAACTCTGCCTCAGATTGTTTATCAGCAAGCACTTGGTCTTGGCTAAAGCAGACAAACCATACAAATAATTGTCCATTGGCAAAGAATTTTTAGGAATTGGAGTCATATGTCAGCATTCATTGCTGAAGGAGCTCCAGGTGCATAGAGGGACTTGGAGAGCTCTTGAATGTCAGTGCAGGACAAGACTAAAAAAACTCCTTGAGATTGTTGCTGCTGCGACTTGGCTTGATGTTGGTTCCCCAGGTATTTATTTGCTGACAATTGTAGCTCATCTGCTCAACTGGAAAGCTCATGACAGCAGAGAGAGGTAATATTTAAGAACCTTTGTGTGTCAGTTTTATAGCAGGGATTCCTGAGGTTCTAGGGACACGTGGAACTCCTGGTATTTCTTTTGGAGCTAGTAGTGGGCATCAGTGACAATGCTGGAGATGCCAAGAGTGACTGATGTGACAAAGCACTTGTGGAGCATCTCTAGAAGACAAGGAGGGTGCCTTTCTTAGGTGATAAGCATGAAAAGAGTGCTAGATAAATTTTTCAGTGATCAGAAGGGACATAAGAATTTCTTATGAATGTTGCAAGTTACTGGAAAACTGACAGAAAGTTAAATCATGAAGTAGATGAAGCGTGTGATCTGAATTGCTTTTTAACCTATCAGGCAGTTCTTGAAATGCAGTTCTTGAAAAAATAAGTGCCAGCTTGCAAAAAGGGACTGTATCTTGAAAAAGTGTTTCAAGAAGCGTTGTCTGACAGCTTTACTGTAGGTCTTCTATGAAACATTCAGCTAAAGAGGTTTATTTGACCCTAGAAATATTAACAGGAGACAGAAAGTGATTTTATGATTGTATATATTTTGCAGTTTTTTCTGCTGTCTGTTTCAAAAAAGGATATTGAGTAATTGGAGAAAGGACAGAGAAGCCCCAGTTATGAGAAACTAGTGAAAATGCTTTCAAGATTTCAGTATCATAATCTCTTTAAAGCAAAACCTGTGGTATGCTCTTTAAAGTGTCCAAGCGTCTTTGACGAGATGAAATACCAAAACAGAAAAGGAATGTAAGGCTAGACACTGAAAGCAAATTGCAGCTACAGGTTACATAACCATTTCTCAATAGGTAATTAATCACTGCAGTAAATGACTGAAAGGTTTTCTCCTCCTGTTTCTGTCTGAATAGAATACCTTGGTGAAAGGTGCTCTAGCTAGCTTCTGACATGAGAATAATGCTGTAAGGGTAATGTTGAAAAATGTGGTGTACAGAAGTTCAGATAAACTGATCTACTGACTTGTAGTGTCATGAATCAGGTAGATTGGATCAAAGGTGTCATTTTGCATTTAAAACTTAACAAATTCACTCTGGATTCTTGTGCTTTTGGCTTTTATCCTTGCAATGAGAGATTTCTCCTCCAGTACATCAGTCATAGGCATACTGAAATTTATCCATGGAGCAATTAAACAGAAGGGCAACCCTGAGAACTATTTTGAGGCTTTTTTCTCTTGAGACCACAAGACAGAGGTAAGAGTCAAGGAGATGTCAGTAGGCCACAAGCTTTTAATTTTTCTGCAGTTTGCAGTTACCATGATGGCTGTTCTGAGAGAGTAGAGCCCAGGGTAAAGTACTTGTGCTGCAAGGGAGTCTGGAGAAATTGTTCACTAGCTTAACCTCCAAGTGAAATTATTACATCTGTCATTTGAATTTTCAGGAGTACATGTTTCAGTTTTTTTAGGGGAAAAGGGATTTTTCCCATTGCGTTTCAGAATGGGAGGAGTTTTGTACTCAGTTGTAATAGCAAAAGAAAGCTAGAATGTTTCAGAGAGGCCTTAAAAAATAAAGTTTTACTGGATGAATTTTGCTCAGTTTTCCAAGTAAAGTCTTGGAATAATGGACAGGAGCAGTAAATCATGCTCGGAATTGTCCTCAAACCCAAGGAAGGGTTAAATATGCTGATTATTTCAGCAAAGTCTCTTTTTTTAAGTGCATACGTCTAGAGTAGGCTTAAGTGTTGGTGTTGTTGAGCACTGTGATCTTGAGGATGCCAAGACAGCCTTTGGCACAAGAGGACCTTGTTTATCAGCTTCAGGGTCAGAAAACTGGCGCCTGGAAGAGGCCCCCTGTATCTGTGTATCCAGGTACTCTGCAATTGGAACATGGCTGGCAGTCCCATAGCATCTCTTTGTGTGTAAAAGTAGGGTGGAAACTGAATGTTAATGATGCCCACCACCAGGAGAAAGGAAACTGCTGAGCTGGCCACAGTGAATTGTGACTGGAAGAGAGCTCGACCTTCAGCAGCTGTCTGACTGCAGTTTTCCTGGAATGGTTAAAAATACTTAAAAGTGATGGTGTGATTGATGATATGTTAAAAACCATTAAAGGAAGCAGGAAAAGCAGTCAATACTTGGTGCAGATCTATTGCTGGGTCATGAAGAGCTGCTCTGAGGGAGGGTGTAAAAAAGCCCAGGACAATGTTTTGGAGCTTTTTGTAGCTGCCCCAGCATGTAACTGCAGAGAATCTGCAAAGGCTGCAAGTCTGTCTTCACTCTTTTCATGCCACCCCCTAATTCTGTCTGCTGTATAATGGCAGAGGTGTTTTGGGGCACCAAATCAAGCTCTCAGGTTTGCCATTGCTATTCAAGAGGTTAAGCACTCTGTTTGCTCCTGCTCTCCTGTGCCACTGGCATTGAGGCAAGAGGTTCTTTGTTTCTCTGCTGGCACTCCCTGTTCATCACTATGCAGAATGAAACTTAGAAGTTGCCTGAATATTAATTTTTCAGGCTTTCTGAGAACAGTGGAAAGTAAAGGTCGGGAGAAATATATTGGCTTCTATTAAGGCAGAGTGATGAACACACTGAGCAGGGAACAGTCATGCCAGCCTGTAATACACCTCAAACTTGGGCCTGCTACCAGCACCTCTGGTGTTCTGCCAGGAGCCTGGCAGCAGCTTGTACAGAGCAGTTGCACATCTCCTCTGAGTGCAGGGATGTTGTGTCTGAAGGCTTAGAGATCCACAGAGTCCTGTTCTCTGGCAAGAGGTATCCTGCTAGAAAGGGAGGCAAAACATTAGTCCTTGGTAGTTCTGTTTTGTGTCTATGTGCAGTGTGCAAGGAAATACTCTGTGCTGGAGCCAGGGGGTTTATTTTAGAGATTGCTTGGAAAGAACTTGGATGTAACCATTTTCTGGTGTACAGCTGAAATAAAAACACTTTTCAATATTTGCCAATTCTTATTTTGTAATATCACCTCACTTTTTTTTATATAGCTGGATGCTTTCAACATGCAGGTTTGTCATTTTTACCCCAAACCTTGTGTTTCAAAATTGAACTGAAATCTTGAATTTTGTCCAAAGTTTTGAATCATCTCAATTTATGGACAAATATGGAAGGAAAAGAAAAAACCTTTTAAATTTTGTTCACCTTTCTTATTTAGTTATTATGCAGCTTATCTGAATCCAAATACAGTTTTGCCCTTTAGATAGCATTCATGGTTTTATTTGGGTTTATATCCTTTTTTGCTTATATCCCATGGTTTGGGCTTATATCCTTTTTTGCTTTCCATATCTAATTTTTTTTCAGGAAGAGGTTTATACAGTTTTAGCTTTCTTGAGTAATGAGCATGCTGCCAAGCCTTGGCTCTTGCAAACTGCTAAGTGCTGTGGCTCATTACCATCAAATGCCACAGCCCATCTCACTTTGCTCCATTGCTCAGTGAGTGCATGCTGCCTGTTGTATTGGGTTTGTGGCAAGGGTTTGGTGGTGGGGCTGCAGGCGTGGCTTCTCTGGGAAGCTGCCAGAAGCTTCCCCTGTGTCCCATGGAGCCAGTGGCAGCCAGCTCCAGGGTGGATCCACTCCTGGCCAAGGCTGAGCCCATCAGTGGTGGTGGTGGTGCTTTTGAGATAATTTAATTAAGAAGGCAAAAAGTGACCCCATGGGAAGCCCTCTCTGGAGCAGACTGAGGAATGACCTGTGGTGCCATGGAGAGAGGAGCCCACACTGGAACAGGCTTGTCCCTGCAGAAGGGGGCCCATGCTGGAGCTGCCTGTTCCTGAAGGACTGCACTCTGTGAAGGGACCCAAATTAGTGCAGTTTGTGAAGAACTGCAGCCTGTGGGAAGGACTCACATTGCAGAAGTTCCTGGAGAACTGTCTCCCATTGGATGGACAGACCCACACTGGAGCAGGGGAAGAGTGTGAGGAGTCTCATTACCCATCTCTGATTTCATTGACAATGAATTAAACTAACTTCCCCAAGCTGAGTCTGTTTTGCCAATGTTGGTAATTGGTAAGTAATCTCTCCCTCTCCTTATATCAACCCATACCCTTGTCATTGTATATTCTCTCACCTTTCAGCTGAGAAGGGAAAAGACAGTGTCTTTGGTGGGCATCTGACATCTACCCATGCTAACCCACCCTGGCTGTTAAAGCAGCAATTAATTGCTTTGTTACTGAATGGGTTCTGTAATCATCTGATCTGTTATTTAAAAGAATAATCAAAGTTCTCTAATGACTCTCATGATTTAATTCCTTCAGGAGTCTTGCAACAGATGAGAAAATTTTGCCATGCAAGCTAACTTAGAGTAGCTGGAGAGCTGCTGGCAAAGAATGCTTTTTAAATCCAGTCAGGAGAAAGATGTCTTAAGCAAGAGCAGTGTGGGTGAAGGGAAAACAGGGTTTGGTAGGTGAACAGTGAGCAAGTCTGATTGCTTTCTGTTGCTCTAACACATTTTTTGCTGCAAATTGGACTAGAGTTTTTGGAGCAAGATTTTTACAGGATTTTACCTGGCAGTAAATGCTGTATCAGTCAGACTAGAGCAGTGCTGGATCTGGGTTAAGTTGTCAGAAATTTCTAAGTGTGTGCCTATCAATAGTAAGTAATTATGCATATGCTCAGAAGGAATGCTAGCCAAGGGAAAGAAAGCGTGCAAATTTTTTTTCTCTCTAAATGTGGTGGAATCTGCAGTGTCACAAAAGCATGCAGTAATCGTTGACAGTTTAAAACTTTGCAATAGTGACCTGTATATGTGCTGAATGCCTTTTTTAAAGGATATGCCCGTTCCTCCATGTCTTCTAAAATGCTTAAATTGGGCAGCTTTCCCTTCATGGCATATGACAGCACTCCTATCTCCAACCCTTCTAGTGCTGGGCTGATTTTGCTAATGGTGCAACACAAGCAACACCAGGGAAAAGATTCTGGCCCCTGGCCTGCAGACAGAAGAGTGGTTAGCTGGGACAGGAGTAGGAATCAGCCTGCTGCAGTGATTGGACCACCAGAGAAGTGCTGCCTTCAGTCTTTGAATGGAAGAGCTAAAAGGAACTGAGGAAAACCAAATAGCTGACAAGTAATTAACACTGTGTTTTTGACAATGTGAAATGACAGGTCAAGATTTCAACAGCCTTTTAATGCTTAGATTGAGTTGTTCACTAGAGCAATTCTGAATCAAATAGAGCTCAGAGAAATGAATGCAACCAAGTGTGGTGACTTCCTTTTTGCTATTAATTATTTTTCAAAAAACTGTAACACATGTTGCTTTTTTCATTAAGTTTGGTGGTTTTTTTTCCTTGCATTTTCACTTGATTATGGATAACGTTTATTTGTGTGGTTGCTGAATTGGGAAGTTGTGTGGTCTTCTCCAAAAGCTGAGTGTCTACAAACTTTTTCAGCACCAACTGAATACATGGGTGCTTTGTGTTTCAAAAATAAAAAAGAAAGGGGATAAAACACAGACTGTGTTGCACAACTCAGAGGCTGACTCAAAGCCTGGAATATTGCGTTAGAACTGTTGGTATAGGAATTGTGTAGCTTAAGCTTCAAAAAGAAACTGGCTTGAGCTATCCAAAGTTACTGCCCTGGTTAGAATTAATGTTCCTCCCTCATGTGTAGTTGTGTATTAGCAATTATAAGGAAAAGGCAGAGGCAAGCCTTTAGCTCTCCTTTCATAGAGAAAAGTCCAGGGCTCCTTCCTTAGATCTTTCAGATCGTCTGCCACCTGTATTATGTCACATGTAACTGGTTAAAAATCATGTGGCCTTTTTTTGCATTGTGTTTTTGAAAGAGCCTTGAAAAACACTTAAATTCTAAAGCAGGAAAGATATATCAGTAGCAGAACACTGGAGGAGTTGGGCTTTTTGTTTGACATGATGGATGGGAAAACATCAGCAGTTAACTTGGAAATGTTTGGCATGCTGCACCAAACTGGAGTAAGACTGGAGTACCGTACTTCACTTTTGAAATAAAAAATGCACTTCACCGGCCTTGCTTTTGCTAACACCCATACAAAGAACAGAGCAGAAAAAAAGCTTATGTCTGAATTACAAACCCAAAGCTTTGAGAGAGAGGTGAGCATGTATAGACATGTCAGGGATGATAGTGGGTGGTTTGAAAAGAAACTGAATTTCTCTACTTCTGTGACATGGGAAAATGTTCCCACTGTGACATGGGAAAATGTTCCCAAAGATTTGCACTTCAACGGCCGATTCAGCTGAATAGGTTTTGTCAACATCTGCCTGAAATCCACTGCAGGATAAGGATGGGTGAAGTAAAAGCAAAACCCAGAAAACCACAGCTCTGTTGAACTGACTCTGGAAACCCTTGGTGGGGCAGATGAGTGAAAAAAAAGTTCCCCCTTGTCCTCTGGGCTGTGATGAGTTATCCCAGTCCTCCTGTGGTCTGGAACTGGGAGTCTGTGGGCACTGGCAAGTTTATCTGTGGCATTTTGCTCTGCAGGAACAGTGGGTTTACAACATGCTTGTTGCCAGTAACTCAATTGGTAACTTGATCAATGTCAATAAATCACTTGCTTCTGATCATCAGCTGTTAGTGAGAGTAGAGATCTCAGTAGTGTAGACACTTGTGAGATGTGTGGATATTGGGATGGAGGGGGCTCGGCTTTCAGGGAGATGGGTCAGGTTAAGGCAATTAAATGGGGAAGAAGATGGGTATACATGAAATACAACAAAGGAGATAAGATGGAGCTCTCCACTGGTCCATAAACCAGGTAGCCTGTCTCAGGAAAACAGAATCTTAATCAACTACAGGTCCTCCAGTCCTTCAGACATTAAATAAATATCCTGAAAAGAATACCATTCACTCAGCTGTAATGCTGTTGGACTCCAGCTTTCCTTGCCATTGAAAACCAACTTCACCTTGTCCCAGGTGATGTGTGGTGACATCTTTGTTGAGGATGTGGTATTCACTTGGGGTGTGTCTGGGAGTGTCAACAGAATCCATGCTTCGGTCTTGGTCCTGGATTTTGGAAGGATCTGAATTCCACTAGGCATTTTTCAACAAATGTGATTCTCGTTTGCACCTGTCTGACAAGAAAAACATAGGGAGGTTTGCGACATCTTGTATTTTCAGAGGATTGGACTGTAAATAATGGGTTTTGGTTGGCATGGCAGTTGGTGGTATCTCAGAGGCTGATATTGTGAACCCTGATTTACATGGCTGTGCAGGTACAGCCGTAGCTGACACTTGGTGTAATTAAGTTAATTAAATACCGTTGTGGGACTCATTTTAATTTCCTTTGCAAAGTAGGTTTGACTGTAGCTGATTCTTGCTTAGACAGTGTTCCTTCCCCTCCTCTCTCTGTAATTTAATATCCAGCTACTTCACAACTCAATTGCATTGTTCTAACCCTTCACTCACTCAATACAGACAAATGCTGATGCTTCAGGGCCTTCCTTTCCCTCTGGGACTTCTGTTGCAGGCACAGGTTTTACTCTGAGTCAGTAAAATAAGGTTTCCTCCATGACCTAAAGAGAGAGAGGTTTGTCTTGCTGCCACAGCCTGCAAACAGGGTGTTCAGGACCTCATGCAATACCTGCTGGCTCACACCTGACAAAATGAGGTAATAAGAGTCGTTTTCAGTGTGCTCTAGATAATGCAGGGTTGATGGCAAGTTTTCACTAAGTTAATTAAACTAGCAGCCTACTCAGAGCCTTTCTCAGAGAGCTTTAAAAGGTCCCAGTGGGATGACTTAGAAACTTTCTAAGTCTCACTCTTAGCTTGATATGTTTGGAAGCTGGTGTGTGCATCTGTACAGTATTTTGTGCTAGATGCAGTATCCAATAATCCAGGCTTTCCTCAAAGTTAAACATCCTGTGATTAAATACTGAGTAATTAAAAAACTTCAGGTTAAGATTCTGTTTGAGGTTTTGCCATGTGTCTTGTGTCTCACGAGGCTTGGATGGCATCCTGTAACTTGAATTATAAAGCAATGGGTAGATGCTGACCCACTTATAGCACTTGCAGAGAATAAATATTTGCCATAATGCTTTACTTCAGGTCCTAACCAGAGAAAGTGGCGATGCAAACATGTATGGTGAACTACTGTCAAATGTGCTTTTTTACCCTCTTTTTTTTTCTTTGTTTAGTTTTTATTTTTCCCTTGCCTTCTGGATGAATTATTTCTTCATACTTTGCTGTTTGTTTTAGAGAGCAGGTTGCCTTGTACATGGGAATTAAAAGGTACTTTTTAAAAGCATATATTAAGGAAGTTTCAAAGAAGGACTTCTCATTTTCAAAGTCAGCTGAATCTTCAAAATTGGTAACACAGATGTGGAAGAAGCACAGATATTGTGCCTAAAATCCAGTATGCTGACATAAATCATGGCTGGCTGTCACACCTGTGACATGCTAGAGTGAGCTGCAGGTTTTAGTGCTGGTGGCCTGAGCACAGAGTTCCTCTGTTCCATCACACAGCTCCAGCTCTGTTTGTAGTCAGAGGTGAGCAGTGTAGTTACCTGCTGCTCTCTGGAATTGAGGTGTAGTGAAGGGTTGGCTTTTTAATGTCTTTACTTTGGTACATGTAAACTCTTGCCACACTCTCACCACTACTAGCCAGATGTTTTGTAGCAGTGTAATGTGCCATAAAATATGTCATTTGATCTCTCATAAATTACATGTTTGAGATGAGAAATGTATTTGTTATCAAGTGATAGCTTTGTTGTAGAGCAGTCAATTACAGACTGGGAGATGAGCGCACAGATCAGTCTGGTGCCCTGTGCTTCAATAGATATTTTCACTCTCTGTGCCTAGGTAATATTTTTTATTTTGTCATTCATACCACTTAAAATATCAGTGCCACTGGTTACATATACCTAAGAATTCTGGTGCTTACTTATTGAGAAAAGGGAACAGAAATGATTCTTTGATTAGTTTCCAGTGATGCACTGGCTGTGTGAAAATAGGTGAGTGGATAAATTCCCTAAATTGTAGTCTCAAGTGAGGTTGTGCAGCTGTTCCAAAAGATGAGTTAACTGCTCACCCGTGAGGATCTCCTTAGTTAAGGAGACAAATAGAAGTTAAGTGAGGTATTTGATTTGCTTGACTTAAATTTATAGCCATGAACTGTAAAAAGAGAAAATCAGCATATCCTGCAGCTGTGGTGATAGAGGGTTAGTATCCAGCAAACACTGAAGTGCCAAGATGCACTGTGTAGCTGCCTGGTGGTTCAGAAAGCGCAACTTCTGCTTCTGCCCCTGCAGAAGGGAGCTTGGTGAAACCATGCTGAGAAATGGAGAAGCTCAGTTGCTGTGTGTGCACTCTTTTGTCCCCTCCTTATTACATAAATAGAGCGTGTATCTCCCTCTGCCATGGAAGCTGTCACTGGGATCAATAGTTTTCAGGATGGCAGAATTGAACAGGTGTAGCAGTTGCTTCTCCTCTGAAATGCTGCAGTGCTGACTCGGATATTTTCAGTGTGCTCTAAAGCAAATGCTTTTGACTAAAATATCCTTTTGTCTTGGATTCTTCCCTGCAGTTTATTATTGTGTCTGGAAGGTGCCTCCCACTGTGAGTTGTGGACTTTCAGCTTAATGTCAGTACTCATTAAATTGTAGGAGCAAAAGAAATTTAACAGACCGGAGTTAAACCACAGTAGAAGGAAGAATTTGGTGCACAGTTCCAGGGAGTTTGCTTGCTTTTAATTGCTGCAGACAGCTTAGGTATGGTAGGTATGTGTACTTCATAGCAATGCTTCATGGATGTGTGTTAAAATAATCTAAACCCTCTCACCTCCTGCCAGGTGGGGTTGTACATATGGAGCAACTCAATCTAATTGTTGCAGGCATGGAACAGATGGGGTTTTATTATCTGGAGTTCTGGGAGTGCCTATGAGAGCAATGTCAGCAAGATCCTTGCCCCAAACAGCACTTGCTGCAGGAAGAAGACACAGCTTGCTGCAGGAAGATTGGCTTGGAAGCTTTGCATAAATCTCCAGCAACCATGGTTATGATGGCATGTATGGGAGAAAAGGAGAGAGGGTTTGTGTTCATTTTGGTCTCTGTGTTGTGTGTAATTTACTTGCTGCCTTGTGCTTGAGCAGTTTCCAACATACCACATAGTAGAACACTGAGTCTTACACCTTGGGTAAAACACTTTGTGGAAGTGATTGCTCTTATTTCCATTTCATAAAGGAGAAACTAAGATGTATGAGAGGGAGAGGGAACTGCTGTGGCAAATCACAGAGAAACTGTTTACTTATTGATTCCTGTTCCTGAACAACAACTACTTCATCCCAGGCCTCCTTTTTAAAGTAAAGCAGCTTTGTGGAGTATGATGACAGACAACTATGCCCTTTCCTGCTTGCCTATTCCTAGCCTTCATAATGCATGTGGCTTAGTGTGTGCTGGAGTATTTGTCCATCTCAGATCGTGGCAGTTTTCATTGCAGAGGGCGAGTGAACTGGCTGCCTTTGCTCTGCATTCAGTTTTACTCAGTGAGGACTGAGATGCATTCCCTGCTGCCCAGTGTGCTGTGCTGGCATGAGCAGATGAGAAGATGAATGTCTGCAGTGAGTATAAGGTCACCCTTGATTTCCTGGGAAGGGGTAAATACCAGCCAAGAGCTGCTGCTTTTCTGTTCCACTCTAGCACAATGTAGGAAGAAGTGAACTTGTGGTGTTGCTTTTATTGTGCAAGAAATGTTTGGGAATCCATAAGGATACTTTGTCAGGCACTGCATGCTGGACCTGTGAGGTAGGTGCAAAGGCCAGGTTCATGCAGCAAATGATGGCTCAGCATTCCCATCTCTATAATAAGCTTTGCAGCCTTTCTGTTCTTCCCTTAGCCTACTTTCAGCCCCTCCACAGTGCTTTACTTTGTTGCTCAGGATAAGAGGACAGTGTTGTCTTATGGGACACTGGCAATGTAGCTGCTGTCAGGCAAGAGTGGGTATTAGACAGCTCATCTGCAATAACTTGATGGGGAGAGTCTGGAGGTCAGAGAAAACGTGCTGAAGAAATGCTGCCTGCCTGAGCGTAGTGATTTTGCTTTCCCTGCACATTGGACCCAGCCCAGCTCATTGGGAGGTTAAGGAGGATGAGGTGCCTTCCTTACCATGGAGGCTCACCTGGGCTGGAGGATCCTGTTAATTGTGGGCCCAGTGCCTTCGTGTTGCTGGTGTGTTTCACTTCTCACACCTGATGTTACAATTAGTGGTGAATTAAACTCAGGAATTAATTAAACCTTTTCTTTCCATGCATGCCATATTACTTGTCATAGGAGCCCTTTCCAGTCAGCAGAATTTGTGTCTTCAGAAGTTCTTTTGCTCTGGGCCTCTCTGCAGGACACCACTGGTTGTTTCTCTGTATCAAAGAGAACTCTTAAGACAGTTTTTAAAGACTATAAACCTAAGTTTATAAATGTTATTGTCTGTAGAGCTACTGCAGCCACTGCAGAAGCAAGTGCTGTTGCAGTGAACACAGTGAGGGTGGGGGAATGCAGCTTGCCTGGGGGATTCCTTCTCTCACCATAGCTCTAGGTGAGAGCCACAGTGTCACGTCCCTATTTGGGGAACAAAAAATCAGTAGGGCCCACATGGAAATTCTTCTGCTTCTCACCTTCCAGCATATGTGGTTTTGAGGGAGAAAGGGCAAATAACAGTCGCTTCAGGACTGGCCAATTTCTGCAGCCTCAAGAATAGCCAAAGTAGAAACTTTCCAGCAGTTGGAGCTTTCCAGTTTGCAGAGAACAGACTGCCCTGGGATGAGTTGCTGTTTCTCTGATCCTCCCTGTTCCGCAGTTTTTCACCTCTGTGTATCTTGATCCTATCTGCCCTTCTATCTCCTTTTTCCTATCTCTCTATAATTCCTTCAGTATTCTTTCTCTGTTTTTTCTGTCCATGGTTTATCTCAAACTGAATTGTTTTGTGATGCTCAGTCAGGAGCAGCACTGTTACATATTCTGTTGCCAACGAGCTTTTCTGTGCTTTCCCTGTTCTCTTGCATTTGAGACCCTTGGCCCCTGGGACAGAGGCTTTCCACCACTCTGGATTGGTACAATACCTGTTACAGTGGGACCTGCTTTTACTGTCTAATAACATGATTAATACAGCTAGTACAAATAAATAATTCATCTGCACTTTGAGTCTTCTAAATCAGAGTGGTTTTTCCTGCAATCATTCTCTTCCTCATGAAGAATTAAATGAATGCAGTAAATATGCAATAAATGCAAAGACACATAAATTCAAGTGTCCTAGGTTGTTTATCCTGAGAAATATGCAGGTTCATTCAATATATGTCTCTACATGTTTCTGGCATCATGGTGTGTAGGTAGCTTGAAGAGCTGCATGAAGAAGTGATGTGAGATGTGTGTTTCTTGGAGACCACTGGTATGCCTTGTGTATTTACTGGGAGATAACATCTCTCCCCAGGAGATTGAGAAATATAGAATGTGGAGATGGCTTGTGATCTGCCTTAGAGCACCCTGCATTAATCTCAAGACAAGACACTGAGAGCCGTTTTTTTGATTCCTGAGCCTTCTGTTTATTCAGCATCTTTCCTTTGTCCAGTGACAGTGTCCTCTTGTCAGTTCACTGCTGAACTGTGGATCTGTCAGAGGAGGCAGTGTGTCTGAAGTGACATCTCTCAGTCCCTGGAGAATTGTGTCCCACAGGTGCTGTGAAATTTGTGTGACACATGGCAGCCAGCCCCACCGAGGGACTTGGCAGTGTGCAAACATGTGAGTGCCCATCCTGTGGAAGGCTGTGTGGGAACTGCAGCATTTTGTCTTTCAGTTGACACTTCACCATTTCCTTGCTTTACAAATGTGTTGAAGATGCTCACGTTTCATGAATACCAAACACAAGGGTTTTCTTTTTTTCCCCCATGATCAATATGAAGATCTCAGTAGAACACATAATCACAAATCTTTTCTAAGTGCTTTAACCGCTCCCTTCCCCCTCCTCGAAGCTGCTGGCTGGTGTGGCAGTAATTGAGGCAATCACAGTGTAAAAATAAATCATTGCCAAGGATCAGCTGCTATGTGCTGGTGTGGGAACTAATGGTGGCAGAACCACTGGTTCTTTTGTCAATAACACTGTGTTTCAAAGTTCTGGTCTTGCATTTTCTCCAGGATCAAATTGAAGAGGCATCTCTGCAAAGTGAATTCCAGCTGTTAATCAGTGAATATCCCAGGAGGCCAGTTGCCAAAAGCATGCCGCAGGGACAAGATGTATTTTGAGAGATGGAAGAATAGCAGAGGTGTATGACAACAGCTGATGCAGAAAGGTGTTTTTTGGCCTGGATAGCAATGGAATATCTTACAGCAGATGAGAAGGAGCTGTACCATGTGCAAAGCCTGGCCCTGGTGGGTGTGTTGGGCAGTAAGAACCTGGCTGCACAGAGTCAGGATTGAATCCAAGCTCTTCATGCTTCTCTACCCCAGGCTGCCTGTGGGTTCAGGAAGATAGCTCTGCAGATGGTCAGACTGGGGAGGAATTCTGCATAATTAAAACAAATTAAATAGTTGAACTTCATCTAATCACTGAGGAGTTGCCCATTCACCTTTTGGGAAATGAGGAAGGAGACTCAGATTCTTTTCCTTCCTTGATGTCTGTTGATTCTCACTGCAGTGGCAGCTGGTTGCTGGTTTTGCTTTCACTGGTGAATCCCAGCTGTGATTGCAGGTGCTGCTCCACTAGCTCAGATCCAAGGGGAGACTTGTGAGCAGGCAGCCCATGCTGAAGTGCTTCACAGCAGTGGGTACAAATGAATGCTAAATCTGTTCCCTGGTAAATGTTGGAACCATGTGAGTGCACTGAACCCCTCTGAGCTGCCAAACCTTCTGTCAAGCCAGAAGTTAAGTTGTTGTAAGTCTGTGTTCCATTTTCTTTCAATAACTTGCAATGTGTCCTGTAGGGGTATAAATATGACTCCAGCCAGGCATGAAGCTGGCAGTTGAAAGCCAGAGTGCTGGAGAGGCTGGGTAATGGACAGTGTGATTGTGACTCTGGTCACACTGAAATGGGAAGAGTGGCCATGTCTCCACCTGGGTGTTTGTCCTTCTCCAGAGGGAAGGGGTTGCAGAAAGCCTGGTAGAGGCACTGCTGAATTTGTTTTCTGGATGTGCCAGGTCTGTATGGATGCTGTAGGAGCAGCTGCAGGGGTGACAGGCCCTGTGTGCTGGCTGGCACCTGGTGTGTGATGAGGTGTGGCTGGGAGCGTTGCAGTGATGCTATCACAGCCAGGAGGGTGAGTGAGATGATTCTGTCCTGCTGCTCTGCTCTCTGAAACCCCACCTGGGTGCAGTGCCCAGCTCTGGTGTCCTCAGCACAGGGAGGGCATGGACACTGGATGGAGCCATGAGAGTGTTCAGAGGGATGAACCGTTCCTTGAAGACTTGCTGAGAGGACTGGAGAAGAGAAGGCTGTGGGTAGACTATTGCAGCCTTTCAGTACTTAAAGGGGACTTACAAGAGAGCTAATGAAAAACTTTTTAGCAGAGCTTGTCGCAACAGGAGGAGGGATAATGGTTTTAACTAGGAGAATTGATACAGATTATATATGAGAAATAAGTTTTAAACAATGAGAATGGTGAGGCATTGGAACTGGGTGGATGACCCGTCCCTGGAGACATTCAGGGTCAGGTTGGATGGAGCTCTGAGCAACCTGATATTGTTGAAGATATGTCTGCTCATTTCAGGGAAGTTGTGCTAGATGAGCTTTACAGGTCTCCTCCCTACAACTGAAACAATTCTTTGAGTCAATGAATTGCAGATTCTGTTTGGGTTGGAGGTTTTTGGAGTTGTGTTTGTTTGGTTGGTTTTTTTTCCTGTTCCCTCTCTCCACACCTTCCACACCCTTTAACTGTGTATTTAAATTAAAGATGCTTCTACATAGGTTTTTATCCACCTGTTCTGACTGGCACCATTGAATATCAAGTATTCCTAGACTGGGGCACAAGCTCTTAAGCTGTGATGAGGTTGGGAGAAAGCAGCTGAAAGTCCTTCTGCAGGTGGAGGAATGGGGAGGAGGGAACCCATTAGAGTACAACAGGGAGGACTGGAGTGAATTTTCATGCTGATGAATATGGGAGTGGAAGCCCTGACTCTGCTGCAGTGTAATCTGGCTGAGCAAGTGTTCTCCAGGCACGGTCAGAACTCATCTGTGCTGAGCACTGACATGGCCTATTCCCATGGTGAATATTTATCTCAGCAGTGGGGCCCATGAGTAATAGCCCAACTGGAGCAGTTGCAAACTCTGTTCCAGGGAGTCTTTTCTGTCCTGCCATTTATCTTTGCAGCAGCACCTGACGAGCAGAAGGGAGGCCAAGGAAATGCTCCAGCTGCAGTTTGGTGGGGTTTTTTCCCCCAGTTGTTATTTTACTTTCAGATTTCTCACATCTGCTTCTAGATCCACCTAGAAGGGAAAGGGAGTGGTGCAGATTTGTGCAGCTAGTGAGAGAAATGAGGCAGAAGAGCAGGAATAACCAGTATTTGCTGCTGTGTTTGGGACAGTGACATAAGTTCTCTCTAATGATCTAAACTGGGGTGAGGACTGAAGTCATTATGGTAAGAATTCAAAATGTAGTGGATGTAGTGATGGATGACTGCAAGTCAGCCAGCTATAATGTTTTAAATGGAGTGAAAATCCAAAGCAATAAACTGTCAGCTTCATCATATCAGGCAACAAAGTTTCACAAAATGCCAGGCCATGCTGAGGGGCTGCAGTTCCCTGAGCAGGATGGGGCAGTGATGGCTGGGTTTGCTGTGGCTCTGCTGGAACAGAGAGCAGTTTGCAGCCTGTTCCCAGCAATTCCCCCTGCCAGAGCAGCAAGCTCAGGCCAGTATCTGCTGGGACAAAGGCACCCATGTGTGAGACAGTGCCTGTGCTTGCACCTTCCAGTGAGCTTTTGTCAGGATCTGCGTTGCCATCAGCACAGCAAACACTACGTTGTGCTGAGGGAAGAATTTCATGCAGGACTGGCTCCATGTGCACCTACTCTGGCAGGGAATTTCTGCTGCATCTCTAAGCTGTTCCTGAGACCTCTGAAAATTTCCCTCCTTTGTTTCAGAGCCATCATCAATCACTTCAACCCGAAGATAGAGTCTTATGCTGCAGTGAATCACATATCACAGCTCTCCGAGGACCAGGTAAGCCAGGCATGCCATGGCCTTTTCTCATGTTGCCCTCTGGAATGTGGGTGTTCAGGAGTACCTTGTGCTCCCTGGGACTGGTGATGTGGCAGCAGTAGGAGGTGCAAGTGGGACTCTCATTTCCTCGTTCAGATGAGGAACAAGAAACAAGAATTGCTTTGGCCAATTTTACCACCACACAGAGAGATTTTGGTCCTGCAGATGTAGAAGGATGGGTACAAACAAGCAAAGTATTCAGCATTGTCAGCAAGTGTATTTGGACACTGTGAGGATGCTGGCATTTAGAATGGGACAGGAAGTTTTTGGCAGCAAATTTGGTTATCAGAGAACTGTTGAACGTAGTTTGATGGGGTTTTTTTGGTGGTATTGGGGACCTAGAGCTCTGACAGCAACTGATAAACATTTTCTAGGGTAATTGAATTCAGGTGGGTTAGATTTTAAAAAGCAGAGGTTTTTAATAAAGAGGGTGATTGTGTTAGGTTTCCCTTCCTTAATTTGCCCTGGTTTACTATCTTTATGTTCTGCTGGTATTGCATAAATTTGTAAACGTGGCTTTTTGAAAATAGGCTACTGTGAGTAGTCTCAGGAATGGAAGAGATGGCCTATTTCCCAAAATAAAATATCAGAATTATACATTAATCACTCTTAGAGAGATAAATGGCTCTGCAGAAGCATGTGGTGGACAAAATGCAGAGCTGCCAATGAGAGCTTGGGGAATCATCCCAGATACAGTTACATCAACAACTCTGGACCTTCTGGAGAAGAAATTGTTTATGCAGTCCAGGACAGACTTCATTTAAGTCACCTTGGGTTGCCCCTTCCATTGGATGGGATCCCATACTTGTGTGTGCTAGAAGATCCTGGCTGTATCCTGCTCTGCAATCATTTCTCTTTCTGTCCATGATATTTGTACTGTTTCTTTATTATACCTTTCCATGTTTCCCACCAACCTTTTCATTTAGTAACCTACTTGATCTGTAATATGTAACACCCCAAAGAGTTAGGATGAATGCTGTACTGATGCAGTGGGGGGAAAAAAAGATGGCCCCTACTGGCTTCTATTATCTTCTTGGTATAGTTGGATAGAAGAACATTGGTTTTAATTCACTCAGTTTTCCTTACTGTTCTGCCTTTGAGAGTCACTGTATCCATAGCTATGCTTTGTGATGGTTTGTGTTATCAATCCTCATTCATTGATGATACACTGATTACATTAACCCAGGCCTCTAAAAAAGAAAAGCCTTTGATAGCCCAATTTAAAACTGGAGGCTTGGATAGAGGGGAATTTTGCATAGTCTTTGAGTTAGTCTGAGAAAGGAAATGAGCTTTTCACTGTCAGCTCTGTGTAGTATTCATCCCCCAGCAGTTCAGGGAGGTCAGGTTAAATCCTTTCTTCCTTGTGTGTTATTCTTTAAATAAAATCCCTAGCAGCAGGCAGATAATGAAATCAGTGCTGATGCATGAAGCATTTTGAGGAAGATGATTAGGAAGTTGAAAGGCAGACAGATTTCTCTTTTTTCTCCCTTCATGCTTTCTCTCAACATAGGGAGAATATAAAACAAAATAAAGCAATAATAGCCCCAGATGAACTGCAGAGAAATAAGGGAGATGTCACTGTGGTGAGGGAGTGTGTGGTCCCTGGGTGTTTATTCACCTGCAATTTACTGCACCAGGAGGAGAGGGATGGAGAACTCTTGCCTCCACTTGCAGCTGTGCCAGTGTGCTCAGGTCTGTGTGTTTGGACTCTGGTTTCCCCTCTGTCAGTGGCTCTGAGTGCATGAGCCATACTGGTAGTTGGCCCAGATCAAGCCCAGCTCTGGCTTTTGTGGGCTAGCAGAATTTGCTGTTTTCATTGTGTGAGCTGTTCAGCATGTGTGTGGGAAGGGGAGGGATCAAGCTTGCCTTCTGGCTGCTGCAGTCTCTTTCCTTTTTTGTTTTTCCTGCCAGATGTACCTTTGTTTTAAATTGTGTGTTCACTTAATTACCCATTTCTCTGTTCTCCTTAAATATTTTCTACACAGAATCCACCATCCTTTATAGCCCTGTCTTTTGAAGTGTACCACATTGAAATATTTAAGGCTGACATTTAGATTGTGTGTCCACACACAGATAATACATTTGAGACTGGTCATTTTCTCCTTTGAGTTATTCCAGTAGTTTCAGAAGACTTATATTTCTTTAGTGGAAACATTTGTTTTTAGAATTTTAAGGGTAAAACTTTCCTTTTAATTAAGATTTCCTTCTCAGACACCAGTCTTTCTCTAGATTCTTGTGTGGCTGCTTAAACTCCTCTGTGGTAATCTCCTGCTGATCAGGCAGGTATGTCTGACACAGCTTTGTCTGAAGGGGGATTTCCAGCTGCTCTGCTTTGTTTCAAATTCACCTGAAGCTAAGTTCTGACACCCTGTTCATGTGTTAGATTATTTATTTATTTATTTTTATATATTAATGTCCTTAAATGTAGCTAAGTAATCAGCTGAAAGAGATTTTGCTCTTTTTCTTTTCCTAATCCTACTGCAGCCTTTATTACCTTGTTAATTACCAATGTCCATTTATTACTATTCTAAGTCTGTCATTTCAGGGCTTTCTCCTTTTTTATTTACAAGCATTAATTTTAACAATATTACATGCTGAGGGGATTTGCAGGCCCTTGAAAATGATGGATGTGGGATTGTTTTAAGGGTAGGCTGTTAATGCCACTGTATGTTCTCAGCCCTAGAGATTTCCAGGAACCATAGTCTGAATATACAGGTTTCTGGTCTAGGCAAGTATATTTGTAAGACTTCATGGAACTGCTTTGCTGACTGTTGTGGGGTTTATCCAATGTTAAGGGGTTTATCCAATGTTCTGATCAGAAATAGTGGGAAAAGACCTTTTCCATCCCATATTCTCCAGCAGCGAGTGGGAGATTCCCAGGGGCAAGCAAACAATGATCCACTTCAGTCTATAAACACAATGGGATCCTCAGTGCCCTCTGCAAAGCATTTCCTTGCCAAGGCAAACTCAGAATCCTTCCCAGTCATGAGCTGGTTTGACCTTGCTGTAGTTCCTCACCATGAAGCAGGGAATGTCTTAGCTAGTTGTTGGCGTCTTTCCTCACTTGCTAATTTGTTAAACCTGACTACAGTGTTAATTTGTTGTTTTGTGGTGTTCTCTCAACACATTTGGTTCCTCCCTGCCCATCCTTTAAGGGACTGAAATATGCTGCACAGTCAAAAGATGGGGTTGGCCATTAACTGCCAATGTAATTCTAGCTCTTCCATGCAAGTGATTATTCCCATGTCTTCAAAGAGGTTTTGGTACATTCTTGAGTCAAAGGTCAAAATAGCCTTTTATGAAATGAATTCATAGGCTTATCTGTACTTTCCAGATGATTGGACTGCCTTGTACTTAATATGTTGGAGGCAGTAGAATTTCTCAGTGCCATATCTGATCTGAGAAGCTCCCAAAATATTTTCTAGCATAAGCAGTTGTGGAAAACAGGGTCAAGGCAGTGAGGAAACAGCAACACAAGAGTTTCTCTGGAAGAGCAGACAAACAGAAAGGATGAACACACAGCATGAATGGTCTAGGTGGGGTCTCACATCTGGCCTTTTCTGGATGTGAAAGAGCAGCTGTTTGTAAGAAGGCAGCTCTGCCTGATAGCAGTGTAGCAGAGCTTTGAAGAAAGGCCAAAGTGAGAGGAATCCATTAGTTTGGGTTGAATCTTCTCTGAGTAGGAATGTGTTGCGGTGCCTTGCATGCCAATCAAGTCTTGTGCCAGTTAGAAAACTGCTCACTGAGGTCTTGTTTTCTCTTTGGCATTTTTTCTCTCCATGATTTCCTCTTTAAGGGTCTTAAAATTGAGATGTCAGACACACAGGACTGATACTATTTGTTAGTCAGGAACATTTCTGTGGGTTTTTTTTTTTTTTAGTAGAAGCCCCTCTTTTTTCCCAGCCACAGTGGGGATGTTATGGCATCTCAAAAATGGAAGTAAAGTTCAGTGTGAGAGACTGCTGTGAACACCTGTTTTATGTCTGGTAATTGCAGATGGAAAATGCTGGGAGCCAGCAAAGATTGTGATGGAAAAACAGGACAACTCTATCACTTTTGAAATTGTGACAAATGAGTGTAACACTTGGCTTGTTTCACACTGTAGTGCCTTTCTAACTCAGGTAGAATCTTAGAATTGTTTCAGGTTGGAAAAGACCTTTAAGATCATGTAGTCCAAGCACTAACCCAGCACTACCAGTAGCTGCAATCCAGTTTGGTCAGGCCACTGAGGTCATACCTCAATTGCTGAATGCTCCTCCTTGCCATCCAGATGGCCTCTGTTACCTGGTGAGGCTCTGAGGGACTAACCTGCAGTGCTGCTCAAGGAGGTTCCACAAGGGGCTTGTGAAAATAGACACAAAAGGGTGTAGTTGGTTTTAGGTGCCCTAAAGTGTTTTAATGCCGGGCCATTGATGTCAGGGTTTATTCAAGCTGTTCTGGTTTCCATAACTAGTAGCAAAACCACTGGCAGATACCAAATGCTTTGTCTTTTTTTAGCGCTGCTGGCAGTGGTGTTAAAAGCCTCTTGTCAATGTCTGCATTTGATATTTTTGAAATGCAGAGTACTGTCAGTGCTAGGTGCTACCACAGTAAATCCCCCTAATCTCTTACATTAATATAAAGTGTTGTGAGGGCTTGAGAAATACTTTATAATGGTCTTGGCATAATGGTGCTTCACTTCTGGAATGCACTGAGCTTTGGGGCAGAAGGTCTCAAGCCTGCTGGGGGTGTGTTGCACACAGTAATGGGAACGTGAAACTCCAGCTAAGGAGGGATCACCAAGGCAAGACCTTAATTTAAAGTCATCATGTCTTTGCAAATGAGGCAGGGATGTTGGCTTTCATGGTCTCATTACAGACACCTACTCATGACTAATGGCTTGAAACAGATTTTATCGTTTAAATAGAAAGAGCAGAGCTGCACCAGGTGAAA
Source organism: Melozone crissalis (assembly GCF_028551555.1). Taxonomy (NCBI): domain Eukaryota; kingdom Metazoa; phylum Chordata; class Aves; order Passeriformes; family Passerellidae; genus Melozone; species Melozone crissalis. Next base: position 13,946,911 of record NW_026535797.1, on the reverse strand, counting down.
TTGGAAAGAATCTATATGAAAAGTCTTTTGGAATTGGCAAATTGCTGGTTTGCTTAGCTGATGGGAGTTTTCTCTGGTTTAGCTATTGTCCTCTTTTTTGTTGTTGTTGCTTTTGTTGTTTTTTGTTTTATCAGAGAAATGTCCCTACTGTTTACTAACACCTCAGACTGCTTTATGCAGTGTGCCAGACTGAATGGGTCTGAACAGACTCCAAGGTCTGATCAGCTTTGCAGCAAGGAGATTTGGAGCTGGAGGTGAGCTTTGGAGCAGTGACTTTGTGCTGTGCAGTGCCTTTTATTAACATGCAGAATGCAGTAAACTGTGCGTCACTGGAGGAGGGGGACAAGTGTGCTAGGCCATTAGAGAGACAAAAGAAGGACTTGGATTTTTAAAAACAGCTGCTACTGGAGAGATGCAGCCCTGTTCCAGTAAGAAATGGGAGAAACCCTTCCATTCCCTTCCTTCAGGCTCACCACAAAGCTGCCCCAGCATCCTGCCCCTTTCTGTTGGTGGGACTTTTAGCTGCTCTGGCCTCAGAGGCAGTGTTTCCCTGAAAAACCTGGGCTGCTCCTGGAGCAGAGGAGTCTTTCCACCCTTTGTGCACTGCAGGTGCTGAGGCATGTCTTGCTTCCACCACTTCTGTGAGCTGCCCTCTTGGGCAGATAAGGGACTGCCTTGAGGTACAAACTAGTAACAAAATAAATCCGTTAAACTTCAAAGCAAGGCTTGCCTTCAATTCTTAGGGCTGTTTTCACATCCTGGCCTGGCTTTGCCACTACAGAAGGGACTGATAAGGGCCCCACGACTGCAGTGGTGCAGGTGACCACTGAGTGCTGGGGACGGGGCTTGCAAGATCTGCCTTGGGGAGGTGCTGCTCTGCTGGCTGCCACTGAATGCAGCTTATCTTGGTGGAGCTGGATAGATTTCTGTGCTGAGGCTACTGAAGCTGCACTCAGTGCTGTGAGTTCTGAGCCCAGCCTGATTCACAGCTGGGACTGTGCTGAGCATGAACCATAGGTTCAGCTTTGTAATGAGCTCCCAGTCTGCATTGTGGAGACAGGCTGATGTTGCTCTAGTCCCAGTGCTTGTCCTCTTTACCAGTGAGTTTGTTTCACAAAACACTTCTCAGATTTGCTTTATATGTGCTTCTTTTGCACGTACTTGCTTTTTATTGCTTCTAAACCTAGAAAAGGGTCTGTGGGTTGCTAGAGGAAAGGGCTGCAGGGTGGGGTCTTAGCTTTGTGCTCTCACTGTGCTGCTTTGAGCAAACCTTGAGCCCTGTGTCCTCCTGAGTGAGGGCAGCCAGGAAGCATTTGAAGTGCTGTGGGATCTGCCAGGGAAGGCTGCTGAGGAAGTGCAGAGCAGTGTTAGGGATTCCTGTCACTGTTAAGTGCCTGTATAGGGCAGGGAAAGCTCCACGGAGGATTGCAACAGAATGATCAAAACAGTCTGCATTTATAAAGATTAAATTACAACTCTGCACATCTGTGATTAAAGCAGAAGCTGTCAACGTCTGGCTTGTGTGAATGCACAGTTCAATTTGCATTTTGTAAAACTTCAGATTGAGGAGGTTCTTTAATCCCTTGTGAAACAGGAACAATAGATGTTGGCTTTTGCCAGAATACCTATAGATACCATGCAAACTTCTTTGGCTGTCCTCTGTAAAGCTGGATTTATAGCGCTGTGATTTGTTACTCTAGTCCTGAGCTCCACCTTAGGCTTCCTTACACTCAGTGTCCCTGTAGTCCTGAAAGCAGACAGAGCACAGCCTGCTGTGCCAGCTACAGACAGCAGTGTGGCTGTCAGCAGCCACTCCTGGAGTCACATTTTCCTCTCACAGAAGGGGACTGACTGCAGTGACTGCCAGCCCTGCTCGTTCTGGAGCTTCTTTAGAGTAAAACTCCTGCCTTTAGACACTGCTGCTCTTCCTTCTCTCTGGTAGGATCCTGCTGTTACAGATGATGTTTTTCTGCCTTCCTTTCCTGGATCCTAGCTGGAGCTGCAGCTGTTTCCCAAAAGTGACAAATTGGGTCATGGCTGTGATTTCAGAGTGGGAAACAAATGGAGCTTTGTGGTCTCCACCCCTCCCAGAGCAGGAGAGTAAATGCTGCTGAGCCAAAAGGTGCCACATCTGAACAGAGCTCCACTCAGCTGTAAGATTGATTTTTTTGGCTCTCTGACACTTGACATTTGGATGTTAAGACATACATAGAAATTTATTGTCCCCAGTAGGGTCCTCAAAGACAAACCTTTTAGGAGTGGAGAGGATGGCACCCCTGATGTGTGTCACTCTTCGTGTCTTCATGGGAGATCTGGGACAGGCACTGGGATTGCTCAGGGAACCAAGATGTGCCACTCAAAAGGCAGCAAGCTGGGAGAATGAATGTCTGGAGACATGGGAGCTGGGGAAGGTGGTTCATGAGCCAAGTGCCAGAGGCTGTAAATCAATTCCACTGCCTTAGTCAGAGGGCCCAGGATTCCCCCATGGCTCAGTTAAGGCACAGAGAAGCTCCTGGGGAGCTGAGCAATGCTGGCAGCACATGCTGTTTGAGCAGCAGCATCTGCCTCATAGCTGGCAGGGGTGTAGGCCTGCAGGAGGATTAATTCATAGCCCTGTGTTTGCTTTCACCTGAGCACCCATTTGGAGGAGTTCCTCTTTCACATTTTCCGATCTGTAGATTTATGTTCTCCACCAAATAATGCTTCACAGCAAGAATTTCGAAGAGGAGAAATGTATTCTGGTCTCCCAGACAAGAAACTGGTAAATTGTTGAGGAGCATTGTCTGACAGTACATACTGTTTCAGAATAAGCTGATGTGACCCAGCAAGCATCGCTGGTGTCAGTGTTAACTGGCGTGTCACAGTTGTATCAATGTTAGTTTAAACTAGCAAGCTTTCCTCTTCCATGAAAACAGGTCTTAGTTAGGATGACCTCTGGCAGTAAGATGGATCAGTATGGAAAATCTCCTGTTACAATCTCAACAATTGGAGAAGGCAGTAATGTGCAGACTGCCACCTAATAACATTGTTTCCAGTGACTCCTGCCATATGCCTTCGTCTCAGAGCTGGAAACTTTGCCACTAAGTGTCACTGTGTGCAGAATCCCACTAATGAACTGTCCTGCTGAAGGCTTATTTGTGCACAAACCCTATCGAGGTTTCCCAAGTGTATTTTCCTCAGCAGCTGTAATTTGGCAGACTGCATTTGTTTTTGAGTTGGATGTAAAAACAAACAGAGAATGCTGTTGAAATCATACTCTGTGGCTTCCTGACTCCACTGAAAATGCTGGGTTTGGGTCCTATGTGAAAACTGTAGCAGTTCTTATGAGTGCTTCTGCTGTTTGTGATGGCATGGGCAAGCTTCTGTCTCTGAGACAGTGGCAGCTGCTTGCAGGGACAGACAAGGCATCATTATAGCAATGAGATTTAGTGTCAGGGAGCTGACATGAGGTGGCTAGCTAACTCTTCTTGGGGTGCTTTGGCTTTAGGAAGGTCTGCAATACCTTTTTTCAGAGCAACCTGAGCTGCACTGGAGTCCCATGAGCATGTTTAAAACAATGGAAAGCTGGAAGTAACAGTATTGTGGGAATAATGTGGGAATCTGGGCACTGCTCTCAACTCCCCTCTGGTTCTTCAGCTTATTGTAAACCAAACTACTGCTCTTCCTGCAAGTAAGGCACCACTCTTTTCACTTAGGTCGTGCATTGTGCTTTGCAGCCTTCTCCTGGTTCAGTGGCAAATAATGCTCCAAACCCAGGATGAATCAATCCATATGTGAATCTGAAAGTCCCACAGAACCCTGAGATATCTCTCATTCTGCCAGCAGTTCTCTTTCCAAGTGTTTAAAGGGAGAGTGTGCTTAGCTGGCTGATTAATGACTGAGTCTCCTTTTCCAGTTCCCTTCTGCACTAGAAACAGATACACCCCTCCCCAAGCCTAGGTACCAGCCTCTGCTCAGCTCTGTTATGGTGGTCGTTTGCTGGAGGCAGGCATCTGTCCAGCTTGCAGGAAACATCTGTCACCACAAAGTTTATCTGTCATTTTATAAACAGCTTACAGCACAGAACATGGTTCTAGATGGAGCTTTATGTGACTGTATCTGAAGGTGGTTTTGTCCCTTTCATTTCTTAAGAAAGCTGGCTGTGAACTGCAGTGTAGAGTTCTTAAGGCTGTTTTGTTTGCTATTTTTGTTGCACATTTTGAAACACTAGAACAAGAACAATCTTTCCACAGATGAAAACAGAAATGTGGATTTGTGAGGGAGCTGAGGTAGGCATGCTGGAACTCAGACTTTGATTGTCTGCTTATATTTTTTGCATCCAGGCTGCTTTGCTGGGAATTTTCTACCCTGTCATTTATGCTCCTGAAAACTACTGACTAGTGACTTGATGGAAGCATCTCACTACAGAGCATTAGTTCTCACCTCAGCTGTAAAGATGTGCTTTTCTATTTTAAGGGATGGACCTATTTAATTACAGTACCACCTACAAGTCACTTTATAGGCATAGAAAGAAAACTTAGGTCTGTTGCTGGGCTAAACTCCCCTTCTCAGAAGAATAAAAAGAAATCTGCTGTAATACTTCATCTCAGCCTCTTTGCAGATACCTGAGCGTGACACACTTTTTGCAGGGCAGAATATTAACATGATCTAAACCTTAATTTATCTGGTTGGTGACAGATTTCCACACCATGCAGATTTTGCTGAGCTTTCCACCCTCAGAAGTGCCCAGAGGGATAATATTCCTGGACTGCTTGAGTCCTAAAGTGCTTCTGTTGCTATTTAGTGTGTTGATGCATCAGAACTAGGAGTAAGTGGTACTGGGGCTGGGCAGTTAATGTCATACCAAATGTTTTAGCATAGAGAAATTGGTCACTGACCACTCCTGTCCTAATTGCTCAGGAAGTTAGTTGTTAACATGTGATCTTGTTAGCTTTAGGCATAGCCTGGTCCCTCACTGTCACCCAGAAACCCTTCAGCTGAGTGAGGCATGATTTGAAGATGCAGGTAACTGTTCTGTTGTGAGATGAGGATTGAAGCTGCCATGTTTTTCATACATGAGATCATAACTCAGCATGACTTCAGCTTAGGTATGTCATGGAGACCTTTTTCTGTGACGAGTTTGGAAAAGGTCAAGTTAAGATGCTTGAAGAAAAATGACCAGTTGGCTTGACCCTGATCTTTATTTTAGGAAAGAATGATGCAAAAATCTGTGAAGTTAAATCTGGGGAATAAGTGGGAATTATTTTTATGGAATAATCTGTAGAAACCTGGGGAATGGAGGGTGAAAATCTCTGCCTACACTCTCCGAACCCCTTACATTCCAGTGCTTAACAGCGTTGTTATTGAAAAGGTTAATCCAGACTCTGGGCTGTCAACCCTCTGTAGTCACCTCACACAGCTGTACCTGGGTGTTTACAGACTGCTGCACATTCTTCTGCCCTGCCACTTGTGACTGAGTCAGGAACAGATGCTGGAGAAATAGAAATGTTTAAGACAGCTGTCCTGTGTCCCTTTCTCTTGGAAAAGGCGATGCGATCGTTCTGACACTCAGTGTCCCTCCCTGGCAGAGGCTCTGATGAGCCTGCTGGGATAAGGGCAAGTGGCATCTCAGGCTTCTTATATTCTCTGTAGCTCCTACTGTATGTTCCCTTCTCTGTGGCACAGTACTTGAGTGGAGTTTTTTCCCTGCCCTTGTTTTTTCTGTGGGAGGCTGAGTGCTGTCACACTGCTGACAGTGCAGGCAATTTGAGGATTCCTTTGCATGTGCCTTTCTGGCATTTTATGATTCGGTCTCTTTCAACATGTGATAACAAAATATAAAGTAGGTCACTTTATTGCTTTTTTGCTTTTCTTGGTTCTGCAGTTCTTGTGATTCTGGAATTCTTTCTGGTATCAGTTTTGGAGACTTGTGACTGGGAGAGTTCAGTTGGTTCCTAAAGCCTTGGTAGTCATCTTAGGATTGGGCCTTAACAGGACACTAGGGATATCTTTTTTTGTGGCTTTTATGTGCCTTGGGTAGCCTGTTAATTAGTGCCTTTCACATATTTTAGAGAGTTGAGAAGGAAATATGATGGGACCTTTCCTAACGCACAGCCATCACTTGCTGCTATGCTGCATCTGGTGGCTGCTGCCAGCCCTGCCCTGCTGTCCTCTCTGAGTTGATTGTAGATGGCAGTTGTTGTCTAGAAGCAGTAAACAAAGTGAACAGCTCTACTTATTGCAGTTTGTGAAAATACACCAAATAAAAGCTCTAGGCACAGTCACAAGCTGGGCCTTAAAAAGGCATGTGGAAGAAATTCAGTCTTTGCTGAGTCAGGCCAGTTCAGGTTCCAAGAAACTCCAGACCTTTAAAGTACCTGAATTTTTCAACCTGTAGACTTGCTTCTGTGTTTTATTTATAGAGTCTAAGATGTAGTAGTGTTAGGGTTAAATTATAGCACTATTTCACTGAAGTTCCCTTTAGCAAATGATACTTAGAACTGTAAGATCAGAGTCTCTACAGGGTAATTAAAAATGTGACCCCCTTTAGCTTCTGCCACTGACTTTCTTAGCAAGATAAGTGTGGAACCAATTTATTCTGTGTTAGCTGAGGGTGAGAATGGATCCCTCTGCTTTATCCTTAAAGGTGTGTTACTATGTGATCAAATGCAGGCAAACATTTTGTAAATCTTCTTTGAAATGTGAGACTGAGTTGAAGACACAGAGAGACCTGGTCCAAAGCTTTCACCCAGCCCTTCTAGTGGTGCTGAATTCCTGAGGGGACTGCTGAGCTGTTGTGTCTGGTTATTCAGGAAAAGCCAAGTAGAACTTGAACTTGTGTATTAGTATAAGGTGCAGTTTCTTAAGAAATTTCCTAAGCAAGCATGAAATCCTCTTTACATATAGTCAAAAATTTGGATGTGAGAATAATATCAAGACAGCAATGCAGCAGCATTTTGGGAAGAGCAGGGTTTGATTCCCATTTAAACAAAAATAGTTTTGCAAATAAAACTACCAGCTGATGCAATATAAGTTAAAGGTTTTAAAATCTGGAGAAAAAGCTGCTGAGTTATTAATCCCTGAACTGAAACCCTCAAGTCCTTTTAGTGAGTGACTTCAGCTTGTCATCTAATCCCTTTGACTCATAGAAAACAGACCCAGAGTTGTTCTCTGTGGTGTAGGAAGAGGAAATTAAACCAGTGAACTAAATAAATAAATTGATTAATTGGCAACAATAAGGAGTTGTGTATGCACTGTATCTAATTGCTTTCTTTATATTGTCTTCTTCAAACTTCTGGGAAGACATGGGTTTATGGGTTTCTTATGCAAAAATATGCTAAAAAGCCCCACCTCACCAAGGCTTTGAACCTTCAGCTTCAAAGATCATTTGTGGGTAATTTTAGGTTGTTTTGGACAGTCTCTAATGGGGACATTGCTCAGCCAAGTTGAATTTATGCAGTGGAAATTCAGGCTGAAATTGAATACACCTCAGGATCACAGAGTGAATCAAATCTCATTTCCTTGCTTACAGGTGAGGCGGGCTCTGTGGACTTTGTTTCTCCTTCTCTTCTTCCTTCTCAGTAATTTTTATTCTACCAGATCAGAGCTACCTTTTCCTCATAAGAAATATTGAGGAAGTGCCTTCCCTGGGCCTTATTCAAAAACCCATCAGAGCTAATAGTTTTCAAAATGTTTGATGTCCAAGAGGCACTTGGGAGCATTAAATCCTCACACAGGGATTTTTAGGCTGTAGAACAATGGTGTCCTCCAAGCACTGCAGAAATTGCAGTGGAGATGATATTTCCATCACAGATCCTGCAGGTACTGATCCATGGAATATGGCAAAAGAGAAACATATCGAGAAAGCAGAAGCATTGATGGTCAGCTTCATATCCCCAGGACAGTGGTATTGCCTTTGCCTAAGTCTTCAGCATATCCCACCTCTGTAGCCAGCAGGTTCTGTTTAGAGCTGTGACAGCAAAGGGTGCATGCTCTTGATTCAGAGGGCAGACATTGTGGATAAGTGGTTCTCCAGCTTGCTGATCAGCTCAATTCGAGGAGTCAACAGCTAAAGGTGCTTTGGAAAGGAAGCATAGGGTGTATTCTTTTGTTCTCCTCATCCTTTGGAGACAGCAGGTGCCAGCACAAGTCACCTTTTCCTTGATTGTCAGTGGTGGGTCTACAGCCAACACTGTCATCTTATCTGGCCTGTCAGCAATAAACCTCACCTTTGTGTCATGTCCTTCCTGCCCATCCAGCATCTGAATGTCTGTGCAGTAAAAGCTCGCTGTCATAGAGGTAAGATGCCTCTTTTCAGTCTTTCTCAGCTCCTCATTCTGTAGACATTTATCCCCTATGGTGTTGGGGCTTGTTGCTGGGAGCATGTGAATGGTGAGAGTGCTGGTGCTGAAGGGGTGGTAGGTCTGATATTTTAAGGACATAAGTGGAAGAAATGTTTATGGGATAAACACTGTGTTCCAAGGCATACAAGGGTTTTTTGTTCTCCAAGTATGTTTTGATTGCAAGATGCCATTTAACCATGCCAGGACTCACTCCTTCTTCAGAGGCATAGCTATTATCTTAGGTTCTGGTAATATGAGGATGAAGGACTAGAAACAAATGAGTGTCAGCAACCTTTGGTGCCTCTGTGTTTATTCCAGAGATTGCACATGGATGTCTTTCTCTGAGAAGGACAGTAATAAGCAACAGACTGATTTCTCAGAAACATCTGAGCTGTTTTCTGTGTGTGGTCCATGCCCAAGGCTCTGCTCCCACTCAGCTTCACCTTGCTGGCTGTCTGCTGGCCAGCTTTCCAGCACATCCATTTCAGTCAAAAAGTGTCTCAGCCTACAGCGTTCATCATCTCATCAGGCCTGCCCTTGCTAGTGATTATCTTGGATGGTAGCCCTTGCATTTCCATTTGTCCCAATAGCTGTTTAAATGTTCCTTTTAAATTAACTTAGCAGTCAAGTTGAAGCAGTTCTGGTTTTGCAGGCAGAAAACGTTTTCTGTGTTGGCTGTGGATGCTTCCAAGCATTAAGGGTCTCGTTCTGTTTCAGTTCTGGTCGTTGCCCAGATGGAGTTTCAGAAGAATGACACATTCCAACAGCACAAAAGGGAATAATTCAACAAATTAAAATGTTAACAAGCTTCACTCCTTCAGCATATCAGAAATTATTTGGTTTCCTAATTTTTGCCCTCACCACAGACTTTGTCCACTCCTTTTCCTCTGCTGTGCAATGCAGATTAGTCTGAGATCCCAAAGTGTGCCTGGGGTTTGTGAGGAGTCACTTAGTTGGGATAGATTTGATTTGATCCCCTTGTCTTGGTAGGAATTCCATAACTGCTGTAATTCTTATAAACCTGACTTGCATAGCTGCATGCTCAGTATTTTAATAATTTCTACTCCTTCTTTACCTTCTCAGTCCCTCCTGATGTCAGTACTGCCTGGTCCCCAGCATCCTTGGTACTTGTGTTTAGAACAGAAGGATTTCTGACTTGCACAGTAGAATGTCTTATTTCTGCAGTGAATGCCCTTGAAGGAAGAACTCCAGACTCTGGACTGCAGGCTAGGTGAGCTGCACTTAGATTGGCTTAAACCCCTTTTGGGACTGCTGCCTTAGAGCAGACATTTTGCAACTGAAGTTTTCTTTTCACTACAGGATTTTCTGTAGGATAAGGATCATCCAGCAGCTTATAGCTGTCTGTTCCAACTCCAGATTTGTAAAAGCCTTAAGAGCTAGAACTTTTATGTGGGTTGAGTCACACAAATTTCCAAGCACTGCCCACCTTTCCTTATTAGCTTGCTACCTTACATACTGCTACTACAGTCTTTCTAGCTATTTGTAGCTAACTAGTTGAGTACAGATCTTCTATTTCTTTTGGGCTCTCTCTTTAGAAGGCATTTTTGCAGACTGAATTTGTAAGTCTCTCAGAATCATTAAACTGTGGGTTTAAGTCTTTTAGATATTGTTATGCAGGAAAGGACTCCTGGAGTCATTGTGATAGGCCTGGGAATGTTGGCTCAAGACTCAACAGTAGCCATAAAGACAAATAGAGAATTAGAAATTATTGGAGAGAGCACAAAAATAGAGGAGAAAAACTGTTGTTTTCACTGTGTAAGTCTTTGAAAACCCATGTTTTAAATCTTGTGTATTGATTCCAATGCCCTTAGTTCATCCAACATACCACAGAACTGCAAAATAGTGCAAATAATCAAACAGCTGTTTGCTCAATGGTTTCTTAACTATCCAGAGTTCTTGCTTGTATTCAAAAATTTTTATTTTCCCTGAGAACAGACTTCAGTTCATTTTCCACATGTAGTCAGTTAGGCAGGTGAGCTTAGTGTTTCTTCTTTCTTGGCTTCACTGCATCTCCTCAGGCCACTGAATGACTGCTTTTTATCACTTCCACTAATTGCTGAAATGTAAGTAGGAACTAGGGAACTGATCTTCCTAATGTCTGCCCCTGCAAATGTGCACCTTCCTTTTCCAGTCCTAGCTGGTTTTCTCTAGCATGTCCTATATTGATTTGACTTACTTTAAATACAAGCATCCACTTGGTTTGTGGCCAGTTTTTTGGCATGTTGGTATTTAGTTTTGCTGCTTCCTTTAATTAAATTTATTCATGCTGTGCAAACCAAGTTTTAAAAGATTTCTGATCATTAAAAAAAGAAAAAACCTAATCTAGCATCCACTTTTTCTCAGCAAGCATCAGACCTAGGACTGTACGTTCATAAAGGCCATTGGCTTGCTAGTTGCTGTAAAAGATCAAAAAGAAAATCAAAATGCATGCCAAGCTCCCTAGCTTTTTGGAGTGTCTGTGTTCTCCTTTCACTTGTCTTGATCTTCAAGTCAGTGTCCTGGTGAGTTTTGATTTGGTTTTATCTCTATGTTCGTCTGCAATCATTATATCCCAAAGAAGTCCATGGTGGCTGTGTGAGGGGCACAAGCTCTCTTGGATCCTCTGCTGATTTCTGTGAACCTGACCAGGTGTCGTTGTTCCAGCAGCCTCATGTGACTGCAGGTGTTTGATTAGACCATACCCAGAATAAGGCTCCCCATTGTTTTTTCCTTGGGCACAATTAGGTTTTGGTTTCTTTGAGCTGGAGCAGTGCACTTACTTCTGTCTGGGTTTGATTGAACAGAAAGGGCTTTGTTGCATATCCTGCCTTAATCTATTCTCTAGACAGCCTTATTCCTGAGCTAGCTGTCGTCTGGGCAAATTTGAATTTCTTTGCTGGAAATGAGTCTCCTCTGGTGTACATCAGGTATCCTGTTGTCATTTCACTAAGGCAATCTCAGCTGAAAGCTGTGTATTTGTGTTCCAGCATTTGCCAGGATGCTTTCTGGCTACTGGTCCTAGAAGGATTTTATTTCAAACTTTTTCTTAAAATCTTCAACTACCATTTTTAAGGTTCTTCTATCTGTCTTTGATTTCTGTAATATCTTTGTATGTCTTGGCTTCTCAATTCAGCTGGAGCAGCAGTTGCCAACTTACAACTCTTTTATCTTGTTTTGGGCACCAAGGTTACTGGTCTTGCTTTGGTCAGTTAAATGGTGCTGAAGAGCTGCTGCTGACTATTTTTTTCCTCTGTGTTCAGGAGGACAAGGTCTTCTGTAAATGGAGAATTGCACCAAAGGTTGCACACAAATCACAGCATTCATTTGCTGAATGCTGGTTAGCCACTTAGGCTGAACGGGTAACATGAATGATAACAGTGAGCATAAGGATGCTCTTGTCCTCTAGTGTGATGGTTTGGTGACAGCAGTTGATTTACTGCTCTGTGAGAATGCAGCTGGTAGATAAAAAGCTTCTCCTGGAATAGCCCATCACTTTTCAGCACTTAAGTTAATTGTAAGCACAAAGGGGAAATAAAAAAATTAACGGTCCAGTCCATTGCTATCTGCAGTGCATTTCGAGCCTTGGCAGAATTGCAAGTGCTCTTACGTACCTAGCAGTGAGAAATGTTTTCATAAATGCCACCAGCTGGAGATAAGGGTTCACAACTCCAAAATGGGCTGTAACTCCAAAATAGCAAATCTATCTATCTCAGGTTTTTATGCTCCTGCCATCATCCTGGCCTTTCTTAACACTGCCTGCCTTTCTCAACAAAATTTCTAAAAACAGGCAAGCTTAGTGGGCCTCATTCAGTTTCTGGTGTATCTCCCCTTCCAAATCTAAATGTCTGCTCTGGAGACTGCTTACTTTATTAACTGATAATTTTTCAGATAATTTGTTTCAGGATCTTTGACTTCTTTTTCTCTGCCTGGGTTTTGAAAGTGCCAGCGTTACTCAGTATATGGAGGTTTGTTCTCTTGGCAGAAGCCCACTGAACCTGTTCTCCTTCCTTGAATGGCACAGAGTTGCCTCCTTTATTTTCCCTGGAGAGCCTGCCCCACAGTCTGGGAAAGAGCACCCAGTGTCCCACAAAGAATACCAGGTTCTTTGTGCCACGTGGGATATGCAGATTAGTATAAACCCACTGACCATCTTTGAAACTGGAAAAGGTGGATTGGATTTGAGAAAAGGCAGTGTGATGCTTTTTCACATGCAATTTTGCTCCATGTGCTCCAAACCTGAATGGGTTGAGCAAGGTGCATTTAACATGTATAGACATGACTTCTTGAAATTACTCTGCAGCAGAGGCATTCCTGGCATGGGTTTTCTGGTAAGGTGGGCATGCCTTCAGCATGAGCTCAGAAGGTGTTTATTGTAGCACAGCACTGCCTAGTCCTGGTGATGGCTGCAGGAATGTCCAGGGTTATCACCACATCAATCTGTTCTGCTTGTCTATACCTCTTACAAATGAAGTGCCCTGACAGCTGTGCACATAGAACCCGTGTGTGTCTCCTTGTTCCTTGCCTTTGTCCTTGGTTGCAGCCTTACTGCTTCTTAAAGTACCTGTTGGGTGTTGGGAATGCCTGTCCTGTGGGAGCTTGGAATGGGCACTGTTTTATTTACAGTTGCTTCTTGGTGGAGCTGGGTAACAGTTTTGGCTTTGAGACATTTCTGAAAGCTGAGTGATTTCCAGATTGGTTGGATCAGTGTGTTTTTTTACCACCATTAAATAAAGTTGAACACCTAAGGCTTCTAATGGATTGTGGGTTTAAAACGTTTCTGAAGCAGATAACTCTTGTCCTAAAATAGGATGCCATTTCTGCTAGCAGAGTTCAGAGAACAACAGTAATTTTCTGAGTGAGCTTATAAATTATTTATCTTTAGAAGAGGCACCTGTGGGCAGAAGAAAAAGACTGTAACCAAACCCTCATGCTCCATGGATAGAAAGTGTTGCCTTTGTAGGCTTGTTCCTTTAAAGATCACAGATCCCTGTGAGATCATTGAACAAACATCTGAGCTACTATATATCATCTGAGCCTGACAGACTGGCTCTATGCTGAGGTGAGAAAAGGGGGTGTGAAATGTCCCTCCTTGATGTGCTAACTAAAATAATAATAATGATAATCTTTTAAGTACCATCAAAACCTTTTCCTTGTGTAGGGAAGTGATGAGGCCTGGATTTTGATACCACTCAAGTGCAGATGTATAAAAGCAGCCTCAGGAAGGATTTGGGACACAGCAAGTTAGACTGTGTTTGGCTGGGCACAGAGCAGTTCACTGAAAACAGCAGGACTGTGAGAAGTGACTGGCAGAGACAGTTCATTTCCAAACTCCAGGAAGCAATGTCCTGGCTAATGCTCAGTCAGCTGAGCAGAGGGAGATTGACACTTTTTAGTCTGTGATTGCCAGAGTAAACCTGGTGGGAGCTGTGTGCAGGGGTCTCTGCACCAACCCAGCAGTGGAGAGCAGGGTGAGGCTCCTCCTCTCCCTATTTCCACTCATCTTTGCTGTGTGCTGCTCAACTTTGTCCCTGTGTCCAGCTCCAGGTACTGAACAAGACTCTCATGAGTTCCATCAGCTTTGGGCTCTCCACAGCAGGGCTGGAGCATGTCCTCGTGTCTCTTTGTTACCCTGGAGCTCATGGGGAGCTGCACCCACCTCTGCAGGCTGTGCTTCTCCCCAGTGACTTCTTACAGTTATTGCCCTGCAATGTTAATGCATCCCACCTCAGTGGCATCCTGTTTCATACCTCAGAGGAGAGGTTTGCCCTTTTTTGCTTCCACTTAATCTTTTGGTCTGGCTGAACTTCTTACAATTGGAAAAATATCCTTCTTCCAGTAAATTTTCCTGTACTCAGGGCAGAAAAGATGATGCCTTCTACTCTGGGAAGGAATGACAGATGTGTGAGCTGGTGGGGGCTGACTTGCAGGCTCATGCTCTCAGCCCACAGCACGAGAGGGCCACAGGTCCTTCACTGCATGTAGTACAAGCTGCAGCTGCTGGATGCAGATCTAGGACACCAGAGCAGGACTGGCAGTGTGCCGTGAGTCTTACATATATGTGGCATGGTTACCCTTGAATCTGCAGCCCCCATCTTTGCCTTTCCCATCTGACCCACTCCACATCCTCTGGATCCACAGATGTGTGCTGTACACGCAGCATGTCCTGGGAATCTGAGTTGTGAAACCATCATAGCACCATCTTTCTCCTCCTCTTCCTCTTAGCATTCATGAACATGGAAATAACAGTCATGGCTTGATCAGTGTGGGGGTGAGGAGTGGTGCTAAAGCATCAGCACTGCATTTAGCTCCAGGATAGCTGCAAAGGTAGGGCAGTGTTGGGTCAGACAAGAGCTCTGAGCTGCTGCTAGTCCTGGATGGATGCTTTTCTGGAAGCCAGTGGCAGTGGCAGCTGCTTCCATCATGTGCCTGTAGCATTGCCAGCCTTAGTGGAGCCTCTCTCTGAACTTGGCTCCTGCAGACAGAGAAAGAGGAAAGGGAGAAGGAGATGGGTGCAGCTGGGGTTTGGGCAGAGTCTGTTGGGAAATGTGGCAGCTGTGTGTGTGTTTTTATTTAACTTCTAATTATTTAGTTATGTTCTTTCTCTGTGGTGCTTCTGGGGATTAATTTCAACAAAGACTTCAGCCTGCATCAGCAACTTTGAAGTTGTTCTATGAGAAGTGTGATAGCACTTGGAAAAAAATTGTTTTCTCTATTAATTAGAAGTTACTACTGTAAAATTGATGTCAATTATCCAGCACTTTATTATGGAGAGGCAATAGCCTCTTTGTAGTCCAGGTGTCAGCAGCCTTTTCATTACAATGAGAAATGTTGCAATTCAGTTGAATTCATGAAGAGAAACACTCAGGGACTTTAACTTGTTGTTGAGATTAAGGAGGAAGAAAAAGGGGAAGATTTGTACTAAACCTGGAATAAACAAGCCCATTTGATGACTGCAACGTAAAATGCACATTTCTAGTGGAATAGGAAAACCCTAGAGTCTCTTCCTACAGCCTCCACCCTCTGAGCTGAGGGGACAGACTGCTGAGTTTTGTTGTGGTGCTTTGTGCTTTGACTGAGTTTGGGGGGTGGGACTGCCTGACTTCCCTCTGGATGTGGTACACAGACAGTGCCTCCACACCTCTGCAGGGTGCACAGAAGGCATGTTTGGCTGCCCTCAGTCCTGCCCTGTTGTGCAGCAGTGCTGATGAGAGGCTGGCATTACATGCCTCACAGGCTGGCTGCTCCATCCTCTGGCAGGGAACAGATGGGACAGAGCCTCTGGCTTTTCTGTCCTGTGGGGCCTTGCTAGTCCTGACCTGAGACACTCCCCCATCCATCCCTGAGCAGCTGGGAGTTGGTGAGGGGGCAAGTGCATTTTAACCTGGGCATTGTTGGGGGTGTTTTACCTTTTGCTTGGTGTGAGATCATTCAATCTGTGTCATGGTACTTAATGACTGTCTTATGGGCATGGAGAGGCTTTAGTGAGGTACTGGTGATGCTGACTGATTGCATTCTTGTGCTTTCCTGTGCTAATTAAAAAGACAATGTAGAGACCTTGGTTTGTTCTTGTTTCTGTTTTTCCTTTTATTTTTGTCATTGCCTGTGCATGCTCCCTGGAACCTACCCACCACCAGGTCCTTTGCTGGGTGCTGTGAATTGCTGGTGCTCTCTAATTTTATGTTCCAGTAAGGCAGAGACTGCAGATGCAGATGCTGAAGGATTCTGCAGGTTAAAAAGTTACTAAGCAATGAAGCAGATGATGTCTGCTAGATAGATGGGCCCTAGAGCTGCATGTTGCCCATTAGGTTTTACTGCTGGTGCAGCTCCCTCTGTGGCATTGCTGCTAACAGCAGCAGTGCTCTCCTGGGCGCAGTGGGGATAGGAGAGTGCTGTAATCCCTGTGTTTCTCCAGGACAGGATCTTGCAGGAGGACTGGTCTCTCCTGGGGGAGTGCAGTGTGTTGGCTCTTGCTGAGGATCAGTCAGAGGGAGCAGCTCTGGTGCAGTAAGGAAAAAGTCAGTGACTAGTACAGCAAAATGATGCTGTGTTTTGAATGCTGAAAATTTCAGGGCAGGGGCAACTGCTTCTGGGGGAAATGGTTTCAGAGCTTGTGTGAGAGGAGGCCACTGACCCAACTGACCAAGATTGTCCATCCAGTTTGCAAGGCAGTGGTAGAAGGAGCTGGTGGATGGAGCAAAGTAAGGAGCCACAAGCTGGGAAATAATCTTGTTCCTCTGGGTGCAGTGACCTGGCATGGCAAGGGTGGGATGCTGCACCGAGCTGAGCCCCACATCAGTCCCTCCTTTGGAAGCCAGCCCTCCTGCCATGTTCCTGAGGGGTTGCCTCTACTCACAAGCTGTTGGTATGACTGGGGAAGGAGAGTTTTATGGGGCATGGGCAGTTGTAGCTGCAGGAGGAAGCTGAAATCTGAATGCCAGAGAAAACACTTGCTGTTCAGAGCAGCTCCTGAAAAGTTGGTTTGGGGACACACATGCAGGGACCTGAATCTCCAGCATTTCCCTGGAACTTCTGGAAAGCGGTCAGAGAGTGAGTGGTGATAGGGGGTTAATTCGATGGCAAATTATCTTTAAATTACAGCGGTACAGCTCCATTGAGTTCTGGTTTGTTGCAGTGGAAAAAATGAGCAAATATAGCCTCTGGGGCTGATACAGGTAACTGCAGGAAGGGAATTCAGCAGCCTTCTCTCCTCTTGTATTGACCCTGTCTGAGTTGCTGGCTTCCATCATACTGCTTTTTAAAGACTCTGATCCCCCTAAGGTAACCTACAAAAGGACTTTTAGATTGTGACTCCATTAGGGTTTGTTTGTTGGTTTTTTTGGGTTTTTTTTCCCCACTGTAAAGATCCAGTAAACTATTAAAAAAAAAAAGCAAAAAGCTTCCCCTGCATGTTTATCCTTGCAGTCTTAGGGGTGTCACATCAAACTCCTTGAAGATCATCTACAGTCCAATTTCATCTGTCCTTGCCTGACACTGAAACTGGTATTTTTCCAGCTTCTCATGAGATGGTAAAAATCTGAATGAGTATTTCAAATCTGTTTGGAGGAACAGCTAAAAAGCCTTTCCCTTCTCATACTCGACCATCTTGGAATTCATGTTTTCTAGACATGAGACTTCCAAGAAGAATGGGTTGAACAAGACTTTGAGGGAGAAATGCTTTAATCTCAAAATTAAATTGCTCAAGTTCCTTTGGATCTGACAGAAAGTGCAGATAAAGATCTTGTGTGTTTAAGGAAAAAGGCTGTTCTTCCTGCAGTAGTTTTCCTGAGCAAAAGTCAAAGCAATGTGTAAGAAGGGCAAAGGATGCTAACATGCAGTCTTCTATTACACCAAGGATGTGAGGTTTTTTGTCATCTGTGTAGGAAGTTGATGTCTTTTAAACCTTCCTGTTAGGTATTCTTAATACCTTCTGCTGCTCTTTGACCTGTCCTCTGTCTAGCAGCTGCATCTTAAAGAGCAGATGAAGTCATCTCAAGGATGGCAGGTCCTAATCTCAGTAATAGCTTCTATCCATTACAAGGTATGAGGTTGAAATGATCTGTGAGTGGGTTTATCTCAGATCCCACGTAGCATTTTTTTCTCAGTAGCAGCAAGAAAGGGAAATTATCACGCAGTGGGGAGAAGCTGTTTATTTTTAACTTACCCTTTCTTTTTAAGTTCTATTTCATAATTAAAGGAGATAGGAGTGGAAGCCAATGAAATACATAGTGAAGGGATAAGCTGATCTCAAGCTCACTGCAGAGATTACAATAAGTAACAGAGTAGAGAATTTGGGGGCCTCTTTTCTTCCCTGTCCTCATCCTGAAGTATCAAACTGAGTTCTTAGCTGCCTTTCAAAGGTGATGCAAGCAGACAGATTTAAAGGATTCTGGTTACAGAGCTCACTACTGCTCTCAGAGTTTACTTCTCTTCATCATGGTTTGAGGATGCCTCTTTTGACTATCTGAAGAGATCTCTACTCAGAGCTAGCAAGGAGGAATCCTGATTATTCCTAAAGAAACACGTGCATCCATTGAGCAATCACAGCTGTGGGGCACAGTGCACACCTGTGTGTATGGGAATACAGGGAGACTGAAGGGAAGGTTCCTGGGGAGTCAGGTAACCCTGAATGAAATGCCTTTGCTCTTGAATTACTGCTGGAGAATCCTGTTCAACTCCTCACCTTTCAAATCAGGATTTTTCTCTGCAGCTTATTAATCTTGATCAATTTGGCTTCCTCTGATTGACAGGAGCAAGCTGCCAGATCCTTTATTGCTAAGAAGAAGGTGCATTATGCTATTACACTGTGTCCCTAGTGGATAGTTATTCCTGTGCCCAGGTGGCATTCTTTCATCATTGCTCTTGGCTCTGCAATACTTCTTGTAGCTTCTGCACACAGGAGCAAGAAGGGCAGGCTGAATTTGGAGATGGATGTCATTGCAGGGAGTTCTTTCTGCCAGTGGAGCTGACAAACAAAACAGCATTAGGAAATGAGTGCTGGAGAGGAGGCTGTGAGCCTTTGCAACACTGGCAAGCTGTTCTTAAATAACATTGCAGAATCAGAGTCAATGCAGTCGGAAAAGGACTCTGAGACCTTCATCCAGATCCTTATTCCTCTCCCTAGCTTGTGTCTGCAATGCTGCAGGACAGTTGAGCTGCAGAGACTGCTGTGTGACCATCTCACCTGGGAACCACTTCTGGAACCCCCTTTTTGCCCCCAGTCCTCATTTGGATGATTCCCTGTAGCTTCTGCCATCTCAGGCCCTAGCATGAGTATCTCTGTGCACCACTGCCACGTGCAGAGTTTGGGAGAAGCAAGCTTTTGAATGAACCCTAAGCAACTTTAGATTTCTTAGAATAAAAAATGTAAGGACAAGATATCTGTAAAGGGCAGGAGCTGCCAGCTGCCTAAAGGAGCAGTTGACAGTAGTGCTTACACTGTTGGGAGTACAAGAGGAGAAGTGCAAGGGCTCCTTGTTGTTCTGGTCACTGCTGTCTTCAATCCTCTGCAATGCTCTTCTTAGGATCTGTTCTGAGTTGTGATGCCTTGGAGCAGGGTCCTCTCTTTTTGCACCTTTTACCAACTGTCTTCCTGGCTGAAGCTTGTCATGAGCTGGGATTACTGCAGTGCAAACCTCAGATGTTCATATTCTGTTTAGCTCTCAGAGCAAATGGCAACAGCCTAAGAGTGAAGTTCCTGTGTTTAGGAGAATCATTTCAGGCATATGTTTGCCCAGGAGTGTTAACCTCTATGGTTCCTTGTAGGAAGATTGTTGTCACCAACCATCTCATAAGTGCTTTGAGGAATATGTTAGTCCATGCAATGCTCTAAAGCTAAAAATCATTGTGGGAGTCCCTCTTGGTGTTCCCTAGTTAGGAAAATGGATGGTTCAATAGAACAGAGATGTGTAACTGTGAGTTTGCAAGTATAACCCAACACTGGGAGCAGAGTAAGGCAGTAATAAAAGCTGGAACTGCTTTGGTTGTAAAAACCAAAGAGAGTAAAGGATCTCCTGGGCAGAAAGACCTGGATTCATGTCTTCCTGTCTTTCTAAAAGCTGGGTCCATACCAGGGCTGGTCTTCTCTTAGTGCTGCTTGTCAGAAGCTTGTTCCTATCAGGAGAGACATGCAGTGCTCTGTATGAAGCTGACCTGAGCAGCTCTAGAAGCTGGTGGTTTAGCAGGCTGTGAGTGGTGATTCATGAGCCAGGAGGGAAGCGTGGTGACAAAACTAACCTTGGGACTGTGGGACTGGGCAAATCTGTATTTGTATTGTGCTTCTGTGTTGCATCTGGGTGTACATGTGGTAATTAGCTGCTTGGTTTATTAATATGTCTAATTCTGATGACAGAAAGCTGCTGCTGTCATGGATATAGGTTTCATCTACCATTCTCATGAGTGGAGAAATTCTGTAAATTTCAGGACTGTTCCTTGGCATTAGGAAGCCTTTAGTGCCCAGCTCCATGTTGTTAATCATGAGCCAAATACTGGCTGTTAAAGCCATCTCTGTTGTGAAAACAGGTGCCAGAGCTGTGATCTATCTCAGCCCTGCTCCTCCTGTGCTGAGGAGTCTGTGATGCTGATTCCTGTGCTGTGTCTGGCTGTTGCTGGCAGGTTTTGGAGGTGGTGAGGTCCAACTACGACACGCTGACGCTGAAGCTGCAGGACGGGCTGGACCAGTACGAGCGCTACTCGGAGCAGCATAAGGAGGCTGCCTTCTTCAAAGAGCTGGTAAGCTGCCCTGCCTCTGAGCAATCAACAGCCCCCTTCAGAACCTTTGTTATGGCCTGGCCAGTGGTATTTGGGGTGTAGCTGAGCAGTCCTGTTACTCCATTGGACTGCCCCCAAAGACAGGGTGTAAATTTGTATGGGGAGGAGCTGACTGAGCTGGCTGTTCCCACCTGGGGTTAATCATGCAGAGCAACTTGGCTTTTTTGCTGTTGTTAAGGCGACCATGAAGTTTGGGACTAGTAAAACACCTTCCTGCTCATTGCCTTCCTCCTTCACTCACAAAAAAAGGGTTTCCAAGCATAGAAAGTGAAGGCATTCCCTAGAAATGTCTCCCTCTGCAAGAAGAGAAGACTGATGGTAGGAAGACCCACAAAAATTATAGAGCAAAGACAAAAATGAGTCTAAATAATTCAGGTTGGTAGTTATAATTCTTCAGCAAGTCAGCTTGCTTACCCTTCTCCAGAGAGCACTGATGGAACTTTTCTTGTCCACATGAGCAATTTTCATGTCCACTGCTACATGAGCATGGAGGCAGTGTTTTTGTAGTGACTGGTGTGTGAGGGAAGCCTCACTCTTGAATCATTACACCTTCACCAAAAGGGAGGGATCTCTAACTTTGGCAGCCTTCTCCACCAGTCTGAGAATTGATTCTTTCTCCCAGTTCTGTCCCTGCTGATTGATGAGTAATTGATGCCTGCCTACTCTATCACGAGTCTCCATGAGTTGGGGCATGTTGTTGTGCATCCCTCTGTCAGCTCTGCTCCAGAACAGGCACCTGAAATGGTTTTGTTTCCTTTTACAGCATGCTTTTAACTTTCTTGGGGTCATTCCAGCCCTGACACTGGGTAGTATATGGGCAAAAGCATTTGCAATTGCTTCTGTGCTATTTTTCTGTGTTCTTTTGTGCCTGTTTTTGTCTCTCTGGCCTGCTGTTTGACACAGCTTTCCTGGAATACAGCAAAGAAATTTGGCCATAGCCTTCCTGTGACACAGGCTTCTTCTACTACTGTACTCTAGAAATAAGACACATTCCCATTTCTGTTGTCATCTCTTCTGTCCCAAGGGCTCCCACCCTCAGCCAGCATCTCCTTCCCCTTGGCCACATGACTGCCCTGCTTCCTGCATGTCCTACTTTCCACTTGGCCTGGCAGAAGCTCAGGCCAATCATGCCAATTGATTAAAATTACATTCTCAGTCCTATGGTCATCACAGCCACGAAACATTTCAGCTAAAATTATTTTCTTCCTAGATCAATTTCCTATTTTTTTTTCAAAATCCCAATTTTGTATCATTTAAGAATCTGTTTACCATAACCAGCCCGTCAACTCCCTGGTGAAAATTGCCCATCCAGGTACCCCTGGGACCCTCTCCTCAAGAGCATATAAAAGCCTGAATAATTACTGTATAAATGTGCTGATTTGACCCAGTTGTGAATCAGTTTAATCCACATCTCTAGATGCCCTGAGAATTGGGACCCTATTAAATGTTCTTTACTCACAGCTACAGAAAATCCCCTGCATTCCATTAAGCTGTTGCCTCGGCGCAGCGGGGAATGAACCTGATACGTTGTGATTTGTCTCCAGCAAATCCACTTGGCCTCCCGGCCTCCTCGCTCTGCTTTTCTCTAGGTGCACAGTAACTGATGGCTCTATTAATTGTTCAAACAACTCATCAAAAAGGCCCTAATCTGCCCTGTCCTTCTCACAGTCCCTTCAAACCAGGTACTTGCTTTCTTTTTGTGAAGCTTTTGAGTCTTTACTTCAGTTTCTCTTGCTGGTCTGATGCTGGATAATACCCCCCTACCCGGTGCTTTGGGTTAAGCCTCGGAGGTTTGCAGGATTTCATGGAGGGGGCAGAGGGAAGTTGCTGCAAATCTCGTTGTGAACTGTACCAAAAGTTCAGGGCTGGTGGTGAACTCCAAGTTTCTGAACTCACATTGTTCCCATCAGGTCTTCCTGGACAGGATCTGTTTGCAAGTAATTCTTTCCAGATTCTGCCAGGTTTTCTTATCACAGTCTGCAAATGTTTACATCAAAGCAAACCCTTCTTGGGTGGGGAATGACACAGAGGAGACATTTTCCTTTTCAGCTGCCTTTTTATCTCTCTTTGCTCCCATTAAGTAGGTGAGCAGAAGCTTCCCCAAGCCATTCTGGGGGCTCCTTTATGCTTAGAAATCTTGTTCTCACTCCTTTGACCTGCTTTGCTAATTCACTGCTTCACTTCTTCTGCTTTGCCTCAGTGCTGCTCTTTCTTGCTAATCCCAAAGAAGAATCTGCTTTCTTCTCCCATTCCCTTTACAAAGAGGTTTTCAAAGGCTGCGATACTGCGGCCACATTGTGGTGGAAGGTGATGTGCAGATTGTTTTATCAGCTGGGTTTTTCAGCATGTTGTGCTGCCTTTGAGGGGCTGAAGGAATGAAGTTAAGAAGTTTTCTTAGACTTTTTATTTCTTTTCCTTTGAAGCCTCAGGGATGTCATTTGAGGTCTGTGCTGCTTTGATAGAAAGAATGGTTTGGATGTGAGCTTTTGGACCCTCACATTGCAGCTGGAGGAATGTGTGGAAAGAGATTTCAGCATCTTTCCAAAGCATTCACTGTCTCTGCAGTTAGATAGGTTTCATCAGTCTCAACATAGTCTGATTAGGGATTGATTTTGACTGGGGAAATTATCTTAATTTGACTTTTAATTAAGTGTAGTAGTCAGTGTAAATGTTCTTCCCATTGTACAAATAATTTAAGGACTGCTTGTTGATTAGGAATAGGTTTAGTTGATGAGACTTGCTGTGAAATAGGAGTGTCGGTACAACCTTGCACACTTCCAGCTCTGATGACACAAAACTAAAATTTTATCATGTTTCCTCCCCATGGTTAATGCCCTTGTTTCATCCATTCTTTCATTTACTCATTCTTCCACAGGTGATGTCAGTATTTTGTGCATTTTCCATTTTTTCAACATTTGTGGACTGATAGTAAGAAAACAATTTTAGAGTTCTTCTGTCCCTAATTCTCCAGGATGCTCCATACAGAAGCAAGAGATGACATGTGCTCTGCTTGTACTTCCTAGCAGAATTAATGTTAAAGCTCTGACCTTAATTTCTGGAGTTCTGGGGCCATTGTGTAAGTCTGGAGGGATCTGGTAAATTCCAGGCTTGGGCTGCCCACTGCACCGAGAGCTAGGAGGAGTCCTGGGGTGTATCCTTATGGAGCAGCTTAGGTGCACTATAGGAAGCTTCTGAAATGCATCCTTGTTACAGACTGACACCTCCTTGTGTAACTGTCTGCTCTTCCAACTCCAAAAGGGAGATAAGCTCTGGCTCCCTGTGCTGAGCCCTGGTGCTGGAGATAACTTGATTTAACTTTAATTTGAGCTATTCTTACCTTTTAAGCGGGTTGGCTCCGGCTGCCTGATGCCTCACAGCAGAAGAAATGCTGGGCAGAGATTTGTGTAAACGTCATTCCTGTGTGTTACCATGCCCACTCTTCTCACCAGGGAGATCTACATTCATCTAGACTGCTCTTGACCAAAGTTTGTGTCTAAACCTGAAGCTGTCTTTAAATGAAACTGGCTCCACAGTAGCTTCAGGTGAGCTCCTCCACTGCTTCACAGCCCATAGGTTTTAAAAGTATTTCCTCTTTTCCTGTGTAAATCTTCTTTGTCTAAATTAGGCTGTGTATTTCTTGCCCCATCCCTGGGGAGCCAGATAAATATTACTCACTGTTCTCTTTCTGACCTCATTTTACATAATGGAGTGTGTTTGCTCTATTCCTCCTTCTCTTTGCAAACTAATCAGGCTAATTAATTTCTTGTGCTCTACCCCATAGCTACAATTTCTGCTAAGCCCTGTGTTCTCATTGTGCCACTCCAGCCTCACTTTCTGGACTTGCAGAGACCCCTTCTTAGAGACCTTGATGTGTATACAAGCTGGGAATCTTCTGCTGCTGGTGCCTGAGTCCTGGCAGCAGCTCCTGAGGCCAGGAGCTCATTACTGCTTGTACTTTGTGTTGCTGGAACCCACAGAAATGCTTTTAGTCAGAATAAGGATACTGCTTATAGCATCTGCCCCTTTTCTTCAGGCACTGATATTCCCCAGAGCAGAGAACTCCCCACAGCTCATTGTTGTGTTCTTTCCTTCTTGTAAGAACTGACTGGATCGTTGGAGCACTTGGCAGGACTGGTACCAAATCCTGTTAGTGGGACTCCTGTCTCCTGGCAGCAGGTCAAACCTGTGCCAGCCAGTGCTCTGGAGACCCCTTGCAGTGGTGTTTAACACAGGGTACAACCGTGCTTATCTTGCAAGACGTGGTCCCAAACTATTTGAGGATGGAGTAAGTCAAAAAACACCTAAAGTAGAGAGTTGAAGGGGTGCTCCAAGGGAAC
This sequence comes from Melozone crissalis, assembly GCF_028551555.1. NCBI lineage: Eukaryota > Metazoa > Chordata > Aves > Passeriformes > Passerellidae > Melozone > Melozone crissalis. The sequence continues at coordinate 13,921,986 of NW_026535797.1, read as the reverse complement.
AAAGATGCTTGGGGTCTCTGCCAAGCATCCTGATGAAGGAGAGTTTGTGGTTTCTGCAGATAACATAAAACTCAAGTACTTTGTCTCTTAGTACAGACATCTTTGCTGGCGTGCTCGGGTTGTTAGGGTTTATGCAATGGGGCTCACTGGGGTTCATTTCACAGCTTTCCCTGTTAACCTTCCCAATTTTGCTTTCCTTCCCTTTCTTACACATTCTGCCTTTTGGGTAGCTTTCTGCCCTTTCAGTGTGTTTTTCTCACTGGGTAGCAAGTGAGAAAAATGTGTATATATATGCTCTTCCAGCCCCTGGTATTGGATTCCTCATTATGCATCTATAGAATTCTTCCTCCAGTGCTTTTAGAAAGTACAAAACACTAACCAGGTCAGCAACAACCTTATTATCACAGGCTCCGAGTCTCTGGGAACTGTAATCCTGTTGTTTGGATGAGCTTGTGTCAGTTTTGCTTTCTGTCACTGCTGCACAGTCGCTGACACAGATGATGTTTGACTTTGTTTTCTCGTTGCCAAGTGCAGCTGAGACTGAGCCCAGTCTGGGGCCTGCGTATTTGGCCAAGGAGTCTGCTGGCACGAGGGGGGAAGGGAAGCTGCTGTCAACAGGGCTGCCCAGCTCTTCTTTGTGCTCTGTGGGTGACCAGAAGTCTGGGTGTCATTGAGGGATAAAGGTGTCTCTTCTTCAGAGACAGCCAGTGAGCCAGCTGCATGTGCACAGCACTCAGAATACACACAGCTGGCTCTGAACCCAGGGGTTTCTGCCAGCCTGGGTGATAATTTGTGTTTACAGCACAGTGGCATGGCCTCTGTCCTCCCCTTCAGTCTGTATCTTTGGCTCTGGTGTTCTGGAGCAGGACAGAGGCCATGGCACTGCATTGATCTGGGAAATGCTCACTGGCACTCTGGTGGGCATTGATAAAATATGGTCTTTAAGCTGCAGCCTGGGAGTGCTCACTTCCCCCATCTCTTTGTCCCAGAACAGGAACTACATCATAGCTCATGCATCCACACAGAGCATCTTCTCCCATCCCTGTCTCATTGGGAGTTTACTCTCCTTGCTGGGATGCCACTGTAGATATTCCTGTTTTTCCAAGAAACACCTGAACCTCAGCATTTCCTTGCTAGGCTGGAGTCTCAGTGAGAGCTTGCTGCAGCAAGTGCTGTGCAGCTGGAAGTGCAAAACAGCTCCATGCTGGGCATGGAGGTCAGCAGTGTCAAAACCGCCAGGTTCATGAGGAGCCAGGACATGGCTAAAACATCTCGTTTTGTTTCTGTCAGGTTCGCTCCATCAGCATCAACGTGAGGAAGAACCTTGCTTTCAACACGCTGAGCCAGGAGCTGCTGCTGAAGGAATTCTCGACGATCTCGTGAGGCGGGGACGCTGCGGCAGCGCGGGCGGAGCCGGGCGGCCCGGTGGGCAGGGACACTCCGCTCTGCGGCCGGTCCCCTCTGCCTGCGGAAGGGACTGAGTTTCTTTTAGGGGAACGCCTTGCTGCTGTGTGTCTGATCCCAAAGGAATGTGTTTAAACTGAACTTGGGCTGAGGAGAGCTGATTGGCACGTTGAGGAGGAAGCAACTTTTTATGGTGCCACGGGAGTGGGCAGCCATTCCTGTGACATAGCAATGGGAGATTCCCTCCACAGCCTCAGGGAAAATGCACTGGAAACCTTTGTAGCAGAGCTGGGGAGAGCTCACAACTGAAATAATAAAACCAGCCCAGCTGTGTGAAACTGTTCTGGGTAGAGATTGCTCACCTGCTCGATGGGGAAAGCTCTTTGGTCCCAGGTGAGGGCTGTTCTTGTCCATCAGCCTGGGTCAACGTGTCCTCCTGTCATGTAAGTCAAATCCATTGCCATCCCATTGGGAATGGCTTTGGATTATAAAACAGTTTCCCCAAGGAGCAGGCCTTGCTCACTGCTGTCTCCTGATGTCAAAAGGTGTCACTTCAACCAAGCCATTGGAAAAGGGGAAACTTTGCTTCCAAGGCTGTTGGCTTGCAGGGTCCATTGTGAGCCAGGATCCAAGAATATGGGTCATCAAACAGAGCACTTTGCTACTGGAGACCAGCTCTGCTTGGGGTCACTGTTGCTTCCGGTAGCCCCAGCTCATCTGCTGTTTCTAAGGTAGAGGGACATTTTTAGATATTTGGTTTTCATGGGGCAGAGGCTGACTCCTTCTCCCCACTCACCTTGTTGCCCATCAGAGACCGCTTTGCGACAATCCTCCTCTTCCTCACGGGAACATCTGCCTTTGCACATGTTTGCAGGTGCCTGGTGACCTTCATAAATGAAGAAGTCTCCAGTTTTTCCTTTGTGTGTAGCACACAGTTAAAATGCATCTGGAGAAGTAGTGACTTCACTTTCCTGCCCTCCTGTCTTCACCAAGCGACGTTCAGCCGTGTCTGCTGAGGGCTTCCCAAGGAGCAGCTCTGGGATGATGCTCTGGGGCACAGGCACCTCTCTGCTCCCAGAGCCAGTGCTGCAGAGGTGCCCACATCTGGCAGAGCCTGTTTAGAGTGCTGTGTCAGGCTCCCAGCTCAGGAATACACAGCATGAACACCTGTTCCACACCTGTTCCCTGCTCATGCATTTTCAGCTCCCAGCACTGATGTTATGATACTAGGATCTGGCCTGACTTGGTGGACTGAAGTAGAGAAGTTATTTACATCCCAGATCCACAGGTTTTTTTCCTCCCCCTAGAAAACAGATGTTTTTTTTTTAAAGTGCCTAGTCCTGCTCTTAGCCTTGTAGGTTAGTGTGAGTAATGTGGATGTCATGCTCATTTACTACCATTTTTAGGCAAGGCTTTTTTCATGCTATTGTGCGTTAATTGTGTTAATGTTTCATCTTACCTGCTATGAGCATGGGAAACTGAGAGCTGTGTCCTTGGCCACCCACTGGGCACAACACTGATGACATCCCTGTGTTTTCCTTGGGAGCACTGGCTTCTCTCAGCAGATAAAACTGTTCCTCAGCAGGGAATTGTCTGGCTTTTAACAGCTAAGCCAGACGTTTATTTGCTTTCTGCCATGCAAGTGTATGGGAATGTGTATGTGTCAGAGGGACACTGCTTAGGGGAGAGCAAGCAGGCTCCATAAAATCACTGCTTGAGAACAGGCCAGGGCATGTAGAGGAGGCAGCTTCTCCAGTGGAAAATGAGGAACAGTTGTTTGCAGTACGTGGTGCCTGTCTGGGGGGATAGAGGGGGATCTCACCCTCTGAGGGGTGGGATCTCACCTTCTCAAGGGGACTTGAGGTGCAGCCCCAGCATTGTGACTGGTGGAGCATTGAGTCATCCAGCTGTCCTCATGCCTCCTGTTCTCTGAGCCCATTTAGGCTGAGCCTAGACACATACATGAGAGATTTTGGGTTGAGTCTGCTTCTGACTTGGCAGCCTCTGGACTTTTCAGCTTCTCGCTCTGGGCTCAGCTATCCTGTCTCCCTGAGGGTGCTCCCTTGCTGAGATGATCATAGAAGCCCAGGCATGTGTAGGATCAGTTCCTGAGCCCAGCCCTCACCCAAGTCTGAGCTGGGGAAGACTGTGATACATGTCCTCTTGTCACACTGTCGCTGAACCAAGCACTGTAAATGGATGTACATACAAACCTAGAGCTCAATAAATAGCAGAGCCCCGTCTGTCCAGAGTGTGCAGTGTTTGTCCTTCACTGGAGGGAGAGTGGGGTGGCTGGGGAGTGGCCCTGTCACCGTTCGGTGGCACACTGGCTGCAGCAGGGCTATCACTGCCCTTGGGCTCTTCCAGCCTGAGCAGAGGGCAGCTGTGGTGCTGCACAGTGGTGCTCTGTCCTTGGTCCAGTGTGCAGGTACCACCCAGCAGTCAGCATCCCTCTTCCTCCTGTGTGTCCCTGGGCTGGCACTAAGGAAACCGTGAGCAAGGCTGAGCCCGTGAGTGAGGGATGCAGGGACCTGCCTATGTGTGATGCTCTCTGTTGCTGGTGTCAGCAAACTCCTGCTCACAGATTCTGCTGCACATTTGTCTGCTTTGTTAAACACCCTACTACAATTTGTGTTTTGAGGCCAGCTTGAACTGAGCAGAAAGTCATTTAAATCTTAATGTTCAGCTTCAGGATGTGTGTGACAGCCTCCAACTTCCCTGTATCTGATCTGAGCAGGTGAGTGTATTTTGTTATATCTAATTCATAACTCTGTCTGTTATTGGAAGAGCTGTTTCTGAGGCTTGGGGAGTGTGGGGAGAAGTCAGATTGCTACCTTTAAATTATGCAGCAGCTGCAGAGAGACAAATACTTTACAAAATAATGACCTGGAAGAGAATTGAATTTGAGCTAAACTTTGGAGGGAGTTACTGAGAGTTGTTTTGTAAGTGCCACTGATTTTTGATCTCTTTTTCCTGAGCTCTTACAGGTCCCACTTTTCATGCAGACTTGAGAGAGAGGCAGCTCCTCAGGAGCTGAGTCTTCCCTGCATGGGCCAGCAGCTCCAAATGGTGTTTGTGTGTTCTTTGGAGCTGCCAGGAGCAGGTAGTAGCAAACCCCTGGTCCTTTGCTGGTCAGAGCCCTGGCTCTCCCACATACAGCACAGTGTGGTTGTGCCCAGGGGGACACTGGTTAAAGAGAGGGCTGATCCCAAATGTGTACGATAGGCAGCACCCTCAAGGGAGCATTGCTGGATGCTGTTGTCTTTCTAAAGCTTCTTTGGGCCACCCTGGCAGGTGCTCGGGGCTGCAGACCTCAGCTCTGACCCAGTGTGGCTGTCAGCCCTCAGGGCTGGGACTGGCTGCAAAGAGAGATGTTCAGGATGGGGCTTCCCCAGCTGTGCCCTCCAGCTGCCCACACATCACCCAGGACCAGCAGCTTGTGCCCAGACGAGCTCCTGCTCCCTGGGACAGAATGGGGCTCCCCTGGAGCCCCTGACATCTCAGCCCATCCCAGAGGGCCAGAACAAGCACAGGGTCCAGTGCTGCCCTCTCCCAGCTTGGCAGCTGCCGGAGCACAGGCTGGACCATGCTCTGCAGCTTCTGCTCCCTGTGCTGTCCCTCCAGGGCTAATTGAATCATGTGGCTGGAAATTGAATCCAATTGAATAGATTAAATGAGCCGGGCTTGCCTCTCACTGCAGCAAGCTCAGAGCCTTGCCAAGCTGCTGCCAGAGGCTGGGAGCTCCCAGGAGTCCCATGGGGGCAGGAAGGGGCTGGGGAGGCTGCTGGGATGGACACCCACTGTGCTGGGCTGCTTGTCCAGCTCTGCTGTGACAGATGGACCCTCGGCCACTGCTCAGTGATGTGCAGCTGGCTGTGTCCCAGGGCACACAGAGGTTGGCTTGGCTCCTTTCCCTTCTGAAGCAATTAATGACTAATTAGCTGGAGCTCCCATGCTCCAGGGTTCAGCCAGGGCCCTCCCAACAGTGTGCAGGGGCTGGGATGCTCTGATGACCCGTGGCTGCTCAGGAGTTCCAATCCTGTTCTTCTCCTAGCCTACAAGGGGGGCTCCAGCAGCATTCCAGCCCCATGCTCTGCTTTCAGCCCCTCTGCTGCAACCAGTGGCAGGCCAGTGGGATGGGATAGGATGGATTGGGATGGGCAGCTGAGAGCAGAGTGCTGAGACCCGAGTCACAGTGGAGATATCCTTTCCCTGCCCTGGCGGAGCAGGAGGACACGTGTCCGCAGTGGGGACTCGCTCGTGACAGAGATGCACATCTGTTCTCCTAGCAGACCTGAGCTGCTCAAAGAGTCCCTGGTGTGGCATCCAGCGTGGCATAAATGAAGGTTGGAAATAGTATCTAGTTCCTCTTTAATTAAAACCTGAGCCCACAGGCACTGAGCACACAAACACGAGACGCTTTGTAATGCTGGGAGGGCTGTTGGGACGCAAGGTATGTCCTGAGCCCAGGAATGCTCCAGTCTCCACTTCCCAGACTAAGCCTTTTCTTCACACATTTTGTATCTGTTGTGCAGAAGCGGCAAAGAAACATTCTGGGGGGACACAGAGCCCCCCTGCAGCCCGCCCAGCAGTGAGGCCATGCTGGGGAATCCCTCCTTACTGAGGGATAAGCAGAGGCAGGTGCCTGGCTTTCGAGGATACAGAGTGTGAGGCAAAGTCCTTTCTCCCTCCTGCACACCCAGATTTCTCACACCTGCTAGTTTGCATTTGACAGAGGAATTTCCCTTCCTCCTGCAGCATTCCTGCTTGCAAGGCTCTCCCAGCAGCTTGCAGGATCATCTGTTCCTCCTCCAGCTTTGCAAGATTTTTCAGCAGCTGAAATTCCCCCCAGGTCTGAATCTCACTGTGGATCCCACCTGCCCATGTGTCCCTGCAGTATGGGTTAGTGGAGATGGGAGCAGCCCTCCCCTGTGTGTGTCCTGGCTGATGTCCCCCTGGGCATCACCTCCCAGGGACCTGCTGGTCTGCTGTAGCTGTTCCAAGATTCCCATCTCTCTGCAGAGACCGAGGGGCCCATCCTGGTCTTGTGTCACCCAGATCCATTTCCTCTGCAAATGTAGTAAATGTCGTGGTTTATTCCTGAGTGGGGCCATTGCCCTGCCTGGAGCCCTCCCCAGACCCCTGCATGGCCATGAACATCCATCCCTGTGCCAGCCCCTGGTGCAGAGCTGCTCATCTCCATCTGCTGGCATGTTTGCAAGGGGTGAAGCTGGTTTTAGGAGCTCCTCTTGCTTGCCCTCTGCCTCTGGAGCCAGTCCCTGGGGGCTGCCTGGGAGCCCTCTCTGCTGGGGAAGCAGAGCTGTCCCTTGTCACCAAGTGTAAATCTGAGCCCAGAGACACCAGGTGACCACAGCCAAAATAGGATTAATGGCATCTGCTGGGAGCTCATCCCGAGGACTGCTATTGATGATCATGGCTTTAAAATACCGTTAACAGTGGGTAAAGCACCGTGATTTCGAGCACTCCACAATTACATCTCTGTTTGAAATTTCCTAAAGATAGGATCAGACTCCTGAGTGCTGCTCTCTGCTTTTTCTATAGAACTAATAAGAATGGAGATTTGCAATTAGAGAGCGTGCAGGATGGTAGGGCAGATCAATGCCTTGTAGTTACCTAATGAAATGTTAAATTATGTCTTTCCCTCTCCCTGTCCCCTAATCACAGCCACCCCAGGCTGCTTGCAGAGAGCAGAGGGCCTGGGGGAGATCTCCCTGCATTCCTCCACCCCTGAGGTGCAGACTCAAGCACTCCTGGCTCCTTTCTAGCGTCATCTTCTGTGGTTTGGGACTCTCTGGGTTCTGTGTGAAGCCCAGGGTTTTCAGCAGGGGAGTGTAGGGACTTGTGGCCCCAGTGCTGGGGTGTCCCAGCAGGGAGCAGGAGGCAAAGATGAGCCAAAGGGATCAGTCCAGTATTGCAGGGTAAGTATCCTGGAGGAGGAGCAGGGATGGTTGTGAGTGGGCTCAGCTCGGTGCAGCCTGGGTGTGGATGAGGCTGCTGGCAGCCTAGCTCAGTTCTGTCTCCAGCCAGACTCTTGGTCTGGTGAATTTCCAAACTTGCTCTCTTCCCCAGTTATGACAAGGCTGCAGTGGCCCCATGATGAGCTGGGGACGAACAAGGCTCCTGGACAGGATGACCCTGCTCATTCTGTCCAGCCCTTCTCATCCTTAGAGTCATTCCTGGCTGCAGCTTCACTGCCTGGGGGACAGCAGGAATCCTGTGCAGATGTCCCTTATCAAAGCTCTGCTGTCTGACAGGGTGGCAGAGAGGCCCCTCAGGGACCATGCCTGGGTGATTTCCATCATGAGGAAGGTGTCTCAGTGGTGCCAGGGACACCCTGCCTCACAGGGCCTGGAGACACCTCATGGGGCAGCACCACTGGACCCCCAGCCTGTCTCCCTCTGTCTCCTACTCATCCCACCCCTCTGCTGGCTGTGCCAAGCCCTGGGGCTGGTTTACATGGCTCTGTTTTTGTCATAGCTCTCTGCTGCTGTTGCAGAGGTGAGTTGGGGACCTGAGTGCATCCACCAGACCCCTGCCTGCCCCAGCAAGCTCAGTCCATCTCCCTGCTGCCTGCCCTCCACACTCCCCTGGCCCTGGCTTTGGAGCATGGGCTTTGTGGTTAGCTGTGCCTGTGGAGCCTGTGCCATGTGCTGGCTGCCTAGAGCACGGCCCTTCCTCCCAGTTACCCTGTGTGACTGGGGTCTGGCCTCTCAGGAGCTGACAGAGCTCTCTCTCTCCTCTGGAAATAGTTAATCCAGTGACATCTCCGCGGTGCAGCCCTGCCTGCAGCTGGTTCCTGCCCATCCTGAACCTGCTGATTGCTTTTGTGGTGGATGTGGCCAGCAGCAGCCAGGCTGCACAAGGCACGCTTTGATTAAAGCCTCAGACACTGCTCAGGTGATTTTCCTCAGCCTGGCCCTCTGTTTTTGCATCTGCAGCACGTCCCGGTGAGATTGAGACGTGTTGCAAGGGATGCTCAGCATTCTGGGGTGACTTTGCTGCTGTTTGTGTCCCTGTCCAGACACACTCACTGAGGCATCTCAGCAGCCATGCACCCACAGCAGGGCACCTGTCTGGGTGTGGGCAGGAGGGCAGGGACCAGAGCCATTCCTGCTGCTCCTCCCCTGGCCGCCTGCAGACCCCCAGTGCCCAGAGGAACATTTAGGGGAGGATGTTGTATTTTTCCCAAGCAGAGAAAGGCTCAGAGGCTGTGAATCCTGGCAGAATGCCCAGCCCTCATGTCTGCTACGGAAAGGAGCTGTAACCAGCGATCAAGTGAGTTGTGTCACCCTTTTTCTACACTGTGGGGGGTGGGCTATGTTAGCCTGGGCCTGGGGCTGCCCCATCCTCCCCTGTGGTACCCACCAAGCTGCCCAGCTTCCCCCCTCTGCCCAGCCTGGCAAAGCATCTCCTGCTTGCCTGCTAGAACAGGAGCACTTAGCTAGGATAAAAATAGCCATGTTTGCCTCCCAGTGGACCAGGGATGGCAGAAGGTGAAAACTTCCCTGTGCAGCTGTGCTGGGCTTGCCACATGCATGGCAGGATGGACCCCGAGGACGGTGCAGTTGGTGGGTGAGGGTGGGCATGGATCACACAGAGCTCCCAACCCACTTCCCTGGGACACTGCTGGTCCCCAAGGCAGCCAAGGAAATGTGGGCACGCACGTGGTGGAGAGGCTGGAGGGGGGAGGTTGAGGAGGCCAGGGAGCAGCAGGACGGACAAGCCCAGAGGTGCAGGGGCTCTGTGGGCTGGCCAGCTCCAGCTTTGCTTGTCAGGCCGAGCAGAGGGGGCACTGCTGGAGCTGTCCCGGGAGTTTCCCTCCAGGCAGTCAGGGCAGGCAGGCTCCGTGCATTGGCCGGGCCACGGGGAGGGCTGGGGGAATGTGTTTAGTTCTCTGAGCATTTCTCCACTGCGTTTTCCTTGCTAAATGGCTCTTATTTTTAGATCCAGGCAGTTGCTAAGCATCACTGCCTCGCTAAGGCGGCTTCTTTCATGGCTTGACACCAAAGCACGCTGACAACATGCTGCCTCGTGAGCACGGCCCTCCCTCCTCTGCTCTGGATTCCCTCCTGCCCTGCGGCTCCCGTGTGCCGGGCTGGCATCAGGCGGGATGCTTTGCCTCCTCCCGCAGCCCCTGCTCTCCTCTGCCTCTCTGCATGGGTGAGACAATGAAGGGAGGAGCGCTGGGAAGCGCTGGGAGCTGGACGGGCTCTGAGATGTGCCCAGGACCCCTGTCACGGTGCAGTCAGTACTCAGGCAGCGGCATGACAAAAGCCCCTGGCTTTGTCCATGGATGGGACTCTCCAGCACAGTCGGCATCCCCCGGGGATGGCTGCGTGCACAGATGGCAACAAATAACCAGGGGCAGCGGCGGGACATCGAGTTCCCAGTGCCAGATGTACCGGTGGGCTGCGAGCTCCTCTCTTGGCAGCACCGTGCCTGTGGAGGCCTCCCCGAGTATGCAGCTGCTTCACCCTTTCCTTGGGGCTGCAGGAGATGGGGTAAAATCCTGCTAAAGACTCCAGCCCTGCATGGAAAGCCATGCTCGGGATGGGGAAGGCAGTGGGATCCACTTCTGTGCTTGGCTGCAGGCAGAGGGACCTGGCCGCCCTCCCCACCCCTCTCCTGCATCTCCTGACCCTGCCCATCCCCTCATCCAGTCTCTCCCCCCGGGCGGAGGTGCAGCAGCCCCGCGGGACCGGCCAGGGCCGGGGTTTCCCTTCCTGGGGCTCGCACGGCGCAGCCCGGGATGGGCACTGACACTCAGGGCTCGGGGCTCCATCGCCCGCCCGCAGGGGGCTGGGGGCGTCTGCACCCCTCCTGCCCCGCGCCTTCTCCATCTCTGTCCCCTTCTCCGTCCCTGCGCGGTGCCTGATGCCCGGGGCTCTCCCGAGCCGCCGGACACAGCACCTGGCGCGGTCCGGACCAGCTCCCTCCCTGCCTGCCTCTTCCCCGGAGCGCCCCCGCTCTCCGCCCCCCGCCCGTGCCTCAGTTTCCCCGCGGCGGCGGGGCCGGGCTGGCGGTTCCCGGGAAGAGGCGGGGAAGGACGAGAGGGAGGGGGCGGCGGTGCCCAACCCCGGCGGCGGCGGCGGCGGGGACCGGGGCGGCTGCGCGCTCCTGCTGCCGAGCCGAGCCGTGCCGAGCCGAGGCGAGCTCCCGGCACCGCCGGCCCCTTGGCGCTGCCGCGCTGAGCGGCGCTGAGCGGCGGGGCGGGGGGAGGCGGCGGCCGCGGGCAGCCCCTGCCCGCCGGCGCAGCCCGTGCGCCCCGTCGCCGTTCCCCCCGCCGCTCGGCGGGGCGGGAAGATGCGGAGCAAGAGCAGGAAGGAGAGCCTGTCCGACTCCCGCGACCTGGACGGCTCCTACGACCAGCTGACGGGTGAGTGCCGCCGCCGGGGAAGGTGCAGCAGCCACTCGGACACGGCGCGGGGCGGTCCCGGGCAGCCGCTTCCAGCCCCGCACCCTGCCCCGCTCCCAGCCCCGCTCCCAGCCCCGCTCCCAGCCCCGCTCCCTGCCCCGCTCCCATCCCCGCTCCCAGCCCCGCTCCCAGCCCCGCTCCCTGCCCCGCTCCCAGCCCCGCTCCCAGCCCCGCTCCCATCCCCGCTCCCAGCCCCGCACCCTGCCCCGCTCCCATCCCCGCTCCCTGCCCCGCTCCCTGCCCCGCTCCCAGCCCCGCTCCCTGCCCCGCTCCCTGCCCGCTCCGCCTCGCCGCACGCCTTGCTCGGGAGAGGGGGAACGGCCGCGACCCCGGCGCTGGAGCAGGGGATCAGTCCCGGCCCCCGGGGGAGGGTGCTCCGGGGCGATAGGGCTGGTCCCAGCCTGCAGGGGCTGTCCCGAGGCAAGGAAAAGGTCCCGGGCGGGGGGTGGAATGCTGGGATCGCTTTTGGCCGCCCCCAGGTTCACACTCCCGCACTGTTACGCCCAAGCCCCTCGGGACGCCAGGGTCTGGCGCTGGGCTCTCTCTGCGCCCTGGGGTGGCACAGCAGCATCCCGGCAGCAGCTTCCCCAGGGAGGACAGGAGCAGGTTCCCCAGGGAAGACAGTCTCACTTCACTCAGAAAACGCCAGCAGCACCATGGTGCCTTCACCATCACCCTGTGTCCCCTAGAGCAGCCGTTGAGATGTCCTGCCCCTGGATGGGATAGCTGTGGGACTGAGAGGATTAAGACAACCCATTTGTAACCCTATTGTATTCCCCTTCATCCACTGCCCGGTGAGGGAACTGCCGAGCATCCCACGTCCCACAATATCTGTCCATCCGTCACACCTCATCTTTCCACTGTCCGATAGGGAAGCAGCTGGGCTGGAGCTCACAACACCCCTCCTTCCCCACGTGCTCTCCGCAGATCAGGCCAAATCCTGTCCTCTTTCAGGGCCTCTGTTGCAGCTGTGAAATGGGGCAGCAGTTCCCTGCTGCCTCTTGGGACCCCAATGGAGCTGAACCTTTCCTTGGCCAGTGGGATTCGGTGTCCTTGTGCCGCAGGGAGTGTTGTGTGGGCACGGGCAGCTTCCCCGAGTCCTGGTGATGCTTTTCCTGCCGAAGTCTGGACGGGGTGGATTTCAGGATTTGCTCTAGGATTTCAAATAGGTGGTGGTAGCCGAGCAGGACCTCTGCTCTGCTTTCCTGAACAGCCCCACACATGGGAAGCACCGCTTACTGTCTGCCCAAACGTGCTGCAGGGAAGATATTTTTGAGCTGTGTAGGAACTTGGAACCCACACACAACTTTTGGTTTCTCCGGTAACTTTAAAATGTCCATATGGATTTAAATCAAATCAAAGTTAAAAATAAATTCCAGTCTCTCCAAGACTGAGACCTTTTATGCCGGGGCTTACCTCTGAGCCAGCTGTGCAGCAAACATGGATGGAGAGGAGCTGTACCACCATGCAAGTCCCTGCCCAGAGGGATGGGGCTTTGGGGGAACAAGGGTGGAAATATCTGCCCCATTTCCCAGAGTGGGAAACAGGCCCTGTAGGGCATGTCACTCATGTCCCATCTCTGTCAAGTCAGTGACTTGCCAGGGCAGAGCCGGCAGTAGCGCCATGGAGGAGAGGGATCTGGTGCAAGATTTCCCCTGTGCTGGCTGAATGCACTGAAGCTGACCTCCCCTATGGAGGGAAGGCTGTCTTTCTCCCAGAAAGTGTGGAAATTATGCAGGCAGGAGAGAGGATGCAACCTTAACTCTAGGGAGGGTTTACTAGCTTGACCCCATGCCTTCTAACCTGGTCTTGGCTCTCCTGATACCCTGGAGATGTGGTGAGGAGCTGGCACCTCCACAGGGCTGTAGCAACGCCCTGGGGTGAAGCTGGCAGTGCCTGTGTGGGCTCTGTCTGCAGACAGGAGGGTTGCTGCTGGCACCTGCTCTTTGGCAGCTCAGCTCTGCTTGGGGTCAAGCATGAGCAGTTTGGGGTGTTCCTGCAGCTTTGGAGACCCCCATCCACCAGGATGTGTCAGAGTTTAGAGGAATCTGCCATGCAAGAGCTGTTAACCAAGAGAGGATTTGGTGTCAGGTGAGGTGGCAGCTCCAGGGTGTTCAGGGACAGCCCCACAGCAGCTCCAGGGTGTACAGGGACAGCCCCACAGCAGCTCCAGGGTGTTCAGGGACAGCCCCACAGCAGCTCCAGGGTGTACAGGGAGAGCAGTCAGTCCTGCTGCCTCCCTTCACTGCCCAAAATCACGGGTGAGAGCAATGTGATTCCCACCTGTGCATGCCCACAGAAGGGTTAGCACACCCACTTCCAGAAGGAGAGGGGCTGAGCAGGAAGCAGGACCCCCATCCGTGCTCAGGGTAGACACACTCCACGATGTCCACTCATTTTTAAATTTAAAAAGCTGTTGAGAATGAAGGTGCAGTGACAGTCCCCACCCCCTGCAGCATCTCCAGAGATGCCCAGCTGCCCTGGCTGTGTGGGCACGTGGATGTGTGTGTGAGAGGCCCGAGTGAATGAGGACTGCCTGTGTGTGAGCAGTGGGGAGAGCAGCAGCGCTCCCTGTGCAGGGGAACACAGAGGGGCTGTGCTGGGTGAGCCAGGGTGGACCCTGCCTGTGCTGACCCTTGTGGGGCCGGAAGCAGCAGTGCCTGCCTGGCTGCTGAGCCTGAGGCGGGGCACCCACCTGGTGCTGAGGAGGGAAATGTTTAGGTTACACACCAGGAAATTAAACTGGTCCATTTCTGGATATTTAGATGACGCTAGCGAGAAATAAAAGCCATCCATAAATTACATTATTCCTCCTGCCTCTAATGGCATGAGCAATTAGTGTGCAAGCAGCGCCCAGAGCCAGTGTCTCAGGACTGCTGTGGCCATGGCTCTCCATGCAGGAGAAATGGGAATCCAGAGCCACTTTGTCCCAAGAAATTCAGGTGCCACATCTCTGATCCTGCATGCCGGCAGTGTGAGAGGTGAGTGAGCTTGGAGAAGGGTTTCCCTCCCGCCTGATGCTCCACAGGGATGTGTGGGTGTCACAGCTGCCCTAGCTTCAGATCTGGAACAAGGGTGGGTGGCCTGGAACTTTTCTTACCCCATGGGACAAGCCCCTCCCAGCCATGCTGTATCCCATGAGTGGGACAGCATGTGCCAGCACAGGGTCCATATCCAGGCTATCTGGGGTGGGGCTTTGCCTTTTGGAAAAATGAGGGATTTATCTCCAGGGCTGTTGGGTCCCAGAAAAGGGTTAGGAGGCTCACTTTTCACCCTTGCTTTTTCACCCTTGCTTTTCTCCTCCAATTGTCATGATCTGGGGACTCGAGCAGCCGCTTTGCTCCACCCCAAAGGCAGCTGCAGCGTTTGCAGGGTTGAGCAATTGCTGTAGAGATCATCTGCAGAGCTTTGGGATGCTCCTGTCTCCAGAGGCACAGCTGATGGATGGGGACTCCCCAACTCCTAGCACTTCTAGCAGCCCACCCTGTGAGATGGAAGCCTTAGGCAGCAGCGTAGCAGCAGCACAGCATCTGCCTGAGCTCTCCTCCCCACCTCGAGGGAGGGTGTTTCAGAGGTATTTCTCCTCATGGCAGTAAGAAAGGAGAGGTGGGGTCAAGCTGTCCCCCACAGACACATCAGAGGGAGAACAGGCCAGCCGGGTCGGTGGGAGGACAGTGGGAGCAGGGTTCCAGTCCCTGCCATGGGGTAAAGCTGAGGAGCTGTGTCCTGGCAGTGCTGCAGGAGGGCCCCAGGTGATGGGCAGAGCCAGGGCTGTGCCAGGGGCTTGTTCTGCTGCTGGCAAACCCAGCAGCTCGTCGTGCCTGCTCACAGCCCCTGATCAGCCAGCTGGGGGAACATGTCCACCAGCTTGCCATGGCGTAGGACTTCATCTGCATGGGGCATAATTTATTCCCCAGAGTGTGGAGGAGGTGTCAGTGGTAGCCTATCCCAAATAATAGTGTGTGTAGGGGGAAGCACTGGGATCTGCAGCTGGAAGATGGAGTGACAGGATCATTAGGTGGGAGCAAGGGCATGGGCAGGCAGGGGCTGGCCAGGAGCTCAGCTGCAAGCGTGCATGGCAGGTTGTGTGCTGTGCCTGTGTGCTGGATGGATCCCAAGGAGGGGGACAGGGGTGGGAACTGCCCAAAACCAGCTCATCCACGTCCAGAATAAAGGCCCTTCTCTTGCCCAGTTGCTTTCTTGAGAACAGCCCTGCACGGCTACCTGCATCCCTCTGGTCGCTGTCAAGCGTGGGTTGTCCCCTCCTCCTAACAGCAGCCCCCAGGAGGGGTGACTGCCACCAGTGTCCTTCTCCTGGGTGTCTGACCCATGGGAACTGTG
The DNA here is from genome assembly GCF_028551555.1 of Melozone crissalis. Classification (NCBI taxonomy): domain Eukaryota; kingdom Metazoa; phylum Chordata; class Aves; order Passeriformes; family Passerellidae; genus Melozone; species Melozone crissalis. The sequence continues at coordinate 13,906,805 of NW_026535797.1, read as the reverse complement.
TTGCCCACCCACCTGCTCCCCTGCTAACCTGCCTCCCCTCCTGCTGCTGCCCCATGCAACCTCCTCTGCTTGCCACTCCTGCTCCTGCAGCCTGGCAGTGAGGCTGGGCTGGAAGCCACACTGACCCTCGAGGCAGGTCCCCGAGCTCCCAGGAGGTTCTCTGCCAGGGTGGGGTGCTGTAGGGCAGGGTGTCCCCTCGTGTGCCAGGTTAGGGGCTCCCGTGGGTCATCTCTGTGCCAAAGCGCCTGCCCTCGGTGGCTGCTGCACCTTCCCGGGGCGATGGGACTGCTGCCTGACTCTGCCTCATCTCCGTCTGCTGTCTCCCTCCTTCTGGCACCTCTACCCTCTTCCTCCTCCCTCTTTGCTGTCCTGGCTTGTCTGCAGCCCTCTGATGCTGCTGACTTCTCTCTCATGGGGTGTTGTGGCATTGCTGAGATCCTGAGGGTCCCTGATGGAAGGGATGCTGCTCCCAGCCACACACAGGGCAAGGAGCGTGTGAGTGATGCTGCTGGGTGCCACTGCTCATGGACAGGTTGGATTTCGCAGGTGGAAGGGCTGGAGCTGAGGTTTTGGCAGCTGCTGCTGCATCTTTGCAAGCAAAGGCAGGTTGGAGTCCATGGGGAATTGGTGGCACAGGATTAATTGACAGGATTAATTGACAGGAAGTTGCTGGATTTGGTTGGGCCGGTTAAACAGCTGATTTCTACAGATGCTGATGCATAATTCATGGATTGTTGCAACTTTGGCCAAGGGATACAGGTCCTGCTACACAGGGCTGGCCATGCCCAGCCTCTTTCACCAGGTCTGTGTCTGGGCAGAGAGTTTTTCCTCACCGTTGGCCATGTTACAACTGGAAAATGTCTCGGCTTTGTAGTGCTGTTCTCATACTGTGTGTTGTGCTGGAACCAGTTGCCCTCAGAGCTTTGGGAGCCAGTACAGGAGGAGGTTTGGTCCCTAGAGCAGACTCTGGTTTCTCCCAGCTGTTCTGGGTCCCTATGTCCCAGCTGGACCTGAGCTTCCTGCATTAACAGCCCGGACGTCAGTGGGTCACCCCAGCCCTGAAGGACAGGAGAGACCCCATTCATGGAGCTGCCTCTGCCTCACTCCTCATTAGTGATGTTTTCATTAGGGGAAGTGGTTTGGTTTTGTTTAAGCCAAATTGCTGTGCTTGGGAGATGATAAATCCATCTGCTGCAAATCGCTCTCCTGCCGCCGGATCCCAGCCCTGCTCTCTAATCACGCCGCAGATAAATGAGCCCTCAGTGAAACCAATCTCCCTGTCGTGCCTCGCCGGGGGGCTGAGCTGGGTGGTCTGATGCCATGGTGAGGGCTCTGCGTTGAGCTGGGGAATCACAGCCCTTCACTAACGCTGCAGAACGCTGAGGGTGGTTATTGCTGAGCAAGTGACCTGCTGGGGTTGTTGCGAGCAGCTTCTGTGGGAGCAAAGGGGCAGAGGAGCCCCTTTCTGTGGGGCGGGGTCTGTGGATGGGTGCAGGGGTCATGTTCAGCCCACTGTCCATGCCAGAGTGCTCTGCTGGCAGCTGGGGCTGGGTGCATGCCGTGCCATGGGGGTGAGTGGCAGGATATGGGGGATGAGCGACCCCGGTCCCAGCGATATTCCCTTTGAGGGCTTGGCAAATGTTCTGTGGCAGCCGGGCTCTGCTGGCTGGGAGCCTCTTACTGGGGTAAGAGTGATATGGGGGATGAGTGACCCCGGTCCCAGTGATGTTCCCCTTGAGGGCTTGGCAAATGTTCTGTGGCAGCCGGGCTCTGCTGGGCGGGAGGCTCTTACTGGGGCCCTCCTGTCCCCGAGCTGCCGTGGCTCTGGCTGCTTCTGGCTTTTAAGTTAACTTGTCTTCCTCTTCAAATGCAAAGGGGTGGTGCAGCCCCTGGGGAGCAGTGAGTGTAATTAGCTTGTTTGGAGACAGAGCCCTGCAGGAGGGAGCTGGGGGCAGGATGCTGCTGCCTTCAACAGGAGTTGGCAGAGATGGGGATGTGGAGGGCTGCCACCTTCACTGCCTCTGAACCTGGGCTGCCTTGAATGTTTCTCCTGTGGTCCAGACAGGGCTTGTCACCTATGGACCCTGCTGGGCAGGGAAGGCCCTCACTGCCATTGACGTGCACTTCTGTGTCTGTGCCTTGTGTGCCTCTCCAGCCCCTAAGGCTCAGCTCCATCAGGTTCCAGCCCCATTTTGGCAGGAAGCACTCCACTTTTGAACCTGTTGGGTTGGAGATCCCTTCTGTTTAGGGAGCTGGCACGTCTCCCAACCCCAGGTTGGTGTTGTCATTGATGCTGGGGACTCTGGGCCAGAAGGTCAATGTCCCATCCCTGCTGCTCCTGCTCACTCTACCTGGGGACATGGGGGGCCTTGAGAGGTCTGCAGGACATGCAAGCAGGAGCCCCACTCTGAGCATGTGTGATCACCCAATTCCTCCTCCAGCTTCATGCACAGTGAGTGTTTTAGGGGTTGTGCCCTGTGCCAGCGGGGGTAGTGCACACCCTGCCTGCAGACAAACGTGCTCTGCTTAGAGAGCCCTGGGCTGGAGCTGGGACGGGCAGATGGCTTTGTCCTGGTCAGAGGGAGGTGTGGGGTCTGGCTGCTCACAGAGTCTGTCAGGGACTGTGCTGCAGCAGCAGCAGTGCCTGTAGGAAGGCAGGGAACACTCAGAGCCCCAAGGGCTGGCAGTGGAGAGGGACAGCTTCACCCGAGGTCCCCTCTAGGGAGCAGGTCAGGGACAATGATGCAGTGACTAACTCAGAGGTGGGGTGGCAGCACAAATCTGCTGCCTTAGCTCTGCCCTGCAGACTTGAGAGCTGGATGGATTGGACACCCTGGTCTGTCCTGTTGTCCCTGTGAAACACATCCCATGGCAGTGACAGTCCTGCTGGGAAGGGGCTCTACAGTCTGAAGAAGAGGCAGACTTCTTGGCAGGATGCTACCATGAGAGACTGGCATGGCCTGTCACTGAGCCTGTGGGGCAGAAACTGGGACCCTGCTCCTGGCTTCAGGCACTGACCCCAGCAGCAGAGCAGAGATGCACCAAATCCCTTACCTGTCCTCTTCCCTGGACAGGTAAGTGGACACCAAAAAGTGCTTTTTAGGGATGGAGTATCATTGGTGATGGTCTGGCCAGGATGAGAGTCACAGGGAAGAGGGGTTTCCTTCACCCAGATGGGGAAGGTGTAGCCCTGTGGGATGCAGAGAGGCACCAGAAAACTCTCACACCCATCAGGAGCCTGGTCAGGGGCCAGGGAAGAGCCATCCGTGTGCTTTCACCAGTTCCTGCAGCCCCTGCAGTGGTGGGGTGGGATGGGAACTGGCCTGCTCGCTAACGAGATTAGACAGGCGAGCCATTGCTCTGGCCTTTGGTTAATCGCTTCTTCCGAGATTGAATTTTTAAAAATTGCATTGCTTACAGAAAGCCCCTGAATGGGTTTAAAGGCAATAATCCACCCAGCCCTCTGTCCCTGCAGGGCCCCCCTGGGCTGCTGGGCAGTGGGATGTTGGAGTTCCCGGTGTGTCTCCACAGGTCTCTGGTGTCCCCAGGAGGTGGCTGGCAGCACTGGCTCTTGACAGCTTCTGATTTATCCCAGGAGGGAATATGCATTAATTTTTAATGGTGTGATTTATTGAAGTCTCCAGAGGTGAGGGAGAAGGGACTGGGTCAGATGCCAGGCTCTGTACTGCAGCCCAGGTGACAGGTCCCTTTTGCCTCCACCTCCTGCTGCCTCAAGGGCCATCTGCCCATCCTGCTAGACTCCTGGGGGCATGCTGGGTTTGGGTGGCTCAGTGATGTGGTACAGCACCCCCAGCCCTGGTTGCACTTGGTTGAGGTCTTGTCTGACCCTGGAGCAGGGAGGGACAGCTGCTGGTGCCAGGTTCTGGGGTCGCAGCACAGGTGGAAAAGGGGTGTGAGAAAAGGGGCTTGGGCAGCACAGTAACAGATGTTCTAACATGCTGTGGTTACGACTGATCCCAGCATCTCTTGGAGGCATCTCAGCCCTCTCCTGAGCGGTGGGATCTGTCCCTAAGTGCCTCTCTCTTTCCCCTTCACTCTGCTTCTAGCAGTTGATCTTCTGAGCCCATCCCCAGCCCTCTGCTGATCATGCTGACCCAAACAAATTTCCCCTGAGCCCGCCCTCCCCATTTGCTTCCCCTCCATCGTGCAAAGTGAGTCACTCCCGGCACCAGGAATCATTCATGTCATTTCCCCCTTTGCCGCAAAGTCATTAATGCGAGTGGAATAATTTGTTGCATAACGGAGAGGATCAGCGGGAGCGCTGCTGTGGCAAGGAGCTCCTGGCCCTGGCCACCCCTGTCCTGGAGAGGGCAGCTCCATGGGAGGGATCCTGCTGGTCCCACAGCTGCACCAGGCTGGCAGCAGTGGGGTCGCATCCCTGAGGCATTTTTCCAAAAGCCATCAAGTCTTGCCTGAATCCCAGCCAGGGGGATGGACCTGTTTGTCACGGCCTTGGTGTCCGCTCAGCCTCACACACATCCTCTGAAAGGGACGTGTTCCAGCTCCCCCACAGTGGCACAGGCAAGAAGTGTCCCCTGCATTGCTCAGGGTGTGTATTGTGGCACTCTTGGTTCTGGCCACATCCCTGCCTCCTACCCACTGCAGCTCCTCTGAGCTCCCCATGCTGTGGGTGACACAAATGCTTCCCACAGCATCCAAATCCCTCCTGACTTCTTGCTCCAGACCTGGGGATCCCAAAGTGTCCCAGCAAGGGTGCAGGCAGCTCTGGAACAGCTCCCAGTGAGTTCCCAGCTGGCTGTTTTTGGTGTAAACCCAAGCACAGCTGGCAGACCTTGCAGCTTCCCAAGCAGAGGGCTGCCCAGAGGGGACTCCTGCCACCCCACCAGCCAAGGGGCTGAGAGCCTGTGCTCGAGGGATGCTCGCTGTGATTGTGGTAGATCCGGTGTCCCCCCTGCATCCTGAGGGGGAGAAGGGAAGGAACAGTGCTTTTGGTGATAAGAGCATTGTGGAGATTGCTCCTCCTCCCCAGGGTTAATTTTCTTCTATCCCACGCTTGGCCAGGCATTAATTTAAGGATGCTGTAATGGGAGAGGAGAGCATAAGAGGATTGGGCTGAGGGCAGGAGGATTTAACAAAGGGAAGGGATGTGGCTGGGGCTGGGGGCTGAACAGGCTCTGATGGGGCAGGATGGGCAGGGAATGCTGTGCTCTCCTCAGGGCTGGGATGGGCAGGGAATGCTGTGCTCTCCTCAGAACTGGGATGGGCAGGGAATGCTCTGCTCTCCTCAGAACTGGGATGGGCAGGAATGCTGTGCTCTCCTCAGGACTGGGATGGGCAGGGAATGCTGTGCTCTCCTCAAGACTGAGCCAACCTGATGTGTCCCAGCTGCCACTGTGATGGCACCCATGGCACCCTCCAACAGGGAACATGGAGTGAAGCTTTTCCCCTCCTCAGGGAGAGCTGCTGGTGGCTGGGGAGGGACAGGGCTGTGAGTTGCTTGTGTGCACTGTGGCCGTGCCTCTTGTTCCACCGTCTGTGCTTTGTGTGAGACACCAGGCAAGGTTCAATCCCCAGCCTGGAGTGACCCAGCAGGAGAGCATCGTGCCTGGATGGGGGGAGTGGGGGGAAGGAGCAGGCAGAGCCCCTTTGGGTGCCATGTCCCAGCTGGGACTTGGTGCCCTTGGCTCAGCTGGGCAGCCAGCCCCTCAGTGCAGGGGCTGCCCTGAAGCAGAAAGGGGAAGAAGGAGATGGTGTTTAATATTTCCAAGTGACACACTAAAAACCTGCTGTTCCTTGGGACTGGTCATCCCCCAGCATCCCCCAGGAGGGGCTGGCATTGGGGCCATCCCACTGCAGAGTAAGCTGGAGGGAGAGGCTCTTTTGGGACCACATCCATGGAGGCAAAGGAGCCTTTTCTCCTCCATCCCTCACAGACTCCAGAGTCTCACCTCTGCCCTGGACCACAGTGCCAGCACAGGGATGTGGGTCCCAAGGGATTGTGGTGTCCCCCCAGCCCCACACCATCCTGTGCCTCCCTCAGCACTGTTTGTTTCCTCAGCCTGCCCTGCTGTAATTGCAACCTGCTGTCACTCTCTGGGTAATACAACTTCTCTTTTATCATTGCTTAATTAAATACTAGGGAAGTGAGGGGCTGGTGACCCCTTGTTTGCTGGGATGAACAGCCCAGTGGCACTGAGGAGGCCTCCTGGAGCTGGCAGAGGAGCTGGGTGGGGATGGCTGTGCCCTGGCCTGGACAACAGGGCTGAACATGGGGTACCTGCATGCCCTTGGGAAGGATGAGGTGCTGACTCTGTTGTTCATGGCACAGGATCTCTGGCACAGATGTTTCCAGGCCAGCCCTGAGGAAGTGCCCTGGGTGTGACCACTGACACCTGTCTATAATTCTCCCCTCAGTTTGGAGCCTTGCCCATTACCAGGCTGGGAAGAGTGTGTGGTCAGGGTGCCTGCTGCCAGGCCAGCCACCTCTGCCTGCAATGAGCTGGTGCTAATGAGGGTCCCTGGCAGCTGCTGCCAGGTCAGTGGTCTCTGGCAGAGTATCTGCCAGGCTGTCCCCATGAGAGCAGACACACGGGCCCTGCTCAGCAGAGCATCCTCGGTTGTGCTGTTGGTCCTCAATGCAGACGTGGCTCCCTCTGCTCAGTCTCCATCCCTTCCTCATCCCTGAGCTCTCTGCCTTTGCACCTTCCCCTGAGGCTGGTCCCAGTTTGGGCACTGTCACTGGTGCACCTCCAGGTACTGCCCCTGTGCCTTTCTGCTCTGGGTGCTCCTTATTCCCCATCACAGCCACCCCACAAGCAGTTGCAGCAGTGGAGATGGGTCTGTTACCACATCCTCAGGAGCAGGATGTGGCCCTGTTTAAAACCACATGGGCTGGGGTGGTAGGAGTACTCCCCTGGGCACTGCTCATGCTGCTGTGATGGATCAGGGAGCAGGTGCAGACCATGTCTGACTGGGAAATGCCCCCACTTGAACAGCCCTGGCTCTTGGGCTCCTGGCTGGGAAACCATCAGTCTGGAGCTGGAGCAGGTTTAGGGGCACTCTGGGTCTTTGTGGCAGGATGTTGTGGGGAGCTGAGTTCCGTGCTGATGTAGGGGTTGTGTGCAGATGTGGAAGCATGGGATGACCTGCAGGCTCAGGGTAGCTCTCCTCCTGGTGTGCTGCCCATGCTCACAGCCTGTCCCCCTGCCTCCCCGGGATTTGCAGCTCCAGGCTCGATGTGCACAGATCAAAGCCCGGGGCCATCTCTCATCTTGGCTTACCCGGGTCCCGCCTGCCCCCAGCCCGGAGTTCCTGCGGGGGAGGTTTGGAGGTAATCCCTGCAGACTGGCTAATTACAGAGAACCTCTCACTTCCTGGGAACCACGGCAAATTGTCCCTCGAGCCCTGGCAGCAATGGTACAAATCTTCCACTAATTAGACTTGAAAGTCCTCCCGTGAGCTCAGACACAGGATGGATATTTGATTATTAACATATTTATTTCTGAATCTCTCAGCAGGTCTTGCACTGGAAGCTTGTACTCCCCCTCCATAATTGCCAGGCACATTTATTCCTATCAAGAGTGCCTGGGGGCTCCAGGGAGGGGATGCTGCTCAGGTCTGTGTGCTCATTTTTGGGATTGTCTCATTAAGATGTGTAGAAGAAAAGCTGCTGATGCTGAGAAGTCTTAGGCAGGGGCAAGGCTCTCAGGCTCTGCCCCATGCCTCCCAGATGGGATGCTCCTGACCCTCCTGCCCAGCTGGGAACCCAGGGATATCTTCACATGTGCTCCCAAGCACAGTGGGCAGGCAGAGGAGGGATGAGGATGGCCCAGTGGTGCAGGGCTGGTGCTGGGCACCACAGCCCAACACAAAGCTGTGGCCCTGGCACCTCCAGGGAGAGCATCCCTCCCTCCAGTGGAGGCAGACAAACTGCAATGGAAACACTGTCTCTGAAACAACTGAAAATAGCTTTCCTGTCCCCAAAATGTCAGTTTAAAAAGGCAGTATTGGGGCCCCCCCGGGTTGGCAGTCACCTGAGCGGTGCCCTGGAGATGCTGAGTGGGTGGCCCTGCTGCCCCGTGGGGCAGAGAGCAGCAGGGTGGAAGGCTGAGCCATCCCTCAGGGTGCAAGTGGGGAGAGGGTCAATGCTGGCATGGGGGGCCATTAGCCCAGCCGTGGGGATGTGCTGTGCCTTGGCTTGGGCTGCAGAAGGGCACAGGTGGGCTGTGGGCTGTTGGAAGGGCAGCACTGACCTCGTGTGTCTGCCCTGCCCTGAGCCCCCCAGGTCCACCCAGCCACCTCTCCAGGGGCCTCAGGCCAGTGCTGGGGTGTTGGCATGGGGACTCCATGGGCTTGGTGAGGAACCCTGGGTCAGGACCTCAGCCCCATCTCCACACCACTTTGCCCTCCCACCCGGCCTCGTTGCTGTGTCTCCCTGAGCCGAGGGCACGCTCCTCGTTACAGCTCTGCAGTTATTAATAGCAGCAAACACTCCCGGTGCCTTCAAGCCACGTCCATTCTGGGGGAGATTCCTGCCATTTGAAGCATCTTTCCCCTCTGGGCGCCTTATCTCCCTGTCCCAGCTGTGCAGGCTGCGTGTGCGGAGCCCCTGGCTGAGCGGTGGCGCCAACAGCCCGTGTCACTCAGTGTGACAGCGCCTGCCTGGGTGACACAGGGGGTCCCACTCCCAGCCCAAGGCAGGCTGAGCTGCCTGAGCACGTGGGAGCCGAGGTCGTGTCCCAGCCTGTTCCCACTGTGCTTCCTCCTGTCACCCTGCCGAGACAGATCTGTCGGTGGCCAAGCGAGCGCTGATTGCGAGGAAATGAGCCTGGTGCCACCTCCAGTTTGCTGGAGCCCAACCTCTGTGTGATTGCACAGAGCTCATTAATCTGCCACCATCGCTGTGGCTTGGCATGGGGCAGTGAGGGTGGCAAGGCTGCAGAGATGCTGAGGACCATGTCCTCTCTGGAGCAGGCTTGGGAGCAGGGCTGGCATCACCTGGGACCAGGATGAGATTTTTCTCAGCTTCTCAATTCAGGAGACCCTGGTGATGATTGGAATGGTTGCTGGAAAGGGACTGGAGCTAGAAATCGCTGCTGATTTTCATGGGGTGCCATGGGCATGGAGTAAGGTGGGCATCTGAGGGGCAGAGAGATGCTGCTTTGGGATAAGGAGGTGCTGTGTCTGTGCCGTGCCCCAGTGTGAGCTGTGCACCCCTGTACAGCAAAGTGCACACTTGTGAGGGCCACGCTCTTTGGAGCCCCTGGGTGCTGTGCTGCCTCACTGCCTGATACGCCCTGGGTGCCCCCAACACTGCTGTGCTTTTCAGACACAAAAAGCTCTGAGATGCCCCCCGATGGTCCAGGCAGGTTATGGTTCTACTTGCTCACAGCTGCTGTCTCGATGTGTCAGCCCTATAACCAGGGCTGGGTTCAGCTCCTGGCTCTTCTCCTTTCGCTGTGCTTCTGTTTCCCTGCAGCTCTGGCGCAGTTCTCTGCCCTCCTGTTGCAGGACATGCAGATGCTCGGGGTGCACCCCAGGAGCCGGGCCGGGGTTGATGGAGCCGTTCCCCCTCCTGTTCACGGGGTCAATGAATTATTCATTCCCTGGCAGGCGGGGCGTGTCTGTGGCCGCCTGTGTGATGCCAAGGGGGCCGACATGCCGCCGAGCACAGAGAGCTTTTCTGTGTAAATACCTAAAATATTTAGCAGAACTGACGAAAAAAGATTCGGCTTGGGAGCATTCAGTGTCTCAGTGTAATCTGGATGCCTGAGGGCCACCACGAGGGTTCTGGGGCTGATGGACACGCCAGGGTGGACCCTGTGGGGCTCTGACTTTCATCTTGGCTTGATGCACACCACCCAAGCTGGTGGTGGAGTTTGTGTCTGTTTGTCCGTTCAGCCACCCATCTGTTGGGTCTTTCATTTTGTCTCTGCCATCAGAGAGTGGGGTGCCCCATCCCTTCCCTGCATTGCAGGGATGCTTTGGCATGTGCCATCCCTAGCTGGTGCCACAGAGCCAGGCTGCTGCCCCTCACCTGCTGCCAGGTGGGCGCTGCAGGGCCAGGAACCAGCCCGGCACAGCGCTGGGCTGGGCTCCTTCCCTGGCAGACAGATCACGTCACATGCATTTTTTAGCAAGATCCACCGGCTGAGAACGAGCTGAGCTGTCATTGCACGTTTGTGATCAAAGGCAGACGTGCCCTGGCAGCCAGGGGAGAGTGGCCCTGCGTGCCATTCCTCTCTGTCACAGTTTACTGGGCACAGCAGGTTGGGGACCCAGCCGTGTCACAGGTTGCAGGTATGTGCCCCTGCCTTCCTGAATGTGCCAGGATGGCCAGTGCCCTCCTGCCTGCTGAGGTTCAGTGACTCCTGACCTGAACAGCTAGGGATGGGTGCAGTTATGGTGCAGAGCTGTTGATGGAGTTATGCTTCATGCACAGTCCTACATCCCAAAAATTGCACCTTCTGCTGGCAGTCAGAATGAGGTGGGTTTGCTGGCAGCAAAGATTGGGCTACAAAAGGCTTTGTGCATGTCCTGGGATGTGTTTTAGGCCAGGTTTGCAAGGGAGCAAGCAGATGTAAGGGGTGCAGGGAGCTGTGGCCAGCTCTGGATGGAAAAGCACATGGAGCCAGCTGGCTGTGACAATGTAGGGCTGCCCTGCGATGAAGCCTGGGCTGCTGGCAGCTTTTCCTTGGCTTTTGCAAGCTCGTCCTTTCATGGATGCTCTCAGAGCCTTGGCAAGGTAGGAGCTGAGTTCTGGCCCAGGATCTGTGCATCCCAGGGCCAAGCCGCGTGGCCAAAGGCAGGAGGGGCTCACGGTTAGAGCACGCAGCTCCTCCCAGGCCGTGTGCCCCGCTCCGAGCCTTCCTCCGCCTCCTCGCTGGGTCTGCTGCTGCCCCCCGGCCGCCCCGGTGCTGCGGTGGGTGCCTGCGGTGTGCCCGTGCCTGTGCTGTGTGTTTCCCTGTGCAAGCGCAGCAGAGCCCTGGGGCTGCGCTTCGCTGTGACAGCACATCCCATGTCAGACCCGCTGCAAATCCTGACTGCTAATAGCTATGCAAATTACCTCATTAGCTGCTTTATTTATTTTCTCTGGCATCACGTTTTCAGCACTTCCCCCAGGCCCGGAGGCTGCGGTTTCCCTGGGCTGGGAGGAGGCAGGAGGAGAGCAGCAGCACGCAGGGCTGGCTGGGCCGAGCCTTCCTCTGCTGGAGGCAGGGGTGTTGGGATCCCACGGAGCCACCCACCCCGAGGTGGTGTATCTGGAACAGAAACTCATGGCTCCTGAAGTAATCCCTGCTGCTGGGATGCCCACCTCCTTCTCCCTCATCGTGTCCTGGCTCTGGGGTGAGTCCTGCTGAGCTCTCCCTCCAGCCAGGACCTGCTCTGCCCCTGCCAAGCAGCTGTGGGTCTGGCATTGCTGGGATGTGTATGCCCTCCATCTGAAAAAAAAGTGAGTTTGAATTATTTAGAGAGAGAACAGAGCATTTGCTCAGGTGCTCTGGACCTCAGTGGTGGGCTGAGGCTTGGCACAGGGTCGCAGGATGTCCTGCATCCTTCCAACTCTGATTATCCTTCCTTGGTATGGAAATTTTCCTCCTTCCCGCCCTGATTGCCCTTCCTCATTACTGGAAATGTGCCTCCCATGCTGACAGCCCTTCCTCCCTGAGAGAAATGTTGGCATCTGCTTTCTGCCAGCCACAGGATGACTCCAGAGAGCTCACAGATGCCCTGGCCAAGGTGGCCCTGGGCTGGGGCCTTTCTCTGCTGTTGTCCCTGAGGGCTGTAGCCCAAGCTGAAATACTTTGAAGCCCGGGCACCATCCAGGGCTGGCACAGGCACAAAGAGTCTCTGACCACCAGCCCAGCATGGTGCCCCTTGGTGATGTGCCTGTCACATCCCTGTGACATTCTGGATGGTCGGCACATCCCTACCCATGCTGGGTGTGCCTGCAAGCTCTGCTCGTTCCTGGCTGCATTTTCTAAGGGTGTCTATGTGCCCACGACATCCATTACAGTGAATCAGGCTTTGCATGGACACCAGGGGACCCACACACTGGTGTGATGACTGGTATAAAGACCTTGATTCAGCCACTCCATGGGCTTGTCAGTGCCATGCTGGGCTGCCTGCAAGCATTATGTCTTCTCCCCCATCCCCTTCTGTTTATCTTTTATTTCCTCCCTTCTCTTGGCGGCTGTGCTAATGAATATTTCATGGCCGGGAACCAGCGTGAATTCCCCCGGCAGCTCCCTGCGCTCCCTCGCCAGGTACAGCCCGAGAGTCGGTGGCTGAGGAAGGATGGATCTGCCAGGAAGCATCTCGGCAGGAGAGGGCCCGGCTAGGGAAGGAAGCGGTGGCTCTGCTGCGGGCAGGTGTGCCGTGTCCCCCGCCTCGGCGGTGTTGTCGCTGTCTCTTCAGCCTCCGAGGGACTGCAGGGGACCGCGGTGGCCGCACGTCCGTGGTGGCCGCATGGCCTTTACGGTTCCCGTGCATCCTCTCACACGCGTGCAGGGCCACGCTCCGACACAACAACACGTGTCCTCTGCTGTCCCCCGTGTGCCATCGGCTGCCACAGCCGTCTGAGCGAGCCGTGTCCCCGGCTCACCTCCCGCCGCTCCGCTGCGCTGTGCCGGGGCTCCTCTCAGCGTCGGGCGGCGGCACCGCGGCCACACGGAGCGAGGGACGGGGAGCGAGGGGCGGGGAGTGTGGGGCACGGAGTGTGGGACAGGGAGTGAGGGGCAGGGAGCGAGGGACAGGGAACGAGGGGCACGGAATGTGGGACAGGGAGCGAGGGGCAGGGAGTGAGGGGCACGGAGCCTGGGCAGTCCGTGTCCCCACCCATGACAGGGAGTGTCTCACGGCCTGTACTGCCCGTCCCGGCTCCTGTGCTTCCAAGCCGGGGTGTCCCAGCACAGCCCCCCGGCAGCCATGGGACTGGGGCAGGGAAGTGCAGGACAGTGTTGTTCTTCAGTCTCTCTGAATTTGCTCTTTATCCCCTAAGCCAGGCTGGCCCCGGTGCAGGCTCGGCATTAGGAAGTGCGGGCAGTGTCTCTCTTTGCCAGGGTCGAAGCACATGGAGGGACCACGTGCGGGAGCTGGAGGCAGAGCCCGGAGCCACAGCCTTCCTCCTTCCCATCGCTGCAGCTCCAGCAGCGGTGTGTCCCCTCTGGGGGCCCAGCAGATGCTCTGGGGACACAGGCTGACACGAAGGATCTTTTTGGGAGATAATTTCCTTTGCCCACAGTGAGGTACTGTGGGGAACGGAGCTCACCTGGGGCTGCAGCTGGGGCAGGGTGGGGCAACCACTGCCCTTCTTAATCAGGGACCTGGTCTGAGAGAACCACAGGCTGGGCTGTGGGGCAGCAGGATGCACCCTGCAGTGCACCCGTGGGTGGATGTGACCCAGGTGGGGTCTTTAGCAAGAAAAGTTGTGTAAGGGTGGGCTCAACAGCCCTGCCTTGTGGCTTGCTTTTGATTTGTGCTGAATTCCTACTCAGCTTTCCAGGGAGGAGCAGGATCAGTGACCAGGGTGGCCAACATCTGCTGATCTGGAAGGGACTGGAGGTCCCCTGTCCTGCATGCCATCACGGCCAGGGGGAACAGGGTTAGGGTTAGGGTTGGGACTTGCATGTCTCACCCACCCGGGACAAGCTGGGATGGAGCAACTTTCCCTGGCAGATGGGAGCTGGCTGCCACGCAGCTGGATGGTGGGGCTTGGGATGGATCTGCAAACTTTGTGTGCTGCCGCGTACTGTGGGCTCTGGCACCCTCCTGTGGCTGTTGTGTCGCCTGTCCTGTGTCCCGCGGGCCTTTGGGATGCTGCCGCTGCCATGGTCTGGTGTGTGTGCTGGCTGGTCCCCGTAGCACTGGGGACACCGGGTGTTTACAGGATCTGGCCTTGTATCACACAGCTCATGGGACCTGGTCGCTGCAAGAAACTATTCCCATTGTGTTTGTGTTGTGGGGCTGAGTCAGGGGCAGAGCTCCTGGGTACTGTAGACAGGATGAAGGTCCTAAACCCCACACCTGTTCCTGGAAGGTGCCAGGAGTGGGCTGGGCACTGCTGGCTCCCCAATCTCTGAACTTTCAGCTGGGGGCAAGAGGTTCACAGGGATAGATTCAGTCAAGGTTTTGCACTCACAGATTGTCTCTACATCTGTGTCTCTGTGTGCTGAGCAGCCCAATCTGCCTCAGCTGGCCTGGGCTGGCCCCTTTCTCTTGTGAGGTTGGTGTCCCTAGCAGCCCTTCCCTGGCCTGGGGCTTTGTGGATGTATTATTAAAGGGTTGCATGTCTCTGCTGTGCTGTGTGTTGTGCCTTGTTTAGGATCTCTCCAAACCTGGCTCAGCTGTGCAGTGGCCAGTGCAGCATCCCCTGCTGCAGGTCCCCTCCCCCTCGGACACTGTCCTGCTGTGACATGGTGTGGGGACACTGTTGGCCCCGTTTGCAGGGCCACAGCCTGTATAAGAGAGGGGGCTTGGTTTGGAGGGGATGGCCATTCTTTTGGGGAGCAGGAGGTGAGGCTCCCCTGTGCCAGCCCCACAAGAGGGTTGGTGGGAAGTGGTGGTGCTCTTTCCCCTTCCCTCTGGACTCCTTCTCGAGGTATTGGTGGGGACTGGACAGTCTGGCTGTTCCTGGCTGTATCATGGCTCCACCCTCTTTTCCATCCCTCAGGGAACAGAAGCTGTAATTTCCATCAGGTCCCTTTTTGTTCACTTCCTTCCCTATTAATAAGAGATGAAATTTATGAGATTATGGAGTCTGGATGGATTCAGAACTGATAGAATCCTGCTGCTGTGGGGTGTGAATGCACTGAAGAGACAGAATACAGCTGAGAAGATGGTACCTAGGGGAAGGGATGTTGTCTTGAGGCTGCACAGACCGTCTCAGGCTGGCTCTGGGAGCAGGGAAATCCCACTGCCACCACACTCCAGTCTGTCTGCTGGCTCTGACATACTGTGCAAGTCAGCAACTTGCTGCCAGCTGAGCTTTGGAGTGAGCAGCTCGTAGCCTGGGTGGTCTCAGAGTCTGACTCGTCTTCCTCCTACCCTTGCATTCATCCTTGTCTCCTCCCCTGTGTGGAGCCAGCAGGAGTGGATGCTTGGAGATGCAGGACACTTGCAGTGATGAAGGACGGATGCCCAGGGATGCAGGATGCTCACAACACTTGACTGTGGGAGTGGGTGGCTCCTGCTCGAGGATGCAGGATGCTCTCGGTGCCGGCTTCCCTCCGGAAGGAGCATCCTCGAGAGGCGGCCCTGGGATGCAGCGGTGCCTCATTGGTCAGCGGGACCTGTGGAGTCTGCGGGTTGCCATACCAACCTGCCTCTGGTTCCCGGCCAGCCGGGGCGTGAAGTGCCGGGTCGAGCCGGTGCCAAGGGGCGGATCAGGAGCCGGGGGCAACCCGAGGCTCTGCCGGCCGGGGAGGCGTCCATCGGCCTCTGCCGGAGGACTGGCTGGCACCGCCGGGCTCCCCGGCTCCCCGCATCGCCCCGACGCTGCTCCCCGCAACTTTGCGGCCGGCGGGAGGGCACGGCCCGGGGGGCGAGCCGGGACATCCCGCTCCCTCTCTGCAGCCCCGGGAGGGGCCCCGCCGCCCAGCTCCGTGTCCCGCTGCCCTCCCGCACCGGAGCATCCCCGCGCAAAAGTTCCCGCTGCCCTCCCGCCGCCGGGAGCGGGGCCGGCGGTGCCGCGCTGCCGCTGCCCGCCCCGCAGCGACGCCGATGCCCGCAGGCTCGCTCCGGGCACAGCGGCTCGGGGCTGCCCCGGGCATCGCCCGCTGCTCGCAGGAGCCGGGGGCTGCCCGGCGGCCGGGAGGGGGTGCGGCTGGGTCCCTCCCCAGCGCTGGGAGCTGGAGCCATGAGCCACTGCCAGCAGCGCTGCAAGAGGCAGCTGGGCCGGGTGATCCGCTTCTTCTACCAGTTTGTCACCGGCACTCTCTCCCAAGGTAGGTACCGTCCTGGGGGACGCGGGGTCTCTGTTCTGTGGCTGGGGATGTCTGTCTGGTGAGCTCTGTGTGGTTATTTGGGGAGGGGAGAAATGCTGCTTGGAAATGCTGGTGGAGGGGTTGCACTGAGCTCCGTGTGGAGCAAAGCTGGAGATGGCTCCAGGAGGCAACAAAAGCCCCTGAAGGCCCCTTGTGGACCTGGGGTGAGGGGAGTGTTTTATTTGGGGAGGGGACTGATGCAAAGTGGAGCATGAAAGAGCTGCTGTACAAATAAATTGCAGCTAGTCTGGTGGTTCCTGACATGTCAAGGAATCTGACTCCTCTGGGGCTGGAGCCAT
The DNA here is from genome assembly GCF_028551555.1 of Melozone crissalis. Taxonomy (NCBI): domain Eukaryota; kingdom Metazoa; phylum Chordata; class Aves; order Passeriformes; family Passerellidae; genus Melozone; species Melozone crissalis. The sequence goes on along the minus strand of NW_026535797.1, from coordinate 13,890,541 downwards.
GCCCTCCATCTAGCTGGACAAAGACGGATGTGCCCTGGGTGTGCCCCACGAGCCAGGGCAGGGACACACCCTGGTGCCTGCATCTGCTGGTGCTTTTGTCCTGGGATGCTTGGTCCTGGGGACAGAGCTGTGTGCTCCTGGTTTGATGTCACTGCCATGGCAGGACCCTCAGCCCTGTGCCAGCCCCTGTACTGCCCAGAACCTCATCCTCTGGGTGTGAACCCAGCACCACCTCCTAAACCCAGTGGGCATATCCTGGGGAGGTCATCATGGGCCTGTGTGTGCTGGGAATCTGGGTGCCCTACTCCCACCCCTGTCCTTGCGTCCCTGTGCAGGGACAAAGTTGGCATCCCCATGGCCTTGCCCTACTGAGGACCACTGGGCTGCCCCTCTGGGTCCCAGCAAGCCGGGGAGGGATGCACCATACTGTGAGTGCAGGGAAAGCCTTGTTAGGCCAGTGTGGCAGCGTCACGCCTCAGGGCAGGGCTGGGACTTGCACTGCTCCTGCCAGGACTCAGCCTGCCTGGAAAACCCCTCCCAGGTTTTGTCCCCTCCTTGCCTGGGGAAAGCCCTGGGTCTCCACAGCCTGTGCCCGTCCTTGGGGCCAGAGAAAGGCAGGAATAGCGTGGAGCCCTTGGCACAGCCAGGAGGATGGGATGTGGGAGCAGTATGTGACCTGTGAGCTGTGCCCAGCTGGCATGCTGCCTTCCTGCCCACAGGCACCCAAGCCCTGGGATGGAGGCTCCTGGTCAAAGCAGGGCACAGTCCCCAGGCTCAGCAGCATGCCAGGCTCTGGAGGCTGGGTGTGCCACACGCAGTGCCGGCTCCATCCCCGCTAGCTGGCTCCACTGGGCACCAGCCAACTTGCCTGGAGTGGAGGGGCAGAGGATGAGTCAGCTGAGTGCGGCCCAGGGCATGAGGAGCAGAGCTGCAGGTGATGGAGCAAGGAGGGAATGGGACCTTGGGATGCTCCTAAACCCCATCACCTGCAAGGATATCCTGCAGGTCCTTCTCCCTGGGCTTTACAGCTGGGTGCTGTGGCATTGGGACTGTAGCAGGTGTCTCCTGGGACTGGGTTTCTGGAGTGACCATGTGTGGTGCTGTGCAGGACCAAGGGCTCTCCCTACAGCCCTGCTGGGAGTGCATGGGATTGGGATGGGCACAGAGGGCATGGCTGGCTGTGGGGCACCCTCACTGTCTTCTTGGTGTCCTCCCAAGCTCTGAGACAAGCCCAAGTGGGGTGAAACCCAAAGCTGGGCAGCTCTGAGTTGGGTGTGGGATGTGGGGCTTGCACAGCCTTCTCCCCTCTGCAGCTCCCCTCCTCCCCAGCTGCTGCTCTGATCCTTGGGTCACCAAGATGCTGACCCCTCTCTGGCTGTTATCCTGCCACCTTTTGGGGGGCAGTGACCCCCTGTCCTTCCTGCAGAGGTGAAGCAGGTCTCCTGGAGCTCACTGCAGAAGGCACTGGGTGCTTGACCAGGTGGGCCTGGGGCAGGGGGCCCCTGGCTGGGTGTCCGGGGGAGCTGGCCAAGGACGGGTTGCCAGAGAGGGCAAAGAGAAATGACTCAATCAATTAACCAGATTAAAACTGTGACTTCACCTCCCAAAAATAGCGTTTCACCAATATTTTAATGTGCTTATTAATAATCTGCTCGCGCTCTGATTAGCAGCAAGGTAATAAGGGATCAGCTTTAACCTAAATTTAACTCTCCCTAATGGATGATGGCCCCGAGAACCAAAAAAAGGAGAAATTCCTCTCCATCAGGCTGGCCCCCCAGCAGGTCAGGAGCACCTGAGACCTGGGCAGCAGCTGCCCAGCTGTGCCCAGGGACCATCACCTCACTGTGGCCCAGCAGGTCCCGTGGCACATTTTGTGGAAGCAGTGTCCTGACACCCTGCTGCACTGACTGAAGAACACTTTAGGGGCAGCCACAGGGGTGGCTCTCAAGGAGGGCAGATCCTGGCCACAGTCAAGGTGCATGGTCCCCTCCTGAAGAGACAGGTCCCTTGACAATGGGTGATTTCACTGCTCCATCCCCATCTGCTCCATCCCGCAGTGGGGGACAGTTCCCCAGCTGCTGGTAGTGCTGGGAGGATGGAGACAGGGACCAGCCACCTGATGGCTCTGGGTGGGCTTGTGACATGGAGCTGCTTTTTGGGCAAGAACCCCCACTGCAGGGGTTATTTATACACCCCCCAGCAGGTGGCTGGCAGGGTGTTAAATTTAGCAGTGTGGCAGGGCTGTGCTGCCGACAGCACTGGGGAGCCAGGGCAGGGCTGGCTGGGTGGGGGATGCTTTCAGTGTCAGTGTCACAGCCCAGAGTGGGACAGGCAGCAGGGGCTCAGTGCCAGCCTGGCCTGCCTGGTCCTGGGGCCATGTTACAGGGCCTGCTGCTCTCCCCAGTGCTGAGCCATGGGCACGTGCCAGGGCCACTTTGCCATCCTGTCCTGTGTCACCTGTGGATCCCCAGAGCCGTTGGGGAAGAGGGGAGGGAGGAAAGGAGGGATGGATCTGCATGCTTGGATTCTGCTCCCTGAAAGGGGCACAGCTGGGGTAGTGCTGTACTCCTCACACAGTGGGGTGGCCACAACCCCTGCCTGTGGGTACAGGATAGGGATGGGACATCTCATATGCAAAGAGGGTTTGGGATGGAACACTTGGGTCTGGTGTCTTCCTCAGCCCTATGTCCCATGGGACAGCAGGTGGGGCCAAGTGCTGTGCAGGGGCAGAAGTGTCTCAGGCACGGGTGCAGTTAATCCAGTTTGGTTTGGGATCTGTGAGTGAGTGTGCCCAAACCCACAGTGGCACTAAATGCACCTGGCATCATGGAGCAGGAACCAGGCTGGTTGTATCTGACTCCAGGCTGAGAGAAACAGATGCTGATCGCAGGCATCTCTGGGGAGTTGCTGTTGTGGGACACAAGGAACAGGATCCAGAGAGCCAGATCTGGGAGCCAGACCCAGCTCTCCAGGACGGCAGAACTGCAGAGACACCTTCCTTCAAGTCCTCGTGTCTGGAGCAAGGACAGACACAGGCATCAGCAGAGATCCTGGCAGCATCTTTCCCTAGGGAGCCCTTTTTCCAGGACTCCCAGCTTCACCTGAGGTGTGGCAGCAAAGAGCTGAGCCCTGAGGACCCCAAGATCATCAGGGAACTCAGAGCAGCCCTTGGGCTGTGGTGATGCCTTGCTGGCCCCACGGCACCGAGACACAGCCACATGTCTAACGAGCCCCGTCTGTTCTCTGCCCCCTGCCTCCTTCTCCTGGCTGATGGTGCCACTCTCCCCCCGGGCCAGGAGGGTTATTTTTAACTGTTTGCCATGTGCTGTCTGAGCACAATTAAGGTAATTGGTTTGGGAGCCTGGCTCTCACACAACGCTCCCAATTACCTGCCTGCCTGCCTGCCCGTGCGGCCCCCCGCCTCCCTGCCCGCGGTGGCCGCTCCTCTGGCGGGGGACAGGGCTGCCCCAGATAGCACAGCGGGGCACGGGGCATGGAGCCATGGAGAGGACATCCCTGCACAACGACAGCCTGCTCTATGCCTCCCTGATTGCCATCCTCCTCCTCATCTCCTATTGGTTCACCACCCGCTGCTTCAAAATCATCAGCGGCATTGAAGGTACGGGCTGGGGACGTGGGGGGGACAGGGTGGCCTGGCCCGGCCACTTCCACAGACCAAGCAGTGAGATGGGCCACATGCTTGGTGTGGGAGAGGTGCACTGGGGACTTCCTCTCTGCCTCTCTGGGAGAGCTCCATCTCCTCAGTGACTTCATTAGTTCCTCCTGGCCGTGGTCCTGCTCCTGTGTGTGAGAGCAGCCGGTGGCAGCCCGGGGCTGAGCTGTGGCTCAGGGCTGTGTCCAGCACTGCTCCGGGTCCACCATGCTGCTGGTGTCGAGGTGCTGCTGCCCCTCGCTGTGGGATGGGGATGCAGATGGACTCTCTGGAGCCTCCCACTCTTGTAGGGTGCCCAGAGCTCATGCTCGGGCGTCAATCTGTGTTTTGGGGCTCTGAGTCCCTTTGGGTGTGACCCACATCTTTGGTGCTCATCTGGTGTGTTGGGGAGCTCTGGGATGTGGCAGGGGTCCCACTTTCCCCAGTGAAGGGTCTCTCCAAGCCCCATTGCAGTGGGATGTGAGTGCCAGGGGTTTGCAGGGTGAGACCCCAAGGCAAGGAGCAGGGCAGGAGGGGTGAAACTGGCCTCACGTGTCTGGGGACGTGCAGAGCCTCTCCTGCCCAGGGTGTGCATTGCTCCATCCGTCTGTGAGCCCTCTCTGCACAGCTCTGCCAGAGCCTTGGGGCACTTCCCGCAGCATGGCCAAATGCTGACTGGCTGCAGGGGCAGGGAGCACCCCTGGGAGCAATGCCCCTCAGTGGGATGGGGGGCAAAGCCCTGCCCCACACTTCTGGTGGGGTATGTGTGCTCTTGAGCATCCCTTGCAGGCAGCTGTGGGTCTGGCTCCAGTGGTGACCTCCCACATGTGGTCCCAGGTGTCTCCTCCATCCTGGGGGCAGCTCCAGGTGGAATAACATTCCTGGAGACCTTGCTGAGGTGAAGGGACGGTCCTTTGTCTCATCTAGCCCATCTGGAGCTGCCCTTGGTTGAAAGGAATATGCTCTGGGTAAGGAACCCTGGGGAGTCTGGGGGTGCTGGGAGCTGGGCAGTGTGTGGCACTGGTTGCCTGTGCTGGTCCTGTGGGATTCTGTGTCATGCTGCCAGCCAACAATGGAGTGTTTTTTTAATGGCTCCAGCACAGAAATGTGTAATCCTGACAGGACAGGCAGTGGGAGAATTATCACTGTGCTGCCACGGGGGAGGCACAAAGGCAGGTGGGGAAGCTGTCACTTGGTGACTGACCTGCCACTGCTTCAGCCCCAGCATCCCACGATGCTGCCAGAGGCATGAGGGGCCGATGGCAGTCCATTCACATAGGTTCAGCAGGTTCCCTTTGCAGAGAAACTGCCCTAAACCCTCTGGATCAGGCTGGAAGGGCTCCTCTCCCTCTACATCTGGCTAAAACTAGATTGCAAAAATAGACTCATGGCTTGCAGGACAGGCATCGGTGCTGGAAGCAGCTGGAGGCTTGAGGAGAGGATGGGCTGTAACTGGGGCTCAGCAAGAAAAGTGGCTTTAAAAACACAGTTGGCATCAGTGAGAAACTTCCTGCAGGTGTGCAACAGGTCTGTGCCCCTCCAGCCCTGAGGGATTGACTGGAGGGCAAAACTGGGAAGCCGACACATGAAATTCAGGCTCAGTGCCTGGAAACTCAGCTCTTTCCAAGAAAAGGAAATGTGAGGTCTGAAAACTTCCAGCCTGGGGAATGTTTCCCCAGGGAAGGCTTTCAGCTCTTTCCCCAAGATGCCTCTGATGCATCTCTGGCATCTTCTGCTGGTGTTAGAGCAGCCTTGGGAGCGTGCCTCAGGTGGGCAGGCAATGCCAAGCCCTGTGGCATGGAGCCATGAGATAGCCAGGGTGTGCTGTGACCTGGACTGAGAAACCAGCCCTCCCCATCCCCTGCCAGGGACAAACCTGCAGCCTCCTGGGCTGGGGATGGGGGTTCCTGGGAGATTGGGGTGAGGCAGCCCTGCTGGGAGCTCTTGCCGCGGGGTCTGCTCCATATGGCAACCGCACCTGTGGCAGCTGGCCTTGCTCCTGGGGTGAGCTGGGAGGCTGCAATGGCAAGGGGGCAGCCCTGCTCCCTGCTAACCACACCAGTGCTGGAGTTAGGGCTGGTCCTGCATCATGGGCCATATGGGAATCGTCTGCCTGGAGATGGGCAGTGCTGGTGGCATCCCTGGGGGAAGCGATGGGGAAGACCCCAAGGGGTGCTGGGCTCTGGTGATAGGCAGTGACCACAGGTACCTGGATCCCCAGAGATCCCTGTGTTTGTAATCAAACAGCCAGGCAGGGGCTGGAATGCTGTTAGAACAGAGCTACATTTAGCCCCGTTGGCTGTGTGTGGATGTGTGCTCGAGGCACAGATGCACAGATTCACCCTCTGTTTCCAGCTCCTCTGTGACCTTGGCTGGGTCCCTAGCCCCTGCTTCTCCTCCTTTCCTGCTATTGCTGCACCATTTGAGGGTCTGGCAGTGTCCTGGGAATCCTGCATCTGCTCCCAGCCTGTTCTCCCTGACCTGCTCCCCATCTTCCCTTGGTGTTCCCAGCAAAACAGGTGGACCCATCTGCCTGCTCAGAAATGGGGCAGATGGAATTGTTGCCCCAGACACTCTCCAGGAGGGAGATATTGAGGTGTTTAGCCAAGTTGTTCCCCGTGGGGCAGACACATGTCTGGGGCACAGAGGACAAACCTGAGTCATCCCCATCCTGGATGTTTTGCCAGTGCCCAGCGTCCTGCCCCTCCCCGTGTCCCCCCCTGGGAACCGAGTGCCTTTTAATATCTGTGGCCCGTTTCCTTAGCAACTGCATTAAGCAAATCGATGGAGGTGGTGTCATTGGAATGGGAGGGCATGCCTTCTTTCCCCCTCCGACCCCCCCATCCCCGCCACCCCCCACGCCTCCCTCCCCTTGGCCTCTCTCCACTCTCACTCACAGGCACGGCCCTGCTCTGCCTGGCTCTCCCTGAGCCTCCTGCCCAGCCCTGTGCTGACCCCTCGCTCGCCCATGGCTGATGGCAGCTGTCCCTGAGTAGGGGGTGACAGCCGAACCCCGCCAGGGACACAGGCCCTGGTCCCTGGGGATGCGAGGTGCTGGGGTGAGGGGGCTCCAGGACTGTGGTAGGGAGGGGTGGAGGGGTGAGGGGCCATGAGACACCCCCACCATGAACCTGGAAGGCCTTGAGATGATTGCAGTGCTGGTGGTCTTGGTCCTCTTCGTCAAGGTGCTGGAGCAATTTGGCCTCTTCGAGCCTGTGTCCTTGGAAGGTAACGGGTGTGGGTGGTGCTGTCACCTCCGGGGACACGAGGGGCAGGCGCTGGGTGTCCAGAGCTGCCCCCAAGGATGCTCCAAGGCTGCTGCATCCATCAGAGAGTCCTGGTGTCCGCTGGTGGCTTGTAGGGGCGTAGGATGCAAGGAGCAGAGTATCCTGCCTGTCCCAGTGGCTGGGGATGCAGGGAGGAGACCGGGCTGGCAAGGCGTCTGCTGTGTGGTGGTGACTTTGATGTGTGCTGGGATGCTGGGGCTGGGACTGTGTGTGACCGTGTGTGCGGGCACCAGGCTGTTTTACAGCACCTCCGCAGGAGCAAGGTGTGACCAGAGTCCATGGTCACCTCACCCTGCACGTGAGGTGTTGGGCTCAGCACCAGTGTGCACAGCAGCCAGGCTCACGCAGGATGGGTGCATGCTGGGCTCCTGCTCCTGGCTCTCCCCAAGGCTCCCTGTGGCCCTTGGGCAGGGTGGGGGACACAGAGGGAACTGTCCAGCTGCGGATGGGCTGTGTGAGGTGCTGAGTGCTGTGCACGGGAGGCACTTGGCAGTGTCTGGATCCACCCAGGGGATTTTGCTTTGTTCATGGTGGGAGCAAGGTCAAGGCTTGCTTGGCTGGGTGCTCCCTGGGCTCCTGGGGTGATGGTTGTGTGAAGGGTCCCCCAGCCCCTGCCCATGCCCACACACACCTCTCTGAAGGATGCTGCAGCCTGCCTGGCCCCTGGCATTGGGGCATGCACAGGGTGAGGAGGAGACACAGTTTTCCTGGTCCAGTGGTGCTCTGAGTTACTCTGCTGTGCTTCTCCAGCACTGGGTGCCACACGGGCTGGGTGTAGTGATGAATGCTCCCCTCCACAAGCAGTGAAGCAGACAGCACCCAAGGCTGCACCTACAGGATGGCTGTGCCTAGGGATAGGGAGGGAGGGGACAGATGGGGGGATCTCTCCCTCTGATCCTGGGAAGCTGATTGCAGGACAGGAAAGGTGGGTGGAAGTTCTCATTACTATTTAACTGCTTGCTAAGTCCCTGTGCTCCAGCAGCAGCACTCCTAGGTGGATCATACCAGGAGGGAAACTGAGGCAGGAGCTGACCTGTCAGACACCCTGCCTTGTGAGTGCCAGGGGAGGGCATGCTGACTGTGCCCAGGGTGGATTCCCCCTCCTCCTCCTGGTGATTTGGGGGTTCCTCCCTCAGACCCTGCTTTCCCCTTCCCAGTGCTTTTGCTTCCCTGTGTAGCTGCTGGAAGCTTTGGCCCAAAATCGGTGGCACTGATTGTAGCTGTTCTGCAGCTCCCAGGTGTGGTGGAAAGAGTGGAGAGAGAGCCCCCAGCCCCTGCAGCCCCCAGCCCCTACAGCGACTCTGCAGAGGGGCTCTGCACAAGGCAGGGGCCACTGCTTGCCTTGTGTGGCTCCTCTGTTTCCTGGGGCACGCTCCTTGTCCATCTGCAAGTGACTTTTCCCTAGCATGGGCCAGAGCAGGATGCTGGAGATGGGGTGTCCTGTGTCCAGCCTTGTCCCGGTCACCTGTCACCCCTCCAGAAGGAACAGGGCCATGCCTGTCCCACTCACATTCCCATGCTGAGAAGCTGCAGTTCCCTCTGGCTTGGCTGGAAATGTGCCCCAGCTGTGAGGGTGGGAATGGGATCCAGGTGCCCTGGATTGCCAGCAATTGCTCCCATTGCCTGAAGGTGCCCAGAGGAGGGGGAAATGTTGCTTAAGGGGCAGAAGTTGGCAGAGGTTGAGCTGAGCTCTGGGGACTGTACAAGGAGTCCTGTGTGTGAGCGGCAGCGGTTTGGCATGGAGGTGAGGTGTTCTTGCATAGGTTCCTGCTCCCTCTGACTTGAGAGGCAGCAGGTAGGATTTTGCTCTCCAGGGAAGGTCCCAGGCAGTGTCTGGGGCTGGTGAATACTGTGTCCCCTCCAGGGGTTGTTTACAAGCCATGGCTGGGTCAACAGTGACAGCCCAGAGACTGCAAAGAGCCTGAAACCAAACACTAATGGCTTGGGTCTGCTAATGGACACGGGGCTCTGCCCCTGCTCCCGAGCCATCGATGCTGCTGGTGGTGCTTCCCTGCTCCAGCTGCTGGCCCAGGCCCTGCCTGCCCCATCCCTGCTGCTCCCCTTCCTGCTGCTCTTTCTCTGCCCAGGCTGTGCTGTGCCACCGCAGTGATGGGCTGGGAATGGAGCAGCTCCAGAGGGGACCAAGCCAACCCCTCTAAGTCTGGGGGAAGGGTTCAGTGGGAGCATCTTCAATGAGACCCTGGGGGAACTCCAGGCTTGCTGGGTTCCCAAACTCAGCTGGATGAGGCCCCAAGGACCCCATCCTTCATTTGGAGCTGGCACTTCCCTGAAAAAGGGCTTGGACAGAAGTGCTGACTGTCTGCAACCCCTTGTCCTGTCTGCTTGGCACTGCACCCGGGGACCTTGCCACAGCCTTGGTGGCACGGGCACAGCCACTGTCTGGCAGCAGCAGTGGAGCATCCCCGTGATTGCACTGTGCTCCAGGATCTTCAAGGTGATCAATGCTGAAACTGACGTTGTTTACAGCTGGATAATCAATGATGGACTGTGTCATCCCTCTCTGCCCAGTGCCATCATGGCTGTCCCCAGCCACCAAGATCTCCTGGCAGAGCCAGGCAGGAGGCTCTCAGACCTCTGCTGAGATCTCGCTTTGGCCGAGCGCTCAGGATGGGGCAGGTGGAGAGAAACACTATCAATTTTGCCTCTTGAAGTGCAGCATCAATAATTCAGCTCAGAGCAATCGGTCCCGGCTGGGAGGAGGGGTGGCGGGAGGGAGGAGGCGGGAGCGCCACCCGCGTAGCCCAGCCACAGATTAATATTGAATGAAGTGGCAGATTGCTGTCGGCAGGATAATTGGTGCCCGCCCAGGGCTGTTCCTGCCTGGGCTGTTCAGGGTACGTGCTGGGGGACAGGCAGGACTGGGGGTGTCTTGGCGAGCCCCCAGCATAGGGTGTGCTGGCCTCTGCCTTCCCTGGGGGCTGCTGCTGCTGTAGAGCTCAGGATAGGGAGAGAGAAGCAGGGCTGGGAGGGTGCCAAACCCTTCCCGAATGTGGGAGAAACAGGAGGGAGCAGCAGCATGCCTGGGTGCCGCCAGCACCCCGAAGGGTGCCAGGCAGAGGGTGGTGGCAGTGAGCAGAATGGACCCCTCCTCATGGCGGGCTCAGGATGAGGGTCCCTCTGGAGAGGGGAGAAAGGGAGCATCCCCAAGGTGCTGGTGAGAGCAAAGTCCTGTGCCAAGCCCTGGTTCCTCCTGCTTTCCAGGAACCTCTTTGGCAGGAGTGCTGTGTCGTGGCTGCAGGAGGGAGTGGCCCTTTGGGGTGTGATGCTTTGGTCCCTGGGCTCAGGGTATGATCCAGCCTGGTGGGTCTGACAGACCCAGAGGTCAGGGTGAGCTTGCTGCAGGGCAGTAGATGTTGGAGCATTGAAATCCAGCCTAGGATAGCTGCAGGCACTCCCGATGGAAGTTTGGGGTTCCCTGGGCTGGGCTGCACCAGACATTCCCCATCTGCACTGGATTTAACCCTTGCCCTTCCATGGGCTAGCAGGTTTGTCACTGGCTCTAGGGCTGGGCAGGCTTGGCTCTCCCAGCAGCCCTGAGCTCCCCAAGGTCCCCAGTACCTGTCGTGCACCCTGTGCCTCTGCTGCTGCGTGGTGACATGTCCTGCTCAGCCCAGCCAGACCTAATTAGCTTGTTGAATCTCTTCCCCCTCCGGCCTTGTGTTAATCACTTTTCACATTGCTTCCTTCCCAATTCCCTCTGGCCTGATTTGCTCTTACTGTTGCTGATGTGCCTGGAGAGGGGAGGAAGGGGATCCAGCTGGACATAGGAAAGGGCCCCCACTCTGTCCTGGGATGGGCTCTGAGCCAGCAGACAGAGGGGCCAGGGATCACTTGCCCACAGGGAGGTGAGAAAAATCAAGAAATGTAGAAAGCAAAGGAGCCTAGAATAGACTGCCCTTCTTTATAGTCCTGCTCTGTTGGTGGAGGGTGAAACTTTCATGTCCAGAGGGAGAGGCTTTGACTCTCTAGCACAAGGTTGTGTTGGGCTGCAGGATGCTTGGAAGCTCATTGGGATGTCCTTCACCTCTCCCCTGTGAGGGGCAGGATTAGACCGCAGGACTGGGCAAAGGTGGGAAGAGAAGTGCCCTGGACTGGGCTCTAGGGAGTGTGGAGTCCATGGTCCCTGGAGTGCCGATATCAGGATGTCAGATGTGCCATCCACGCTTGGCTACAGCATCCCCTGCCAGGGATACAGGAGAATGTCTCATTCCCCCATGGGTGCCTGCCCTGGGGCAGGAGGTGGCCACATCAGAAGCAGCTGTTAGGTGAGAGATGCACAGACAGCTGAAAGCCACTTTCTGATAACCACTGGTGCCAGGCTGGAGTCCCTCCTGCTGGGTGGGCTGTGTGGAGCACCCACCCTGGCTGTCCCTGACGTGCTGCCCTCCCTGCAGGCAGCGCCCTGTGGGGCACATTTACACCCTTTGGGGCACATTTTCACCCTGTGGAGCACATTTCTCTCCAGGAGCAAGCAACCTACCCCTACCCAGGTCTGGAGCCCCAGCTGTGGCTGTGGCTGACTTGCTGGTGCAGAGATGCAGAAGGAGAGGGAGGAGATGAGGGTTACAGATGTCTGTGGAGGTGATCAGTGGACAAGGCTGAGCTCCAAGGCAGGGAACTTGTGCCATGCAAGGCGGGGACACTGTTGGGGGGAAGTTTGGTGGTTTGTGATGGGGCAGAGGGGATTTCCTAAGTGGAGCTGCTCCCCGGGCTGGTGACAGCAGGATCCCAGTGGTGTGTGATGAACTCGAGGGTCCCTGCAGACTGCTCAGCTCCAGTGCCACCACGAGCTGCTGTTGGGGTGGAAGTCAGTGTGGCTGAGCCTCCTCCACCTCCATGCACCCACTGATGCACATTGTGCACCCCTTTGCGGGTTCCTGTGCCAGGCTGTGTAGTGCAGGGGTGCCCTGCAGGAGAGCCGACCCCTAAGTCCCTTGGGCTCTCCTTCTCTGCAGCCTGGGTGCCCCGGGGGACCCCAGAGGGTGCCAGGGCAGGAAGAGGGAGGGCCAAGGCAGGTCTCTCCTCCCCTGCCCTCCCCTCTCCTGCGTTGCTGGGTCTGTTGCTGCCAGAGCAGCTGCCGGCTGGGGCTGTGTGTCTGGGGATGGCGCTTGCTGAGGCACCCTGGGACCTGCAGGGGCTGCAAACCGTGGGCATCATCCTGCTGCTCTGCTCCAGCCTCAAGATACTCCATGCTCTGGGCATCATCGACCTGACCAGGGGAGGTGGGATGGGGACAGGGATGGGGATGGGGCTGCAAGGAGATGGGGATGTGGTGGCGGAGGTGCTCCTCCTATTCCAAGGGCTGCAGGGTGCTTAGGGGAGTTTCTGAAGGCTTAGTGTGGTTTACGGTTTTTTTTTTTGGTGGGGGGAGCATTGGGGTTTTTGGCAGCACTCCAGCAAAGGGTGTAGGGAACTGGGGAATTGAGGGTGTCTGGGGGTGTTTCAGAGTGTTCGGATATTGGGTGGGAATACTTGTGTACATTGGAATGTGTGGTGTTGGGTGCAGGATGCTAGAAATTTAAGGTGTCTGGGAGCTTCAGGGTGGGGGATATCTGTGTCTTGAGGCACTGGGATGCAGTGACATGTGGGGTGCTGGGGGATGGAGACTGTCTCGGCTATTGGAGTCTCAGGACAATGGGATGCAGAGGGCTGGGCTTTGTCAGATGATGGGGGAAAGCACTGCAGGTAACTGGGGCTGAAGAGATAATTGTGAACTGGGAGAAAAGAGCCATGAATGTGGGGGGCAGCACCATGCAGGGCAAAGCATTCTCACTGCTGCAGGAATTGGTGGCTATGGGGAAAACATGGGAAAAGAGCTGAGAGCCCCTTTGCCCTCCCTGGTGGGCTTTGCCAGAGTTGGGGAAGGATGAGGATGCTTTGGGTGTTGGCCTTCCTGGATTGGCAAGTGGGTACTGAGGACAGGGCTGGATGTGGCTAAAGAAGGGGACCCAAAATGTGTCAGAGCAATGGATACACCACCTGTTGGTTGTGCCTGGAGAGGGTGGGAGTGCAGGGAGCTGCATGGTGCTGATGCCTTGTTTCCTCTGGCTCAACGGTGCCACAGACAGTCCCAGCTCAGACAAGGGCTGCCAATAGACTTTGCATGAATGTGGTTTTTTGCCTCCATCCCCTCTGCCTCCTTGCTGGCACTGGGGATGCTGTGAAATGAAGGGACTGCAGATCACATCCCCATGGATAGCCAAATTTCAGAATGGGAGGTGTGTGGCCAGGAGTGATCAGAGGAGCAACTAGTAGTAGAGCAGAGAGAGGGGTGAAGAGGAGGGTGCTGTGCTCAGGAGGTGCTTTCAACCTCCCTCTGATGGAGGATGTCCCTGAGCTGCCTGGGATCTGGCTGGGGTGTGGCTGAAGCACATCCACTTTTTGTCCCTGTGCCTACTGTGGAGGGTATGGATGGCATCTGGGTGATGGAAATGCAGAACCCCAGCTCTCTTGTGGAACTCACTGCTTGCAGCCAAGAGGAGCTGCTGCTCTGCTGGGGCATTTTTTGGGTAGCTCCTCTGGCAGCTTGGATGTGCTGGTTCCTGCTGCCAGAGGAGGTGCTGATGGGGGCAGGATGTGTCCCTGTGTGTGGGTTTGCAGCAGGGTGATGCATATGGCTGTCCCTGTCCTGCAGCTTTGTCTGCTCCATTTGGGGAGCCCCTGAGCTCCACTGTCTCTTGGGATGTGTATCCTGTCCCATTCCCTGCTCACAACATTTTGTGCATGGTGTGGTCTGAAGAACTTATTATTCTGCAGCATCTCCTTTGGGCACAGCCAGGCTCTCTGGGAGCACCGTCCCAGGCTGGGGATGGCAATGGGGACAGCAGTGCTCCCAGCCCCACTTGACTCTGTGGCCCGTTCTGGCCCATGGCCAGCACCCCCTGGGCATTGGTCAGCACAAGGGTTGTGCAGCTGCTTCTCCCTCTGGCACCAGGGAATATCCTGGTCCTGAGCCTTTGCTGTCCCACAAACTGCAGCTTGCTTGGCAGCTTTGCTGCTCCCAGCTCTGTCCCACCCCCAGGACAGGGACTCTTTGGCCCTGGGAGATGCCAGCTGTGATTTCATTCCTCTGATGGATGACTGTCTGGCACCTTTGCTACACTTGGCTCTGCATTGCTGACTGATGAGGGTCATTTGCAGAGCTGCTGTTGGTGGGACACATCCTGACCTCTCCAGGGGAGACTCACTCTTCCTCGGGCTGAGCTCATGGCAGCCCCCAGAGAGCTGTGGCTGATGGCACTGCCCGAGGCTGTGGCTGCACCCTGCACGGGGGTGATTGTCAGCCACAGGTTTTGGGGGCAGCTGGGTTCAGATCAGCCTGGGATAGCAGCTCCTCCTGCCTTGCCAGCTGCCCCAGTGTTGCCCACGGGGCCGAGCAGGGGCTGTGATGCTGCATGGCTGGTGGGCTGCTGGTGCTCTGCTCCCCTCCTGGAACGGTGCTGGGGCTGGGGACACTGGGGAGGTCTTGTTGTGGGATGCACATTTTCCACCCATCATGATCATGCATTTATTGACAGGTTACTGAGAGTGATGGGGAAGTTTTGGCACTGCCTGTTGGTTTGTTATTGAGGGTGTATTCTAGCAGGAGGGTGCTATGGGAGGGGTGGGTTGGTCTCTCCACCCAGCTGTCACTGGAAGGGCACTGTGGCTGTGGCTCTCTGGGAAGGCAGGGACATTGTTATGCCCCTGACTGGCTCTGTCTCCTGCTTGTCCTCTTGGGTCCTCCATGGGAAGGGAGCATCAGCCCAGCACTGGGTAACCCTCAGCATGGTGGCACTGGCTGGACCCAGCCTCCAAGGACACATCAGCTGCTGGTGGCTCCATACAAAGTGATCCGTGGCCATCCTGATGGCAATCGTTGCTGGGGGCAGGGATCTACCCACTGTAGAGCCAGGCTTTGGGATTCATTTCAGCAGCGTGTGGAGGTGGGGATGGGAAATCCCTTCCCCTTCTGGTGCTACTCAAGGATGGAGTGTCGGCTTGTGTGTGTTTGTGTGTTTTGAAGCCGCCGAGCTGCAGAGCGATGCCTGGGAAGCGACAAGCCCCTTAACGCGGCAGCCCCCCCGCCGCAGACAAAGCACTGCTCTGTGCCGGCCCCTCCTGCTCTGTGCCGGCCGCTGGATCGCCCTTGCAGGACGGTGGAGAAGGAGCCGTCGCTGGCAGGGACAGGGCTCCGTGCTGCAGTGTCCCTGGTGTCCAGAGTGGCAGCACATGGCTGCGCTCTGCTCCTCATCTTTGGGCAGAGCTGTTTCCCAGCAAGGAGCAGCTCTCAGACTTGCTTGTGGTTCGGATGCTGGGGACAGAAAGAGGGTGGTGTGTCCTACTCAGCAGAGCCCTTGTGTTCACTAAAGCCAGGACAGCAAAACCCCAGTCCTGGTCACCCCTCTCCTGTTGTTAAGCTGCATGTGCTGAATGTGCTCCCTCCCTGCCCTGGGGACCCTGGAATCGGGCCCCCTTTGGTTTCCTCCTTGAGAAAACGCCCATGTTCTTTATTTTTTTCTTTTTCCTTCTTTATAACAAACTAAAGTGTAACTTGCACCCGACCTGACCTACTGCACGTGCCTATACCTGCTGCCCCTGTGAGTCCAACCACAGTTTACTCTCTGTTGCATCTCTCTCGCTGTGTGGTTTCCCTCCTGCCCTGCTCCCTCCTGGGTGCCTCACGCTGGCACTGGGTGTTGCTCTGCCCACCCTGTCCCTTCCCTCTTAGCAAAGGGGATACTTCTGCCTGTCAGGTCTGTCCCACAGCTCAGCTCTGCTGGAGGGACCTGGCCCCAGAGCATCCTTGGAAGGCTGAAAGGTGCAATTTCCCTTTCCCTCTGCAAATTAAGGCCCTGGAAGGGTAGCTGGGACAAAATCATGGTTTATGTACAACTGATGCCTACTTCTAGGAAAGAAAAGTCCTCTTTCCTCACCTGCCTGCAAACCCTGGAGCAGACAGGAGCCAGGTTGTGCTGTTCTATCAGTGCCAAGACCCTGGTCCTCACCCTTGCCCCTGTCACCCCCTGACAAATGCCAGGGGATGTGTTGGTTCAACCCTATAGGTTTGCAGCTCACTGTCACCCTGGTGGGGATGCCACATCCCTGGGGGCAATTTGTCCTCTTTGAGTGGCTTTTTGTGATATCTTGCTGGATCCATGACCTCCTGGAGCTATTCTCCATCCCCTAGAATGATGGAGCTGCCTTGGTGTGAGTTCAGAGGGTGCCAGGTTCTGCTTGTGGGCACTTTGGGGCCAGCCTGCCTAGAAGTGGCTGCTGGATGCAGACCCATGTCTCTGTCTTGGAGCTGGATACCATGCAACACCATTTTCCTGGCATCTGGGGCTCAGCTTAGTCCCACAAGGCTGAGAAGGGGCTTCTCTGGCAGCATTTGCTAGACCCCTAGAGAAACAGCCCCAAAACCAGAGGTCAGGATGTGTAGGTGTTGTGATCTGCTGCTTGCAGATGTACAGGATGCTTGGAGCAGTGACAAACCAGAGCCCGAAAGGGACTTTGCACCTTTTGTCCCATTTGTCCCCATGCTGGTATCTGCCTCCCCTTGGAGGCAGGACTCCAGCATGACCTTCATCCCCTCCTCCTCCTCCTCCTCCTTTCCCCACCTGCAGCATTAGTTCTGCGCTGAATTTGCTGGCTTGAGGCACTGTGGGAAGGGAGGGAAGGGGGTCTGCAGCCATGGGGCAACCCCAGCTGGGAGAGATGGGGCTGGGTGAACCCACTGGGGTCCAAATGGGGGAGCAGGGGGTGGCAGTGGGGTCAGTACAGTGAGGGGACCTACTGTTAAGGCAGGGTGACTTGGATGCAGTGGCCATGGGCTGGCATGGGGAGTCCCTCACCCAGCCCTGTAGCCTGGCCAAGGCAAAGCCCCGTTCCCCTTCTGGCTGTCTCAAAGCAGCTCCCTGGGCTCAGATCCCAGTGTTGCACTGGGGTGGGGGTGCATGCTGCAGTCTGGGCTGCATGGGGGGTCTGGTGCATGCTTTGCCTTCGGCCGTTGGGTGCCAGCAGGATCAAACCCAGCCCGAGCTCAGCGAGGATGCAAAGCCCTTGTCTGCCACAGGCTGCTTCTTGGGCTTAATCCTACCTTGCCTCCCTGCAGAGCCTCTCGAGAGGGTCCCCAGGGTGCAGGTAATTGTCCTCAAGGCTAAAGGACAGAGTCTGGCCCTGCCATTTCCTGACTCTCTGGGCTCCTGGAAGTCTCCAGGGCACCCTGGTTTGATGGGGGTGTACAAAAGCGCTGGGTGGGTAGCCTAGCAGGGTTGTCCTCATCCTTCTGCAGGATGGATACTCCAGTGCTGGGTTTGTCCTGGGATTGAGCAGGAAGGTCGACCACAGCCTGGGCTGGGTTTTGCCTTCCTGCTCCTCCAGCCTCACGCTGCATGTGCTGCCTCTGCTCAGATCACCCCGCGCCGGGTGCCCAACCCTGCTGCCCGTCGGGACCGGGGGCTGATGCTGTGTTAATTCTTCTGCTTGGTGACTCCTTCTTTCTTCCAGGCAACCCGCCAGTCCAAACTAAAAAAGCGCTGAAGCAGCGATTCCTCAAACTGCTGCCCTGCTGCCGGCCCAAATCCATCCCCTCGCTCAGTGAAAGCAAGTGCTTCTTCTTGCCTTTGTGTGTGTGTGTCCCCGGCGGTGCTGCTGCCTGCTCTCCGCCCTGGCCCCGCCTGCGGGAAGGGGACGCCTCCACCTCTCCCCTGCCCTGGCTGTCAGGATCAGCCCTGCCCTGGAGGGGTCCGATCCCATGGGTTCTGCACCCACCTCTGTCGTTACCTGCTCACAGGCTGGTTTTCTCCCTGCTCGTCTCCCTGGAACAGCTCCCACGGGATGCACAGCGGCAAGGACCGCTTGGGAGCTGGCTCAGGGAGCAGGGCCGTCTCGGCACTGGTCTGAGGGGTGGGGAGCTGTTTCTCTAAGCTGAGGGTCGGTCTGGAGATGAGGGTGTGATGGGGCGATGACAGAGGCTGAGCAGGGAGTGAATGCAGAGTCCCTTAACCCCCTATACTGGGTGTGCTTGGCTCCTTGGAGAGTCCAAGCCCCTGGTCAGGATCTCTCCCAGCTCCACGGTGCAAGCCAATCCCCCCTGGGAGAAGGTGAGTATGGAGGGGCAGGGTCTGAGCCGTCCCACGAAGAGGGAGTACCTGCTGTGTGCCCCCCTTGGCTGAGTGGGGTTTCGGGGTGCTGGTGCTGCAGGCAGGCTTGTGCAGCTTGGCAGGTGATGGAGAGAAGCTGTCAAGGAAGGTGGGAGCACAGTGGGTAGAAAAGAATCTGGAAAGGCTGGGGCGGGGGGGGCATTTGGGGCTGGGGGTTCTGAGGGGCAACTCTCCTGCTGGATGTGAGCCCTGGTGCTGCAGGACATCAAGGGTCTGAACTCCACTGGGCAGATGCCTGTGCTGGTGGGAGGAGAAGGGCAGGCAGGGAGGGTTTCAGCACTGGGGCGTTTTCACACCTCTTTTGTGCCCAGCCTGGGCTGTACTGGAGGGGGGTTGTTGCCCAATTTGGTCTGAACCCAGGGTGTCTCTGAGTGTCCTCTTCTGGCATAGACCCAGCTGTGGCTGAGCAGAGCACCCCAAAAATGTGTCAACCTGGGCAGGTGTGAGAGGACAGTGTGTGCTGTGCAAGGTGCCTCTCTGCCCCCTGGCATGACAAGATAGGGCAGGACAGTGCTGGCCTCAGCCACCCTCTCTTCCCCTGGGTTCCTTGCAGACAGTGTTGAGGATGAGTTTGAGCTCTCCACCGTCTGCCACCGCCCCGAGGGGCTGGAGCAGCTCCAGGAGCAGACCAAGTTCACGCGCAAAGAGCTGCAGGTCCTGTACCGAGGCTTCAAGAATGTGAGTACTCCTTGACCAGCTTTGATAGCCCCCCCCCTCTGCTGCCATGTCCACCTCGGGGTACTGCTTTGTGTGTGAAAGTTTTTGGGGTTGGAGTTTATGGAAGGCTACAGCCTGATCTTACCTCCAAGGAGCTCAGTGGGGAGACCTGATCCTGTGCTGTTTCCTTGGGTGCACAGAGCCCCTTCCTGGGTGCCTGGGATTCAGAGCCCCTCCAGTTAGGGGTGCAACCCAAAAAATCAGGGAGATGCTCTAAGCAGCTTTTCTAGCCACCTCACCAGGTCCATAGGGCTGGAGGGCAAGGCAAGGCAGACACAGGTTTTTAGGGGGTGCTCAGCCCTTTTTGCAATGTGGAAGTGACGCTGTGACCTTGCCCTGGCAGGAGTGCCCAAGTGGCATTGTCAATGAAGAAAACTTCAAGCAGATCTATTCACAGTTCTTCCCTCAAGGAGGTGAGTGCCCGTCCCCATCCCTGTCCCCATACACGTGGGTGCCTCTGCAGGGCAGAGGGTCACCCAGCACCCCCTCATGCTGTCTGTCTCCCTGCAGACTCCAGCACCTATGCCACCTTCCTCTTCAATGCCTTCGACACCGACCACGACGGCTCCGTCAGCTTTGAGGTGAGCTGTGGCTGGGGAGGGGGCGGTGGGGTGCAACAGGGCAAGGAGAGCACAGCCTTCCAGGGACCATGGACTGGGGTCAGCAGTGTTATTGCAGATGGATGAAGAGTTGGCAGGCCTAGTGGAGTTTATTAAATTCCCAGAAGCAACAGAAACTAATGCAAAGCAAAAAAAAGGGGCTTTCTGTATTTTCTGGGTAAGGTTGTGTAGGGATCCAGACTGGCAGACACCCCATGGCTGGGTCTTGTTCACACAAGACTGAACACATTGTCCTCTTGGTTGCTGTGACCCAAGGGAGTAGTGTGGGAAATGTACAGTGTTAAGCAATTTTTTCTCCCCCAACTCTTTTTGATACCCAACTTTTCGCCTTGTTAGCCCAGCCCCAGGGCATATCAGCTTTGGGGCTGAGTTCCTCTCTGCAGGAGAATCGAGCAGGGCTGTATCCTGTGTCTCTGAGGCCCTTTGTGGCTCTAACTCCCATTTGCCTGCCTTGTCCATCCTTGCAGGACTTTGTGTCTGGGCTGTCCACCATCCTGCGGGGCACCATTGATGATCGCCTGAACTGGGCCTTCAACCTCTATGACCTGAACAAAGATGGCTGCATCACCAAAGAGGTGGGATGGGGGTCCAGACTGGTCCCTGGGGCCAGTGCAAGTCTGCACCTGGCAGGGACAGCATTGGTGTGACTCTGGGATGGAGGTGGATGAGTGGTGTGCAGCTTTGGGGCTCTGTCGCACATACACGTGCACACATGGCCCCACACTGTGCACAGAGCCAGCAGAAACACATTTGAGCACCCCACAGGTCCTTCAGGAGCATCAAGAAAAAGGTGTGGGTTGGGGACCAGGTGGAGGCAGAGCCCTGTGTTGACACTGCAACCCTGCTCCCCTTCCCATCAGGAAATGCTGGACATCATGAAGTCCATCTATGACATGATGGGCAAATACACCTACCCGGCCATGAGGGAGGAAGCACCCCGGGAGCACGTGGAGAACTTCTTCCAGGTGAGCTGGGTACATCCTCAGGAAGCAGAGCTCCAGCACAGAACTGCAGTGGGTGCAGTAGAAAACACCCCACTCTGGGGATGAAGCAGGACTGTGCTGGTCCTGTTGGTGCTTGGGCATGCCTGGGGCCAGGGGTGCACTGTGTCCAGCCCCTGTGGGACCTGGGCAGGGGGTACCAGGTTCTCCCTAGGGCTGGGGCTGTCTTTGCTATGCCCCCCTGTGCTGTGCTTGTCTGCAGAAAATGGACCGGAATAAGGATGGCGTGGTGACAATCGAGGAGTTCCTGGAGTCCTGCCAGAAGGTAAAGTCACCAGCAACTCTTCCCTGAGCTAGGTCACCACCCTCTTCCTTGGGGATCTTTGTCCCTCCTGCTTCCTTCCTGCAGAGAGGGAGTGAAGCCAGGGCTCCCAGGGGCAGGGCTGGAGCTCTCCTTTGGGAACTGTACCCATGCCAGTATCCTTGTACAGATGAGGAGAGCCATGGATCCCACTAGGGCTCTGTAATCCCTGGGGCTCTTGTCCCATGTGCCAGAGCTGCCATGAGGGTAAAGCCAGGTTTGGGGGAGCTGCCCAGATTGCTGTTCTGTGCCCAACTTGCCTGCTTCCCACCTGCTCCTGACAGGATGAGAACATCATGCGATCCATGCAGCTCTTCGACAGCGTGATTTAGCTCCCAGACCTGCCTCCAGATGAGCTCTCCTGACACTGGGCCCAGAACCTCCTTCTCTCTCTTGACTTTTCCTTTGAGACTCCCCTGCTCCGGCTGCACAGACACCTCCATGGAAAGGGGCCTTCCTTCCCTGGGATGCAGTCGGTCCAGAGATCTTCCCTTTCCCCTGGCCCAGCTCTGCTTTCCTCGGGGAATCCCAAGCAGGTGCTCCCAGATGTTGGAGCATGGGCATGGCTGGCACAGGATGAGAATTTCACCTGGATGGACCTCCCTGCACTCAATCCCGGTGGAAAAGATGCATCCTTAGGCTGCAGTAGAGGTTTTCCCTGTGCACACCGCCCTGTGCAGCCACAGCTTGCCTACCCTGATCCTCCCCAGCCCCAGGAGCCTCCAGTCCCAGCTCCAGCCCAAATCCTCCAGCAATGCTGTCTAGAAACCAATAAAGTCTTGCAGTGGGCACAGCCAGTGCCTCGGCTTCCTCCCCTGCCCTGGCTGTGCCCTGCTGTGGGAAGATGTCTGGTGTGTCCACTGTGAGCCACCGGGCACCGTCCCTGTCCTGGGCCAGTGGGTGGGCAGAGGGCTGTGCCTGGAGAAGGCAGCCACACCAGCCCTGGGGGTCATTGCTGCGTGAGCCATGGGGAGCATCCCCTGATCCCAGGGATCCCGGTTAGAATACAAGGCTCTTCCTGACAGGGGCAGAGTGAAGGCTAAAGTGACTTGTGGCACTTGTCCCCCAGGATGGATGATGCAGGGCTGGGAGAGCTGCATCCTCAGCCTCTGTCCCTCAGGTTTGGGGTGCTGGCACATGGGGACCCCAGGGATCCGCTTTGAGGCTCCAGTGGAGAGACACCCTTTCCAACCCTTCCTGAGGATGTGACAGCCAGGGTACAGGGATGTGTGGAAGAGGGAGATGGGCTGGTGTCTGGTGGCCATTCTGGCCCCATAGGGCTCACAGCCTGGCATCACTTGCTGCTGACCTTGCCCTGCTCCTGTGCCCTGGCCCATCCGAGCCCACCTGCTGCCCTGGGAATGGGGGAATGAGCAATGAGGCAGAGGGGTGTCCCCACAGGATAGCCCTGTGCTGGTGACATGGCTGAGCTGGCAGCTCCTGGAGGAGAAATTCGAGGCTGGGGTTAGACAGCAGTCACTGCCATGCTGCTGGCAGGCTGCAGGGTCACCTTGGGGTGGGAGACTCTTCTCCTTTTTCCAGCATGGCCGTATGAGAGCCTACCTGGAGACCTTGGGGATGGAGACCCTGGGTGTTTTTGTCACCACCAGCTCCTTGCAGATGGGTGTGTGCAGACAGGCCTGTCCTGCCCACATACCACTCCAAGTCATAGCTGGGAGAGTGATGCCCATGGGCTAATGATCCCATGCCAACTCCAGAAGCCCCTCACAGGCACTGGGAATGTACCCAGCCCTGGCAGCCCCGACTGTGGCTCCGCTCTCTGTATCCTTGGCCAGGGGTGGTTTGGGCTGGCCTGAGCTGCGCTGTCTGGGATCAACACCCATGCTGGGCCAGACCCAAGCTGAGGCCCTGGGGCTGGAGACATTAGAATTTAACCCCTGGGGCTCTGAGCCAAAGCTATGGGGCTGCTTCCCAGGGGGACCATCCCTGTCTCAGCCCTTGCAGATATCACATTTTTTTAGGCTCATTTGACACGTTATTTATCTCGCAGACATGATGTGTTTTTTAGGTTCATTCAACACACTGTTCATCTCACAGACCTGTTCCCAGGTTTGCTGTGGGGCTGAGCTCCCACTTGCCTTCTCCTACGGGTGGGAGGGCCTTACCCCTCCATCTCTTGGCCCTGTTCTCCCTCCTCCCAGCTCTCTGGGGTACCCATTGTTCGCTGCCATGTGGAGCACCTGCCGCCTCCCCCCTCACGCTGTAGGTCGCATGGTGTGACCCCCTGCCCCGGGGCATGGTGACCCACAACCTGCTTGGCATCTCCAGTCTGTATATTTTGTATTATAACAATTATATGAGTTTAAAAAAAAACCCAACAAAATAAAAACCAACAAAAAACCAATAAAATCTAACCACAATCGCTATGCACACTACTGTTCTGTCTTTGCATCTGTCAGCTGCCTGGGATGGGAGGGCAGCAAAAACGAGGGGTCTCTGCAGAGGGCTGGTGTCCTTTTTGGGGTGCTGTGCATGGGTGCTCTGGGAGGTTGCATGGGGGACAGGGTGCACACTGAGCTTAGCCATGCTGTCGGTGGTCCTGTAAATACAGACTTTACTCCTGCTCAGAGGCTGGAGGTGTTAAGGCTAAAAAACTCTTGCATCAAGTGTGTCACATTTCAGGAGCCAGGCTGCCAGGTGTGCTTTCAGCTTGCCACAGATGCTGCTGGGTGAACCCAAGCCTGGGACCAGGTGGCCCTTGTTAGCATGTGGCATTTAAGGCTGAGCTAACAGGAACATGGTCGCCTGCCACCTTGAGAAGGTGGGTATGGATTGGGAAGATGGTTTCTTATGGCAATTACTGGCTGTTGGAAATGTCCACCATTGAAAACTGGGAAAAATTAAGTAAACAGTCATGTAAGTAAAAAAGTAGCAGAACAAGAGAGCAGTGGACCTGATGTGGGACAGCAGAATGGTCCAGCATTCTATAGACTGTGGTCCAGGAACTGAAAGCTCAATGCAAAGAGCTGCCTGGAGACCAAACAGAGCCTTAAAAGGATGGGCTCTGGGTGTTGGGGGAAATTACCATTGTGGGACTGGGTAAGCAGCAAGTCTGATCTTTCCAAAGCCTCTGACTCTCCAGGGACCTTTTTGGGCTGCTGGCCATCACCCAGGGCTGTGTATGGCAGTGTGAATGGGCCTGAGCACGTTTTCCCCTCTAACCCACTTTCCCGGTATATCCTATCCCCTGAGCTCTGCTCGGGTGGTTGCTATTTCGGGCAATGACATCCAAGGGCTTGATGTGCCCTCTTGTGGCACAGGGATGCTGTGAGCCACTGATGGGACCCGTTGGGTCCTTGTCCCCAGGGGAAAAGGCAGGAAAGAGACTGAGGTGATATCGGGAAAAACAGCGCTGTAGGGCTCAGCCTTAGAATGCTGCTATAGCCTTTTCACACCAAGTGGGAAAAGGTTTGTGCAGAGAGTGTAGTTTTGGAGTGGGGGGTGGGAGAGCTGGGAGTCAAAAATAATCTGTTTAGCTCTCCCCAAAAGGGGCCCTCAGGAAGGGCCTGAGGGCAGGGAGCCTGGATCCTTTAGGTGTGCCTTCAGCTTGCCATGAGAAGCTGCCGTGTGAGCCAGGGCTTGGATAACCTTTGTTAGCAGGAGGTGGCATTTAAGGGTGGACAGCCAAATAATTTGGTCTGTGAGAACAGAGAGAAGAGCTGATGGTTCCTTGGAAAAGGGCAAGTTTTTCCCAGCTTTCAGAGGAAAAGATAATAGTAGCTATGTGGTAAAACAGCTGAGCAACTCGATGAGGCAGCTGATGCAGCCTGGGGCAGTGATTCACTCCAGCGCCCTGAACACTGCCTAGAAACACAAGCATTTTGTAAAAGGATGAGATTGCAACACTGGGAGAACTATTACTGTAGGATTATTTTGCCATGATCAGAGATATGAGCACCCTTCAGGGTCTTTTGTGACTCTGTGGTTATCACCAAGCTCTGGAGGTGCGTGAAAGTCCTGTGCGTTCTCCACCCAGATTCTGTGCATTTCTCCTCTCTAACCCTTCTGTAAAGTCTGCTCGTGTGTCAATACAATTTAGCTGGTTCCTATTTAGGGTATCTGTACAATTTCTATTTTTGCTCCTTGAAAGCTTTGGCCCGCTGATGGTGGTAACTAGAGATGCCCCTTGGCCAAGGCTCATTGCCGGTGCCGGAAACGGAGCCGCCTTCGGTTTCTGTCATGCCCGAGCTGCTGTCAGTGGGAATGAGCGGAAATGTGGCTGAAACGTGAGGTGTCTGCCCGGATGTCTGCAGGCCTTATCCAGCCCTTCCTCGCCAGCTGGGGTTTGCGGCAGCTCTTTATTAACTTGTTCCTTGCCGGCTGGCACCTGCTGCAGCCTCCTCAGTGCTGGGAAGGCCGGCAGGATCGCCTTGCCGGAATGTCCCCACACAGTCACAAGAGAGGCCACCTCAGCCCTGGGGTGCTCCCCTGCGGCTGCAGCAGGAGAGACGCTGTGTGACCTCAGAGCCTTCCTCTGATCTACTGATACC
Organism: Melozone crissalis; assembly: GCF_028551555.1. NCBI lineage: Eukaryota > Metazoa > Chordata > Aves > Passeriformes > Passerellidae > Melozone > Melozone crissalis. The sequence continues at coordinate 13,865,287 of NW_026535797.1, read as the reverse complement.
GTCCCACCTTCAGCATTCTCGTGGCCTCTTCCAGGCACGGACACACCTCCGGGCGTGCCATCGCCCGTGCCGTGAGGGTCGCAGCTGTCCCCCCTCAGCCGCTCGCTGTCCCCAGCAGGCCCTGCTGCGCTTGCGCGGCAGCGCGAGAAGTAGGGCGCGTCTCACGGGAGCCCGCGCGCCCTCCACTCCCGCGCAGGCGCACTCCCGCCGGGGCGCTGCGCCGCGGGGCGCAGGCGCAGAGCGGAGGTAAACACTTCCCTCCCCACCCTCCTTCCCCCCTCCGCGCCGCTTCCCTACACAAACCCCAGTGCGCATGCGTGCTGCCCCACTGCCGCTTCCCCCTCGGTCCCTGCGGCCCCTCGCGCGTGCGCCGTGGGCGCGCGCTGCCTCCCTGCGCAAGCGCCCTGAGGCGGCCGCGGCCTCGCCCCTCCCGCTGCCGGCCCCGCCGAGCACGCGCAGTGCGCGACCTCCCGCGCCCCGCGCCTGCGCAGACCTCGCGCACCGCCCGCCCGCCTCATTCCCTGAGGAGCCTCCCGCGCCCCAGCCCGTTGTTCCCGCTCCACCGGCGCCGTCCCGGCCGCCCGCGTTCCTCGCTCCCTTCCCGCCGAGGCACACGCTTCCCCTGCCCCCGCGGCGGTCCCGCGGAGCGGGGCGGCTGCGGGCGGAGCGGCGCGGACCGGTTGGGGCCGGTTCCCCGCGCAGGCGCAGCGCCCCGTAAACAGGAAGCGGCGGCGGCGGCCCCGGAGCGGCGGAGACAAAGGGGCCGCGGAGCGGGGACGGCAGGGACCCGGCTCGGCTCGGCCCGGCCCAGCGAGCGGCGGCGCTGGCGGCGGGCGGCAGGATGGTGCAGAAGGAGGGGCAGGCGGCGCTGGAGGAGCCCCAGGGCAGTCCCAACCCGGCCGGCGTGCCCGGCGCCCCCTTAGAACCGCCGGGAGCCGCGGCAGGGCCGGTCCCGGGGGGCGAGGAGACCGACACCGAGACGGAGACCGCGCTGGGCTCCCGCCGCTTCCTCTGCGGAGTCGTCGAAGGTGAGAGCTTTCAGAGGGGGTCTCCCCTGGGAGACAGGGCGTACGGGGGGGTTCGGTATCCGTGAGAGACGGGGGTGGGCCGGTCCCGGCTGGCTTCGCTTATGCCGTCTCCTCCCCCGCCCGGAGGAGCCCGCTCGGCGGGGAGGTGGCGTGCGGCTCTTGGCCGGGACTCCGCCACGGTGGGGAGGAGCCGCGGCTCCCGGGCGGGGCTTCTGCCCCCGGGGCTGGTGGCGGAGAGGGGAGCGCCCTTTGATGGCAGCTGTGCGGCGGGGCGAGGGCAGGCCCGGCACCCAGCGCGCCCGTGGTTCCTCCGGGAGGCTGAGGCCGTGCTGCGCCTCGCTTGCTCCTACGTGTCCAAAGGGGGAAGTGCGAGAGCAGAGCTACCGCGCGATTATCTCGGCTGTGTGTGCTCTTCCTGCGCTCCAGAGGCTCGCGTTCAGTCCTGAGTAGGAAATAGGTGTTTCCGTGGACTTCTGCTCAGTAATTGATATTAAATGCACCTTGTTCTCTAACATATTTTATCGTATCATTTTAGTTGTCGAATAATCCTCTGTCTTGTAGCATAGTTGCACCATTAAAATGTTTAAATTGTTCTTGAACTGCAGAATAAAGGGACTTTTTGTAGTTCTCAGTAATGCATTTCTGACAGGTCAGTTAAGGTAGGTGGTTGAAAGTCAGCAGGAAAAATGGTTTATTCCCAGCATAACGGTTGGTTTTAAATTGTTTATTTCCCATACCAATAATGATTTTCCAATAGGAAAACAAAAATATTAGCAGATGGAATGGAGAGGGGAACAGGCAGTTAATCAAAGTTAGTATCTGCACTGCTTTGCAGACTGTTTTCTGTTTGTATCTTTTTAAAAAATCGTTCAGGTTCTGTAAATATGACCATGAGAGGTGAGTTGGTAGGGCTTGAATACAGTGTGGAGAAAAATGCCTTTCTTCTGCTAATGGACTTCATTCTGTGAAGGTAGATACCAAATCAAGGGCTTTGGAGACACATAACAGTGAAGAAAAACACAGATTGTAGCAACATGTTTTCTCATGTTCCTGCTGATACACCTGGAACGTTTGTTGTTCATCCAGGTCTTTTGTTGGAACCACTGAGAATACTATAATAAATTTTCTTGTCATGTTAGTTACATCGTTGATTGCCTCAGCATATATTTTGTTGCAGGTGTTCCTGAGTGTACTGTGCACAAAACAAAGTGAGAAAATGGCCTCTGCCCGAAGAAGGTTTCAAACACTGGTTAGGAGTTACCAGTCTGACAATAATATGTGTATGGGAGAAAAGGAATAGGGGAGTGTTGAGAAAAAAGGCAAACAAAAAACCACCACCAACAGAAAAACGTGTCGTGAAGGAGGTAAATGGTAGTGAGTGAAAACATCTGTCTCATTAGTGACTCAAGGGAATTATAGGGTTAAGAGAAAAACAGGAATTAACTTCAGAAGTGTAGATAAATACTTAAATATAAAGTAGTGGTCAACACAGACTAAGGTGTGGTGAGGTTAGAGTGCTGAGATGGAGATTTTAGATCTTGGTAGAAAAGGCAGAGGGCAATTGGCCAAACACTGGGTGTGCACTCTAAGAGTGTGAAGAGTGTGTGCCACTTCCCAAATTCACTGTTTTGCACAGTAATAAGGTCTAAGAGATTGCTGGATGCAAAGCTTTGGTGCACTGCCTCTAGGATGTCCTGACTTTTAGTGATGGAGAGCGTGGTAATGGGATGAGGTATTTTGGCTTAATCTCTTGACTTTGTATTAACCTGACACACAGTCCTGAGGGAGTAATACAAAACTAGGTCGATTTTTTTAGTTAGAGAGAAAGATCCAAGAATTGTACTTGGCTGGTGACAGTAGTAACCTAAGAAATGTGACAGATGGAAAAGTATTGCTGCAGATTAGCCAGTTCTGTTCAGCCTTATTTAATTAGTTTTTGATAACTGATTCTCTTTTTTTTTTTCTTTAATAGGAGGCTGTGCTCTGCTTTAGGCTTGTAGGTCTGAAACAGCAGTATTACAAATAAAGCAAAGTGTCATGAAGAAGTTATGAGGCATAGGGGAAATTCTTTAGGTTTCACAGGATTTCACTTCTTTTGAGAGTTCCTGAGTTTCCTCAGCGCAGCATCAGTCAGAGTTTGGAAACTATAGTGAAAATAAGAAATTCCTTCTGGGTGAGGTAAACTGGGAGGTTTTCAGGCCTCCCAGCTCTCTCTTGTTGTTCCCTGTTGCACTGGGCAGTTGTGAGGAGGAGTAGTTGCTCAGTTTTGCCACGTTGTGGTGCCAGGCAGTTTGAGCTCACTCTTAGAGAGAATAATTCTTAAACTTGAGCCTCTTGTTTTAAGCTTCTTAAAAGAGCATTGTACACTTAGCATGTAACTGAAATATAATATATAGAAAATGTCTTCAGTTGTACCAGTTTGGAGTTTTTGAAGGTAGAAGGGTGATTGTGTCCTCAATAAGACTGAATATTTACAGATTTACAAGGGTGAATAGCTTTGGCAATGAAGATACAGTTTACCTTTTGAGCTGGTGTTGTATGGGGACGTGTGAGCTTTGTGTGTTAGTAGTGTCATCCATCACTGAGTGGCCGTGCTGTTTGGAAGGAAGAGCTTATTAAATTTCATTTTATTTTAGTCTCTGGTCTTTGCAGGGCCTGCAAGCTGAAGCTTTGTTTTCAAGTGCCTACTTGTGGTTGAACTGTTTGCACATGGGTCTAAGTGAGTTGACTTGACTAAAAGGGCATTGAGAGTGCTTTAAACAAGTATTGTTTCTAGAATGGAAAGATTAGATTTAAAGCCAGAAGCAGTTGCAATTTCCATGGAATTGTATGACTTTCAATACACTCTACAATCACTTGGGTAGATGCTTTTATATATGATTATTCACAGACATAGTATTAGCTTGTAAAATGTGGAAATGATAAAGTAGAATATCACTTTGCAACTAAATTTTGACAAAGATCCTATTAAACAGAAAAGAAATAAAATCCCAAGCCTTTTGTTGACTCACTTGCACATTTTTTTTAATTACACATCAACTTCTGCAATATGTGTTTATGTATTCTGCTTATATAAATCCTAGTCTGTACCACCAGTTAAGCATTTTTGAGCTGGTAAATATTTTCAAGTGTTTTCAGTGTTCACCTTAAAGTCATATCTGTTTTGTAGGTGTCTGGTGTGGTAGTTTAATTAGGTTATAACTGTTCAGTCTGCTGCTATGAAAATGCTGACTTGACTTGTCAAGGGCATATGCTCAGGAACACAGTTTGCATTCTGAAAATTAATTGCTTCAGTGGCCAAAATTATAAGACCTTAGATCATAAGAGATAAAACAAGTTATAATTGCATTTAAAATTTAGATCACTTTAGGTTATAACACTTTCCTCATGCTAACTATTTTTCTTTCCCTTTCTGCTTTGGGAAGCTTTTTGACAAATGTAGCAAAAGAGGAAGAAAATGGTGAGTTGTAATACAAAGTTTCATGGAACAGGCATAATCTAACTGGATAATTCTAATCTTGTTGCCCATAGGATTTTATGGAAGACCTTGGGTGATGGAGCAGAGGAAAGAACTTTTTAGAAGGCAAGTCATGTTTCCTCTTACTGCAGCACATTCCATCGGAATGTAATCATAAACTTCCACTTAAGTCTGGAAAGAATTGTTGTTCTAACCTAGAGCAACTTGCTGCCTAATATCTGTATTCTTGGGATTTGTATTCACCTTTTTATCTTGCATATACCAAATTTGTCCAATATAATTCGTGCTTAAAGTTATTGTGACTTAATAAAATAACACAATGTTCAATGAAGAAAAAAACAAAGCAGATTGAGTAAAGGAATAGCATGAAGTAAAATACAGAATTCCTGAATTTGTAGGCTATTGGAAGGCTTTTTTCCTGTGTTTTTAGGCTTCAGAAGTGGGGACTGAATACCTACCTGTATGCTCCAAAGGATGACTACAAGCACAGGATGTTTTGGCGAGAAATGTACTCTGTGGAGGAAGCAGGTAATTGCCTTTATTTCTCCTCTGTGCTTTCTAGAAGCAGATTTCTGAATGAATTGGTTATTGCTATGTATGCTTGTGTGTGTTTAATCACAGTAGCCATTCCCAAAGGTGACTGAAAGCCTCTTTTTAATACCCTGCAGGTGTGTTTATGGGAGCTTTGGAACAAGCATGGATTTACTTCTTTTAGCTATAACTGCAGATGATTTCTGAAACTGCTTTTAAGGCTTTGTCTTACAGGATTTATTTTTTGTCACGGGAAAGGTTGCTTAGACTTATTCCTCTGGCTCTTGAATGTCTTTTGAACATTTTTTGTAGTAGAAATTATTTGCTTTAGGAAAGGAAAAAAAGATTGATGAGCAAACAGCATGTCCTTTTATGTGATTCATTAAATCCTTGTCTCAATGAAAAGAGTACCTGTTAGAAAAACAGCTCTTGACCAATTAGTCAGAACATAAAAGATCTGTTCATGCTAGTGTGAGTTGTTTTATCCACCTATGTCATTTATGAGATTTAGGATGGTTTATTAGACTGAAGGGATTATAGTTTTCCTTGGGTGAGGGGAAAAATTAGACTCTCTTTAAATTAATCCTTCTTGGATGCCTCTTTGGATCAATGCAGAAAAATACAGGATACTGCAAGGTAATATCTAATAACAGCAGAGATTGTTAAATATGCTAAAAATATTTATTCATTCTATTCATATTATAAAAAACATTTATTCATTCTATGAAAAATTCAATTGCAAGTTTGTTTCTTAAGGAAACTACTTCTGCACATGAAGTAGTAACGTGGTGGTGTTACACCCCACTTTTTCATGTGCCCAAGCTTCAGTCATATGAGTGGTGTGTGAACCTCTGTCACATGGGGTGATATTACTGCAATAAATTGTTAGTATGTGTGGGAAAAGTGAGTAATAATTCTGGAACTGTTGATGTATGTACTGTGGAAACAGACTATGTCCATATTTGTCTCACAGCATTGAGATAAAGAAAACTTTTAAAATATTTATATAAATTTTAATATGGAAAATGAGAATACAAGGACAGTTGTTGTATTCCTTTTGGCATAATTGCTGAAAAATCTTCCAAATAATTTGGTGTTCTTTGCTATGTTAGTTTCAAGAAATTCCAGCAATTCTTTTTTCTAATTATGATTAAAGAAGTATCTGCACTTTATAATACACTTTAGATGATCCCTGAGAAATTTTTTTAATTGAGTCCTTCTGAAATATTTTAATTTGATTTCCAGAGCAGCTAATGACTCTAATATCAGCTGCACGAGAGCATGAAATAGAATTCATCTATGCAATCTCACCTGGACTTGACATCACTTTCTCCAATCCTAAAGAGGTGTCCACATTGAAGCGTAAGCTGGACCAGGTAAGGACGACACAAGCTTGGCACCCTTCCAGTGCTGCTTAATTTGGAAGCTCCAGTTCCTTGCTCACTCTTGCAGCTTTTCACCAGCTCCTTGAACCTTTTCAGCACTGGTGTTAGTTTGGGTGCCTCTGAATGATTCCAGTGGATGTGTTCAAGTTGCATTGCAAAAGTAGCCAGTGCTAAGTTTGATTTTAAAAAAAGTTCCCATCTTGTATTGGATGCTGAAGGCCGTTTTTGTCTTCAGAGTATTTCGGAATCTTGAAGCCAAGATGCACTGCTAAAGGAAGAACTCTAGCCCACAGTAAATGCCTTTGCAGACCTGACATGCCCATCTTCTTTGTTCTCCTGACTCTTTTCCTTTGTCCAAGAGCTGTTACAGAATTAGCTTTTTTCCCAGCTGTCCATCCTGTGAGATCAGCTTTGGGTGGTTAAAACCGGAACAGATTGCAGGTCTTTAAAGATCTAATCTTTGAGAAAAGCAGAGTTATGGGTCAGAGGCAGGCATTCATTGTGAATAGAGCTATATCCCTGTTCCTGTAGCTGTCTCTAAGGTTAGATCTAAAAGTCCTACAGTTTGATTAAAAGAAAGAATAATAATTTAACAAATTAAACATTTTACTCTTGTCTCTTGTATTAGGTTTCTCAGTTTGGCTGCAGATCTTTTGCACTGCTGTTTGATGATATTGATCACAACATGTGTGCAGCAGACAAAGAAGTTTTCAGTTCTTTTGCTCATGCTCAAGTCTCAATCACAAATGAAATATATCAATATCTAGGAGAACCAGACACATTCCTTTTCTGTCCTACAGGTAAAACAAGCAGAATATTTTCATTGAGCCTTAAAGGAGGGGGACTGTTACCTTACTGTTTGAAAACCTGGTTTAACATTTAATAACTGCCTTAAGGAGTATTTTGAGGTTGATTGAAGAAATTGATGTACAAAGTTTGATTATTCAGATGTATGCCAAGATTTTTCCAAATTTATAAATCTCTGAAAGGTTCAATGCCAAGCAAATAAGGCAGCTTGATAGAACAGTTCAGGAAGTTTGAACTGAGAATTAGGCTAATGGAAAATTTATTTTTTCCTAACTTGAACTGAAATCTTTGCTTCTTGAATTAGCAGGTTGTTAGTTTCTAAGATTTTTTAAAGTAGAGGTAGTCTGTGCTTATGGCTGTCACTGGTTCCTATTTTTAATAAGATTGCTCACTTCACTAGTCACTGAGTTGCTTTTTTTATCAAAAACTATTTTTAGTTTATCCTCTTACACTGTGGTTCTGTTGCAGACCTTAACTTTAGAGATATATGTTCCAGTGTGACAGTTTTTAGATATTTGCACTTTGTAATGAGTGTTGGGGTTTTCTCATTCTCTTGGATACTATCTGCTGTAACAGGCCTTGTACTTAAGGACTTGATTAACTTTTTCCTAATTTTGACATTTGAGCAATTTAAAATAATTCACTACCATTTGTTTCTGATATTTATGCAGAATATCATTCATAATGTCCTTTTTATTTATACTTTAGACTTTTGGGCCTTACTTGATTAATTTTATAAATGTTTTTTATTTCCAAGGGTGGTATTCTCTCAATGTGTTTGTGGGACAATTGGGTATGTTGTCACACATGTGCATCCTTCTAATGACAGTGACATTCTCTTTTCCTGTGCAGAGTACTGTGGAACTTTCTGTTACCCAAATGTTGCCCAGTCTCCGTATTTACGGACTGTAGGAGAAAAACTGCTCCCTGGAATTGAAGTGTTATGGACAGGTAAAGATTGATAGCTTGTTTCTTTTATTTTGCTGGTGTTAAGTATTTTCTCATAAGTATTTTGTAAACTAAACTGTCCAGCTACTTGGGGGTTCAATCTTGGAGTATATGCAAAGCCCTCTGATCATCCTCTTTCCTGCTTAGGTCCGAAAGTTGTATCCAAAGACATTCCGGTAGAATCCATTGAAGAGGTTTCTAAGATCATCAGGAGAGCCCCAGTTATCTGGGATAACATTCATGCCAATGATTATGATCAGAAGAGGCTTTTTCTTGGGCCTTACAAGGGTCGGTCAACTGAGCTCATCCCTCGACTCAAGGGAGTTCTGACCAATCCAAACTGTGAATTTGAAGCCAATTATGTTGCCATTCACACGCTTGCAACCTGGTACAAGTCTAACATGAATGGAGTGAGAAAAGATGTGGTGATGAGTAAGTATGTGTAACTGTTTGCTGGATCTGTGCTTAACCATATAAATCATTCCAATTCTCTGTGGTTTTAATGATTTTCTCTCTTCCTCACCAACTTTTTCTTCTTATGATCACCTAGCCTTTTCTGTTCCATGAGTAAATGGCAGTTGCCTGAAAGATAATGATCTTGCTTTACTGACTTCCTGGGGCATATCTGTAGCACATGGTATCAAAGAATTTCTTAGTCTGGTTATGTAAGTAATGCTCTTGGAATACAGGTTTAACACCCAAGTTTCAAATGTGTCCATGGATATGATTTAATTGGAATAGAAGCAGTTCAGATCAGAAGATACCCTGAATGCCAATGTCTGGTTTCTGTGTTGACATTGGTGGTGACCATAATTTTCATTTTTTTTCTAATTAGAATCTAGTAACTTGTCCTTTTTGTCAAGTGAGCCCCTGAGTTACTGAATGCCTTGTTATTTTAAATTAAACTAACATGATAACTTTTAAAATTTGTCTCTGTAGCTGATACTGAAGACAGCACGGTTTCAATCCAGATTAAATTGGAAAATGAGGGGAGTGATGAAGATATTGAAACAGATGTTCTCTACAGCCCACAAATGGCCCTGAAGTTGGCCTTAACAGAATGGTTACAGGAGTTTGGAGTACCTCAGCAATACAGCAGTGAGTATGATTTGGTATCATTCTGAGGCTGGTAGATGTTAGATGTTCAGTATTTGTGTTTAGATTGAAGATATTTTACAGGTCCTGGCAATTCATACACTTCTGCTGGAAATATTTTCTGCCTTAGTAACTGGGGAACCTTAATTAAAAAGTAAGAATGCTTGATCTGCAGTGTGCTTGTAATGCTCTGACTGATCAACAGAAGCAATCTTGATATATTATCTTTTGGCATTTCTGATAGAAGGCTGGAAAGGGTCCAGATTTTGCTAGTCCTGGTTCTTACTAGGCTTCAGTGGAACCTGAGAGAATAGGAAGTACAGTTGGGATTTATTTTTTTTTTTGAGTTGAGGTTGGATTGTTGTAAAAACTAGTCCTGGTCCCGAAGACTCCCTGTTCTTCCAGTTGTTTTAAGATAGTTTTACTTTCCTAAGTTTGTCTGCATAAATCAGCTGAGTTCCTTCTGGCACTGTATGCCTGTTTTTGTACAGCGGGAGCTTGGGATATATCTTGAGTCTAATGACCTTGGTCAGGGAGGGTGAGTTAGAGCATGTTGTCCAAGATTGTATCTGGTAAGGTTTTGAATGTCTCAATTTTCCCCAGGTTAAAGACAGTTTTGAATTTGAAATATTTAAGCATCAGCTTATCGTATTAAGCTTTTATTATGAGCTGTCCTTTATATTCAAATACAACTTCACCGAGTCATTTGATGCGGAGGCAAAAATAGTTACTTGGAGAGCTTTTTATTCTGATGGCATAGTTAAAAATAAATGTTCAATAATTTTCCTAACTTTTTCTTCATCCTATCTTTGCTTACCAGTTATGTGAAAAGGAAACTTGCAAAGCTCAAAGTCAATAGTTAGAGTTACATTGACAGAAGTGAACAGGCAAAGTACCAAAAGGAAGCTGTGCTGATGGGATGCTGTGGTAACAAAAACATCCATCACTTGCAGGAGTTGCTGATTTGAATGTTAGTTGGCAGGTACTGAAAACTAAACTTGTTTCTTTTTATTCTCAGGTAGGCAAGTGGCCCACAGTGGTGCTAAAACCTCTGTAGGGGATGTCGGGCCACTGGTGGCACCATCCTCTTTAAATGCAGCAACAGTGGTTACCACGGTGTACCAGGAGCCCATCATGAGCCAGGGTGCGGCACTGAGCAGTGACTCACCAGCCTTGGCCAAGGAGGAGGAGAAGAAGCAATCTGATGAGGAACCAATGGACATGGTGGTGGAAAAACAAGATGATGCAGACAAGAATGCAAACCAGATATTGACAGATATTGCTGAAGCCAAGATGGCAGAGGAGCTGAAGCCAATGGATACAGATAAGGAGAGTATAGTTGAGTCAAAGTCTCCAGAGATGTCTATGCAGGAGGACTCTGGTAGTGACATTGCACCTATGCAGACTGATGAGCAAATTAACAAAGAACATTTTGTGCCTGGGCCGAATGAAAAGCCTCTTTATGCAGTAGAACCAGTGACTTTAGAGGACTTACAGCTTCTTGCTGACTTGTTTTACCTTCCTTATGAACATGGACCCAAAGGTGCACAGATGCTGAGGGAATTCCAGTGGCTTAGAGCAAACAGCAGTGTTGTCAGCGTAAATTGCAAAGGAAAGGATGCTGAAAAAGTGAGTGCAAATCTTGTTTCTCTCCTTTTATGTCAAAATTCCAAGCAATTTTATCTAGTGTTTTGTTTGTTTCCAAGCAACTTTATTTAGTGTTCTACTTAGTAGGACCTGAAGGGTAGTGTGTAATGAACCACAGGTCACAGTAATTTTGACTCCTCCAGTGGAATCTACTGTTTTAAGCCCTGTAGTGCCAAGCAGCTGTGAAGGCAGCCTAGTATCTGCATTTGACCAGTGTTCCCTGTACTGGCCTCACTTCTAACAGCCATAGAGACTATCTGTGAGTCATTTGTGGTGTGGTAGTCCCTCTTGGTAAAAAGAAATAGTGAATTGTGTAGTCTTTCTCCATATTTAGAGTACCACTCCTCTCCAGGAGCCTGTGTTTGATCTTGTGGATCTTTCTCATAGATAGAAGAATGGCGTAACCGAGCAGCCAAGTTTGAAGAGATGTGCAGCTTGGTGATGGGCATGTTCACTCGCCTCTCCAATTGTGCCAACAGGACAATCCTTTATGACATGTACTCCTACGTCTGGGATATCAAGAGTATTATGTCAATGGTGAAATCTTTTGTGCAGTGGTTAGGTAGGTGCATTGGGAGCCATTATAATCCCAGATAGATTATTTTATATCTGTGTTTTTAATTAGCCCACGGGGAAAACTGAAGCATTAGGTGAATGTGTTTTCTTGGACAGAGGGTCTCGTTTGACCCTGTTTTAAAGGTTTTCCTGTCTTGCTATTTGAAGCAATGCTTGCAGTGAGTTTGCTTTGCTATTAAAAGTGAAGTCTGCTGGATGCTTAAGATTGGAGACCTTGATTTTCTTCTTGGGCTAATGAAACTTGAATCTCATCTGACACGTAAGTGTTGACTTTAACTTACTCTTGACTGAATGCACACTGGACTATGCCATGTAACTCCTTGGGTGCCCCGATCTTTGATTGGAAATGACACTACGAAATGTGATCACCTCAGCCATCTGCTGTTTGCTCTGTCTTGATAACATTATTGCTGTCTTCAACAGACCTTTCAATGGGCCTGGCCATGAGGAAGGTGATCCTCCCAGCCCCTGTGCGCATGCGAGCTTTAGCATAAGGCTATTCTGGTGCAAAATCATTTCCTTTAAACACTTTCCAAATTGCTGATTTTTTAATTTTTTTTTTTAATCTATATTTTAGTTTTTGATAATGGATGGAAATTGTGGAGCTCTCTGGACAGATTTAGTCTGAGACTTAAAATGATCTTGAAACAGTATTTTTTTTTTTTTTTTAATGTGTGGCACTTTGTTTTGTTTTGTTGCTTTTTTTCCTGAAAGATTTTTGAGAGATCCTGAGTTGGCAAATAGCACCAGCATGGCCTGGGTAATTCTAGTCACCTCATTTCACTTTCAGGTTTCAATCCATCTGTAAGGAATATGCTGTGGAGTTGCTTGATATACACAGCAGACAGCAAAGCTGATGGTTTCAAGTCACACTTTCTGTAGCTGTCACAAACCTCACAGTGGCTAACCATTACACAACCTTGGTCTAATCCTAGTGTTTGGATTGTCTTTAAATTATATTCTTAAATACTGACAGATTTAAACAGGGACAGAGAAGACCTATTAAATCATCAACTTGTTCTATGTCTAACAAATTCCTGCGTTTTGTGCTTATTAAATATCTGATCTCTAAACTCATAGTTGATAAAGAAGAGAGCTTTTAAGATTGCCTTCTGCAAAGCACAGAGAAGAAAACCAGATGGGGGAGGAAAACTCAGCAGCATTGTAGTATGTTAACATTACTTGAACAACTTCATGCTGTTTTTAAAGCCTTAGTTTGTGCATTTTTAAGTGTGACACATCTCCTCCAACTTTACTATCCTTGCTGTATGTAGACATTTAGCTAGACAAAATGCTCTCTTCTTGATAACTTAATCTGCTTACAACTCTAGGCCAAAGCTCTATAAAGGGAACAGTGGTTTTTGTAGTCTTTGAAAACATCAAGGGCCCAATGCAGACTGCATTTCAGAATTATCAGACTGTACTAAATTCAGCTGAAATTGTTTTCAGTGTCCCTGTAAAGTTAGGTTCAAGTCTCTAAGTGCATAAAATATTTGGAGTGGTTCACAGCAGAAGCCAACTCAGTAAACACCAACTCTGTTAACTTTGGCACTGTTCTGTTCCAGTACCCACACTGGTATTAGTTGAAAAATTAAAGGTTATTCACCTGTACAGTTGAATACTCTTATGCTAACAGTGCTTCTGTGAGAGGGGCCATTTTTGTCTTCAGCTTGTGTTTTATCACTGGTGTAAATACAGTGTAAAGGTCCTTGATAAAATACCTCATTATATAAAGTCAAGTACATTACAAATCCAAACAAGTTAGTTTTCACAGTGGTGTGCTCAATGGTCCACTGGATGTTCACTTTTTTCACCTCTCCTCCCAAGTCCAGCTAGCATTCAGTCCCTTAAATTAGTGTGGCTGTACAGTACTATGGATTACTAATGACTTCTATTGTCTTCTTCCCCATTGTGTACAGATGGGAGAATCCTCAGCACAAGTTTCTGCTGCTATGGGATGGACAGCGCCAGATGTTCACAGCGCGTCGTCATTAATTAATTAAAATGGAAAGGTTTTGTCTGTGAGGCAGCTCAGATAGATTAGATGTACAGCAGGCATGAACTGAAGTCACATTTGCGCAGCGACTCAGGCATTAACTATGATTTTCATTTATACAGCTCTTCATTCACACAGCTCTTTACTGTAATTATTGGAAGTGCTAGTTAAGTTGTAGTCTCAAAGGACAGACAGATACTGTCTTCCAAGTTTTTGACTAAATCTCTTTGGGAAGGATCTCTTCTTATGTGAGAATTCTAAAATGTGGGAGTGAACCAAATTTGAATTCTGATGTTTGGATTATATCTGAAATTTACCATACTTAGGATAGTTTATATTGAACCTATATTCCTAAACTCACATGAATGTCAAACTTGGCACACTTTGGGACTCTCTGACTAGCACAACATACTTGTCTGTACTGATCTGAGACTGTTACTTGAACAGGAGGTAGATTGCTGTCCACAAAAGGAAAAGAGAATTTGCGCTGCTCCTCTTGTCAGAAAACTAGGCAGGTAGTTGAGATCTCCACTCCAGCCACCACTTGGCTTTTTTGTCTCTCCAGAGCTGTCATTTATCTTACTTGGTGAAGGCTGCACTGCCTTGCTGGCAGAACGGTGTTAAAAATCAAACAGCCAATGGAAGCTTCTTTTCTAAAGCAAGTGCAGGCTAAAGCTAAGCACTGCAGTGGGCCTGCTGCTGCTGGTTGAGCAGCAGGGTCCCTGGTGCATCCAGTATGCTTGTGGAAATTAAAATCAATATACAAAAAGCAAAGCTAGTAGTGGCCACCAAGGTGTATTAGTTAAATTGTAAATTGATTCCAGTTAACACTACTTAGCTTTTTAATGTGCCAACGATATTGTGAAGGTGTGGCCTGGATTATGTAAATCTGTGTAGTCTCTTGCAAGCCTGCGGTTTCATGCAGCTGTCCTGGCTGCCTGATCTGTTCCAGACTGTTTACATATATTGCTAGTCCTAGTTTTCTGACAAGATTAGAAACAATCAGTACTAAAATGTGACTTCAGAAAGGTCCTTTTTTTTTTCAGGGGCTGTGATAATGGCATTTGTTTGATCTAAAATTTATGGTAGTATCTGTTGAGCCACATAGCTTCCAAGATGTCAGATTTTCATAGATTAAATGAATGTTTCTGACACAAATACCCCAAAAAAAAAAAAATCTACAAAATGTGTGGGAAGTCTGCATAGTTCTGCAGGGCACCATTCTTGTGCCTTCTGGTCTAGAATGAAGTGTGTAGCTGAATTGTCTCACCTGTCTGTTACAGGTAATCAAAAATTCGAAATACCCCACTTAGTGCATAAGCACAAAAGCTTTATAAATTATACATTATTACAGCCCCTCCCCTTCCCCAAGCCCTGGATTCTAGCTCAGTTAGAGAGCTTTTTCCACAAGTGTATGTTAGCTTTTTGGACATGTAAGACACCCAGGAAATCCCCCTTCTCGTAACATTCTCCGCTTGGATCTGATCTCAACAGGGTGTCGTAGTCAATCTTCAGCACAGTTCTTAAGTGGAGACCAAGAACCCTGGGCCTTTAGAGGTGGTCTAGCAGGAGAGTTCCAGGTATCAATATGACTTCACAACTGAATGACATTTTCTTTGTTTTATGAGAAACCTTTTGTTGCACATCAGAGGTCTGGAAGGATTGGTCTGCCGAAGGCTTTCTGGTCCAAAGCCCATTAGCCTTACAGCTTGGTTTAAAATAATTTTCCTCCCCTTTCTACAGTAATTTCTCAAGGAGATGCTGCCTGTCCCACGCGCATGCGAAGCGCAGCGGCTTTAGTTGTACATTTCACATTGTTTCTTTGCAGGTCGCACAGCATTTTTACCTGCGCCCGCAATTGCACAATGCGCGCATGCTTGTCTGCCAATGGGAATTCCATGAGCAAAAGGGATCGTCCTCCAAATTTTGGTTCCTCTGGAAATGATGCTGTACTGTGCTTTACTGCGAGGAATTCGATTGGCCAGTATTCCTAGCTCGCTGTTTGTACCATGTGCACATTTGTTCATGGATTTTTCAGGCGCTGTACTTTTCCCCCCTCACAGGTGCTCTGCGCGCAGCAAATTGAATCAGCGCATTGCTTTTGGGATAAAGCGTCTCCTCTGGCCAGTTAACCCTCTTCAGACCAAACCTTTCCTCCTGACATTCTGTGTTCTTAGACAGTGTAGATATGATTGGTAAAAAGTTTTTAAAGCAGTTAAGATTAACAGACTCTTAATGTGCTGTTTCAATTGCATATTTTAGAACACCAATTGGATATTTTCTATTCAAATAAGGTCTTTGCATTTGTAAAGCATACCAACCCCACCTTCTTTTGGGGTAGCAAGTAGCAAATGTTATTTTGGGAGTCTGCAGTGCACACCCAAGAGTGATGGGGTTTGTTGTTCATACAGTTACATTAAATATTTTGTTTTCACAGCGTTTGCTGCCTATTGATGGGGCAAATGACCTCTTTTTTCAACCACCTCCATTAACACCCACTTCCAAAGTGTACACCATACGGCCCTACTTCCCTAAAGATGAGGTAACTGCTTTTGACACTTGTCACTTTTGCTCTTAGTGATGCACTTTCTTTCATGGCAACGGTGATTATTGCTGAGTCCCCTTTTCCCTAATGAAGCAGATGTCCTGATGTCTTGCACAAAGTACAAATGCTAGCTCACAGAACTGAGGTTAAATGATATGCCTCTGGTTCAGCAATATGCTGTGCAGCACTTCGTGTACACCCACAGCTTGATTCCCAGCCTCCCACCCCCTCACCCTTTTAAATCTGTGAGTGCCTTCCTTATTTATGAAAGACAAGTTAAATTTGTCCAGCTGGTAAAAGAATTCTTGCAGCAGGGAAACATCCAGTGAATTAAGCTTAGAGGGTGGGTGTGTATGCCTGTTTCACTCAGTGGTTATTGTGGTACCTGCTGGTATTTGCAGAGCTGTATAGGCAGAACATTGATACTGCATCTCAAAATGGAGCTGAAAAATGGCATCATGGTTCAGCCATTCATACCATTTTAGTTACAGTTGGAAGCTTTTTGTTCTGATTTCAAAAGAATGTTGTCAGATCTGCTTTGGAGTGTTTGATACTTCAAAATCAGGAAAATTCCATTAGTCATTTTTGATTAGTGCTTTTCACCTTTTCTGTTTTCTGAATAGATCTGTAGTGTAGTTTCTTTCCTGTTAGATGGTATGGAGAATAGTGAAGTATCAGCCAATAGTTAGTTAACTCTTTATGGATGCAGTTTAAGCAATGTAGGGGTTAATGCAGCTTGAGATCTTGTGTTGGTAGGTAGACTGAGATGAAACAGGAATTTCTAGGTTGAGTTTGCAGTATTTCAAACAAGTCTTAACTTTGAAGCCAGTCAGACATACTAGGCTGACATGAAGACTCCTTTTCCTGCCAGTTCTGGGCCAGCTCTATCCTGTGTTGTTCTCACAAACAGTAAAGCAGCCTTTTCCAAACCTTTGTGCAGGACTCCACCTAAGCTTGTTCTTTGGTAGAAAATGGAATTGATATTTCTAAACCACCTTAGCAATTAGAGGTGAAGCTAAGCATGCAGTCATAAACAGTATTTTTTCTGAGGAGTTACTCTTTAACTAAAGGAAGAAAGTGTCAAATGCAAAGAATTTTGTTTAAAAAAAAGGTGAAATTTCTTATTTAAGATGTGACTAATTCAAATTTGCTCTTTTAAAGAGTTCCAGATGAAAGCCTTTTAACATGCAGGATGTATCTATCCTTTGCAGAGATGAGTTGCCTAAGTGGAGCAGCAGAGGATTTGTGAAGGGACTTTGTAGCAGTGATGGTGGTCTTCACTGAGTGTTTCGGTATCTGACCCTCAGAATTAATCTGGTGCTGTTACAAGAGCAGGAGGTTGCCCTCCAGCCTTTCCTTCCCAGCCATCCAATTTAACTGCGATGTTTTTGAAGGCAACTTTGAGTTACCTTCAGGGAGGAGGTGGAGGGAATGCCAGCCTTTGGCATAGATGGATGCTTTTGATCTCTGGTGACTGGGTGCCTGTCAGTACTAGGTTACAGTGCAGCTGTTAATGACATACTCTCTTTTGAATGTGACTGCTAAATTGAAATAATCTCTTTTCTCCTCTTAGGCATCTGTATATAAGATCTGCAGAGAAATGTATGCTGATGGAGCTGATCAACCCTTCCATAGTTTACCAGATTTAATTGGAGACAAGTATGTATTAGCAGCAAGTGTCCTGCAGAGGTGGTTCTGAAGGATGAAGTCCTGATAGTGTATTTAATTTGAATTTTTAGAATTGTGTGTGGGAGGAATACAAAGAGCAT
Organism: Melozone crissalis; assembly: GCF_028551555.1. NCBI lineage: Eukaryota > Metazoa > Chordata > Aves > Passeriformes > Passerellidae > Melozone > Melozone crissalis. The sequence goes on along the minus strand of NW_026535797.1, from coordinate 13,847,482 downwards.
TTAGAGTAGATAAAATAATTTACTCTCAGGAAATTGGGGTCTTGGTTTCTTAAAGAAGCTGTTGACACTTATGTCTCAGTTCATGTGCTGGTTGCCTGTAGTGAGGAGTTAGAAAATAAATTTAGCTGAAGCCTCTGTATTCTGAAAGGTGTGCATCACAGTGTCTTATTTCAGATTTTGTGAAAGTGTATAATGAGAGTGTCCATAGTCTGTAGTTATCCTCTGCTTTTTTTTATGACCTACTGTAGTTCTTAAAATAGAATTGACAGGTTTTGAGGTGCAGTCTCCCAGCCAAGTGCCTCAAGTTTTTCTGAAGTACATGTACAAACTTTTTAAAAGGATAAGTGATGAAAAAAATGGGGCATTAAAAATGAGCTGTAAAATTAGCTACGTTGAGTGGATTTTTTTTTTTTTTGTCTTAGATGTTTATTTTAGACAGAATTTTATAGAGAGTCTGCTCTGGGTGGCAGAAAGGCACTTAAGAAAGGATGTGTAACTGGTGTCAAACAATACCCAAAGGCAGTTATGAAAGCAAGGAAATAATGGCAGCAGAGCAACTAAGAGCAAAAGCTGAAGAGTAGTGTGTATGGAATGAAGCAGTGGAATCCTGAGGTGCAGATGTTGCTCATAGCTAAGTTTTGACAGCTGATCAGTCAGTTAGTGCTTTGTTGGAACTAATTCCATGACTGGAGGACTCAACTTCTTTGGTTGACTCTGGTGTCTCCTCTGTGGAACCTGAAGGACATACTTGGTCAAGCACACCTTCTTTTGACTAAATTTGCACCTTTTTTCTGCAGGTTAGTTGGAGGTCTGCTCACCCTCAGCCTGGATTACTGCTTTGTCTTAGAAGATGAGGATGGCATATGTGGCTATGCTTTGGGAACAGTTGATGTAACACCCTTCATTAAGAAATGCAAAATGTCTTGGATCCCTTTCATGCAAGAAAAATATACTAAACCAAATAGTGACAAGGAGCTGTCTGAAGCAGAGGTTGGTATAAGCTGTGAGATCAGAACTATATGCTGAAGTCTTTGCAAAGTGGGTCTTTGTTTTTTTGAGCTCACATGAAATTCAGTTTTTTCACCTTTTTGAAGACTTTGAGCATGTATTAAAGCATCTGATGTATCAGAAGGAGACAGTAGAATTATTCATTGGCAGTCAGATACAGCTATGTGCTATAATACACCCATGAGGTGTACTTGAGTAGTAATCCATGCAGTAAATGTAAAGCACCTTCATCTGGAGAAAATTACATTTTGAAAGTAAAGTATTGCTCCTGCTCTGTTCTACTGCAGAATGTAGTGTTAGTTTCCCCATGCTGCAGGTAGAGCACTGAAAATCTTACCAGTTTAAGTAGGGAAAACAAATTCAAGAGCACTTGGTTTTGGTGTGAAAATCTGAGCTGTTTGTGGAGTGTGACAGCTGTAAATGGTGCAAGGCAGCCTAAAACTGCCCATTAAAAAGGCAAAGAAATAAGTATCTGTGTGCAAACTGCTGGTTCTGTGTTGGCTTGTGTTTTCCTTCACTTGAAGTATGGGTCACTGAGAAGGAGCTTTGCATGCCTCCTTTGATGGTCTGAGCAGCTTTTCTAGCCAGTGTTTTTGTCTAGACAGTACAGACTGCAGTTCAGCAGATGAGGAACTAAGTAGCCATCAGGAGGTGTAGCTGAAAAGCCTGCTGGTTTGGGGGTACACTCCATGAGCAAAACAGTCTCCCCTGATAAAGATGAATGAAAATGAAAAGCTGGATAATTATTAAATACCTGTTTCTAATATTCTTTTCAGAAAATAATGCTAAGCTTCCATGAAGAACAAGAAGTATTGCCAGAATCGTTCCTTGCTAACTTCCCATCTTTGATAAAGATTGATATCCACAAAAAAGTGACAGATCCAAGTGTGGCCAAGAGTATGATGGCCTGCCTGCTCTCTTCTCTAAAGGCTAATGGTAAATTTCTTGCACTTGGAATTCCTTGTTTCCTAACTACATGTCATTTCTAGGGTGCAAGGCAAACTTGGGAAGATTTGGGTAAATAATTGCAAAAGCTTTTGAACAGCTAACTTCTGTTCCTGCCTTGAAAAAGGGAGCTTTTCATTTTAGCCATTATCCTGCAAATTAGAAGATAGGCAGGACTGAGGGAGCAATTTGGCATTGAGAGCACACATCTTTACATCTTGAACACTGCACAAAAGTCTGTATTTTTCCTGCTGGCATTGGTAATGATGCTTGTTTTAAAGTTTGGCTGTGTGCACTGGTGGGTAGTTACCAAACCTTCAGTATGGGAAGTGCTTGGCTGCCTGCCCTGACTGTGCACCTCACACTCACACTTCCTTTATGCCACTTGGTGCCTTCCTGCAATGCTGCTTTTGGAGCCAACATCAGATATTTTTGTGTGCAGTGAAAGGTGTGCAGAGGGTTTGTTCAGACTGATGGATGCATGCAGTGTGTACTCCCCTTAGGGGATGGTCAGCTGTGCTGCATAAATCTTAACTCTTGGCCACTATGCTCCGTGTGGAATTGGATCACTGATTTACCTCATGAAATTGGTGGGAACTCTAGTAATATTTGATGTCTGTGCTTTTTATGATAACTCTTCTCCTACAGTATTTTGTTTCTTTTCTTTCTTCAGGCTCCCGTGGGGCTTTTTGTGAAGTGAGACCAGATGATAAAAGAATCTTGGAATTTTACAGCAAGCTGGGTTGTTTTGAAATTGCTAAAATGGAAGGATTTCCAAAGGATGTTGTTATCCTTGGAAGAAGCCTTTGAAGTGCTTGACAGTGAACTGTTCCAGTACTGTAGACCCTTAACAGCTGGGCAGGTAGTGGTGGGGATCTTCATATGGTCTAACTGCACAAAGCCAGCAATAAGCCAGCTTGGTAAAAGGGGCTATGCGAAAATCACCCATCACACATTCAGACTGTCATTTGTTGGAAGGGGATAATGCTGCTGAAAACGTTGTTAAACAAAGAGAAACCCTGTCCTCTCCTGGTCCTGTGTGAAGTGCCAAGGAATCTTGCATGGGCTATAGCTTCTCAGAGGAATCCCTCTCAGTCGGTGCTGTGGTTGATGACAGTTCTCTGTGTCAAGTGTCAACAGAAAATTGGTCTCTGGCAGAATGCCTATAAAGATGCAGGTTTTGTTCTCTGTCATAGAGCAGGATGTGCAATTGCAGGTTGCAGAAATGGGAGGGGTTGCTTGTGTCAATCAGCATTTTTAAAGATAAGTAGTTACAGTTCTATTTTTTACTACCTTTATGCTTGCTGATAAAGCAATGACCCGTTGTCACTTCTAATGACCATTGGTTCAAGCTTTTTGTTTTGTTAGGGACAAATGTGCAGTGGTCTGTGGCAGAAGTCACTCAATGACAAACTTGTAAATTTCAGTGTATATAAACCTAGATGTATGCTGACTAACTTTTTGTTTACTGGTTTTTGTAACTTTTTCTTTTGAAAAGTGAAATGGTATAGGTCCAAGATGGCACTTTTGAAAAACCTAAAACCACAATCGAGAACAAGTCTGTCCTCAGCACTGACCTTTCTTACTGTGCCTCATATCCAGGGCTAGGTACTGACCATCTTGGGAGAGGGGAGCAGATCCCAATGACCCTTCCTTCAGATTGCAGTTTGTCACTGCTCGAGGGTATCATTCTCCTGGGACTGAAACAGCAATTCACAGGATGCTTTGCTGAACCCGTTAATTTTGGTAACGTTCACATGGGATTATGGATGAAAGATGGTGAGAGGGAGAGAGAGCTGGCCCACAGCTGGGATTTGTCCTTGGAAGAGTCACCATGTTTCAAAGCCTGTTCGTACTAGTTTGATTAAATCAGGGTCTTCAAGTCCTGCACATTTGTATCAAATAACTTTTCTATAAGAAATGCCACAATAAGCACATTTTTACACATTATTTAAATGGTTATCTACTTTTAAATGTTCCAAGAGTTTAATGTTTTTACCCAGGATGGACATGCTTGGTGATGGGCTGGAACTGGTGTCATATGGGACCTGGTATTCAGGTAGTTGGATCATTTAATGGAAATGGTATTTTGCAGTAGTCCCAGTGTCCCAGACAGGTGATTGGACAGTGGTATGCACTTTGCAGTACTTTGTTTCTTCCACCTGCTGCCATAAGCTGTCTATATCTTATGTTTAAATTTTCCTGGGGTTTTTTCAGTAGTGCACAAAGGAAGCTTGGTTGCTCTTACAAGCCTCCAGCTGCATAGAAGTTGATTTGCAACCTGTAATGAATGGCATTAAGATTGCAGTAATGCTCTCTGCAACCTGTAAGGAGATGCTGTGTTTGGCCTTCTGGTGCAGTCATGTGCAAGATGTTTCTTTTTATTTTATTTTTTTTTTTCTGCAGAATGTGAATGATTTTTAATGCGGTAGCGATGTATTTAAGTTGAAACAAGTTCATTTCATTTTTAGAGAGAGGTATGGGATTGTGCTGTGGGATTTCATTAAGTCCAAGCTGAATGCTACTAGTTTTTATACAGCTTTGAGTGCATGTTGAGTAGCTGATAACCTTGATTTACCAGGTGGGAGAGTTTTGTTTCTTCATGGATACCAGACTCGACTTACTTCATCTGGATGCATAACATTACAGCATAGGATGCTTGTGGCCTTATTTCTTGGCTTTTAAGGAGTTGCCACATTTTCTCTTCCTATGAATTTGTTATTATTATAGAAGTTAATTGTCTAAGCCTATGGAATGTCAGGCCAATACCATCATTCTAGGATTGTAAAGTGATATGTTGACATATCTTTCATGGTTATGAATTTTCATTAAGGTTGGAATGCCACTTTCATTAATCTGTTTTAGATCAACAGTATCTGTAGCAGAAAAAGACCTGTAAAACTGTATTTGAAGACCATGCGAGAAATAGAATAAAAATTGAGAAGTGAATGTATATAAATGTGTATTTTGTGAATGAGCTGGTCCAGAACCAGAAGTGGTTCAGCGATGTACATTACATCACACTGTAAGTGTTTAATGCCCTTGGGATCAGCTGTCAGAGGCTTGTGTCTGGTTTTGGTGTTGGCAGCTGTACATCCACAAAATTTAACTTGGGAACATAAATGCTGAGATACCTAAAGCAAGTAGCTTCCTGCTTAGAGTGACAGCTAATAATCAAAGGGATGGGCCAGGGGTATGAAAAGCAGCTTTTTCCTAAGGTCATTTCACAAGAGTTTGTCCACCTGCTGCACGGATGCACTCACTGGTGGTGGTTCAGAAGCTGTGCAGTGTGGAGAACAGGATAACACACAAACCAAGCAGGGAAGTTACAAGATGAAAACTTTTCTCCTGGCCCAGTAAATGTTCTCTGTTTAAAATGAGTAATGTGTTGCACATAGGTGACTGTTTTCTTAAAGCCTATTTCATGAGGTTATGACATACTTGTCTCTGTACAACACGTGGGCCTGGGAAAAGGGATTGGGCTCTGATGTTGCCCCAGACTCTTCCTTTAAGGGAGCATAATGCAGCAGTGGATGCTCCTGCCTCCATCGCCCGGGGTGGCGGCTGCAGACGGGTCAGGTAGGGTCAGTGGCTGCGCAGAGCAGCTGCTGAGGAGCGCATGGGTGTGCTTGTGTAACCATTGCTGCACGAGCACTTGCTTCTTTCTGGGACCTGGTTCAGCTTTTCAAACCTTCAGTCAGGTTTTCCTTGAACCTACTCCAGCTCAAGCAAAGTGAGTGGCTGGCTAGCAGAGGTCTCTGCGGTAGGAGCAGAGCCAGGTTTGTCCCCAGAAGGCAGTGTGAGCTCGTTGTTATTGGGGTTTGTTTTAATTTGGCTGCTCCTCTGCAGCACCAAGCAGACTGCTTCCCTTTCTGCTTTGAAAGACCAGTCCAGCCCTCTCCTTGCCGTAGATTTTGAAGTAGGATGTTGCCTTCTGTGCTCAAACGCTCCTGTGCCGCAGTCCCCAGTGTAGGGTCACGCTGCTCTTGTCCATGGTTAAAGGGATAGAGATGAAGAGCTGCCGTCCTGCTTCCATGCGTGTCACCCTCCTGTTTCCCCGATACCCCTCTTCGTACCCTCAGCCCCCTGGGGCTGGGCATGTGCCCTGTGTCTCCTCCTCAGTGCTGGGGCGGCTGCTGCCGCGGGCCGGGATGGCGCCCAGAAGGGCGGTAGTTGAGCGGCCGGTAGCAAGGGCCGTTTTTCCGGTGTGGCGTTTCCACGGCTGGCGGTGGGGTCAGTAAAAGCTGAAGGCCCAGCGTGGCTAGGAAGTACCCTGATACTGAGCTGTCCGGCGGGGCTCTGCCGCAGGACCTTTTGGTTCGGTCCCCGGGGGCGGGTACGGGGCGGAGCGGCTCGGCTCGGCTCGGCGCTGCACGGCCCGCCCCGCTGCCAGAGCGATCCCAGCGCCGCCGCCTCATGGAGCCGCACGGGCCCGCCTGTCCCGGCAGCGTCCTCTTCGGTGAGCGGCCTCGGCCGGGGGAGCGGGGACTCGGGCCAGGGGGAGCGAGAGACACGGGGGGGGTCACAGATAAATTGGGGAGGTGACACACAAGGCGGGGGTGCGGGGACGAGAGAGACGTAGGAAAGTGAGAGAGAGCTGGGGGCAGGAGAGAGACGGGGCAGAAGGAGACTTTGGTGAGTATTGCGGACGGCATGGAGGCTGGGAAGGCTGGTGTGGGTGGGGGGGAACGCGTGTGGGGGCAGCTGGAGCCGGGGGGCAGTGTCAGAGAGAGACCGGGGGCAGCAGAGACATTGTGGGGGAAGGAGGCAAGCGAGACACGTGGGTATGGAGAGACACGTGGAGGGCATTATCGTGCCGTGGGGGAAGAACGGTGTGGACACACACGTGTTTGGCCGCGCTCGGGAGGCAGCAGGCACACGCTGGAGGTCCCGGGGCGGCTTTGGGGAGCCGCGTGGGGTTTTGGTGTTCTGGCGGCTTTAGAGGGCTGGGATTCATGGAGCGGCGGGTTCGCAGCCCCAGCTCCCCCCGGCCTCTCCCGCTTCTCCGGTTCATCCCCGCGTTTCCCTGTCAGCGTGTCGTGGTCGCCTGTCGCGGGGCGTGGGTCCGGGTCCCTGCTCCGGGAGGGGTTTGGCCGGGCCAGGCGGGGCCCTGCGCTGCTCCCTGACCCGTGTGAGCCCGGGCCGGGCCGCGGCTCCGCGCCCTGCGGGAGGAGCGCAGTTACAGCCCCACAGGCCTCTCGGGCACCCGGGGTTCGGTCGTTCGGTCCTCCCCTCGGTAAGTTCAATATATAAGCATGGCAGAGAGCGGTCCTGCCCCGGGCTGTGCTTGTGCAGGCTGATTCCTCTCCCGTGGAAGTGCCGGCACTGGTATGCAGAGCTCAGCTCTGTGTTTTTCCAGTCAGCCTCACATTGGTGAATCATCCTGCAATAAGTAAACGCATCCAGGGCAGTTTAGTTCCTCCCTTTAGTCGACTGAATCCTGATCCTAAGAGCTGAGGATGTAGTTATGCATCTCCCTTGTTTTTGTAACTGTCTGAGGTATGTAATAAAATATGTCTCAAAACTTCTCTTGAGGGACTCCAGCTCCCTGCAGCTTGGCTGGCATCCTCCCCTTGAGTTGTGCCTCATCGTTCAGGTCTGGCACTCTGTGTCTGTCTCTGCTTCCAGACTCCCATTCAAGAAAAAGTTGAACTGGCGATGGCATGAGCAGAGTCACTGTTTTGTCTGCTCCCTCCTGTTTCCCACAGTGGTGTGCCCTGACTGTTCTGCTCTCTGGAGGGGAAGAACCTTGCCCTGCCAGTGCTTGGGAACCCTGGGTGCCCATGGGCATTGCTTCATGGCAGCCTGCTTTGGGGACACCAGGTTTGTCCCTGCATGGTGCAGAGGCAGGTGTGTCGTTTTCTGGGACCCTGGAGCCCAGGATGCCCTGGTCTGATGCTGCTCCTTACATGAGAAAATAAAGTTTTAGGATGCCATGTTCTTGCCTGGCCAGGGCTGCCCCTAAGGACCCCTTTGCCTGTAGTGAGTGTTGTTGTGTAATATTTGTTACTGCTTTTTTAATCTCCTACTTCTAGGCTGTGAGCTGACTGCCAGTACCAAATCCTACACATTTCAGGTGGATGAAGAAGACAACTTTGACCACATTTTATCACTGTCTACGGTAAGAGAAATGTTAATTACTGTGCTTGTTCTCTCTTGTAGTTGCCCATATCCTTATGCCCCTTTTCCAGACTCATCCTCCTTTCTTGGCTGGGCTGGATCAGGGGACTCCCTTGGCTGAGGTCCCAGGACTGGCTGCTCTCAGGGCATGACACAGAGTGGTCACAATTATCCATCATACAGAGGTGCTTGTGCAAAGCCTATGGTGGCAGGAGACTGCTGGCTAGAGGAATGCTCCAGACAGATGGTGAAGAAAAAACATTTTCCCTTTTATTTGACCTTGCTGGAGCTTCACACCAGATCCACCTGGGTCTCTGGCTTGTTGCTCCCCAAGCCCAGATAGGTGCAGGGCTTCATTCCTGGCCCTTCCTGGGGATGTTTTCTATCCTGGGAGCACAGAACCTGTCAGCATGGATCAGATCAGCAGAAAATGCAGCCCAGGTGCCATCCATGTTGGTGACTGCAGTAACAGCTGTTGCAGCTGGGAAAGGCACAGAGCCCTCTCTGGGGCAGTCAGGGGACATTTGCAATGACAGTGCTCTCCCTGTCTTGTGGAGCAGCATCCCCACACCTTGCATGACATCTGGGCTGGTAGCATTGCTGTGGGTTTCTTGTCCTGTGGAGGGCTCCAGCTGTCCCAGATGTGTCCCTTGGGAGAGGATTTTTTCACAGTCTCCACTCCCACCCAGGTCTGCCTCACTGATGGTGCCAAGGACGAGTGCAACGTGGTGGAAGTCGTTGGGCGGAACCATGAGAACCAAGAAATCGCTGTGCCTGTGGCAAACCTGAAGCTGTCATGCCAGCCCTTGGTAAGAGGCTGATTTGAGGACTCAGGGGTGGATGGCTGCAGGGAACAGGATCTTGGATCTGCAGCTCACAGCAAATGCCCTGGGTGCCCTTGGCCTGGCTGCAGATGGACATGTTTAACTGGGCCAGGTGCTGTACTGGGAACTACAGGAAATTCTGCTTTTTGCCTCTGCCCCTAACTCAGCTCCATCTCTGCTCTTTGCAGCTGAGTCTGGACAACTTCAAGCTGCAGCCTCCAGTGACCTTTCGGCTGGCAGCAGGCTCTGGCCCAGTGCACCTGGCTGGCTGGCACAGGATCAGTAAGGACTGAGGGGTGGGGGAGAGCTTGGGAGGAGTGAGGGGGATAAAGGGGCTCCAGTGTCAACAACATCCAGGGAGCTGCTGGGTGCTGCTTGGCATGCATGCTGTCCCTCCTTTGTGCTGGTTCCCCAGGGGCCATCTCAGTGCAGGGATTCCTTCCCTACCATAAGGCCTTGCATGGGAAAAGGGGTCTGGATATCACAAACTGTCCCCTTTTTTCATGTCTGCTTGTCACCATTCCCCTCTGAGACCTCCCTCCAGCTGGGATGCTGCTTATTTCCCACTGTTAGCTGCTGTGAAAGCTGGTGCAGAGCCCCTCGGGCTGCTCTGCTCCTGGGGTGTCTCTTGGGCCAGCTGTATTTGCACAGACATGCATTGGTGAGTAACAATTACTTGTGTGTGTCCCAGTGCACAGGGAAGATGCTTCCTTTGAGGAGGACGATGACTTGTCTGAGGAGGATGAGGAGGACCTTCCTCCTATTATGCCAGCCAAGAAGTAGGAGGAGGAAGGAGTAACTTGTCTCCAGGCAAGGTGAGGGGCCAGGCTGCCTTGGAGGAAGGATCTGGGTGGCTGTGATACTGGTGTGGCAAGTGTGGGTGGAATGTGCTGCTCAAGTCTGCTGATCTCACCCTGGTTTTTCCCCTAGGTACTCACTGGGACTTCTCTCCCTGGATGATTTTTACCTTGGATACCAGTTCCCATGACCTCAACATTTGCTGCTTTTTTTTTTTTTTTTTTAATGCTGTTTTAACTATTTGGGAAGCAGAGGCTGCTCCCAGCACTGAAGTGTCTCCTTTCACACAGCCCTGGGAGGGTGATCCCAAAACTGGATGGCTGCTGCTGGTGTATCCCCTGTCTCTGATCCCTGTTCTGGGAGCTGGGGATGGAGGAGGTGATCCTTACCCTGTGCCTTTTTGCTGTCCTGGACTTCTGCTCTGTGCACCCCCTTTCCCTGGCTGTGAAACACTCAGTCCTGGCCCCATGTCCAGCAGGTGGGTGTAAAGCCAGTGTGGGACAGGCACTTTCACTGATTCTAATGTGTTTGCTTTTGCTTACTCACAGTTTGGTGGTTTTTACTTGGAAGTGTAAAAGTGGGGCCCATGCTCTGTTCTCAGCTGCGGTTATGGTGGGGTGGGAGCCTCTGATTTGGGGGAGGTTCTGGGTCAATTTGCATTGTAAAGAACTGTTCTTACACTCAATAAAGATCTCTCAGGCATCGGGTCTGAGGGAAGGTCCCTGCTGGCTGCAGGTTCTTCCCATGCACGCTTCAGTGGGGCAAGTTTGAGCTGTGACCTTTGCTGGGGAGTTGTGTCCCCCTGGCCTGGGTACCTGGAGAGGGTTTGATCCTTTCTGCACTTCAGCCAGGTGCCATTTCTCACCCATGGTGGCTGGTTCTGCCCTTAAATGTTTCTCTGGCAGTTTCTCTGCAATCAGTCTTGCATTCTTGGCCCATGTCAATGCCTGTCCCTGTCCTCCTTGCCTGAGACACTGGCTCTTGTCCCTGAGAAGCACCATGGACTGTTCTGTCATGCTGGCTCTGTGGGTGCCCTGGGACAGTGAGTTTCTCAGTAGCCTGGGCTCATGTAGGAAATCCAGGGTGGATCCTCAGCTCAGGCTATTTTCTAGATTATGTTTCTCTCCTCTGGAACCTGTGCAGCTCCTTTGCACTTACTCACTGTTTCTTTCTGGCCCCAAACAGACCTTGCTTAGCTCTCAGAATGAGACTTCAAAGCCCTGAGCAGCAAAGGGAAAAGGAGTGAAGAAGAGCTGGCTCTGGGGAGAGCTTCCTGTGGCATTTCAGTGCTTAAAGGGGGCTTGTAAGAAATATGGTGACAGATGTTTTAGCAGGGCTTCTTGTGGTGGGACAAGGGGTAATAATTTTAAACTAAAAGGGTTTATTAAAATCAAATATAAGGAAGAAGGGCTTTTTACCACCCTTGGAGGTGGTAAAACAATGGCACAGATCACCCAGAGAAGCAGTAGATGCCCCATCCCCAAAAACATTCAAGATCAGGTTGAGCAGGGCTCTGAGCAACCTGATCTAGTTAAGATGCCCCTGTCCACGGCAGGAGGGTTAGACTAGATGGCCTTTAAAAGTCCCAAAAAATTCCATGTCTCCAAGACCGCTGGCGTCCCAGCCCCGGGGAGCGCGATCTCGGCTGCCTGGGGGGCACCAGCGGAGAAAGCCGGCTCGGAGGAGCTGGAGCCCGGCAGCCGCGCGGGGGAGGATGCGGGGGCTGCGGCGGCGGCGGGGCCAGCGCGGCACCGCCAGGGGGCAGGCGGGCTCTGCGGGCCGCTCCGGGGCACCGGGACCGCAGCTCCCGCTCCGACTGCCCGGCCCATGGCCGCCCTGCCCCGGCAGGGTGCACAGGACATCCCGCCCTGCTGCTGCTCCTCTCCGGTGACAGGGCGGCTGTGGCTGGCAGGGCTGCTGTCCCCCCCGCCATCCCGTGTGCCCGGGGCTGGCGCTCGGTGCCCGTGCCCACGGGCGCCACAGGATCTCTCGGCAAATCCCGTTGCCCTGGGAATGTCCCAAGTAGCGGGACGTTCCTGCAGCCGAGCTGGGTGAAGGGAGGCTGTGGCATCTCCCTGTGAGGCAGTGGATATTGGAAAGGTGTCGGTGGGCACACACACCAGTGCCCTGTGCTGATGGCACGGGGAAGGAGTCCTGGGCTTTGGATGGAGCCGTGGCTGGGACAGTACCCAGCCCCTGCCAGGGCTGGCACCCCATCACCTTGCAGATTTCCCTGGCTATGTGCACCTCGAAGGGGTCAGCGATAATCTGTCTGCCAGACCTTGACTGTGCTTGTGCTCCGAGGAAATGCAGCCTGACTCCAGGGGAACGGGAGCCAGCAGACCATTTTTAACAGGGCACTCTTGGAAGGGAGGGTTGGGGAAGGCAGCTGCTTCCCAGCCTGATGGGGAGTGATGAGTGGAGGGAATGGGCACTGCTCAGTCCTGGAAGGGTGATGCTGTTGCTTCACACAGTGGAAGAGGCTGTGTGGGCTAACGAGAAGGAGCATTTGGCCTCTTCAACAGTAAAAGGAGATTATTTCAGGCTGCTGGTGTGTGTACTTCAGGATGTCTAGGTAGCTAGAACAGAGGCAGGCAGGACTGTCCTGCCAGGGGCAAAGGTGGCACCGTGGGGGACATGAGGGTGGTGGCAGGAGGCTTGAGGGGACAAAGCTTGTGCACCCCACTGCAGGACCAGCTCAGCTCAAGACGTGTCATGGATGCTGGCTGGTCCCCAGTGCTGCTGTAGGGAATGCTGTGGGAATTGGATGCACTCAACGCAGAGGGAGCAGTAGAGGGGCGGGAATGTGCTGGTACTACCAAGCCCCTTTCTGAGTGACTTTGGGAGGTTTGCTTCCTGCTCCCCAGCAATGTCAGAGCCTTGATGTGCTCAGCTTGGGGAGAGGGAGATAAATGCTGAAATGTCAGGAGGCTGGGAGGGGGGTTGCTCACACAGCACTTAATGGGGAAGGATGGGATTACAGGGGTCACGCTAGGTGAGCAGCTTCCTTGGTGGAGCTGATGGTATCAAAGCAGGTGCCCCCGGCTGCAAATACCTTGGGCAAACAAACAGGGCTGCCTAAGAGCAGGTGGGCTCGGGCATGGCTGGGCTGGGGGGCACTCGGTGCTCCTGGGGGGCAGGAGGCTTTCTGTGCACAGGGAGTGAGGCTGGGGCTCTGGTGTGGGGCTGCCTTGCCTTCCACGGGGTGAGGGCTAATCCAGTGGTTGTGTTTCTATGTACAGACGGGAGCTCCCCATGCCGGAGACCTAAGGGTGTGGAGGTGCCAGTACCTGGGGAGCTCAATGATGCCCCAGTCCAGGTGGCTCTAGGATTGCTCTGGGAATTGATTTGATCTGAGCATCCCCTCTCTGCTGCTTCAGGGCTCTGCATGCTGGTACAGCTGGTGATAGATCCCTCCCTGCTCTGGCAGCAGTGGGTAACCCTGCCCCTGGCTGAGCCATGCAGCAGAGGAATGGAGCTTAATGTGGAGCTCATCCTTCATGAGGGCGGCTGTGCACCCGTGGTGCCACACACCACAGCCCTCCCAAACCAGCCTGCTGCTCCTGGTGAGAGGCTCAGGCTGCTTGCTGGCTCAGGTGCAGCCTCGCTGGGCTGGGGCCTGGCTGCCTCCTCCCTCTGGGTGGCTGGGCCAGGCCAGCAGCTCCCAGAGGATGCTCTGATTTCAGAGGTCAGGTCTGAGTTGCTATTTCAGGGATGGAGGAGGAGGATGGGGAGCTGCTCTGCTGAGCGTGGCCAGGAAGTGGTTTTCCTTTTGATGCCCCAGAGGGTCCTGCCCCATCAGAGTTCTGGCTGGGTTTCAACTCTTTGTGGCTTAGACCACGGCCCCAGGGTGGCTGAGCAGCACAGCTGTGACTGTGCTGTAGGTGGGGCTGGTCCCCTGCTCCATGAGCTCCCTGTTGCTGGTTCCCACGCTGGTCCAGGCTAAAGATCTTTTTCTCTGAGTCTTGGCTGCCTGGGCTTCGAGGGAAGCAAGGGGGACACGACAGGAGATGCAGCATCCCATTATCCCGGGGTGCAGCAGCTCTGCAAAGGAGGCAGAGAGCCTTGTGGCACCCTGGTGGCAGCAGGAGTCAGAAAAAGGGCCAGCAGAGCCACCTTTAGCTGGGACTGCCCTGATGGTGGGTGTGATGGGTGTCCTCTCTCTGGAGTGTTAGCTGACTGTGCCATCCCTGCTCCATCCTGCAACAGTGGGCACGGGTACCTCTGCTAGTGCCTCAGGGAGCCAGGGCAGGCCCGGGCAGAGCTGAGGACAGATTGTAAACAAGGGAGGCAGCAGCAGGGTCTGGAAGGGCCAGGCTGCCAGTAATTCCCATCCTCTTCCCATCAATATGCCTTGCAAAGGGAAATGGTGCTGTTGCACTGTGTGGGAATGGCCTTCTCTGCTGGAAAAGGTGAAGCTCAGATCTGGTGTCATCTCCTGCATGCTGGTGCTCAGACACAAGCTGGGTCCTCCCCAGGCTGCCTCAAGTTTGTTGGGAGCTTGGATGTGGGGCTGTTCACCCACTGAGTGTTCTGTGGGAGGAGAAGAGGTTCCTCCTGCTCCCAGTTCCACGGGAGATGTCTGGATTCACACCTTGGCACAGGAGTTAGCTCATGCCCAGGGTGGTGACAGGCTGTGATAATGTGATATGCACTCGTGTCCCCAGCCCCAGTGCTGCCCAGAATGCAGGAGGGGGCCGTTTCCATGAAGGTGTTGCTGTGGCTGCTGTGGCTTTTTGTTGTGCACTAAGGGCACAGCTGGAGAAGCACGGGATAATGTTGGAGCAGGGGTTGAGTGGGTTTAAATTCACAGACACTCACAGACACCTAAAGCAGGTGCTGAAAGTGAGTGTGTTTGGGCCATGGCAGAGAGCTCCATGCAGGGCAGCCTGGGTTGAGGCTCCCTGAGCTGTCCCCACTGTCCCCTGCTGAGCCCCTGCCCAGCCACCTCACACCAGGGCAGTGCTGGCAGCTCTGTGCTCAGCACCCTCAGGTGTCCCGCCCTCCAACCCTCGAGGTGCAATCTGATCTCTCTGCTCTGGGCTGTCCCTGGCACTGCCACTACTGCCCACGTGTCCCTGCCAGCCTGGTGGCATCCAGGGAACGGGGCCTGCATGGAGCATCTGGGCAGTGTCCCAAGGGATTTAGGATCTCTCAGAGTTTTTCTCTCAGGGATGTCAGTGGCAGAGCCCTGGCCTGGATGGGCAGGATTTCCCTTCTGTGGTATCCTTGTTGGTGATTTCTGCACAGGACCTGGGTGACACCTCACACTACTCCACACCTCCATTCCCTGCTCCCCTGACAGGCTCTTGGGGAGGCACAGAGCTGCAGTGCATGAGGTCTGGGGGCTGGATAGGAAGGGTTGCTGCTGATGGGCAGAGTAGAGGATGAGGAGAGCAGAGGAGACAGGGACCTTGTCTGTGGCAGGTCTGTCCTCCTAATGCCCAGCTTACAGGGGAAGGCAGCATGGTCTGGCAGTGGGGCCTGGCCATAGGGAGGTAGGAATTTAGTTCTGGAGAAAAAAATGGAAGTAGAATGTTTGGAGAGCTCTCAAACTCCATCTGAACTCCCTGGGCATTTGCGCCTGTGCCTAGGCTGACTCCCTGCAGCCCTGACCCACCCCTGCACATCCTGGAGATGGTGTTGGCACCATGATGGCAGCTTGGGTTGTGCATGCCACGGCCACACTCCAGGGTGGCATGAAGTCCCTACCACAGCTGGAACTGGGGAGAAGCCAATTACAGACTGTCTCCAGGCTCTGGCTGTTGTTTTGCCTGTGACCGTATGTTCCCCACCTTCCCAAAACACAGAGGTCTGCAGGGCAGCACAGAGACCAGGCATGGCCTGGGCATGGAAGCTGGCAAGGGGCACAGTTCCTGTGCCAGTGGGGGCTGTAGGCTTGACAGAAGATGAAGGACTGGGCATGGATGAGGACTAGCAGGGGGTTTGGGGCAGGTCTGTGTTGTGGTGCTCCACAGAATTGTGGGGGGCTGCAGCCAAGCCTGGACAGCAGCAAGTACCACGTGTGCCCACCTCAACACTCCTGTGGGGCTCACTCCCCCTGGCCCCACTGTGTCCCCATGGCCATGTGGGGTGCCCTGGGGCCTGGCTCCTCGGGGCCAGGGTCAGGATGAGCTGAGGCTCTGCTGGGCTGGGATGTCAAAGGGGCCATAACCCTGATGTTTTGCAAACTCCTGGGGTCAGCAGTTCAGCTGCCACTGACACAGAGGCCCAGAGACACACACGGGCATTTTGGGTGGATGCTGTAAGCAAACAAACGAAGGTAGAGTTACAGTAACGTGGAGCCCCCCCGGGCCATGCTGTTGGTTTTAGGCTTAACCCCACTGCGGGCTGGGTGTAGAAGTCCTCTTCCTAAGAGGACCCAAACCCAGCCAAATTGCCTGATGGGGCTGCCTGGGAAATGAGGAAGAAAGGAACAGCATTTTGTGTCTCTGTCTCAGCTACTTGTGATGCTAAAGGAGCCACAGACCCCATCCCACAGACAGGACAGTGACACCTGGCATTGAGTGATGGCTCCCACCTTCCTGGGTGGCCAGTGGAGCCCCTGCCTCCCCAGCCTGGCTTTGACCCCCCCTTTCCCAGCCCTGCCTGATGATGTGTGCCTGGAGACCCCAGCTTGGGCTGGGGCTGCGATGCTGGGGAAGTTGTGCCAGCCAGGAATGCCTTGGGACCAGGTTTTGGAGGTGCTGCTTGTACAAGGGGGTCAGGAAGGGAGTGGAGCTGCCCAAGGCCCACGAGGACACTCATCCACATGTCCATGGGTGTGACCCCTTCCCCGTGCACGTGTCATGGCCATTCCTGGTCTGGCTCCTTGTTTGCAAACCCCTGTTCAATACAGAGCAGAATTGCACAAAAATACTCAGCCTTGGGTTTAAATTCTGCAGGGTTGGAGATGTCACCTTCTCCCTGAGCTGATGCCACGTGAACTGCCCTCGCTGGGACCCTTTGGTCTTTGTTTCTGGCTTGCCTGGCTCAAGGACTCTGTGGGGATGCCTTCCTGAGCTGGGTAGCTGCAGAGCCATCCCAGTTCCCCTCTCCTTGCAGATGGATGGGACCTGAGCATGTGCCTCCCCTGCAGTGCCCTCCACAAGGCTCTTGGTCTTGCTCAGCTCTGCCAGTCCATTACCCATGTGCCTGGCTCACCGCACGTGCTGGGTGGGGATGGCAGAGGTGAGAACAGCAGCAGCCTCAACAGACCCGAATGCAGGGGATGCTTAAAACCATTGGAAAATCCGTGTGGGAATCCATGGACCGTCCTGGATGACAGGAGGATCCTCTGCTCTGCCTGGGAGCTAGGAGTGAAGCTGCCCCAGGCTGAGCCACCCAGGCTGCCCCTGCTGTGCTGGCAGACCTGCTGTTGTGAATTGTGTGCTCTCCTCCACATGGCCCAGCCTGGATGGAAAGCAGAGCCCAGCTTTGCCTTCTCTGATCCACAGGAGCATCGCTGCCTGGGAGCCTACACGGGGCCACTCGGGGATGGTGAGGGCAATACTGACACCTGCAATTGCAGGAGCACAGACTGAAATTGTGGAAGCAAAGGCCGTGTTTCTAGAAAGCTGCTGGATAGGAGGGACAGGAGATGGTGAGGGGCAGAGGAGTCAGCTCGATTCCATGAAAGGAAGCTGTGAGAGCAGGCTGCTGAAGAGTCACCAGAGAAGGTCACACCATACAGGCTGATCCTGCACAGGGGGCTGTGACCAGAACACAGGGACAGTCTCCTGGCCCACAAAACATGCCTCAGTCTTGCTGCTAGTAATTGAATAGAGAGAAGAATTAATTGTGAGTGGGCTGTGTCTCCCCTCCCCGCTCCTCGTTTGCCCTGGGGCTGCCTTGGTGCTGTGGGTAGGGAAGACAAGGTCATTCCCATGTAACACATCCCAATGGGGTTTCGCCAAGTTCCTTCCCTTTGGGGGTGGGGGCAGGTTAATGGTGAGCAGTGGGATTGCCCCAGGCTGCTCCGTGCTGCTCAGCCATGGAGGAGCTGCTGTTGCCTCTGAAACGGCCCATTAAAGCTGCAGTGAAGGATCAGCAGGCAGGGCTGGGGGCACTGGGCCACGGGGCTGGGAAGGGTGAGGGTGGAGCGGACTAATATCCCTCTGGCTTTGCTGGGAAACCTCCATGTCTTTATTTTGGGCTGGAAAAAGTTAGTTTATGGCCAAGCATCCTCCAGGCCTGGCTGTAAAACATTACAGGATTCTGGGGTTTGTGCATTTTGGCTCTTCTTCATATGGTGTTGGAGCAGGGAGAGATGCTCAGGTATTGGGCAGCGCTGCCTGCACTTCAGTGTCCCCACCTTTGTGACCCCCAGCCTCTGGCTAACCCTCAAGCCTGCTGCCTACACTGTCTGTCACCTTTCAGAGTCCCCAGGCAACTGCTCTGAGCCTGTCTGAGCGCTCTGCACCTGCAGAGAGGAGCTCTCCTCGCCCTCTGGGGGCTCGGCGCTGCCGAGTGCTGCTGCAGGTACTGCTCTCCTCCATCGCTCGGGATTAGCGCTGTGCTCCTGCCTCTGTCCCTGCCTGCAGGGAACTCTGCCTCTCGGCCTTTCTCTGTGAGTGACAGCAACGTCCTGGCTGCTTCTCCACCTGATAGTTTCCCCTGAAACTCTCCCCTGGTAGTTCCCCCTACTTGAAAGAGGTATTCAAGGCAAAACTCCTGTTGGTGTTTTGCTGGCATCCCCTCACTCCAAATTCTCCTACATTCCTCTTATGATGTGAACTCCCTGTTTGCCAGGAGCCCTTGTCTCCATTCAGCCCAGTTTGGACTGCTTGCCCCTAAAGCTGCAGTTGGTGTTGTTTTCCTTGTCTCTGCCTTTCTGGAAGAAGGGGTGCTAGTGGAGAGGTTTAGGCTGATGCTCCTTGCTGGCTTTGGTCTCTTGTGGGGAGCAGGAGCTGACACCGCTGTTTGTCATCCTGCACAGGGTGTATGTGGGCCATTTCTGGCTAGAACTGGGCCAGACAGGGATGGTAAAGAAGCAGGCAGGAAGCTGGAGGTGGAATCTGGCTCTGTTCTGCAAATGTGCTAAAGGAGATCCTGGAACAGAGAAGGGATGGTGCTGGGGTGGCCCTGGGCTGGGGGGTGCCGTGCTGAGCATCACAAGGGGAATGGGAAGAGCTTTCTTCAGCACCTGCTGTGCTCTCTCCAGTCCCTGCTGTACAAGGGCACAGACCCCTCCCAGGGTCTCACAGCCCCTCACCTGCTGCTCCTTCCATATCAAAGCCTCTCCTGATCTGCTTCCTGTCTTATCTCAGTCTAGGCTGCTCCAGGAGCTGCGTCCACACTCCCCAGCTGCCAGGAGGTTCTGTGTCGGATGAAGGAGGTGGGCAAAGTTTGAGACCAAACCTGGACCCCAGCCAGGCTGGATCAGGTGCCTCTGTGTCCTGTTCCTCTCTCAGCTCCTGCTTCTTGGTGTTGTAGCCCTGTGGCTGCACCATGGTACCCTGAGCTTTGTGGGGAAGGGGATGGGAGGGCTGCAGCTCACATCTCTGCTGCTAATGCTTCATCTGCAGCGTTTAACATCCCTCATGAACATGAACATGAGCTCTTCTCTGAAGGAAAACCCTTCTGTACCTGACCAGTCTAAGCAGGGTCCCAGTTCTGCAGGGCAATGGAGCAGAGGGGCAGCAGAACAAGATCTGGTGGGACCATGCTGGTAAGCCTCTTCCAGGGATCACAGCCCAATGGCTGCTTGGTGTGCTGGGGGCACAGCAGCCCCCCAGGCCTTTCTGCCACAAAGAGCTTTCCTCCACCATCCCCACAGCAGTTTGGCTGAAGCCCAGCTGGTCTCAGGAGCACAGGGCTGGAGTTTCTCTTCTCCCCAGGAGAGCCAGACAAGCCATTTAGCCTTGTGCCAGGGGATGGAGGGGACCCTCACCCTGTGGACCAGGGGGCTTATCTCAGACGGCCTGTGAAGGAGCTGACAGGAGGCAGATTTCCCTTGTTCTGCCTGGCATGGGAGAGAGCCTATCCAAAAAGGTTTTTTTACTTAAAAACAAAAGGAGGTAGGGGTGTCACTCTTGATGCAAACACAGGTGGGCTGGGAAGCACCAAGGGAAGAAGGCAAATGCCTCTGTGCAGGCCCCCCTCTTCCCTGCAAGGAGCAGACTGTGGCCACGATCGAAGGCAGCAGCAGAGGTGGAGTGAGCCCAGCAGCCGTGATGCTGCCTGTCCCTGGCTGCTGTCACTGACCTGCTCGTTCCTTTTCCCTTCCCAAAGGTGGGCTGGGATGGGGGCTGTGGAGGCTCTGGCTGTAGGCCTGAGGATGGCTGACAGGAGCGTCGTCTGTCATCCCCTGTCAGCAAAGTGTGGCCACCCCTGCGTGATCCCACACTGGCTGGATTTTACAGCCATGACTGGCACTTGAGCCTGTTTGCTGAGGGCAGGGGGCACACGGGACTGTCAGCTTGCAGCTGCCTCTGACCCCGCACAGGACTCCATAAATCTCCCAGTTTAAGGCAGTCTGGGCTGTTCTGGAAATGGTGCCATTGAGTGGACTGTGGTGTGCAGGGTAACATGTGCCTGCCTGATCCCCTACCCGCCAGGGATAACGTAGAGGTGGCCACTGGTGAAGGAGAGCAGCATCTGGCAAATAGACTGAATTCCTTGATTTTTTAATATATAAAAAAGTACAGATTGCCTGAATTTAGAGCATCAGGAGTGTCTGGTGTTTCCTGCTCTGGTTTTCCTTAGACAGTGCAGAGAGGTGAATAGGAGGAACCACCTCACCTGTGCTGTGGTACATCAACAGTTCACACAGCTCAGCCTGGAGGGTTTTTCTCCTGACCATGTGCTGTACTGATGAGCTGAGTGTGTGAATGTGTCGTGCCCTTGGAAACCAGCTCCTGCTTCTGCTGAGCACCTTCAGTGCCTGTTCCTAGTGCTCCTAAATGCTTCCAGTTAAATGCTGGTTTGGCCCAAGTCTTCTTCCTACACATAGGAAACCTCCTAGAAACATCTTTTTGCACCAAAAAAAAAAGGGAAGGAAAATGAACAATGAACCAAATTTTGGGTTAATTTTGGCCAGCACAAGGCAGTTGGTCATCCTGTGCTGTACTGGGTTTTTTAATACTGATGCAGGGACTATTTTCTCCTTGGGCCCTGTGGGGTCAGTCCAGTGACGGGCCAGTGCCCAGGCTCCCCTGCCTGCCTGCAGTTCCCCTCAGCAGTGAGGATGCTGAGCAAGATCAGGTGAGAACCCTGGGGTATCCATCCCCAGAAGTGACAGCAGGCAGAGTTTTGGGGAGACACGTTGTGTGGCGGGGAGAGGTGTTGGTGCACTTGTGTCTAGGGCTGTTGGGGAAGCAGCCTGAGCGAGGGGGAAAATGCACAGGCTGAGTGTCAGTGTGCATGTGAGAGAGAGAACTGTGGCTGCAGCTGGTGTGATCGTGTGTGAGGCAGAGGGTTGTATTTTGTGGGTAGGGGTAAGCAAAGCAAAGCGAGGATGGCTGTGCTGGGGGGTGCAGAGTGTGTGAGGGGTGCGAGTGAGGAGGAGGGCACCTCAGGGGGAAGGCTGCACGTATGTGCCAGCTGTGTGTGTGTGAAAGGGACTGTGTGCCTGTGTGCAGCCTGCCTGTGTGCCTGCATGGCTGTGCGTGTGCAGGAGGGCTGCACAGGCATGTGTGGGGCCGTGTGCGGGGCCATGTGTGTGTGCGGGGCTCTGTGCATGTGTGGGGCTGTGTGTGTGTGAGCAGGGCTGTGAGTGTGGGGGGTTGTGTGTGTGTGCGGGCAGGCCGTGCACGCGTGTGTGTGAGTGTGGCTGTGCATGTGCGGGGCTCTGTGTGTGTGTGGGGCTGTGTGTGTGTGTGTGTGAGCAGGGCTCTGTGCGTGTGCGGGGCTGTGTATGCGGGGCTGTGTGTGGGGCTGCGTGTGTGTGTGTGAGTGTGGCTGTGCTTGTGCGGCGGGGCAGCCGCCGCGCTGTCACTCAGGGGCGGCTGACAGGAGCTGCCTCTCCAGCGGCGGCAGATAGCGCTGATTGCTGATTCGAGGAAGCAAAATAGCAATTGTAATTATGGGCTCTGATAAGATAAAGGAGGGCGCGGGGAGCGCGGGGACCGGCAGCGGGGCACGGCCGGCAAATTAGCAGCTGTCACTCAGCGCCGAGCAGGCGGCGCCGGCCCCGGCCCCGGCCAGGTACCGGCCCCGGGGGCCGCCCGCCGCAGCCCCGCCGCAGCCCCCGCCCCGGTGCGCAACAGGTGGCGGGGCCGGGAGGGCCGGGGCTCGCCGGAACAATGCAGCCCTCGGCGGCCCTGCCCGGGCTGCGGGGCTGAGCCCCGTCCCGCCGCCGCCGCCGCCCGGCCCCATGGCCCCGCAGCGCCGGCCCTGAGGGCGCCCGCCCGCTCTACAAGGTAAGCGCCCGGCGGGGATGCTCGCGGAGAAATCGGGGGCGTCCCGCTCCCCAGCCCGGTTGCGGAATTTGCTCAGCCTCACTCCTTCTCGAAACTCCGGCCCCCTCCATCCCCCTCCTCCGGTAATCCTTTTAATGTCTGGCACGTCCCGGGAGGGCTCGCCCGCCCGCTCCCAATCCACAACGCGCCCGCGGAGCGGCGAACCCCCAGCGGGGGGAACGGCGTCCCCGACCCACCCTCCGAGCCCTTAAACCCCGTTTTACGGATGGGGAAACTGAGGCACGGGCTGGGGAGGGAGTCCCGCCGACCACTGGCCGCGGAGCCCGGCCCTTAGTGGGAGCCCCAAGCCCCGGCGACACCTGGCCCGCCGCTCGCTTCGCTTCGGCAGGTATCGCCGGGACCGGGAAGGGAGCCGGGGTCCGGCCGGGCTTCCCCGTGGCGGCTGCCGCCCCCCGGCCGCGCCCGCCCCCGCCGTCGGGGCTGCGGGTCGGCTTCGGCTCCCGCGGCGGCAGCGGGGCCGCGGAGCGGGCGGGGGGCTCCCCGCGGCAGGGAGCGCCCCGGGGCTGGCCGGGCGGAGGGGCCGCCGGGCCTTTCCCCTCTGTAGCCGCTTGTGCCTTCCTTTCTTTGGGGCTCGGACGTGCCGGCAGAGCGAGAGGAACCGAGGACCCGAGACAGCGCCGCGTCCCCCGGGCGCTCCCCGCCGCCGCCGGGCCCCCGGCCCCGCATCGGCGCCGCGATGGACCCCTGCTCTTCGCTCTTCAGCTACGTGTGAGTAGCGGCAGCCACAGCCCTCCCGCCCCGCGCCCGCAGCCCCCCCGGCTCACACTTCTCTCCCGCTTCTCCCCCTGCCAGGTTAATGCACTTGTTCGTCCTCTGCCTGCAAGCCCAGGTAAGCGCCCGCCGGGCTGCCCGGCTTTGTTCGCCCCGCGGGGATGGGGGTGCCCCGCCGCCGCCGAGCGGCTGGGCAGGGAGTGAGACAGGGAAGAGGAGCAGTTTAAAACCCCGGAGACAAAAGTTGCCTGGTTGTAAAAAGCCGGAGCCGAGGGGGGACCCCACCTTTCCCGGGACGCAAAATAAGGTGTGGGGGACTCCGGCTGCGAGGCAGAGAGTACCGAGATTTCAAGGAGATACGCAGGGTTATCTTAAAGTAGCTTTAATTCCTGTCCCCCCGACCTCTAATTACACTGCGGATACCCCCGTCCCTCTGCTTCGTTTTTTCCCCCCCATATTGCTTCATCCAAAAAAAAAATGAAGCAGAATTTAAAAAAGGAAAAGAAACCCTGCAAAAGCCCTTAGTAAAAAGCGCAGGTTTTGATTCAGCTTAAAAGTGTCAGACTTTAGCATCGCTGGTTTGTATCGGCAGAGACAGAAGTGACATGAATAGATTAAACGTCCCGGGCAGAGCTTGTGCAACACCCGCATACCAGCAGGCACGCGTCGCTGGGAGCGGTGCGCCTCCAAACCGGGGTGAAGCCCCCCTTCCCCCTGAGATTACAGGTGCAGAAGCTTTGTTTAAAATGCCCTTCTAAGCTACTTTTAAAAATTATTGTTATTTTCCTGGAAGCTTGGGGGAGAAAAAAAAAATGGACTTTCCAGCTGAAAAGTGAAGGGAGTGGGGCACTGGGATTGTGCAGTTGTATAAAAACATAGCTGTAATATTTTGGAGTATGAGATGGAGACCAAATAGCAGCATGGCTAATGACCTCTCCTCCACATGGTACCCTCATCAGAGCTGGGGAGAGAATCCTGCTGCATTATCCAAAACCCTTCTATAGGAAACACACATGCACAGGCAGAAGCAGAGGGAGAGAGATGACATTGTCAAGGGGAGATATCTCTATAAAGCTGGCTTTGGAGAGCAGCGGCTTTTGCTTTTATTGTGGTTTTCTGTTGTTGTTTAAGACAGGAGGAAATCTTCCCATTTGACGTGGGGGTGGTGGGGGGTAGCCCCAGCCTTCTGATGTTGAAAGGAGTGATCTCCTAACATTTGCTCAGAATACATCTTTATAAATGTCAGGGAGCAGCGAAACTTTCCAGACTTAAAAGAGGGATTTGAGACGAGGGGGGAAAAAGACTTCTGTGCCAGCTCGCGAGCTGGGGCTGAGGGGGGAGCAGGTTTGGCCGCTCGTGAAAATCATTCAAAGCCCAGGAGCAGCAGTGTCGGGTCTGGAGAGGATGGGCTCAGCTGCGGCTCGGGACTAAAGGGCTCGGTGTGCGGGGGCCAGGGATGACCCCGTGCTGGCCGCAAACAGCTGAGAGGGGATGAGAGCTGTGTATGCTCGGGTAGCATGTTGATATCCTTGGGCTCTTATACCACTAAATACCTGTGCTGGGCTATGGTTTTCTTGTAATTCTTATGCTTCATAGTTCCATCATCTCTGTGAACTTTGTGTTTGAAGAGCTTAATAAGTGGGGTACTTGGGAGCAAATAGAGAGCCTGAGACCCAGAGGACAGGCAGCTGTTGAAACTGTTGGGGTGTGTGCCCGGGGCATCTGGAGCCGTAGTGTGCTCCTGCAGAGGTGAGAGAGGTGTGGGATGAGAGCATCAGCTCCTTGAGAGGACAACACAGTGCTGTCCTGTATGTCCCACCTTGATCCCCTCCAGCTCCCAGCCTTGATGCCCATCTCAAGGTACCCCAGTCCCAGTCAGGACCCACCGAGTCCTGGAGGGGCCTCTGGGGTCACCAAGCCCTGTTCTGCTCCCGAGCTACCAGCACCTCTGCTTAGGGCATGTCTGGAGAGGGCACAGCTCTCTACAGGGCTCTGGTCACTGTGTCCCCGAGCTTAATGCTCCTTCTCCTGGAGACACTTTGATGGCACAGGAGGCAGCGCCGCGGTCCTGGCTCCTGGCCTCCCGTAAAGCCCAGCTGGAGGCCAGCGATCTCAGCTCAGCCCGCTTGCCCCGCTGAGGAGTAGAGATTATAATGGTGT
Source organism: Melozone crissalis (assembly GCF_028551555.1). Lineage (NCBI taxonomy): Eukaryota > Metazoa > Chordata > Aves > Passeriformes > Passerellidae > Melozone > Melozone crissalis. Next base: position 13,822,494 of record NW_026535797.1, on the reverse strand, counting down.
GTTGTATATTTTTTAATTTCCTAAAGGTAACTGTTCAGTCCCCACCTAATTTTACACAGCATGTGAGGGAGCAGAGCCTGGTGACAGATCAGCTCAGCCGGCGGCTTGTCCGGACCTACCAGCTGTACAGCCGGACCAGCGGGAAACATGTGCAGATCTTGGACAACAAGAAAATCAATGCGATGGCAGAGGATGGGGATGTGCACGGTAAGGACACGCCATGGGGGGAGCTGGGGAGGTGTTCTCAGCCCAGCGTGGCGATTGATGATTTCCGTCCTGTTTGTTAGCCAGAAATCGTTAAAATCGTTCGGCTTGTGGGGGCTTGTAAGAGGAGAACATAGGGGTCAGTAATCAGCAGCTGTGTGATTCAAGGTGAGGGCAGGTTCCCTGTGCCAGGGGAGGGGACCAGTTCTTGAAGGATAGGCTCTGCTTCTTTCCCTTTAATTCTCAGTTTGCACCTGACTCAGTGGGCTTGGGGCTGTGGCATCCTGAGCATCATAAGGCATTTTATCCCAGCTCTTTGCAGGGATGGGAATCCCTGAGACTTTCTTTTGAAAGAGAAATGTAAAGTAAATTTGAAAAAGCGGAGGCAGGGTGGAGAAAGGGAATGACTGCTTTGGAAGCCTTCCCTGATCTAGGCCTGTCTAAAGTGGCATTTTCCTGTCCCATCCCTTCCTTCTCAAAACAAATCACGGAGAAATGGTCAGCGAGGCAGTCAGCTGCAGGCAGAGATGCTGCCGTGTCTCCAGAGACAAAGCAGGGACTCTGCAAGCGTGAGAGCCTGCGCTCTGCCGTGGCCCCTCTGCATCACCCTGCACCCCCTCCCCAAAACCTCCACCCTCTCTGGGGCCAGGGGACCGGTCCCTCTGCTGGGGACTCTCGAAGCCCAGATACTTTGATCGTGTGAGCTCCTGATGTGTTGGGCTGGTCGGATGCAGCGCCAGGGTCAGTGAGTGGGGCCGGCTGCGGGAGGCCTGGTGCTGCACCCGGGGCAGGGAAGTGCCTGTGTTCTTGTGCACTGCACACAGGTATCACAACTGATCCTCTTCGCCATCAGCTGCATTTTCCCTTTCTTCCTTGGCTAGATTAGTATAAATATTCTTTTCTTTGCCTTTCTGGTTTTTGGGGGCTATTTCTTCATTTTGCTTTGGCTGAAAATTCCAAGCTGGGCATTATCAGTGCAAGCGCAGTGCAGGTTCCATGTGATGTTCCATACATCCAGAATTAATCTTGCAAATGAATTATTCCCATCCTGGAGCAGCTCTAACTTGAAAGGGCAGTAGCTAATTTCTGAAGCCAAAAAAAGAAAATCCCATCTTGTTTTAGACCTCTAACGCCTGGATTTTAAAAACCAGTTAGTGCATATTTAAATAACAACCAGGTTTAAATACGGCCAGAAGGAGGGGACTGGTGGTGGCTTGAAAAACTCTATTAAAATGTAATAAAAAAAGGTTAAGCATTTGAAGAGCTAAGGAGGAAAATGAAGACTGATCTAAACCAGAAAGAGAACAAGCAGTTTTTCAGATGTAAAGTTTTAAAAGAGTTGCAAGTCTGTAAATGTTAAAATAGAGGTTCAGGATTGTTCTGTATGAATCTCTAGGGAGGCCCCCATGTCTGGAAGAACTATTAAAACGCTTCTTACTTTCACCTTTTTTAACATTTCCTGAATACTTTCTCCTCTTCGCAGTCCAGTTGGGGGATCAAGTGTGTCTCGCTGCATTTTTTCAGCGTTTACGTAGCCACTTTCCCTTCAAAGTTTGAGCATGAAACATAATTTTACTGGGATAAATCTGTCACTTAAATGAAAGAATAGAGTTGAAAACGTTAAGCCTCCCCCCTTCCCCAAAAGAGGAAGGGGAAAAAAAAAAAGGAATCCCCCCAAATGTTATTTAGAAATCCACTTTTGTAGCAAAGATCCCCCCTCCCCAAGCCCTTCTTTCTGCTTCTTTCTTTTTTTTTTTTTTTGGTCTCATTTTTGGGGGTGGGCATGTAAAAGGGGTTGATTTATTTTCGCAGATGACCCCTTTCCCCACGCTGACATTTTTACAGCCGACTTAACATCGAGTCTGGTGTTTTCAGTTATTTGTCTTAATTGTCAATATTTGATTGACTTTTTTTAATTCTAAGGGAAGGCAGGAGGCTGGTGCAGCCCAGCTTGTCCCTCCCAGGCTGTGCTTGCCACCAAGAAAACCACTGCCAGCTGCAGCTGGGACTCGACCCCACGAGTGGCTGGAGACACCAGCACAGCTCTCTGCCCGCTTGCTGATTTCTGTCTCTGCCCAGGGTTTTCTGTGGGTTGGGGCTGGAGTTTGCAGGGTTCACAGGTGGCCTGCAAGGGTCTAGGGGTGCAAGTCCCAGGGGCCAGGTTGTCTTCATCCTCTGTGGATAAGGGGTCTGGAGCGACACATGGGCTGGGCTCGTGCAGGCCAGCAAACCCGTCTGGTGGCTGTAAATCACAGCTGCCCTTTGGGGAAAAAAAAAAAAAAGAGAAAAGTCCAAAAGAGAAGCAATGTGCATCTTTAAAGCAGGGTTTTGTGCTCACTGGGGCCAAGGCCTCCCCACTCCCTCCCTCCCTCTATCCCTCTTCATGCCTCCCTTCCTCCCTCCCTCCCAGCTCTTTCTATCTCTCAGAGAGAAAAATCAATTCTCCTCAAACCTTTTACTGCCTCCAAGATCAATTCCACCCCTTTCCCCAATATAGATAAATAGGGGGTCACTGTCTCAGTGCTTTGTTTGCAGAGTGCCATCGCTCCCGTGGGTGGTTTTGGGGATGCTAGGTGCCTGTCAGGCTCTGGGCATTGATCAGCACAGCCTGGAGTTCACTCTGCCCAAATTTCTTGTCTCTGAGTTCAATCTGTGCCTGTCTAGGAGTAGGGGGGTGTGAGTGCTTGGTAGCCTGGGGACAAGAGATGCTGCAGGGTGATATTGACAGGAGGGGGTGCAGGGAGGGGGTGCATGCATGCCCATCAAGCTTGGCCTGTCTAACAGCACCAAATCAGTTGGCCCCAGCAAATTTGGGGATGACCTTTCCATTGGTCAGCTCAGCAGCTGCCAGTACTGCCTGCTTGCTGTCCCCACCCTTGGTGCCATTGACCTCAGTAGCATCTGTCATAAGATGCAGAGTTGAGGCACTGCAGAGACAGAAAGGCATTTGCCCCTAGCCCAGGGTGTGATTTAGGCTCAGTTTAACTTGTGTGTGCACCCACAGCCTCCTTCTGCCGTTCAAAGCATCCTCCTTCAGAGCCTCCCATTCCAGGGCCACATCACTGCCCTCGCTGGGCCTTGCTGGAGGCTGAGCATCCTGGGGTAGAGATGTGCAAGCTGCAGTGAGCTGCAGCCCTGAGAAACTAAGCAGCCCTTGTGAAAGGAATCAGAGAGGATAAATAAGGCATCAATGGACTTAAAGCCAAAATAAGAGTGTAAGCTTGGAACCTTTGCGGCCTGTCCTCTGATTGCCTTGCTGGATAGCACTTACAGTACTGTGGGCTGATGCTGGACAAGAGGTGATGGGGCAGTCACAGCTGGCTTTTCAGCATCGTGGGGGATTCTTGGGTGCTTGGCACAGCACAGACCTTTTGAGGTGCAAACAGGTAGCCACCATTTCCAGCGGGGCTTGCTCTGGGGACAGCAGCTGCAGGAGCGGGAGGAAGGATGTCCTGTCCCCATCCTCCCCCCTCCCTGGGAATGGATGGGCTCTGGGGCTTGGCTTCCCAGGGTGAAGGCAGGGAGGGAAGGTGACAGGTCTATTTATAGGCGGCCCATCGACCCAGCAATTTGCATAGCTCCTTCGGAAGTGGATCGATGCCTCCATTAAAAAACTGAGCCCAAATCAATACGCCCTCTCGACTCGTGCAAAGGTGAAAGGCATTAAAAGGGTGCCTGTACCCTTCACGCCTCCCCTGCCAGCTGCAAAGTCACTGCTCCTCCTGCAGCCCTGGCCTGGCAGAGGGACACGGAGCGCGGTCCCCTGGGCTGGGACAGCTGGCAGCACACTGTGCACTTCCAGAAGGTGCTGTCTGGCTCTTGCCCACAGGCACACCCAGACTTGCCCAGTTTCAGGGCAGCTGCCTTGTTCTCTGCCACCCCTGCCCACTGCCCTGCATCCATCCGGGGCACCTCTGTGACACCTGAACCACCGAGCCCTATGGAGCTGGGTAAAACAGAGCTACTCCCCATCCAGCACAGCTCAAGGTGGCAAAGGGACACGTCCAGGGTCATGCAGGGACAGAGGGGCAAGTTAAGGGGGAGGGGGGACAGGCTGGATCTTAACCTCATGTCCTGATTTTGGGGTTCTCTGGCCCAGCTGCCAGAGATCAGGTGCCTGCAGTGCCCAGCATCAGGCTGCATTGCTGGGATCTCCTTACCTGTGCCAGCCCTATCCCACGGCCCCTCTGACCTGCCTCCCTCCCTCTCTCCCCAGCCAAGCTCATCGTGGAGACAGACACCTTTGGGAGCCGCGTGCGCATCAAGGGGGCAGCCACTGGTTTCTACATCTGCATGAACAAGAAGGGGAAGCTGATTGGCAAGGTAGGGTGCAGGGGTATGGGCAGGGCAGGGGACCTGAGTGGGGACTGCCCAGAGAGGAGCTCTGCCTTTTGGGGCAGGGGAAAAGCCGTCCTGCAGCCTGAGGGGGAGCAAGAGAGGTGGGCGGGTGCCCTGTGGGGCACATTCCTTCTATCTCTCGGAACAAATAGGCGGATTGCTGCTCTATTCTCCACGATTACATGGTACAAGTGCCAGGAATGTTAAGATGCTCCATGGGGCTGGCCCCAAGGCCAGACCCCACCACCCACTGGTTTGTCATGCAGTTTCTGTGCCTTGATGCCCCTTCCCGTGGTGGGGGGGCTGGACATGCAAAATCCCTCCAGACCAGTGATTATCTGCAAGGATTTTCCACGGCAGCTGCTTCCTGGGGGCTGCCCCATGTGGGTCCCTCTCTAGTCCTGCTACTGCCCATCATGGGGGGAGCTCAGTTCTTGGCTACCCCCTGCTCCCCCCACCATCTGAGGGCACCATCACCACTGACCTTGTGTCACTCCTGCTGCCATTCAATGCTCCTTGGTGCCCCTCTTCTATTAAAGACCCCAGGAGGACGGGATGGGCAGGTGAATTGGGATGGAGAGTTTGCTTATGGTTACATCCATAAGCACAGATAGGGAGGCTGAAGTTCCCTTGTGAATGTGGGGGAAGTTAAGGCTGGGATGTTCCTCCATAGATGGGGTGGAAGTTAAGGCTGGGATGTCCCCCCATGGATGTGGTGGAAGTTAAGGCTGGGACCAGCTGGACTGGTACAAAAGCAGCAGCGAGCAGTGTTTGTGTCACGATGCCTCCTCCCTGCAGCTTGTTAGGGAAAAGCACATTTTGGGCAATTCTGACTTGTGGGAGAAGTGAGCCTTTGGTTGCCCCCGAGTTCTGCAGCCAGCATTCAGCGCAGGGTGGGGCAGTGAGAAGCAGCCCTCTGAGAAAGTGCCCGTTGCTTAAATCTCTGCTCCTGTCCCCTTGTCAGAGCAACGGCAAAGGCAAGGACTGCGTCTTCACGGAGATCGTGCTGGAGAACAACTACACGGCGCTGCAGAACGCCAAGTACGAGGGCTGGTACATGGCCTTCACCCGCAAGGGCCGCCCCCGCAAGGGCTCCAAGACCCGGCAGCACCAGCGTGAGGTGCATTTCATGAAGAGGCTTCCCAAGGGCCACCAGACCACCGAGCCCCACAGACGCTTTGAGTTCCTCAACTACCCCTTCAACCGGAGAAGTAAAAGGACTAGAAACTCCAGAGCGGGCCCTTGATGTGCCTGCCCCGCCTCCTCTGCCTGCATCTCTCCTGGAGGATGCTCCTCTGAGCTTGGTGGACTATATGTAGAGACTTTCCCATATGGGTATTAAAGAAAACAAAAAAAAAGAAAAAAAGGGAGGGGGGAGGATAAAAAAGATTACCCGCTCTAGTTGTTGGTACTTTTGGGGGGGGTGTTTGGTTTTTACAAAAAAAAAGAAAAAAAAAAGAAGAAAAAAATGAGAGAGGCTCTATTTTTGTACTCCAGCTTTAAAAGTAATGAAACATTCAAAGACTGGTGAAGGGAGAAGAGCCCTTCACTTAGAAATGTTCTAGTCTGTTTGGGGTTGCGCTTTATTTTGTAATATTTTTTTTTTTGTAGCTCTAGAGGGAAAGGAGTTAAAAAATCATGTTTAAAACAAACAAGCAAAAAACCATAGAAATCCAAATCTGGAAGCGATGTGCTACTTAAATGAACTGAGCTAATGCTGTGCTTGCTGGAGAAGATGGAGAAGCTGGAAAGCAGCAAAGAGGAGGGGATGTGTTTTGGAGGTGGTTGGAGGCCTCCTCGGTGGTTTCTGCAGCCTGGGTGATGTGGGCACCCTGCCAGTGGGGGCTGACTGTGACGCCTGGGGTGAGGACCACTGGATGATTTCCTTCCTTGGACGTGCCCACTTCTCTGGCTGAGCAAGGGGTTGCTGGAAGTCGCATCTTTCTGAGAATGCTGCTGGCTTCACAACTCTCAACTTACTTTTTTTCTCAGGAGGGGACAGGGGTGATGGATTCCCCAGAGAAAGTCCTGAACTGACTTGGTACCTCTTACCCACGGGAGCATCTTTGGCATTTGGTTTGTTTTAAAGTACGAAGGTACAGCTGCTGTGGAGCGGGCTGATAACTGGTATTATTTTTTTCCCCATGTGGAAAATGTGAATTTCTCACCAAAAATTGATATTTTTTTCTGTCTATATTTTTTTATGAGATGCAAGTTTTCATCCATAAAATTAAACTAAGTTTACAAATTATTCTGGAGCCATTTCAGGCTGTTTTGTTGTGATATTCAGTATCTTGTCATAATAGTTGGTGCTTCCCTTGCCAACCATCTCCTATAGATCTCTGATCAGAAATACTGCCACCCTTGACCCCCCCCCCCCAGGAAAGGAGGGGGTTTCTTTCAAAATTTGTGTTGACAGAAGCCCAGTTTTATATTTAGAAGGAAAAAAAAGAAAACAAACCAAAGGAAACATTTAATCTCTTGAGTGAACATCCTCAACCAGCCTTGCTCTGCACATGCTGCCCTGGGACTGTGACTCTCTCCAAAGGGTTAAACCAATTATTCTTCACGGGGAGGGCAAACAAAGACACTGGATAGGAGCCAGAACCAGGGGTGACTTTTCATCCAATCTTTTTTGATTGTTTGAGGTTTTTCCTGTTTCCTTGAGGATTTTTGTTTTGTTTCGGTTGTGTACAAATTGAATATGAAATGATTGAAATATTTATTTAATATGTGCATTAAAAGTTTGTATTAGTCTAACTGAGCCTGATGCTTTCCAGGGCGGGGCTGGGGCTGGACAGACACTGGAGAGGGATGACAGAGGATGGCAGTGAGGTGCAGGATGGGGCTGAGCCTGCTGGTTGGTGCAATTCCCTTCCCAAGGGAACGGCTCTGGAAAATGGGAGACTGCCCCAAGATTGTAGAGCCAGATGAGTCTTGTGGAAATTGTGGTTTTCCTTGCAGCAAATTCCAGATTTAATGTGCAGTGCCATCTTCTTGAGGTGTGGGAGCAAGGCCCACTGCAGGCTGAATGGGGACAGAGTAACGGAGCCTTGACCACTGCTTTCAAGGTTGGGATGAGACTTTCCAAGAGAAAGCTGCCATCTGCTCCTCTCTTTTGCTGTGCAGAATGGGCTGTTGCATCCCCTCCTGCAGAGAATGCTCAACTCTGCTGCAGTGCTGGGTCTTGCTTACAGGAGCTGATCAGGGATTCAGATATGGAGTGGTTCTAAGGTATGGAAGCATGCCAGAATAAAACTGTGGGATGTGTGAAACTGCCCGAGTGTGGCAGCCCTGCCAGGTGCCTCTCAGCATCACCGGTGCCAGCCCTGGGTTTGTTGCAATGCTCATGGGGTGCCTGTGGCATCCCTGAGTGCTCAGGCTGGAGCTGATCTGTGGGTGTGAGGCTGAGCCTTGCCCTGGCTGAGCTGGCAGCATTTGTCAACAATTTCAAGGAGGGAAGAGAAAGGGCTGGGCACTTGGCCTTGCCCTGCACCTGAGCATCGCTGCTGCAGCAGGGAGATCAGGGATGTTGCTTGAGCCACAGGACAGCATGGATGGCTTTTGTCTGACGGTTCCAGGAGGGACCCGAGGGCTGCAGAAGCCTGAGGATGACAGTGGGGGCAGACTTTGTTGTGGTTTACAGACGGCAGGAATTAAAAGTGAATTGCTCCTGGTCTTTCCCCAGGCAGAGATGGTGTTTGATAGTCCTTAATGGTTGCTTTTCTTCCTTTAATTTGTCTAACTGCTTTTCCTAATGGCTTTGTGAACACGAGTGAATTGGTGCCAGGTGCCTGCTGCAGGTATGGGCAGCAGAGGCACAGGACTGGCCCCGTGTCTCCTGTATTGTTACAAATGCCCCGGCTACGGTAGGGAAGGGCATGGTGTGGGTGCTCAGCCTCCAGCAAGGCTGTTCCCCCATCCCTGCCATCCTGGAATGCAGCTGAGAGCTGGAGCAGTGAGCAGCCAGCAGCCTGGGCTTTGGGTGGGTATGGACTCTCCGTGTCCCACACAGCTCTGCACCACACCAGCCCCCAAATCCTGCTCCCTGCACTGCCACAGTGAAGGCACCCAGGCCTGACCCTGGGAAGGGATCCCAGCTCACCTGCTCCATGGCTAGTCAGCCACTTCTCATTGAAGGGCTTTTGGGTGGCCATGGAGCACTACAGCTCCAGTTTGTTTATTGTTTGAATTTGTCTGACTTCAGCTCCTAGTCAACAAAGGTTGTTTCACCATTGCTTGGAAGATTAAAGACCCTAATTCTAGTAAGTTAATGAGTAAGTGAATTAATTAATGGTTCCTCATATCCTGTCTCTGCACTGACACCACTTCATCCTTGGTGAGTCTGGAGGAGCTCAGGCTCTTCCTGGCCCTGCAGGGTGCTCTGTACAGGGTCCCCAGGGCTGGTGGCTTCCGCCACCATGCAGGGATGTGGGGACAGTCCCTGGTGGCATCTGCTGTCCCTCCACAGTTACAGGAACTCTGGCTGCTATTTGAATGCATAGGGTCAATCATCATCCCAGGAACCTGGGACTTTTCCTTTTTCCTTCTTTGCCAGCAGGTGTGTGATCCGAGCTGGAGAATCACAGCCGTCCAAGGGCCCTGGGGACTGCAGGGTGCTGAGATGGGGCTAGATGCAGGACAGGGCTGGGGAGGGGGGCTTACTTTTGTTAACTCATGCTGTTAGATGGGTGTTTTGGGCAGAAACCTCTGCTTTGAGCCAGCAGAGTCCTTGTGGTGGTGTTGCCAATGCCACCATTCCCAGTGTCACCCTGCAGCCCCCTCGCTGCCACCAGCTGGCTGCAGGGAGGTGGCAGATGCAGCAAGAGAGGAGCGTTGCTGCTCTGGCTGCTGGAGCAGGGATGATCCCCATCCTGAGCTCCAGCAGCGGTGTCCCTGCCTGGACAGGGCTTCTCCATGAGGACACAGTGACAAGGCTGGAGCTGAGCAGCGTTTGGGAGACTCCACCTCACCAGAGCACAGGGAAGCCCATCTGGTCCAGCCAGCTGACACAGGGTAAGAAGGAAATGAGGGGTGAACACACCAGGGCAGCACCAGGCAGGAGAAAGAGCTGCTTTCAGGTTAAATGCTGCTGTGCTTGCCCAGAGAAGCCGTGGGAGCTCCATCCCTGGCAGCGCTCAAGGCCAGGTTGGATGGGGCTTCGAGCAATCTGATCCAGTGGAAGGTGTCCCTGTCCATGGCAGGGCATTTGGAGCTAGAAGACCTTTCAAGTCCCTTCCAATCCAAATCACTCTGTGATTCTGTGGCAGAGAAATAGAGTAGCAGGCAGCAATAAATTGAAGTGGCAAGAAAAGGGGAATGTGCTGTCTGAGCAGGGGCTGCACCCCTGCTTTTTCAAACAAACCCCAAACCTTTTGGCACAGGCTCCCTCTGCTCCCACCCCTTCTCTGTTTACAACTTTTCCACGAGGTCTGCTTGGCTATGGGTGCCCACTGAGCAGGGTGGGCTCTAGGATGCTGTGGCAGAGCTGGGGCTTGCCCAGGCTCCCTTAGGCAGGCTTTAGCTTGGGAAGGACGACTGGGCTGTTTGTTTATTGCATCAGGCTCAGCTTTCAAACATTTCCCTGCCATCCCCCTCCCCCTCCTTTAATTAATTCTGGGTAAGAAGTTCTGGCTTTATTGTGCCACCGAACTGAGGGCTCCCTGTGGGAAAAGTCACACCTTCTGAACAGCTTCTGATACCATGCAAATGAAGGACAAGTCCAGGAAACGCTTTCATCTCAGACCTGTCCAGCCCCCTGCCCATTAATTACACACATTTCATTTGTGTGAGAGCAATTCCTCTGGGGAGGGGGTGGGGGTGGCTGCAGCCTGTGGATCATCTCAGCCCCCCTCTCTGAAGACTCCTCCTTGGGAGGGATTTATAGCCAGAAACGGGGATGCTCAGTGGGGGATCTCATATTTTGGCCACTCCAAACCACACTGGCTGTTGGTGGGCTGCATCCTGCCAGCAGGGAGGGCTCAGCCCTGCTCTGTGCCTGCTCCACACCAGAAAGGCCTGGTGAGGAACCAAGTGGAGCATCCTGGAGGGAGACACGAGTGGAGCAGAAATGAGCTCAGTGCTGTCACAAGGGAATGGCCCTCCAGGGCCAGAGCTCATGAGATAGATTGCTTTGGGCAGGGTGGCCACAAAATGGGTCTCACATGTGGAAACATCCTTCTGTGCTGCTACAGCGCTCACCTTGTGTTGAGGGACAGCACCATACTCTGACAGGGCACAAAATCTCCTTGGCCACAAGGGGACCAGACCCGATGCTCCTTTTGATTCTTGGTCCCTCTCTGCTCCTCTCCTCTCCTTCCCACACAGGTTGTCTGACCACAAGGTGCAGCCAAAGGCACCTCCAGGCTGGTTCCTCTTTTCCTGAGTCTGATGGGGAGTTGGGTCCAGACCCAGCAGAAGGTGCAGAGAGGGGGATGTGGAGTACAGTTGTTTTTCACAGCCAGTTTCCTGGGCACAGTAATAACACTTAGCACTTCTGTAGCACCTGGGATGCTCCAACACCTACACATATGCTCCTGATTACCACTCTGCTTCCCATTTGCAGCGTTTCTGCCCCCTCCCCGGGCGCACCTACAGCACTATCAGTTCTCCCTTAGAAATGGGGCTGCCCTCCAGTTCCTGTGGCTTTGCTGCAGAGGACCTTTGATGGCTGAGCTTGCTGTTTGCTTTCCTCCTGGACAAGGATGTGCTGTGGCCTCTGGTGTTGACAAGCCACGGGCCTAGGGAGACATGGCCCCTGTGGCTTGGTACAGCAGAGGAGCTCTTGGGAGATGCTGGAGGATGTTTGGGACTGGGCTAATGGGAGCCTGCAGCCTTTGCAGGGCCAAAGTCAGCATGAAACAGCTGCCAGGCTCCAGCAGAACCTCTTGTGTACCCACATCAGCTGCAGACAAGAGAGGGCTCGTGTGTGGATTGGCTGAAGTATTGGAATATGTTGCAGTGTGATGCAACACTGAAGGTTATGGCTGTCACTCCAGGTTGCCTAATGGCCAGGTGCTGTGCAGGAAATGCACCTCAGATTTGCTGTTCTGGGAGCAGAGGGGATGTTCTTGGGCTTCATGTGACTTACAGCATCTCTCCTTAGTTCATAGTAGCTGTAACACTGGAATGTCCTTCCAGGCTGTGTGGTGTCCATTATAAAATCATAATCCGAGATCAGAGGCTGAGGGAGGCTTGGCTGTGATGGAAGGACCACTCCAGCCACGTCCAGGTATTATCACTTTGCTAAGGCTGTGCTGTTGGTTGTTGTGGACTGGAAATGGGATGCTGAGGGCTGCCAGAGCCTCCCCAGTTTGGTGAATGCCTGATCTGTGCCACTGCTCCCATCCAAGGCCTCTGCTCAGCCATGGAGTAACCCCTTCTAGCCATGACCCTGCCACTGTGAAGGGTCCTTGCTTCCTGGCTGCCTTCTCCTGCCAATATGGCCAGTAGTGTTCTCTAATTGTTTTCCTCAAAGATTGATAGCAGGAGGAGATGGGAAAAAATCTCAGCCTCTTTCTGTGATTGTTTTGCAAACTCTGCTGTAGTTGTACATCTTGGTGGCTGGGATCTCCTTAGTGAGCTGCTCCCAGAGTAAGGAGCAGCCCTTGTCCCAAAGACATCAGGTTTCCTGTAGCAGGTGCCATAAGCTGTCCAGATAGACATAAGCACAGGTCTAGTTGCTACCACAGCAGAGTCCTGGGAAGGGATTTGAAGAAGAGTTGGAAGGTGTCCCTGTGGAAGCTCATAGCAAACTTTAGGAAAACTCCAACTACAACAATTAAAAAAAAAAACAACAAAACAACCCTAAGAACCTCCTGATGTGTAGGATAAGACCTAGGCTGTGCATCCATAGAATTTTGACTATCAGGATGTGAAATGGGGGCTTGAGTGCCGGCTGTGCCTGCTCGGCCCGGGCTGTGGCTGTGCTCCCTATCTCCCCATGAGAAGCAGAAGCCCAGCTGGGAGCCAGCCCTTTGGTAATGGCCTGCGAATTTCCCCGGGCTCTGTTAATTGCTGCCTGGCTGCTAGTTACAACTCCAAGTCAATTGTTGGGAGTGTTGGGCCCTGCAAAACAACCCCTTGAAATCAGTTGTTATCCCAATTAACAACCAGTTTGGCTTGGGTTCAGGCTGTTAACCATCAAACAGCTAACTGCTGGTAATGATTGATTTCTCAGCAGTTGGGGCTGCGGTGGAGGAGCCAACCTGTGTCACAAAATACCATTAAAACCAAAATTTTGTGAATGCATCTGGTTCAGGCAAATGTTTGAGTTGTCCCACACCAGTAGAGCAGGCAAGGGTGTGACCAGAACTCTTATCCATTTTGATTAAAGTAGGGGTCATTGGCTTGTGTTGGGGTGAGCTGGCAGCCGCCAGAACAGGGCTGCCACCACACAGTGCTCCAGGAAGGCAGGCACCACTCTTTGTAGGGCAACCATTGATCCTCAGGGGGCATCACAGCATTCTAGGCCCCCATGGGTAGGAACTGCTCATTGTCCAGGTCTCTTCCACAGTCACTGTTCCAGCCAGCAAACCTGCACAGGTTAATGTATCTGGTTTGGATGTTCAGGTGTTTCCACAAACCAGCATTTCCATCTGCTCCACCAGCCAGGAGCTTGCACAGGGACAGCAGCTCCTACCAGCATGTGCAGGCTTGGGATGTCTCCATAGCAGCCTGGGACACTGTGCCTGCTGGAAGGCAATGGAGACTCCTCTGCAGGTGTGAGTACCTCTATAAAGGCTATAAAATACTCTTTCTGTATTTTACTTTTTGGGTATTTTACTCTTTGGGTTCAGGCAGGGTTTGTTTGAGGCTGCTGGCCAGGTCTTCATCCTTTTCCCTCCACAGTTTCAGGCCCTGGTTCTGCTCTGTGCCCTGGCAGGCTGGTTCAAACACATTGCTGGTTTTTCAAGAGCTTTTTTTCCCTGGGGATATTTTGCCCCGATCAAAGTGTCTGATTCAAGCTGTAGCATGTTTGGGGAGGAGGAGGACAGCCACCTGTTAAGGAAAGACTTTGAACACGCAGAGGATGCACTGCAGAGGTTGACTTTGTGAAATGTAGGCTCTAACACAGGGTGAGGCGTGAGCACCTTGATGAGCAGCACCATGGTGGTTGTGCTTTTGTGGGTACTCAGGGGCCTGTGCTCCTGCCAGGGCCTCAGCTCTGAGGCCTGAGCTGTTTCTGGAGCTGGGACCTGGTGCCTTTCAGCAGGACCTGCGCTCCTGAGACCCATGCAGCTGTTTCAGAGATCTCCCTGCAGGGCCCCTCTAGGTGCAGATCTGGTTCTGCCTGGAGCCATGCTCTCCTGTCCTTTCACTGCAAGTATGGTCATCCCAGACTCCCACCAGTACATTCCCCTGCATGGTGCATGTTTTCTGTAATTAGCTGCATTAGACCCTTGGGCACACAGGACAAAGCTGTTTATTTCAGCAGACACCTGCTAAAAGAAGCTGTGTTCTCTCCCACATTGGGATTACCCTGCCACCCATACTGGGGGTGCTGGGTTGAGCTGAAGCTCCCCCATGCCAGGCAGTGCATGTGCACTGAGCCTCTGCATGCAGGAGATCAGTCAGGGTTCCACCTCCAGTGTGTACAAGAGGAAACTGGTTCTTACAAAAGTAAAAATGAGGAGTTTGGGGCAAGCAGACAACCCAGTTTTCTCACTCATTGTGTCTGTGGGCAAATGTTTTACTTGCAGGTTATGCATTTGACTGGGCTGAGTTGCAGCAGTCCCAGTCTGTGCATCCTCTGTGTCCCATTCCCTTGAGCTGCTGCTGAGCACATCCTTCCAGTGCTGCTGGTGGGTGCCTCTTGCCGGCTGCAGCTGGATGGGCTCTGCCTGCGCAGACTTTTTGTATACCAGAGAAGGTCAGCTATAAACAGAAACGATTGGTTTTGTTGGGGGCTCTTTTTAGACATCAAAAATGCTCCATCATCACCAGGCTGGCTTAGCTTTCAGCAGCCAATGCAAACAGAGCCAAACCCTCAGCAGAGAATTTAGCAAGAGAAGAGCACAGACTTTCCAGAGCTATTCTGCCAAAGTATCACATCCTCATTCCTCCTTATTCTTTGTGCCACATCATTTGATGCTGCTCTGGGCTCTGCACAGACACAGGGTGAGCACAGAGCAGCCAGAGATGAAAGCAAGTGGCATGGCCCCTCTTTAGAGAAGGTGTGGGGAAAATCAGTAACCAGAAAGATTAAGATCTGATAGAAATTCTGGCAGAGCTGCAAATCAGCTGAATCAATCTGTAAGAGGCCAAGAAAAGGTATGGCAATGGTCCAGTGGGAGAAGCGATGCATATATGCAATAATCTGAGTTATAAATGAGGTACAAAACCACAAACCTGATTTTTTTTCTAAACCTCATGTCCAATTCCTCAGCTTTGACTGTAGATTGGACTCTGTCCTGAATGCTGACTGGATTTGTTACATCAGCAGATTTCAAGGTTGTGGGGAATATTCCGAATGTTTGTCCCAGTCTTCTGCCATACTTGGATGAGAGAAACCTGCTCAGTGCCTTCTGAGTGAAAGTCACAGCTCTTACTTAAGGAACAGGAAGAAAGGATATTCTGCAGGGACCCCATATTTCAGTATTTGTCATTTTTGTCCTAAAATGCCTAACTCAACTCACAGCACTTGATCTTGCCCTCTTCCAGCCTACAGTGTCATCCCACCTGACCAAGTTTCTCCAGGCAGAGCAAGCAGGTTTCCAAGGTCTCTCTGAGCTCTTGTAGGGATTTTTAAAGCTGATTCCCATCTGCCAATATCTCTTGTGAAGTGCAGCCAAGTGTTTTGGCCTCAGCATCTGGCAATACAGTCTGGAGTTGGCTTGGCTGTGTCCAGGACCTTGAGAGGAGAAAAGATGCAGTGACCACCCACTGGGGTGATGTCTCTGCTCAGAGCTGGTGCTTTCCAAGAGGTTCTTGCAGGACCTGCAGAGCAATTGAAACCAACCATGGAGTTGTAATCCTCATTCAGATGGGACCACTCTAACTCCAGCCTGTTTTGAAGAAGAGAGACATGGATGGTCCTCACAGGAGGTGCAGGTAAGGCACTTACAGTCTCCTGACTCTTATATCCAGCTGCTATGGCCACAGCACATCTCTAAGGCAAAGCCAGCATTTATTTTATAATGAAACCTGAAATGCTGGACCTTGTGCCCTCCCACGAGGACTCCATCTCCTGTCATCTTTATATTGACATCTGATCTATTTTTGGTCTCAGTTGTGATGGGTAAAGCCACAGTCTTTCCTCCAATTTCACCAGAACCACTGTGGATAAGTTCACATGTGAGCAGAAGGTAGTTTGACCTAATTTTCCTCCATGCCCATGTCTGCAATTCTCTCACACTGAGCTGGCACAGCAACAGCAGTGAGAGCACAAGTTTTCCTGTACCCCAGGGTTTTGGCAGAATCTGTGTTTCTGGAGCTGGTCTCTGACCCCAGATGCTGTCCCACAGCACTTTTGAGGAGTGACCGAGATGTAGAGAGGCACAATAGGGCAGGAAGTGCCGTGGAAACTGCAAATTCCCAAGGCTGTGGCTGTGGCTTGTGGCAGTGTGTGCAGCACCTGCTGCTCTGACCCAAATCCCACCACTCTCACAAGCTGGTTAATTATAAGAAAAGCTCTTTCTTACTAATTGCTGCTGGCCGGTACGGGGGCATCCCCAGCCCCTGTGGACTGGTGGATCAAGAGCAGAGAGTGGTGGCTGCTGACGCGTGCTGAGCCCTTGCAGCCTCCATTGTGAAGCCTGAAGGTGTCTGCACTTCACTCCCTCTCAGGGGGATCACTGCAAGGAGCTGAGAGTTTCACCACCTCGCCCTGCAGAGCCGTGGGTTTGCCATGCACTTGACACCAGTGCAGGGGGATGACTTGTGCTTGATGACTGTCCCACCACAGCAGCTGCCTGTCCTTCACCAGTGCTCCCTCCAACCTCCTTGCAAGAGTGGTGGCATTCCCAGGATGAGGCCGAACTCCAGGGTGGTGTGTGGCATGTGGAGGTCATGTTGCCAGCTGGTGGGTGTGACACCCTGCATGCCACCATGGTCCCAGACACTCCAGTCATCAGCTGGGGCTTCCCTAACCAAGTCTGGGGCTCCCTGTGGGAGCCAGTTTGCCTCCAGCTTCAGTAAGGATGAGAAACTTCCCTACAGGTAAGAGAAAATTACAGCTGAGGTTTTTGTCCTGATGGTGATACTCTGGGACTTCAGACAAATCCTCACTGCTGTGGCATGGATCACATTACAGGTGGTGTGGATGGGGCATTTCTTTTGTGTATTTGCTACCTTGGGTGTAGAAAGCTGTACTGCTGCTGTGAGCAGAGGGACAAACAGCAAAGGGGACAAAGCAGGCAGGAGTGTGGACAAGTCCTACATGGAAAAGCAGAAGCAGCCAGGCTGGCCGGTGGAAGGGCGAGGAGGGCTTTGGGTCCCATCCTCTGCTCCCTAAAGCAGGTTTCCTGGCAATGAATACCTGTTGGAAGGAGAAGGAAGCTGGAGCTGGTTAGTGAAGCACACAGGCTTTCAGTCCTCTTGTCACTCAGGAGATGACAAATGTGGAGTCTCTGCTCTTGAGACCGAGTGAATCCCTAACGGGCTGCTTCAAGGGACTGTCACTGGGAGAAATGGCAGTGTGGCACAGACAGCTGTTTCATGGCTCCTTTACCAGGCAGCACCCACTGCTCACTGTTCCTCTGTGCCTGCTCCACCCTGTGGCACAGCAGGCTGGGGTGACCTGGCCATCACCTGTCCTGATGAATGGTCCAGAGGAGCTGCACTGACTTCTGGGCGAGATGTTGGACACTGAGATCAGACTCTGCTCTGGGTCTGGGCAGC
Source organism: Melozone crissalis (assembly GCF_028551555.1). Lineage (NCBI taxonomy): Eukaryota > Metazoa > Chordata > Aves > Passeriformes > Passerellidae > Melozone > Melozone crissalis. The sequence goes on along the minus strand of NW_026535797.1, from coordinate 13,805,112 downwards.
ATCACAGGCACTGTGCCCTGGTGGGTACTCATGGATCTGGCCTTGCCCCTTGGTGCCAGTGCAGGAAAGCTCTGAGTGTGCCAAGTGGCAGGATTGTATGCATAGGATGGATAATGCTGTCACTGCTGTTGTCTGGAGCAGGTTTGGAGCTGTTACTTGAAGCTGGCTGAGTGGGAAGCAGTCATAATACAAAAGGTCATAAGGATAAAGGTAGAGTGGATGTCAGTGGGACATGAAGAGCTCAGGATGGGGAGGAGGAGAGTCATCAACATAGCATAGAATCCTCATCCCCAGAAACATTACTGTGTTCCTTCTTGCTCTGCTTTAAACCTATAGAGAACTTATGAGGGTAGGAACTCTGAAGAAGTTTGTATGTTATTTCAGGAACATGCATTGTGGGGAAGCAAATCTTTCCCTGCCAAAGCAGTGAATCCATGCCTCTGCCAACAGCCTGCACAGAGAAGGCTCAGCCCTAGGTAAGACCCGAGGCAGCAGGTGAACATCAGGATGCTGCAGGACCATAACACAGACTGAGCTGCAAGCTGGGTGCACCATTTAATGGGGGGAGCTGTCATGTAAGGCAACAGGTCTCTGGAGTCATTTCCCTGTATTGAGCTGCTAGGAAATGTCTGACCTTCCTTGAAACCAGAGTATGCAGAGCAGCCTGCTTACCCTCAGCAGTGATCTCTGGGCAGGAAGCTCAGATGTGAGCGATGGAGGCAGCAGCTTTGCTGAGGAAATGCATTTAATTTGATCTACACTGCAGTTTTTGTTGGAAAAAGTGTTGATGCAGTAACATTCTGCACAGTAACTAGGGGTGGATTAAAGGTCATAGAGATACTGTAGCATGCTGAATTCACAGGTGGCAGATGGGAAGAGTCCAAGATGCACTGGGAAAGTCTCCCTGAAGTGTCTTCTCTGCAGCTTTATCTGTTCTACTCAAGAACTGGGTTTGTTTGTCCTTCCTGACAGGTTTCACTCTTGCCTGGACACTTGTGCACACTGGGAATAGCTTGGTTAGTAAGGCTGCACCTGAATCTTTCCCCCGTGCTTTAAATCGTGGGGTGAGCCCTTAGCATGGTGCAGGTGGAGCAGGGAAGTGTCTGCTGGTGGGGATGCAGAGGTGGCTGGGCAAGCACAGCCTCCAAGAAGCATTTTCCTGTGCACACTGATGGGTCTCTGCAGAGCATGCTCTTGGGAGAGGACAGGAGCAGGTTTCCCCAGTCTGCTGCAACTTTTGCAGTTATCTGAGGGGATGAGAAGGCTTCTGTGGAAGATAGCAGGTCTGTGACAGAAGCATTTTAAAGAACTGTGGCCAGAGGTGTAAAATTCAGCACTGTCCACTGGGAATACATGTGTCTCAATGGGCAGGGGAGAGCCTCACACATTCCAACTCAGGACATGGAACAAGTGGCCGATCACCTGAGCTCCTCCTGCCCCTGTGTGAAACAGAGCTAGTGCCAAATCACCCCACAGGTCACTGGGAGTTTAATGCAAGTTTCCCAGAGGTTTTGGAGCATGCGGTGAAGGATGCTGCAGTGCAAAGCATTGCTGTTTATCCCACCGTTATCACCCAGTGGAGAAAAATGCAGAGTTCATTGTGACCTCCACTGAAATGTCATGGGGCAAAAAAGCCAACTGCCCAGCAGTGAAAGCACCCTGTCCTGCAGGACAGACGGACAGCCCGCTCCTCGTCCCCCCAGCCCCTCCCGTATTTTGTGCTCTTTCCCAGCAGAGGGAGCCCGAGTTTATTAACAGATCCCGATCCCGGAGATGGCTGCTATCAAGGTGGTACCAAACCCCGGGCAGGATTCTGGCTCCTGGGGGAAGGCAGCAGAAGGAGCAGGGGTCCAGCAGTGATACTGAAAGCAGGGCTGTGTTTTCAACCAGAGAAGCAAGAGAATGGTGAGCCAAGACGCCCTGCAAGGAGCTCTGCTCCTGGGACACTGCAGCAGCATCAAGAGATGGATGGCCCGCGGCAGCCAGCAGACAGGCTCACTGCACAGGGATGGAACATTTTCCATCAACAGATGTAGCAGATCCACACTACGATGGATGAACTGAGTTTAATTTACTTCAGAGGCTACTTCAAGGCAGTCAGCAACCTGCGTACCTGCACTTGTACTGGGCTGGCCAGTTTTAATCCTGTCATCTGGACAGCTCTCCCAACAGTGTTCAAATCCATCAATCACTGTGGTGCCAAATCCACAGCTGTTTGGCACCTTGTGCCTGACTCTGATCCCATTCAGGCTGTCTGGTAATGCTATACAACCTTCCAAGCACAGGACAGTGGCCCTGAGACACCTAGCATGAGATTTTGCACTGCTTTCCCTTGGGTTTGGATGCTCTATGTTAGTGCACAGAGTTTAGTTGAAGGAGGCAGGAACAGTTTTAGTGAAGTGCCTTCTCAGAGCTCATGAGGATGCCCTAAGTTTTCTTTGCTGATGATGTGAGATGAAATGGTTCCCAGGGAGACAGAAGATTCCTGGCTCTGTGTTCTTTTTTACAGCCAGCAGTTGCACTGATACCACGGATGCACACATGGGTGCAAGATTATCTGGGAGAGAAAAGGTTGTGTGATTGGGGAGCAGGAGGGTCACAGATAATTTTAGGCCAAATCCAAAAACCATTAATATCAATGCAAAGCCCCTCATTAGCCTGAGCAAGCACAGAGATTCCTGTTTTAGAAGGTGAGTAACAAACTGTGACATTTTAGGACATGGGGATGGGAAGGCAAATTACTCAGGCTGCACTTTACAGAAAGCAGCAGGCAGATATTTTCCAAGGCAACTTTTAAAAGGAAGGTTAAATTTCTCCAAGATAAGGAGAGCTCCAGCTCGCTGGAATGCATCCCGACCCCCCCCTCCCCACCTCATCCTATGATAACAGCTGCTGTGTTGGAAACCTAATGCTGATGAAAGAGTTAAAGGCTGGTTGATGGGCAATATCGGTGACACACCTCTGAATTGAGCATACTCCTGGAGTGAGACTGCGGACTGGTGTTACTCAATGAATAGAGGCCACTCCAAGGGAGTTTTTCCTTGAATAGAATGGGGTCAGGGAGCCGCTTTGGGGAACAATGGTTGCCACCGGCTAGCTGAATTTCTTACAATCACACACCATACCCCCTGATCAAATAGCTCCTTTGTCAGTCTGATATAAAAACATGTCATACAATGATGATCTGGAAGAATGACAAGAGCTGGCCTTTCAAAGAGATCAGAAGGGCTTGTTTTGCACAAAAAGAGCCCCCATCAGAGTCAAGACAGAAAAAAATGGAGAATAAAAGGGGGTGAATGGAAACAAACAGCAATAACAACAACAACAGAAAAGAGGGCAAGTTGGAAACTTTGGTCTGGCTTGTTTCACAGCATCCCATAGCCACAGCAATGCAGCACGGTCGAGTTGAATCTCTTTCAGTATGGATGTGGATGTCAGATTGCGCTGCCATTGGGTTCCCATTGTCATTCTGCACTGGGACAGAAGAAATTGCTGGATGGGAAAAGGTCACTTGGCCCAACGAATCATCTCCCTGCCCCCCTGAAAATGTCTCAACATCATCTCTCTCCTTTCTCACTGTAGTTCACTCCTCTGCCTTTTTAATACAATGTTCATCTGCTGTCTTTATGCTCCTGTACAAAGTTCAAATTGCTCAGAAGGCTATTCTTGTCCATCTGTTCATGTGAGCTGGAAAATGTCTTTATTCTCCCCTACTACCTTGTTAGCTTCAATATTTTTTTTTCTTGAAGTGTGTACCCTGTTTTTCAACCCTCTTCTCAGGATTTTCAGGGACATAATTGAGATTCTGGATGGAGAGAAAGAATTTTCTCCCAAAGAATGTTTTAAGATGGGCAGGGAAGTAGATCCCTGTCTGCTACTTGCAAGGGAGCTGCATTCCTACAGTATCTGTCACAGGAGTCCCAAGAGATGGTATTTACACACAATCATTACAATTATTTGCAAGCCAGAAAAACTCAGCAGACCTGGAAGTGGACAACTAAAGCTGCCAGGCAATTTCAGCACCTAAAAGTATTTGAAAAAATTGTATTTAGATTTTAATCAGTATTATATAAAATAAGAAGTCAGAACAGTCAGAAGAAATCACAGCATGTAAAAGACTGAGCTCTTGGGAAACTGCTCCTGAAAATACAATAACAACACACCAAAGCTTTGCCCCATGTTTACGTTCTCTTTATTTATTTTTTTTTAACCAAAGTGTTTTCTCTAAAGAGAAACAAAACCCAAAAAACATTGCTAATGCTTCCAGGAGTTTGTATGATTAAGCACTCAAATCGGGAGATACCTTGCAGAAAGGATACCTTTATGCACCTCTTTTTATCTTCAAGACAAATATCTATTATCATCTAGGATTTCTTTGTTGTACAGTGTTACTTGCCCCTTTCTGCAATTTTGCACAGAATCTGTTGTACTCCTATGCATGTTCATTTTAAAGAAAAATACTAGGTAACCTCTATTTACAGAACACATTGTTTATTAAATTCAGAGAATATTTATTAACACACACATAACACTGACATGTGTAAACCAAATAGAATTGATGCTGACCTGAATAGCTAAGATCTTCAATTCCTTCACCTAAAAGTCTGTATAGCATAAAATTAGGGTCATAATTAATCACCTGCTCTCCTGAATAAAGATCTGAAAAGCTAGCTGAAAATAATTAGGCCACATTCTGGGTGCAGGCAAAATTAGGATACAGGTTACAAATTCTGGGTAGGTTCCATTTCAAGACTGTTACTACCAGTGTATTTGAGATGGTAGAGGAAATAGAGGATATGTAGTGCTGTTTGGGAATTAATTTGGATTTGTAGTATTAAAATTTACAGCACAGCAAAACAGTGCAGAAGGTAGGCGAGACACAGCACATGTAGTGTTAGGAGTCAGAAGCTAGACACTGAAAAAAGTATTTAGGCACCTAAATAATATGTTCTCAGTGGTCTTGAGCACCCAACAGTGCTCTGCAGGATTTTCAGAGCTAGTGACAGACAAATGACTTTTGAGTTTGTCAGTCTGAAAGGCAGGTTTTAGTGCTTGTTCTTGTGGTTGCTCCAGCCTCCAGCTGGAAACCACAGGTAGCAAAGAAAGTGACAATTCAGTTCTCAAATGGGATGTACCTGCCCTGGGACCGGCTGCTGACTTGAACTGAACACCTGGTAAGTGGTGATCGGGTTTCTGCAACGCTGGTTTTGATCTAGCTGCCATTAAAGCATACCAGGACCTCATCATTTTGTGATCAAGGGGGGCTACATGAGAAGAAGCCCTTGGCATGCCACTACCTGCTGGCTGGACTTTGCAAGCCCAGTTTGCCTGGGAGACTGTTATGCATGTCCTATAGGACTGGGGCTCTGGGCCACTGGGTGTGATATCCACTTGGTGATAACCTGCAACTTCACAGCACCTTCATTTTTCTTACTTAAACTGTTTTGAAATTGTGTTGTTTGGCTTTCACTGGATATTTGTTTTGTGATTAGTCTTAGTTGCTGGGTTTTCTTTATTATGGAAGTTATGGATAGGTGGATAAGTTTTGTGTTTACGTTAGGTGACACCCTGTTTTAATATAAAGCAGCATAATTCTGTTAAACTTAGTGAAAACTCTTGTTTACAGCACCCTCACATCTGGTCCTGAGACCCTGGACAACTCTGGGAAAGAAAAAAATATGTTAAGGGAATACTCACTGTGGATTTAACTGTTCCAAAGATTGGAAGGCATAAGAGCCAACTTGCACACGCATCTTAATTTTGTCCTTTTGTCAACAGGTTGTACAATCAAAATTTAAGTGACACTTCTCTCTTCTTTGGGCTGCTGGCTCTGCTGTGCTGAATCTCACCTGTTCAAGTTTCCAGTGAACCTTCTTGCATTCTCCTCTGGTTCTTACCCTGCAGTTATAACCTCAGTATTGGGAGCAAGCCTGGAAAATTTCAGAATGAAAACTGAAACCTTCCAAAAGGTAGGAGCAAATAAAAAAACAGAGGATATTAATATAGCAACAGCTGGACTTCAGCTTTAATAACGTATATTTTTTTAGAGCACGTAGCAATTCAGATCAGACAGAGGTATTTGTGTGCTCCTGTTAAATCAGGCCTCCTGCCAATAACACAGTGAGAGGCTGGTACACTCTATTAAAATATTAATTACCAAGCCCCTTTCTTTTGATGGGTCTACTAAAGATACTTCAAATGGATATGTGAGAATTGATCAAAGATTCTGCAGGTTGTTGCCACTGCTCACTGGGCATTTCAAACCAAAGGAGAACCTGACTCCCATGAAAAAGATACTGTGTTTTTACAAGCAATAAAAAAACACTGGTCACTTGATTGCTATGGGGATGGATATAACTAAACCGGGCTTTCTTAAGGCAGAGAGCACGATCTAAGAGAAACAAAAAAAGACATGGGAGAGGGAGGGAAAGAGCGAGCAAGAGAGAGCTGAATTGATTTCAGTCTGTTCAGGTCTAGCTGGAAAACACAATGCAGTGAAACGGTCCCTTAGTCGGCAAGCTTCTTTTCCTAGGTTTTTCCCATGGTTTGAAGTGGAGAGGGAGGGATGGTATTAGAAAAAGTGTGTATGTGAGAGAGAGAAGGCTGTAGGAAAGGCAGAGAGATGAGAGACATCGTGTAAAATAGTCCTTTCCTTCTGGGGAGTGGAAAACTTTGATGTCCACATCTCTGATTTTAAAGTGGCAGTGTCAGGTTCAGGCTGAAAGGTCCTGATATTTGAATCTTTGTGCTTGCTCTCAGGACTTTGCCTGTGCACACACCTGCACATCCAAACACCTGCCAGAGCATCCACACAGCAAATGGGCCCCACACTTCAGAGGGGCAGCAGAAAATAAGCAAGGAGATGGCTTCACTGGTTCCTTGTACAGATACTCATGCTAGGAAAAGGCACATTTGTATGTGTGTGCATGGAAAAAAACATAATCAAAAGGGAAAAAGTGCTGTGGGCTTTACCTGCCTTAGAAAGATTTTTTCTTCTTGGCATTACTAATGCAGTTAATAGGCTCATACTGTGTTAAAAGCTCACGATGGCTAAACAGATAAACAAGCACAATTACAAGTGAGGAGAATAATCTGTTAAAAGCACTGTGATTTGTCAGGCTTCACCATCCTAGTAAATTCAGTTTCAAGAGTCACAACCTATGTCTGTTAATCAGAAGCCTTTTCTCCTCTGCAGAGGCATGGACATCTTGCCCAGTCTGGATGTTTTGTGCTTGAAATGCATTTCAATAGATTGTTACTAACACTTCAGGCATACTAACAGTGGTAAATCCATTACAAACTGGAGGAAAAGAAAAAGGATAGGACAGAATTTAGCACTCGTGGCAGTCAAGTGAATTCTGATAAGAGTTGATCCAGTGTGCAAGCATCTCTTTCTCCTTTTCTCCCTTCCAAGAGCAGGAAGGTTTGTACTCATGGTGGAGCTGAGGGGGCTCATGCTCTGCTGGGTGGCAAGCTAATCTCACTGGAATCTGCACCCAAGAACTGCACCACATGCTCAGACCAGAAAGGTATTTGAGAATTGTGCAGTTTCAGATCAAGCCCATGACAGATGTAAATGTTACTGGGATGGCCTGGGACTGTGAGGTCTGTTTCAAGCTAGAATAGAAGCATATGTGCATGGGGTGGCTTGTGGGTCCTGATGGGAGACAGACAATGGATCAATCTATGTTCAATTGACAGACCTCCTTTACTGGAGGGGGAGATTTTGACTTGAATCCCTGGAATGTCGGCATTTTTCTTCCGAATACTCAATTTTCAGTTTAAATAGATAGAGTGAAAAGCCTATTTTCATGGCAGGTGGGCTAGAGAAGGGAGGTTTTAATGACTCTTTATTCTTGGATTTATAATCTGACACGCTGTATGCACATGTGTTTGTCACAAAACTGTGTGAGGTGCCCACCACCCAACCACGCATTGTCCAACAGATGTTAAAGCCATCAAGTGTGTTTGCTTCCAGTTCCAAAGGAAAACATTCTCTATTTTGGGACCTGGGATTTTTTTTAAACTGATCTAAACAAACAAATAAAAATAGTCTTGGAGAGTGAGGCCTTACATGATCATAAGAAACTGTGTAAATGAGGATCTAAGGCCTGTTCCCTGACCCATAAACTGGGTTAGCAATCAGTGGTTCCTGCAGTTTGTTATTGTCGTCACAAAACCTGGGGTTAGGCTGCAGACTATTTAAAAATCACGTGCACTGCCAACAAGGGGTATCTAAACATACACTTACTGCAGTGACAAAGCATTAATTGCTCCTTCTAACAATACCTGAGAGGCTCAGTCACAGCAGAGGTCATGTCGTGTGAGGTACTGTAGGGGCACAGAAAGGACAGTGCTTTCCCCAAGGTGGGTACAGCTGAGGACCCCAAATCTGTCATGAATCTGTGTGGGAGGACTGTGCACAAGTGTGGTGCTCTGCTGCAGGACTAGGACCTACTGTGTATGGACAGTGGGATACTGTCCTTGGTTTTTTTATAAATGTGTGCTTCATTTGTAAGAGGAGAGAGGGTAAAACCTGCCTTATGGGTTGGCATAAGCTGAACTGAATAGAAAGAAAGGCTGTTTCTAGCACCAGCCAGACTCCTGTTGCTGCACTGTAAGTCTCTTAACTTCAAATTAATGAATTTTGTGTTTCAGTAGTAAAGAATAGAATTAACCAGCAAGAAATAAAAAATGTCAGCTTCCAGATTGAGAAATCCTACTGTGAAAGAAAGGACAAATAGTGAAATATTTCCTCTGACTGTAGAAAAAGAGAGACGTGAGCCTACGTCTCTAATACTTTTGTTTATTTGTAGTTGTTGCAGGTAATTAGGCTCTGTCTTGGTTGCCTGGTCAAGGCAGACCCAAAACCATTTGCAGGATTAGGTTTGCTCACCTTCCTTAAACAAATTATTACTTTGTAAGTGATATGACAGCAGTGAATCCTCCAAGAGCAATGAACCCCTCTGCACCCATGGACACAGGATGAGTCAGGGCACTGTCAGACTTGCTCAAGGCAGGTGAGGAACTGCACAATGTAGCCATGGAAGTGGAAGGAAAATGCAGGATAAAACAGTATCACAGTCAGTGCTACACCAAAGATATTTATATGGCTTTATAAATACTCCAAAAGTTTTGGAACTACCTGTGGAATTAATAAAAACTGAGCTGAGAATCCCTAGAAACAACTTTGTATGTCTTGATCTCACTCCCAAAAATGCCAGAGGTATTTGAATGTTTAGTTCCTCAGGTTTTAAGTACGAAAGGAAAAAGCCCCTAAAATATCTTCATAGGTAGCCCCTATAAAAGAACAAGATTCAAAAGCATTCCTTCAGGAGATCAAGGACGGTCCAGCCTTTGAAGCCTGGAGGATTGGGAAATTTAAAGATCTTTGTGGCAATCATATTGTGCCATTAGAAATCTACCATTTGGAATTGTAAAGCGTTTAAAAGGAATGATTCCAAATTCCACAGCTGTCTGGTGAATGACAACTTGATGTGGCCTGGGGGGGAGGAAGAAGGTCATTGTTGGGAAAACAGTTAAAATGAACATTTTCTGAACCGATGCTTTAGATAATACTTTGATAAATGAGGTTTAAAACAGATAAAATATTCCGGGTGACTTCCTGGGAAGAACAGGTTAGTAAAACAAACAAACAAAACTCAAAATGCAAAGACAAGAAATAGGTATATGGCTTGTACTTAGCAAATAATAGAGGACTGTTGAAAAGAAAATGCACAATAAACAGTCTGAACCAGTAAGATAAGACACTTCTGCTGGCTATGGGAGGTGATATATTTTTTTTTATTGCACTGCAGTTTTGCCAAGCAAGAAAGATTCTGGAAGGCTCTGTTCCTTTTGATACACTAAAATATTTGAGAATCCCTTTTTATTGCCTTTTTTCCCAAACCATTCAAGCAGCTCAGCTGCTTGTTCAAAACACAAAAGCATTGCATGTGCCTAGCAAGTGGATAATGAAAGTGATCTCCTCAGTTTAGTATCTTTGTCAGCAGAGTGTAGTGAGAAAAGTAAACAAACAGCATCACTGATGACAAACTGATTTATGGAATTGTTTGTTATCATAATTTTCAGCATAATCATGACTAAAGGTCCCAGTCCTGTGGCTGTTAAGAACATTGTAGGGATGGCTGTTAGCTGTGTGCCCACAGTACTCAGCAAAAGCTTCTTGTGGAAGTTTTGGAATAGGGTCAATTGAGAATATTTTTAAGAGACGATTTTTTTCACCTCCCTTTAACAGGACCCATAAGAAACAGCTTCTAATCCTGGTTTCTTCTGGCAAATATTTTATAGGTAAAACCAAATCAATATGTATAATTTGGGAGAAAATTTAAAAGCAGAAAATTTGCCCCCAAATTCAGCATAACCTTTTAATTTTATCCTCTTTAATCCTTTGATAATTTTTGTGCTTCTCCTACAGAAAAGCAATTTTGCTAATCACCTTTGTGCCAATCCCTGCATTCCTGACAATAGCGTGAACAGCTTCCATCAAAGTCTTTGATGTGGGAAAGACACACACACACACACATATAATCTGAAAACAATTCAGCTCCTTGGTTCTCAATGGTGAGCACTTGCTTTAATAGAGTGCAAGTTCTGTGGAGGTTTCTAATCCTTTCTGCCAAACAGAAGAGACACAGTCAGGTAGCACACCTTATTCAGAAGTTAAAATAACATGTTACTTGCTCTTAGAGAAAATCAAAACAACTCAAGATCAAAAACAGATTCCGCCAACCCTAACGGGATAGACTTTCTACTCAGATAACTCTTGATCTAAGTGTGTAACAAGTAACCTGCTTTAATCCCTCAAAGCGATGGTGTTACAGATAAGTACTGTAGTAGCAGAGGAGGTGTCTTAAGTTTCAGAAATACACAAAAGCATTGGTTAGAAGGAAAAACAAAACAAAGAGCTGTCCACATGAATGTGTCTTTAGGTGGAAAGGTGTATTTGAGGGCACTGCAAATAATAAAACCCCTTGAAGACAGAAAAAAAAATGACAGGCAGGTATTCAAATGGTGTTTCTCCAAGCTGGATTTCATTGACTTATGCTGTTAAGGCTTTGCAGATTTAAGCCCCCTGATTCTTGTTTACAAGCCGTGATACTGGAATGGTCTGCTACTTCAGCACAGAACCTACCCCCTCTTCCAGAGGTTCAGACTGGTCATGAGCCATGAAAAGGACTGGGATCTTTGTAAGATTTGGGAAAGATACATTATTATGCTTACACTGCACTGAGCACCTGCTTCAAGTCCTTTATTGGAGTGTGAACAATGCAGTGCAAAATAATCACGCTGTACATACAGCTTTAGGAATGGTTCAGAACCTTCCTTAGTTCTTGCTCCTGCAGACACCTACATAAGCACCTACTTTGGCATTACTGCAAAGAGTAAGGCTATGGGGTTCTCAGTCTGCAATGCACAGCTTTGTGACAGCTCTGCAGTATCTAAAACCATGCCTGAGAAAGTGTGTGCAAGGGTATGCAGTTGCTGGTATATTTCTCTTAAAAGAGAACCCAGAGAAAGTAATGGATGACGTCTGTATTTTGGGCAAAAAACAACTATTGTTACTGTGTTGTAAGACAATTGCCCATACTTGAAAACAATGCCATATTTAGGAGGAATGTAATTTTTTTCTTCATACTGCTCTGTATCCCCTGCTTGGAGCATGGTTGACCTTCTCCAAGATTACTGGGTGTAAGCACCTTTCATCCTAATCAAGTATTTCACAGTTGTTTATACCTTGTGTTACAAACTGGAAGGCACTAAGGCCCCTCTTCTCCACATGCACTTGTCCATACCTTGGACCTGGTACCCCAGAGGGTCACACTGCACACGTACTTTGCACCCAGGCTCCTTTGGTCTGCACCAAACAGTTTTCCTTGGTAAAGCAGCACAGCCAGAGGCTGGAGACTGTCCACTGGGATTTGGGTGCCACACAGTGCGGGCAAACATGTACTATGCACATGCTGCCTCTGCAGAGTAAGAGAGCCTAAGGCTAGAAGAGCCCCTTTGGACTGTCTTGGTCTGATATCCTGAGTTAGGACTCTCCAGGTCAATTCCTGGTGAAGTTTTAGCAGTTGTGGTCGAGCCTCTCCCTCTCTCTCTAACGAAAAAAACCCGAAACCAAACGCAACTGGTATTGTTTTTTATAAATCCAGTAATGGTGAATCTACCATAAATCTTGGTAAGCTGTTTCAGCAGTTGATTTTATTCACTACAAAAGCACACCTCATTCACAAATTTGTTTCCCATCACCTTCTGTCAAGAGATCTTATCTCTTTGTATGTTAAACGGAAGATCCAGATTTTTCTTCCTGTTTCAGTGCTCATAAGGTATGATCTCCTCACACCTTAACCTTCTCTTTAGAAAGCTAAAATAGATTGAGCTCTTTGGGTCTTACTACAAAACATGTTTGACAGTCCTGTAATCATTTTTTACTACCGTTCTTTGAAACCTCTCTAGTTTTTAAACATCCTTCTTGAAGTGTTGTCTGGACAAATTATTTCCAAAACAGTCACAACAGAGTCAAAACCAGAGGTAAAAGAACTCTGAGCTCTTGTTTTTTTCCCAGGATAGCACTAGCCCTTTGGTCACAGCACAGCAGAAGGAGCTCACGTTCAGCTGATTATTCATCTTAATGAAGTCTTTACGGAATTGCAGCTTTGCAGGATAGAGTTACATCCTTTCAGTGTGACCTACATTCTTTGTTCCTAGATGTGAGACTTTACATTTGGCTTGATTGAAATACATATGATGTGATTATGCCTAAACTTAGGGCTGTGCAGCCATAAGCATCCTTCGCCTCTTGTTCCATGCTTTGTGCCTCCTACAAAGTTTTGCTAAGAAGGACTTCAGATTTTTTTCAGATTAGTAAATATTATGTTAGTAAATATATTAAATGGTGTGGGGTGCCTAAGCAGTTTCTGTGGGATCCTGCTAGAGAAAGACCAACTTGAGAGTAAGTATGTCTTTACAATAACAATTTCAGACAGAGAAGTCACTCAGCTTTTAATAATTTTAATGTTTCAGAAAATATTGTAGTCTGTTACAAAAAGAACCAAGTTTCATATCACCAGAAAGATATGAAATTGACATAAAACTGCATTCACACAAAGTTTCCATAATCTTAAGCAAAATTTGTTTATTACCTCCCTTTCAGCTGGCTACTTAAGTCCTGTACTAGATGTGCTGTTATTTCACCTGAGCTCAAACTCAGGTTGAGAAATTTTTAATTACTTCAGACATCACTCCTTAAAAATGCTGATAAAAAAATCTGCTGCCTTCTGAAACTTCCTTGACTTCCAGGGTATATTAAAACTCAGTGTAAATGGACCAGAGAGTTCCTTATCCAGCAATTTTGAACCTCTAAAATATGAGGCTTCCAGACCTGTTGATTTACTCATAGGAGTATTTGGGAGCTTCAGATTAGACAGACAAGATGACTTTCTGGAATAGGATGCAAGTACTGTCCAGTAGCCTGTATACTATGGTAACCTCATTATATGCTAAAATTTATTATCCTACTCCACCCTGCAAAATGAGATGTTGATTGTGGTGGTAAGTGATACCCGTTCAAAGCATTCTAGACAGATGATGAACTTCTTATAATTTATCTATTTTTTTTTATTCTGAGGGAGAAATTTCCCCAGCATTTCAGGTTCTGTAGAGTGGAAAGTACTGTAAGAAAGAATAACACAACACCAGACTCATATTTTCCTGCTCCACTGTCTATGGAGAGCTACTTTGCCATTTTGGACCAGAATCCTGCGTTGTCAGTACTCCAGGCTCCTGTGGATGGCAACAATGACTCAGTTATTATGAACTGTTCTTTCGAGGTGGTGTGCTTGTGTATGTGTACACACACGTGTGAACTGTGAGCACTTTTCAGACCCCACCCACTCTGTGGAGCCCTGGAGGGAGGGGGGAATGGACTGCAAGGAAGGGTGCTGGTGAAAAGCCAGCCCTAAATCCATTGTAGCAAGGCCTGCTCTTATGTGGGGAAGACCTTTTCTTTTATGTGTCACAGGAATCTGGGAGTGTTGAAAACTGCTGTGCAGCACCAGATGACCCCTGCCATCACTTCGTGGGTGACAGGTGCTCCTGACCCTGGTCAAGGATAATTAATGAGCATTAAATCACCTTGCTGTTCACCTTCCTTTGCAGGAGTGCAGCACCTAGCTGGTGTTGCTCCAGGTGGTGAAGCAGATGTTCTGGTTACCTGGGATCGCCATCCCCACCATAATTGTTGACGTTATTAATGAATACTCGGATCAGGTGACGCTGCTAAGCGCAGATCGGAAGATACAGACCCGTGAGCCGGTCGTGGCGTGGCGAGGGGGTGTGGGGGAGGGCGACTGGCACAGGGGGAGTCCCAGCGGCTCCCGTTAATGAATTAATCCGCTAACGAGGGTGGGCTCGGCGGCCCGTGCCCCTCCGGTCCCGCAGCCGCCTCCTCCCCCGGAGGGGGCAGTGACAGGCAGCGGCTTCTGCCCCATGTGACTGGGGAGCGGCTGCCCCGTCCATGGCTGGGCCTCCCCCGGGCAGCAGCAGCTCCGGCTCCCGGGGAGGAGGGGCGGGAGCTGCTGCTCCATGGGGAGGAAGGGCAGCCCCCGATCCCCCCAGGCGGAGGGGGGATCCCGGGCCGCCTCCCCCCCCTCCCCGCTCTGGGCCTTACCTGAGGAGCTGCTGCTCCTCATCTGCTCCTACCTGGACGCGCAGGCCTTGGGCCGCCTGGCCCAGGTCTGCCGCCGCCTGCGCTTCCTCAGCGGCCGCGATGTCCTCTGGAGGCGCATAGCCCGCGGCTGCCTCAACTCCGGCTTCACCCAGCTCGGCACCGATCTGTAAGCGCGGCCTTCCCGGCGGAAGGCGGGGGGCGGTGGCGGCGGCGGCCCGGAAAGGCCGGGGATGCCGCGGCCCAGCCGGTTGCCAGGGCCGCGCTGCGCGCCTGGCTTGGCCGCCGCTGGGCCGCGAGGGGCGGGGGACGCGGGGCCATTCCTGGAGCGCGGTTGCGCCGCCCTTTCCCTGCGCCAGGAGGGGCGGCGAGGGCACGGGAAGGGCCTCCCTGGGAGGGAGCGGCCGATGGCGCACACCAGGGTGGCGGGGCCCGGCCGCGGCGCTGCCCGGAGGGGTTGGGGGAGGCGCCTCTTGTCCCCGCGACGATGGCGGGGACTTCGCGGCGTATCTCACTGTCAGGCCCAGCGGGAGCGCTGGAGCGTGAGGCCCTCTCCACGTCTGGAGAACTGTGTCCAGTTTTGGCCTCCTCCATACAAGACAGGGAGCTATGGGTGAGGGTCCAGCGGGGGCCATGAAGAATGATAAGGGGTCTGGAACGTCTCCCCCGTGGGGAGAGACTGTGGGAGTCTGGAGATGACTGAGAAGGATCTCATCAATGCATAGAAGTATCTCAAAGGCAGGTGCCAGCAATAGGATGAATAGCAATGTCCATAAACTAAAACAAAGTTTCACCTCCGCATTGGGAAGAACGTCATGCTGAGGGCGACAAAGCACTGGAATGGGCTGGTGGTGGAGGGCATGGAATGTCCCTCTGGAGACATTCAAAACCTACCTGGACTCATGTAGCCTGCTCTAGGTCACACTGCCTTGGCAGGGAGGCTGGACTGGATTATATTCAGAAGTCTTTTACAACCTCAATAATTCTGTGATTTTGTGATCTTCTCAGTCCCAAGACCCCTCCAAACACTGAGGCTTGGGGGCTTCAGACTGGGGGAGGTTGAAGCACAGGGAGATGGATGGAGCTGCTGTGTGCAGCTGGCATGGATCCTGTAGGCCCACACACCCTCCCCACTTCTGAGCAGTGATCCCTGCCATGGTCTTGAAAACACCTCAAAGAAGCTGCAAGGGAGCAAGGCCTGGGACAGCATCCTGGGAAAAGGCTGGAGAGTGGGCTTAGTGCATTCTTGGGTGAAAGAGCTGTTGTGGGCCCTCAGAAACACATGTCTTAGGTTCTCACAGAGCAGCTTGCTGGTATAAATGGTGATGGCTGGCACAGAGAAAGTGACTCCTGGACTTTTCATGGCTTTTAAGTTTTAAAGTTTTGTGAGTAGGAATTATTTGAGTTTTTTTTCCCTGGAATCTTTCTTTTTCCCCCAGTTCAACAGCACAACACAGGTTAGGAATAAGGTCAAGCCCTCTGGGCTTTGCAGTGTGTATGACACCATCATCTTCTTAAATGAAGTGCCTCTGGGGCTTGGGCCTTGGCCGTGGTTGGTGATAATCCAGAGTTTGCCTTTCTTCTCTCAAATTTGGCTGTGTGCCAAATGCCACTTGGAGGCAACTTCACAAAGTGGGCCTTTCTTCCTCATTTAAGGATCCTAAGAGAAGTTTGTGTTTTTAGGATCTACAAATCTCTTCCTATGGCTTCTCTGTAGCTGCCAGCATGGACATTGTTTGTCATTCAGTGACTCAGTGTTGTTTCCATAAACACTGTGCTGACATGACTCAAAAGAAGGGATGGCGAGTTTTGACCCTTGTTTTGCTGTCTGTTGTTGCTGTCTCATCAATGCATAGACTTTAGAGAAACAATTATGGCTTCTGCTGGCAGGAGCAGAACTTTGCTGGTGCTGGAAATCCTTGTGTTGGGTTTTCAGGCCAGCACTTCAGCCTGCTTGGTGTGCACAGGTTGGAAGTTAAGCACAGTTCCCTTGGAAGTCAGGAGGAAAAAGCACTGTGGAATGGCTGTGCTTTGGACTCTTGTCTACTGTGATATATGGTTTTGTCTCCTGAGGAAATGAAGTTCTGCGTTTTTCATTAAGAATAAGGTGATACTCGGCTCCTTCAGTTGCAGGAAGGATCAGGTGTACAGCAGAGCAGGTGCAGTGTGAGTAAGGACCACCACTTCCCCCTGCAGAGGAATGCAGGTCTATAAACAGCTACAGAAGAGATTTGCTAGGTCAGAGGATTTCAGAGAAGGGAAGGCTGCTTGAGTTTTGAACTCAGGGATTTCAGTGCTGTTAGATTTGTTATGAGCAGTTTTTTCTTTTTTTCTTAGTAATTCTGGGATGTACTTTTGTGCTGTGTCCTATTTTCAAGTTTTCCTCAAACAACTCCAGTACTGAGAGCTGCTTTTAGCATTGGTCAGCACTTCCTTGGTCCTGAGGAGTTCAATCATAGGTAACACACTAAGTTACATTACAAGTGGTTGTGAAGAAACCTTGAGATATATCTGGAGGATGATTCCTTTAATTACTTTTAACTTCATAGAAGGCTCAGACAGTCTCCAGTTCCTTGAAATAGTGTACCAAATCCTATGGAGAATACCTGAAAAACAAACACTTGTTTTCCCTGGGTGGAGATCCAGCATCTGGGGGCAGTTGCAGGAGTTTTACTCTAGTAGGGTGGAGAGTTTGGCAACAGATACAAAGCAAGGTCATATTGCAGAACCAGGAGGTCTGGATATCTGAACATCTCTAGAAGAACCAGTATGGCTGCATGTGTTGAGTTGTACAGCTGTAAAATTGGTACTTAGCTGAAGAAGAGTTCAACAGTCTCTGTGGCAGCTCAAGGGTTTTAACTAGCCAGGTCTCTTCTGTAGCACTTGCTCCTTGTGCATGTCTCCAAGATCAAGAGCCATCTCCCAGATTGCTGCTCGTGCAACTGAGGGAGTGAGATTTGCAGAGAGATACTGTATTTTATTTGAGTAATCGGTACAAGTTGGGGAGGGAGTTTAGGCAAGCTTCTGGGCACACCATCCTTAATAGCAATTTGAAGTAGGAACCTGGCATATTGCTCATTGAAGGTTAAATTTGAGCTGAGTAGGTATTCAAGCTAAAATATTACTGTGAAAATAGAACAGTGATGAAGATGTTGGATAGCTGGAACTTCTTGATAACTGTGCTTGCTTAGTGATATGGAATAACTCTTGAGTTTGTCAAACTTGGCTTTGACTCACTCAGGAGCTGAAGCTTCTATTGCATGTTCTGGCTAATGTTGCATGAGGTGAACACTAGTTTTTTCTTTTGAGTGGTTTTTGTGCAATACTGTGTGCAGTTGAGAAAGCAAAGGCTGGAACCGTTTATGGTTAATATACTTAATGAAATAACATGCATGGTTCTCACATTAGATCTTAAACTGATGGTCCCTGGGAGGCTGGCATAAGTTAAAAACTAGTCTAGGGAGTATTTACAGTTTAAGACAAAAATCCATCTCAGAATAGTTTGATCATTTCTACTGTTAAGTGGCTTTTGATAAGCCATCTGTTAATGCTGTGTAAATAGCAATAAATTTGAGCCTAAAGGAGATAGTTGTGAAACTTAACTCCTGCCTCCACTTTCCCATTTTTAAAAAGGTGATTAACTTGAAAATGACACTCTTTCTTTAAAATGCTTTTTCTGTTGGGTGTTTCTTCAGATCATTGTCACAACAAGGATCAGAAGTAACAAGCTTTATCTTGTAAGTGAAAAAACTGTTTGAACAGTCAGCTTGCTTATAAAACTTCTTTCTGCCAAAATAGGGAAGAGGTAAGATTGATAAGAAGCTGGTTGCAAACTCCTAGCTGTTAGCAGCATGAAAAAGAAAAATAGTAGTATGTGTAAAAACAAAATTACTTAATTCTTAATTTTTTAAATTGTCACCCTGGCTACATACTTTTAAAAATTGCCAGCTGTGGTTGTCTCTGGACACATGCTTGTGCTTAAACGATATTGAATTAAGTTGGTAATGATGTCAAAGGAAGGTGTGGAGTTAAGCCCAGACACTACCTGTTATGCTGAAAGGCATATTCACAATATTGACAATCTCTAATGTTTTCACTTTCTGGTAGATTCAGCCAAATGGGAGCCACAGATGTAAGCCAAGTTAAGTGTTTACAGCATGGATTCAATTGTGCACTTGTAGTAGAAGAAAGAAGTTTGCTTTGAGGGGTGTACACTTCCTTCCTTTGGCAGAGGGAAACCACAAGGTTCACATCCACCTGGGTCCCTCTGTGTTAGGGATGGTAGGGGCTGAGCTGGAAGAGTTTTTGAAGCACATTCTCAGTGTTAAAAATGTGCCATTTCTGCGTTGAATCAGCGGTAACCAAATATCCAATAGACTATTGTGTCACCATTATAGAAGTACAGAGTGGCTTTACATGATGTGCTTCTTGGCATCTGAACTGTGAGTCTCTCCAGATCAGGTTGTCACTTTTTCTGTATAAATAAGTTAATTTTATGTATGGACTTGTACTGCTACAAGACCTCGTCATGAGGATGGCAAAAGGAGAGTCCTTATGCTAAGATTTTTGCTTTACTCAGTCACAGGAGCAGCTGAAGTAAAAGTTGAGCCATGCCTTCATGATGTGAGGTGAAAGGAGAATTTTTTGTTTCAAAAATCCATGGCAGCATATCACAGAAAAGTTAAGGCTTCACAACACTTTCTGCAGCTAAACTGTAGCTGAGTAATAACACAAAGCCTTTGGGGGTTTTGGTGATATAGTGATATTACAGTTGTGTCCTGTAGTCTGTGTCTGTTTTGCCAGCTGTTGTACAGGCCCAGCAAGAGCAGTCTGCCCTGATGAGCTTGCTGCCTAAATAGCCAGGGTAAACAGGGGCTGGAGGGGAAGAAGAGGCAGGGAGATGTCAAGCAAGCTGCCCTCTGTTCAGCAGGTCAGTGTCAGAGCCAGGAATAGCAGAGGGTGCTTTAAGCCTTTATCCAGGGCCTGCTTGCTGGACCACCTTGGACTGGAGAAATTGGAGAGGCAAAGAGCTCATTGTAAGGTTATTCTTTATTTAAGGCATGGAAGAAAGGAGTAAAGTTGCAGCTAGGCTAAACTTATTTCCTCTTTGTTACAAAGGAATTTTAGAGGGCAGGTTAAAAGTTGGAACCTAAATAGTTTGACAATTTGCTCTTTGTGATGTATTAATAGACATCAAAATATAGAATTGTTCCACTCCACGTTTTCTCTCTGCCTGTCTCCTGTTCTGCCTTGCCCACTAGGATCATGGTGTATTCTCCAGTTCAGAGAAGCAGATTCATTAATGGACAGATTTATCATCTATGAGTATTTAAGAGCTTGTGTAAGCATTTTGGTGAGTTAATAAAAGCTGTTTTTTCTCCAGATCTTGGAAAAATGTATGTACCTACAGGAGCAGGAAATGGCCAGTCTGTGCAAGTCAAATCCAAATGCAAACTGCAGCAATCATAGGAGACCTCAGCCTTCACCACTGGAGGGGGAGGGAGTGTGAATGCTTGTAAAGCTGCTTCAGTTTCCTTCATCTTTTAAACTTGTTTTAAAAACAAAGTTTTCATTACTTTTAAGACAGAAATGAAGAAGGCAATGAACTGGTGCTGATGATGCAGAAGGGAATACTCTGGGGAGGATATTGCAGTAACAAAAAAGTCTTGGATGAGGGAATGCAGCTCTTGCTTTGTGCTGGAAAAGTCGGTGGTTTTCATAAACCTGTTGTTACATTTATTCTTACTCTGCCTTAAACTGTTAGCGCTGAGCAGGACAGATCTGCCAGGACAGCTCCACAACCTTGAAACTACTGCTTTTTCTGGGAATGTGAAGTTGTTTGTAAGAGTTCTTTGAGGCCTGCCTACCCTTCCCTTAAGATCTTTGCTAGTACAAAAAGGAAGAAGAATTTTATGTAGTACAGGGCTTAAAATATGTGTGCTTTGTTTGTTGCTGTTACCCCTGTTGGACTAGGTATGAGTTATTTCATTCTATCCAAGTACTTCCCTGACAATCTACTCTTTCAAATCAGAATACATTTCACACTTCTTCAGCAGCTTCAGGTTTTCTCATAATCTTTCCAGGGCAGTGCATTTTTAGAAGAAGCCCAGATTTTGTCTCCAAAAAGCCTACAAAAGTCTCTGAGAGAGTCCAAATCCTGACAGGAGTTTCTAGCCAACATCCCATTGCAGTCACTTGTAAGGGAGAGGGCATCTGGTGGCAGAGTGGCCTGGCTCAGTCTTGGTGGTGGTGGTTTTTTGGGAAGCCTTTGTGAAAGTGTGTGTCCTTGTGTGCACAGAAATTTGTTTGCACCTCTGGGTATTATGACAGCCTCTGCCTTCTTCATGAGGTGACTTGTTCACAAGAGCTGTTTGGTGGAGCAGTTGGCAGCCTGGTAACATCTGAGATGGCACAGACACAGCAGAGGAAGCAAGGAACAGTGAGGAACAGTCGGCAGAGCTCTTTTCCATCTCAGAGTTATTTGAACCCAGGTTCTGTAGGGAGAGGGGAGCACAGGGGACAGGCTGAACATGGCAGTAAGCTAAATAAGGGTCATGTGCTAAAAGAATTCAGTTGGAATTTTTGTTCTGGAAGAGACATTTAGAAAGCCAGCCGACTTGTGGAGGACAGTAACAGGGGCTCCTGACATAAATAGCTTTTCCCTCTCGGCTGGCTGTTGGTGGCCCATGACTTGTAGCTGCACCGAGACCCTGCCACTCAACAGGTGTGTCCTGACTACACAAATAAGTGCAGTTGGTCATTGTGTTAGCCAGCCTTGCCACAGGGCCAAGGTTGATAGTGGGGCTTAGCCACTGTGACCTGTTTGTTCTCTCTATGACCCTTCCAGTCAGGCCTCAGGCAGGCTGGTGACAGCTTTTATGCAGACAGCAGATTTTGTCCACACAAGAAATTCAGTCCCAGCAGGTCTCTGCAGACTTGCATTTCCAGATGAGCTCTTCAGTACTTAAGATGTAGCAAAACATGAAGGACTTTGGTGGGTTAGGGTGCCCCATGCAGCTGGGAAAATACACAGCATGACATGTTGGTGTTATCTTCTGTAACATGGCCTATGTTGTTGCAGGCACCACTGTTTTGGCACATGCTGAAATTGTAGACAGCCAGCAGAAATCTCCCTGGGATGCAGCACAGCACAGAAGCTCTTGCTGTTGCAGAAATACCATTTCTGGTGGAAAAGGACTTTGGATGGGGAGGGGATCATTGAAGGCAAGATATGTTGGAGGTGAAGCTTTAGGAGGCGATTCCTTCACTGCTTTCTTTTGGGGCCCAGGCCAGCAACTGCCTTGGTACCTGAGGTCACCTGGGTCAGTGGTGCTGTGTGGGGACAGTTCCAGTCTCTTACTTCAGCAGCTGGGAAGTGGGGTCCAGAAGGAATATTACATTTCTTTTGGTAACTCTGCCAAGAAAGAGAGGAAATTCATAATTTGAGCAAAGTACTTTTAGCTTTTTTTTGTAGAGTGGGGAGAGGTAGGAAGGGGGAAATGAAAAATCCTTTATAATGGGTTGCTTGGGATGATTTTTGTCCTGGAGCTCCCTCTCAGGCTGTAAGAAGTGTTCACCTTCTCTTTCTTGGTGTAACCAAATCTTTGAAAAGGGAGCCTCCATCAGGAGTGCGTGCAATTGGAAACATGCATTGGCTCAGGTCATGATTTGGGATCCTGGTAGAGTGCTTTTTGGTGATAATTAGATAATAACAAAGACAGCATTGTATGTCCTGAGTAATGTAACTTTATCAAATATTGATAATTGTGATGCCCTAGCAGAGGTCTAAGATGATGCACTGTAAAGGGCTTTAAGAACATTTTGCTTGAATTTGTGTTTTCATAATCAGTCTTCACTCATTCTTTCATCCTGTGTTTCCTGTCATCCTTCTAGGATGCTGGACTGTACCTCAGTTGCTTTCTGATGAAGGCCTGTGTAGGTCCTACTAAAAATAGCAGTCCTTCCTCAGTGAGTCAGCCTTCAGCAGTCTTGAAGTTCACTGTTGGGTGCCTTCTCTGGGAACACAAAAGCCAAGATCTTGATTTCACAGAGTAGTTAAGCATGTCCTGAATTTTAAGCCTGTGGCTTTGTATTTTTCAGAATTGTATTCTAAGATCAAGGTATTCATTGGCCAGTGGATGGTGTTCCCTCCATAGCATTTTATGCAGCATTTGGCTTCATATGGAGGTTTAGTCTCCTGAATCTTTGGATGTTCAACACAGTTGCTGAAGTAAGAGGTACCTAGTTAAGTCAACCACTCGGTGCAGGTGTGTGATGTCTTTTGATTGCCTTGGTCATCATGGAAAAATTGTTAAAAGTTTGCAAGTGTAGAAAGTGTGTCGATCATGATTGAAACAAAGTAGGCTCTTGTAGGGGAGAAAAGGAATTTTTTATCAAATTGTTAAGTTTATATGGTGATGACATTTCTAACTTTCTAAGATTTGAGAATTGTTCTCAGGCATTGCAGTAATACTCATCACATTTTTTGATGCATTGCTCTGGAGGGATGCTGTTGAGAAAGCAAATCAAGTGATCAAATTGTATCTCAGCAGTTGATTCCATAGCTGGGCTTGATTTTACTTCTGGTATGAGCGATTGAATGTCTCTGACCAACACTGCCCTTCAGCATTTGCTGCCCCATAATTCACAAAGGGGAGGGATATATCAGTCCAATTTATACATCATCTTTTCTCCGTGTCATCTGTCCCTTTTCTTGCATCTATTTTGAATAAATAAAATGTCTGGGATGTAAAAGGAGGATACTTTTAAGACATGTTTAAATTAGCTGGCTCCAGAGTTGCTATATGGAGGAGGAAGGCTGGATGAATAATATATCTATTAAGAATAAAACAAAAAAAACCCCAAAACACCACCATGACCACCCCCTCCCAAATCTCATCAGACCTCCCTTGTATTGTCTCCCCACCCAACCCTCACCCCTCCAGACAGGAACTGTTGATATGTGGGAAAGAATGAGGAGTCTGTTTCAAAAGTAACTGCAATAGTGAACTGGGGCTCTGGGCTGAGCCAACACGTGACTCTTCAGAACTTCCATAGGAGGGTCAAGGCCTGCTAGAAAAGGGCCCAGCAGGTCCCTTTGGAGGAGGGAGCAGCCAAGATGGAAGCTGCTTTTTTGACCTTGGAGTCACCTTTTTCAGAGCCTTGGAAATTACATCTAGTCTTAGTAGGGTTTATGCATTGAGCTCAGAATGTCTGGTTGGGCCAGCATGTGTTGGGAGGGGGATGTGGCACGAGTGTGTTTTCCATCACTGTGCATGCTGGTGACTTGAAATCTGTATGTGGGGAGAACTTAACTGAGGGTTGAGTGTAGGGAGGAGAAGTGTTTTGGAGTAAGGAATGGAATTGCATGTAGGCGGAGAGCCTGGACTCTGTCTGGGAGAGTAATAAGCAATGATGAGAGTGGGTCTGACCTGACTTTTTGGTACTGTGCATTCCTCATCTCAGACACTATCTGGCCTCATGAGCTCTTGCAAGTGCTCCCTTTAAAAGAGGAATTCCTCTTCTTGCAGCCTAGTCTAACTCTAGTTTGGTTTTGTTTGTTTGTTTTTAAATGGCTATGAAAAATAAAGAGCCTGTAGCTTTCTAAATTCAGTTTTAATTGGTGTGACTCTACTGATCATAAACGTAAAGTTGCAAAGCTTTCTGGAGGATGAAAAGCTTTTCTGTGTGTGGTTTCTGTTTTTGTTTAAAATGGGTCACATGCCCAGGAATGCAGTCAAATTATAATGGTGACTAAGTGCCGGAAAGCATAGAAAAGAGGAGGGAAGGGTGAGCAGAAAAAAAGGAGCCTGAGGCAATGGAAGGAAGGCTGGGAAAATAAGAATCTGGCCAGACCCCAGGGCCAGGTTAGAGATTCCTACACCCATTAACGCAGGAGATGTTTATTTACAGGGAGCTAATCTTTGTTTTAAAAATGACAGAGTACCTGAAAATGCTACTTTTGGGAAGTGGATTGGAGGGGCTGTAGAGATGGGAGGAAGAAACTGATTCTGATGAGGCACCAGTTCCCATCTCTCAAGGATCCTCCCTTCTCCCTATGAATCTGGGTGTGTTGGCTGTTGAGAAACGCATGAACGCGGGATAAACTCTTGTAGCCTAGTAAGTGTAACCCCTAGTTACAAAGGATAATTTCTAGAGTTTCTTCTTGTTTGTAGTGTTCTGATCTTTTCTATCTAAGCAGCTCCAGTAAGGGTTTTGAATAATTAAATTTATGATATGAGAAAGATGGGAGCTAAAGTTGCCATTCCCCATGTCTTTAATCAACACTGGGTCATGAAAACAAAACAGGTGTTGAACAGCTGCTTGAGCTGGGTATATTCATGTAGACTCTAAGGAGATCTTGGTCCCAGGTCTCTGTGGTACCTACTTTTTGTCACATCTTGAAGAGTATGGATCTTTATTTGTCTCAGCTCATTCCAATAACTTTGATTTGTAGCCCAGCAATAGTTTCTCTTTTAGTAGCTTTGTCTGACTGTAAAGAGAGAATTTTCCAGCGATATGCTGGAATTCTCTATCCTTTGGTGAGCTGCTGCAAAGGATAGTTTTTCTTAGGGTGTGTGTACATTGGATTGTTGATACACATGAATGTATTTTGTCTTTTGCTTGGACACATCTTTATTTCTGATTATTGTATCTGGTTATGGGATTGTCAGACAGGTGAGACTCTGGAACAGTTTCTTTACTAGTCCTTCTGGATAGACACTCCTTGGCTTCTCGTTTCAGTGTTCTTCTGACTAGTGTTTCCTCCATCTGTTCTTGTGTGGTGTTGTCCTTGTCTTAAATGGCTCTTGTCAATCTCTGTTAAAAGGGTGATATCCTACATCTCTGGTTCTTCTGGAGATTTCTTTGTGTCATCTCGTTGGGATTACATTTTGTCTGAACCTGTGCTGCATTCAGTATACTTGGTCAAGTCTTGATCATATTTCAGGTTTGTGATCATCAGAGGTGGCTCTCTTTGCTGGTAATACCTCACTGTTGTCAGTGTTCCTTTCTTGTCAGCTCTCACAAATGTCCTCACTGTAGTGTAGCACTGCACCATGTCAGTATGTCTGTATGTCAGTTCACCATTGTGGAACCAGGGTGCGAGCTTACCTATGGCCAACTTGAATGCATTTGTTATCCATCTTGAATGCATTTGTTATCCATCAGTCCTGGTTGCTAATCTTGTCTCTCCTCCTCTGTCTGCAGAGCTCCTGGCATTCCAGTGAAGGAAAGGGTGAAGGTATCTCAGAACTGGAGGCACGGACGCTGCCGGAGGGAGACAGTCCTGAAATGGAAATGCAAGCAAGTGGCTCCTTCCTCTTCTTCTTTGTTATGTGACAGCTGCTGTGGGGCTTTGGGTTTGTGCCTGTGCTCTGAAATGAGATGTTTCCTGCTCTTTGTGCTCCATGGAGTCTTACAAATGTTTGTTGCTGGCTTATTTTGGGTGTTCCTGCCTAGCTGGGTGTGGGGTAACCCGAGTTGCTGCCTTGCCCTAGGGATTCATGCTTGAGTGTCCAGAGTTTCTTTCTTAGCAATTTGAATTTGTCTTTGTTCTGATCTGTACAGTTTTAGTCACATTTAGCGACCTTTACTACAAACTGCTGCATTCATGTCTACTGTATACCACGAGCAGTCTTTTGTCCTGCTCTCACAATGAGACCACCTTGATCCCAGATGTGGACTTAGGTGTTCCCTCAAAATGCTTTGTTTGTCTCCTGTGGTTTATCCTGGATCCTGATTTGGATGTACAAATCTAAAATGCTAATTGCCATTCATCTGCCTTTTGCTCCTTCATTCTCATGCTTCTCTCCTTCACTTAAAAAAAAAAGTATATTTGACATTAATGATAGGAGCTCGTTGTTAAATTCTTGTTTGCAAAGGTGTACTTGGCTTTCAAAGCAAAGCATAAGATAGGTCTCTTGTCTGAGCTGTACATCGAAGTTTTCAGGCTTCACATCATCACACTGAAGGAAAAATGAGAAAGACTGTGGTTTGTTAGCTGCTGGAGAACAGGGACCTTCTACTGAGCTTTCATGCCTTTTTGTGCTGTGTAGATTGAAGTGGTGGATAATGTGCCACTTCTTGCCTAGAGTCCTGGGAACAGCTGTAATGAGCAGAGTGGGTTTTGGTGCAGGTTGTATACCTGCCTTTGAAGTGCTTGCAACCATCTGTGAAGACAGGCTCTGTGGATATTAGAGATCATTACTAAACCAGCTTCCCAAGTGAAAAGGCAAGGACTGATTTAATGAGGCCACCATCCAAATGGCATCTCCTAATTTTCATTTATTCTGCTTCAGATTTTTTACTTCTCCTTATGAAAAAGCCATAGAAAAAGGTAAAAAGCTAAACTTCTGCAAAAGGAGAGCTGCAGAAACTGGCTGTAGTCTAGGTAAGCTGGATATTCACTTGCTTTTAGAGTACTGCGTAGGAGTGGAGGAAGGAAGGGGAAATCAAAGCCTGCCTGAACCCAGAGCTCCTGCTCTAAAGATGCCTTTTACTTTTTCCATGTATATGATCAAGTCCCAGATGAATATTATAAACTCAACTGCTTTGTCCATGTGATTAAAGGCCTGTTACTGGAGATGAATACAGGCAAGCTGGAACCTTCTGTCTAATGAGCAATCTTGTCCTCTTGCTTGGATCTAGTTGTTCATTGTGATGCTACAAGGTATCACAATGAACAACTTGTGTGTAATGACTCTGATGACACAGAAAATCGTGACCTCTGAGGATCTAAAAAAAAGAGGGAGACAGGTTTTTATGAGAAGCCCCACTGCTCTCAAAGCCATTTGTTCCTGAATAGTTTGAGAACTGAAAGGCTGCTCTGTAGAAGGGCTCTGGATTTGCTCGGTGTTTCTGTGGGCATTGGTGCGCTTGGCAATGACTGCAGAGCAGAGACAATTTCACATGTCCATGCCCCATAGGACATGAGTACCATGTCTTTGTATCTGGCCTCACTATATCCAGAAATTTTATTTGCTGATTCTCTGTTGGCTACACAAAAGCAAAATCTAGAGAAAAGCTCTCACTGCCTAAGTGTGTATTGTAGCCTATTTTCTTCTATATTTTGGTTTTGTTTCAAGAATAAATAAACTTCTTGAGATGTCAGACTTGATTCAGATATTACATGAGTGTCTTGTCTTCTTCCTCATCTCCCAGTAAGTAAAGCATATTTTCCATATGTAACATCAATCTTCAGAATACTTTGGAATAGTTTTTTTGGCTCCACTGCTCATGACCTGGAACCATACAATTCCATACAAACCTGCCACTGTCCCACATAAAGCAGTGGGCACAAAGGGTGTATGGGCTTTTCTAAAAGATGGGCAAGAGAAACCAAGAGCTTGCTCTACAGCTTATGGCTCAGCAAGGGAAGAAGTGTGAATGTAGAACAATATGTCCTCTGTATGATAAGCATAAATTTCTTGGGTAGCCTCAGAGTGCAGGAGGCAGGTGGCTTTCTGTCTGTAGGAAGATCTGTGGTATTCTGGTGACATGCACCCCTGCTTAGAGATGTGAGGAACAGTGGCAGCTTTGTGTTCTCTGCTGGGCACCAGCAAATAGTGTTCAGGATCAAGAGTGGCTGTTTGTACCAACAGCCTCACATCTTAGAAATGCTCAGCATAGCTCACCAGCACCAGTCTAGTTTCTTAAAAAGTACAGAGCTCATGTGCATGTTCGGGGGCCCTTAAGTATTTCCTATCTATATTCACTAGACTTTTGGCCATCTTCTCTTTCAGAGATTCCACGCTTCCTTTTCCTCAGCTCTGGGTTAGAAAAACGCCAGCAATGTAATCTGCTTTTTATGTTGGTGGAGAAGCTTCACTTGTAGCTGTGCTGCTATATTAAGCCCTGCTTTTGCATGTCGTCTGCTGCTCCAACCTGACTTTTCTTGAGCAGGCATTTGTTTTTGTTGATATGTTTGCATATGGAATTTTTTTTTTCTTTTTCTGTGTGAAGTTGTTTTGTTTAGTTTTCTTCTCCCTGCTCCTGCATGCTCCCAACCTGCTGTCTGTTTGCAGTTTGATGCCCTGGATGGAGCTGGATGGCGAATATCTCTACCTGTCTCAAGCGCAGAACGTCCAGGCCTACCAGCTCTGTGCAGAGGGGACAGGCTTGCAGCGTCACCCTCAGGCCATCTTCTCTGGCCACCAGGAGGACGTGTGTCGCTTTGTTCTTGTCAACTCCCACATTGTCAGTGGAGGGGGGTAAGTTGGGTGATGAAGGAGCCCGAGAGTTTTGTTGCTGAAGTTGGAAAGATTCTGTGTAACTCCAGCCCAGAGCAGAGGAGCCAGTTTTGCTACACAGCATCCTTATGCTTGGCTGTGGTCAGCTGCTGCTGCTTCCTTTCTTATAATTTTGGTTCTGGCTTGAAAAAGCTTCTCCTGCAGCAGTGAAGGAGCTGAGTCTCAAACTGTTGACCTTAAAAGGTGTCCTTTGCTCTGTAAACTTGTGTGGATGTCCACAGGATTGTTGAATCAGGAATGACTGATCAGACAAACCTGACTGCTGTGCAAATTTCATTTCTTTCCCTGTTAGAGCCAGGGTAGCTGGACTGTTCTAATCATCAATACTGCTGGTTAGCTGGGACTGCAGTAGTGCAGGAAGTTTTCTAGAGACAAGTGTGTGTTTATTAGACCCACTGATATAATTGTGGAGAGGGGAGAAACTGCCAGGCCTTCCAGCACACACACACTTCCTCCAGTTCATTTTGCATTTGACTGGACTTTTACAGTTACAGCAAGTGACAGGACTTTCATTAATGGCTAAAACTTTAAAAATATACACAACAGTTAAGCACAGAATTGGGAGAGACAAGCCTGACTGTCTGTCCTGGGTGCTGTGGGACTTTCCACTGTGAACTATAGACCAAAATTCAGGTGAAAATGAAGGCTTGCATTTAAAATTCCAGTAACTGTGTAGTTTGAAAAAGGTCTAAGTGTCTGGGTAGTTAATTCAAAGCACAGCACCCTGCATGGCTGCTCTGAAATGAATGAAAAGCTGAGGCTTGGACATGGGTGAGAATGTCCTCTCATTTATTCCCTTACTCCAGCCACTCAGCATACAGACAGGATTCTGGCAAGCTCCAAGCAGTAGGAGGAGGAATGGCTGCTTTGCTATAGTTTCTGCAGCTTAACACAAAGTGAAGGGTGGAAAGATAGCCAGGAAAATTTTCATGTGCATCAGATCAGGCTTTAACTGGCCAGATGTGGAATTGCAAGAGAACAGGTGATGTGTGAAGAGTGGAGGGTTAATAATGCTGCATGAATTTCAGTCCATCAGAGACCAGTCCTGGTCTTTTTGTAGCACTCCAAAGCACTAGTGGAAGGTGCATGTCCAAGAGGTACAAATTCCCTACCTGTGGGTTTGCTTTTCAGGGATGGAAGTATTGTCCTTCACAAGCTCCATGGCTCCTACAGCGTCAAGTTCTCTGCACATGAGCAGGAGGTGAACTGTGTGGACTTCCAAGGTGGCCTCATCGTCAGCGGCTCCCGGGACCGAACGGCGAAGGTGAGCAGGGAGTGCTTCAGCAGCTGCAGGTGCTGCTGTAGAGGTGACTTCAGAGGTCTTGTGCCATGAATATTTAAGTGTCAGCAGAACTGTTGTGAGCCCTGTACTCCTTGCAGGAGGAATGCTGACTGTCTTGGCTCATGTCTCTGAAAAGATGCTTGCTCTGCCAGGCTTGTTAGAAAGAGATTTGGCAGTAATTTACAGCATCAGCTGCTGGCTTAAACTTGGAAGTGCAAAAAGCAGCAGCTGATGTTTTGCTTCTTTCCCTGTACATCCATCTACACTGTAGTGGAGATGCTTGCCAGTTAATGTGAAATTTGCTGTATGGATTTCAAACCCATCCTTGTTTTGTGATTTAACATTGCAATGTAGTTTAACATACTCTCTATTATATATTCAATCTCTGTAAAGGATAGGATGGTCTTTTTCCAAATCTATGGTTATTTACTAATTTTTTGGTTTAGTTATCTGTGTGGGAGTTTTCTTGTTTCTTTGTTTTTTTTTTTTTCTCCAATGGTTCTTGGAGAAAAAAAATGGAATGAAGAATGGAATGGAATGGAATGGAAAAAAACAGGAATGAAGTTAGACTATGAGAATTGTTTGCTCCCATGTTTCTCTTCCAGCTGGCATCACTAGGTCCTGTCACGTAATTTTTGGCTATTTCTTTTTGGGGCAGGACCTTGTTGATTTTTGTCCATCTGGATCTGGTTGGCAATGCTTTGTTCCTGTGTGGACCTGGAGAGTTGTTCATCTGAGCTGTAATCAGCTCTGTTTGATCACTTTAGGAAGCTCTACACACGTTTCACCCTTATCCTGCTAGCATGATGCAGTACCTGTAGTATCTTCACAACCACTTGTTTCATTGTTGGAAGTGGTTGCTGTGTGTTGAATATGTTGGTTTTTGCTCTGGGTAGGCTGATAGACACTCTTGGTCCCTGGTTTATATCATAGAGCATTCATGAAGTAAGAGGAAAACCAGCTAATTGCTATTTTACAAGGGGGGAAGCTGAAGCAAGGAAAGGCTTAAATGTCCCTTTCAAGGTTTTGTAGGAAGTGTGTGAAGCAGCATGACCTCATTTATTTTTGTTGGTCCCTCTGTACAGATGTACTCCTGAGTAAAATCACCTCCAAGTAAAGCAAGCAATGTTCCAATGCAAAGGGCAATTTTGGGATTGCTCTTTGCCTTCTGGGAGCAAGACCTTGATGCTGCTTTGTCTCACACTTCAGCAGTGCTGCTCTTCTCTGGTCTGTGGATCCTCTTTTCTGGGAGAGTGCCTTCTTGCTGCTTCTCTGACAGCTGGAGGACAGACATCCTCGACCTTGAGAACAAATTCCTGAAGCCCAGAGGGGAATTTCAAGCTGTTTTTCTTAGAGCTAGTGTGAGATCATGCCCACACAGTGCTCCCTACAGCATATACTCTGGGGATGTTCTCCTCTTATTTTTTATCATCCTTTTGTAGGCTGTCTTGTTTGCGTGAATGAGACTCTTGGAGGGTGGAAGGGAATCCCTACCAACCTTTTAAAGGGGCTCTAAGTGTCTAAGCTATTGAGGGCTCTGCTGAGTGTTGATTAGGACTAAGCCCTGAAGAGCTGTTAATGTACATTCCTGTGTGATAGGCAGCAGATAGTGTGCTCTGAGCAATATTTTTAACCTGTAGGAGATAGGGGTGCCTTAAAGGAGTTAAGCTTTTCTGCTGCTTTTGCTGACACTAGGTGCTAAATTCCCCGCTGACAAGAATAGCCTGCAATCCTGGGCATTATCAACAAACAAACAAATAGGGCACTCCGTGCTTTGAAGTCCTGAAGCAAAACACTGGGGGTTGGTTACAGACAACTGGGGGGCTTGAGTCCTGTGGGCCAAGAATGATGGCAAGGTGGAGAAAATGAGGGCCACTAGCAGAGGCCCCAGCAAGAATTTTGGGGCCTCTATTAGGACCCAGAAACAAAGGGGTGAACTGGTGGAAGGAGATGTGTGTGTTTGCACTGTTGGGGGAGGGAAGGAATTCTCTCATACTGTCAGTGAGCAAGGGCAGCCAGTTTGAAAGCAGCCTGGGGTACACTTGAAAAACTTGGTCTAAAGGGGGGGTCTTATAAAAAAAGATTATTTTTTAGGGTGGTGAATGATTAACTTTACAGTTAATATTAATGGAAAATTTTCAGGGATGCTACTAAGTCTTCCCACATTGTTCAAGAGAACAGATTTGAACAAATCCTAGTTGTCATTTATTTATCTACAGAAGATGAGGAGTTTGTGTTGAGTGCTGCCCTTAGAGAGCAAGTGGTGATGGGGGTGCTCTCTGTTACCAATGTGTAGAAGGTCATACTTATAAGCTGACTTCAAGTGCTTGATTCTGCCAGCAATTGAAGGCTCTGCTTCCCAAAATAAGTAATTGGAATTGAGGGAGAGGTTCTGTGGGAAGGTAAGCATGACAGTTTGGGCAGCTCTTCCAGCACAACATTAGTAGCATGCATCCTACCTTCTGCAGTTTTGGGTGATGTGGCATAACCTGCATCTCTCTCTTTAGGTTTGGTCCCTGTCCGCGGGCAGAGTTGGTCAGTGTCTACATACAGTGCACACAGAGGATCGAGTGTGGTCCATTGCTATCAGCCCATTATTGAGGTAACACATCTCTTTATTCCCAATTTTCATCAGAGAGAAGTAAAGGAGTTGCATAGGCTGTGTGTCCACAAATCTTTGTGAGGCACCAATGTGACGGTTCAGGAACTTGATTTGTGTGGAGGCTGATCAGGTGCTTGTGCCTGCAGCAGGAGCTCAGGGGAGAGCATGTGGTCCATATTTCCTATACCAGCAGAATGATCCCCTTATAAAGAGGCCATGAAGGTGGCCTTGGGTTCCTCTTAGTGCCACAGGTGGGACCTGTTCATTATTTCTTGAGGAAGGAACGCTGACTTGCTAATTAGAAACAGTGAGCTGGATCCTGTTTAGATTTTCTGTGCTGAAAAGATGCCAACTTGTATTCTCATTCTCTGGCAGAAGAGATACTGAGCAAAAAGGTCCCTGCTTGAGAGCTGCATGCAGTGGTTAGAACTCAGGTTTTTTTGAACATGTTGAACTGGCAAAGATGAAGTAGAGTTCAGGGATGTGGTTTTCCAGCCTGTTACCTGTAGCTCTGTGCTTCTAGTGCACAGAATGCTACAAGTACAGCTTCAGTGTGGGAGGCAGGGGCAATACATACACCAGTGTCTTCCAAGGTGTTCTTTGAAGTGCTCCTGTTATTGAGGAAGTGAAAATCTGAGAAACTCTCACTGTTAAAATGTTGCACAACCAGCAGTGATCTGTCTCTTTGGTTCCCTGTTAAACTGGCCTGCATGCAAGAGAGGTTCTTCCTCAGCATAACTCAGGGAAGAGAGGAAGAAGAGCTGCTGTTGCTGCTCACGTGATATCCGCAACTGCTGAATTTTAGGCTTGTGCAAAACCAAAATACTGTCCACAACTGCTGTCCTTGTTAGATTTCCAAGCTTGTTTTGCAGGCAGCAGAAACTCAGTGGTACAGAACTAATGGCTTTATCAGAGAAATGGCTTGCTGTGATTTTGCTGTTGCCTTGTTCCTTTGCTCTGCGTGTTTGAGACAATTAGTGTTTTTGAAGAGGTGCCACATGCATTAATGCTGCTGCAAGATGTGAGAGAGAAGCCCTTTGCTGTCTTCTGTGCTGCAAGGCTCCCTTTTCTGGCTGACAGGCTCAGGCTCAGGCACTGTGGCTGGTTAGAGGCCAGTGGCATTCTGCTTCCTACTCCTAAGTGATGACCTACTGCCATGGCCTCTTGTCAGGACGGTGTTCCTCTCCGTGGTGTGCGTGCTTGTGCACACTCTCTGTCACAATATTTACCCTCAGTCTCCCCACCCCACCTTTCCTCCCTGCAGGGTGATAAATTGGAGGTGGTGGAACAGCTAACCCATGAACAAGTGGGCTTAAATTGTGCACTCTCATTTTTTATGAGACCGTGGACTGTACCAGCCTCTCCCACTAGCCCAGCCTACTGCACCCTCCCCTTACCCCTCCATATTTTAGGGAGGGGGGTGTGGAGAATTAGAGCCAATTAGCCACGTCATTAATTCTTCAATTTGACGGCTGATATAGCAGGGCCTGAAACACGCTGCTGACCTCGTATAATGGGAACCCTGCTCCTTAACATATTGACGATGGGAGAAGTTAATTAAAATTCCACAGAGAGAAGGTGTCGGCTAACCTATAAACCTGTCGCTTCTCAGAACAAATCGCAGCCATCCTAGAAGAGAGAGAGGATCAGAGCAGGAGGGCATGTGGTGGGGGTTGGCCAGGGCAAGGGGCAGGGGAGATGAATTTTTCACTAATAGGTTTTATTACTTGCTGTCTAATGGGCATGAGTATCAAAAAGATAATATCTGGTTTCTAGGAAAGTCTGCTTTGGGGAGCTCTGTGGTTTCTGTTTTATTTGCAAGAGCCCATATTTCACCCATATGCACTCCTTATGCACTTATGTCTAAAGCTTTTCCTCCCTTGCAGTCCCCATCCTTCTAGCCAGAGCTTGGATACATTTGCTCCTCAGTGAGGCTGAACATGGCCTATAACCTCCACTTCCTCCTAAACATTTAACATGACCTTCTGATTCTCCCTTCTCAATTGTGCTGATGTAAACTGAGATCTCCTTCATAAGGACAGGTAGTTCTACTGCTGTATAACTGCTGGAGAATCAGGCTCCAACCACCTAAGTATTTTGGCCCATTGCTGCTAAGAAATGGCAGCTG
This sequence comes from Melozone crissalis, assembly GCF_028551555.1. Classification (NCBI taxonomy): domain Eukaryota; kingdom Metazoa; phylum Chordata; class Aves; order Passeriformes; family Passerellidae; genus Melozone; species Melozone crissalis. The sequence goes on along the minus strand of NW_026535797.1, from coordinate 13,770,162 downwards.
ACTCTACTATGGACACACAGAGCTCAAAGCAGTTCTGTGCAGTGGGGTGGGAGCAAGGAAGGCTCCTCCATCTCTAGCCATTCAGAATTCCTTTGCAGAAGCTGTAGTTTCCTGGAAGTTTGCCAGGACTTGGACCCTCTAGAGTAGTCAGGGTGGTATTCTTACTGAACTTCAGTTGTTAATGGTCTGAAACTTTTCATCTTTTCAGTGATATCTTTCTCTGTGTGAAGCTTCTTACAAGGTATCCCATATGCTCCTGACCCACCACTGGGTTTTTGCTGTGCCTGCTGTAGTCCTGCACTGCTGGGCTGCTACTCAAGAGAACAGTGCCTGTACACTCAAGCTAAATGTTAGAGACTTGTTCTCTTAGAGCACAGCTCCTCTGGTTTCAGGCATTTTCCCTTAGGTATTCTGCTTTGATTTGTCCATAATTTCCTTGTGTCACTACAGAGATCATCCTGTAGATGTGCGGAGCTGGAGGAGGAGGCTTCCTTGTTCTTAGTGTCGTGGTGCTATTCTGGATGTCTCTAGATCTGCAAACAGAATGATTCCTGTAAGAGAGATTAAGTAGGGGGAAAGGTATTAAAAGGTTACCAAGAATATTGGATCATCCCTTCATACTGTGCAGAGGAAAACTGTGCTTAGTCCTTTACATAACTTTTTCAGCCATGGAAGTGTCTTGACATCCGTGTGTGTTGTTGGAGCTTCATTGCTTTGGGGATCCCTAACAGTGCTCTGCAGGGTAATGGGGATGGGAGGGCATTGTGTTCATTCTGGGTTTTCAGCAAGTCTGCAAAGTTGTGCTGGTTGGTGTGCTTTGAATAACAGGTCACACATTGCATGTCTCATAAGTGACTAGAGGAGACTCTGAGAGAGTTCTTAAAGAAGGATACTTAAAATGAGGGTACCTCAGCTTCTTTCAGCCACTGGTTTAATTGATCTCTGAAGCTGTCTTTCTCTATGGCTTAGTAAAATGTTGTACTTACTCTGCTGTGTACCCTAAACTACATCTCTTAGCTGCTCATAATCCTCTTCCCCCCACGAGTTCATTTGCCTTTTGAACTCTGCATCACGCAGATGTTAAACTTGCATTTACTGGTGCTTGCTGCAGTGACTTATGTGTGCTCAGGGACCAGGGCAGGCCTAAGTGCAGTGGACCAATTCAAATGTGCAAAGTGAGGCAAACTCAGGAGTTTCTGGTAGAGCAGTGGAACCTTCATGCTTTGTGGTTCCCTGAGGTGGCAGTAGCCAGGGAAGAGATGGGAGCAGTATACAATATAAACTGGAGGGGAAAGAAAAAAGTGCACTTTCATGTTAGGTTCATTATTAATCTTGGATCCAGATTTTTTTTATGTTGAATTTAAAAGAGTACTCAGATCTAAGCTGACTTCTCCTGCCAGGCCTGGCCACTGGCATTTGCTATTTTCATTTTTAAATATTTAAATATTTATGGTGAGATGCTGTACTCAAAGTGTGTCAGATTTTAAAGGAAGCAAAGAGAAGACAGAGGCACACAAATGGTTTCCAATGTGTGACTGTAGATGAGGAGCAGGATGCCAGGTTTCAGCTGTAGGTAGAGAGCTAGAAAACCCTTGGTACACTTTGGGGCAATCATAAAGTGTCCTACTGTGACAGAAACATGCTTTGGGTGTGTAATCCCAAGAGACAGTCTCTTCTTTTCTGACTCTGTCATTAGTCTGCTGCAAGAGATGACCTCTCCTTGTGGATATTGCCTTGATGAAGTGCAGGTTAACTGCAGAGAGAAGGAAAGTTTGTACTGAACACTAGCTGTCTGCATTGGATGCTTAATTTAAAGGAAAATATGTACTTACATGAACAGCTAAATTAAAAAAGCCAGGCTGGCTCTCCTGTTTATGCAGTGTTGTAGTTGAGACCTAACTCCTGTATTTGAACATGCTGATTTTAACCTAATTGCCTCTCCCATGGATTATTATGGGGAAGTAATATCTGAGGAGATCTCTCTTCTACGGACAACTTCAGGCAAATTGTAAAGCATGCCCCAAACTCATTGGGGAAAGGAAGGAAGGAAGAGAAAGGTTACTTTACTGAATGGGCCTCTTTTCCATTGGGAGCAATCAAAATTATTAATATTGAGGGCTTCTTTTTAATGGTTATCTAGAAACTTCTTGTGAAAGTGTAACAATCTGATCTTGCAGATTGCCTTAGAGCAAAACAACCCACTTGAATCAGAGCAACTTTGCAGTGGTTTTAACTGTGCCACTGAAGCCCTAATGGGTAGGTAGAAGTTAAAATGTTGGATAATGTTCCCCTGCCCTCATTTCTTACGCCGATTATATCAGCAGGTTTCCCCTACTGCATATCAAGATGAGCTGTTGGCCGTAGTGTGCTCTGCTTTGACCTTGCTTTGTGCAGTTAACCTCTCTGAGTCTGCTAGGACTTGCGAGAAGTAACTGAGTTTTGTTGGGGTTTGTGCATTGCCAGCAAAACAGCCGGCAGCAATAGCTCTGCTGTCCTTGGGGATCTTCCTAGAGCCTGGTCGGTTTGAATAATTGAGAGGGGACTCTGACCTGCAGCTGTTTCTTAAGCAGGGCAGGAAGAACCTGCTCAGCTGTGAGATCCCAGAGTGGATGTGCAGAGTTAGTGGTGGCATTAACTGCCATCTTTTACTGACCTCAGAGGGCGATCTGGATGTGGGTTTCTAGGTATATGCAATAGTCATAACTGACTTGGTGCTCTTTCACCCTAAAGCTGAGGAGCAGGAAATGAGTATCAGTTTCTCCCCTCTGGAGCTAAAATGACACCTGTGTCTTATCCATTTGCCCTGACTGTTCCCTTGATGTTAGGAGGAAAAAGACTTTGTTTTACCTTCTTTATTGTGTGATAATAGCTCTATTTGGTCTTCTTCACGTGGGTGAACACATAAACATGCATGTCTGTTTTCCCTCTCCTCTAGAAACAAACAAATATGCAGACATTTCTATGAATTGAGAAACTGCAGCTTACCTTTCTTCACTTCAATTTCTTTCTTTTGCCCTCTAAAGCTCACGTGATTGATGGCTTCCTCCCTTTTTGTCACTTTTGGCCAATAAGCTAATGTATATATTTTCTGTGACTGTGTGAATTGACTCACTAGTGGTTGCAGGCAGGTGAGCAGGTTTTGGGAGGCAGTAGCTGACTGAGTTGGAACGCAGACATCTGTTTCTAATTGTGTTGAGCTGTGTTGCATATTGAATTTTTTTTTCCTCCCCCTGCAGTTTTTTATCATTTTTCCCCTTGGTTGAGGGGAAAGTCTGTCTCAGAAAGCTTGGAGGAAGCATCTTTCTTGTGCTGCATGGTTTGCACAGGAGAATCCATGGCTGTTTAATCGATGTGACAGAAGAAACTTAGTTGAGGGGGCTGGCAACCTTATGGTTTGAGGTTTCCATTTCCAGTTTGTGATTGTTTTCTCTTTGCTTTTTAGGTTCACAGGGGGAGAAGGTAACTTCACCAGACCTTGGCTGCTGTTTACCTTTGCTCGGTTGTGCAGTGTGCCTTTGTTTTTCCACCTTTGATCAGTGTCCTGCCAACAGATAATTTAGCAATTGCATCCTAGGGTGGAAGTGTGGAGTTAATGTTAAAATTAGGGTTTTTTTCCTTTCCTTACTTCTGTGGCTGATGGAGCAGAGAAGAAGAGAGGGGAGGTGAAGTGGGCCATAAATTCTAGACCTGGTGATTCTGTTCCTTGTAGAGAAATGAAAGCCTCTGATGTCTCTTCAGCACTTTCATTAACATTTAAATTAAGGGTTTGTTTTTCAGGTGGCTTCAGTCGAAGCCCTTTCATAGTCTGACACATGGAGGCTGTTCACTCTCTCCTTTTCTCTCTTTCTCCAGCTTGCATATCAGTGTACAATAGTAATCACTGTTTTATTTTTTTTTTCTGATCTCTCAGGAGGGCAGCGACCTGACAAGCTGTACCAGAGGTTCAAAGAGAAACAGAAATGGAGTGCAAAGGTAGATGAGCAGGAGGATGCCAGGTTTCACTCCTACAATTAGAGTGGTGTCTGTTCCCTCCCCGCCTTTCAAATGACTGCTTTTGGGGGCGGGAAGGGACACAGAGGGATGGACCTTTCTTGTACGGTGAGAGCCCCAGGTGCAGGTGCCTCTAAGCAGGCTCAGCTTCCACTGTTACTCCTCCCAGATGAGGCTGAACCTGTCACTCAGAGGATGCAAGCTCATGCCCTGAGGTGGGAAGTGAAGCTGTAGTGTCCTAAGATAGCAGCCTGGCCCTTCTAAAGGAGTGTTGATTCACTCTGAGGACAGCAGGAGACTGGCTCTCAGCCTGCCATTGGCATTTGAAAGGAGGGTGATAGTGGAGGATATTGCCCTGAAGTAAAGGCAATATCTGTCTTTTGTGCTGCAGGCCTTAAGTAATGTCTGCTCTGAGCACTGCAGCTTACAGTGTCTGAGGAGTCAGTTTGGATCTTGGCTTGCAATGACCTAAACCAGACCATACCTTGCCATGGCTAAGCAGTTTTTGGTATAAGAGCAATTGGTTCAACATCCAGAAAAAAAAAAGCTGTTTTCCAACTGCTTCAACAGTTGTGTAAAAGCCAAGGAACAAAGGTATAGTTTTAGGAATGTCAATGACTTGCAGTGGAGAAGCAATGTAGTAGGATTTGTGTAAAAATATGAGTCTTTGTCCCAGAGCTCTTTTGAAATCTTCCACTTCTCTTCTTTTACCCAGCTGGTCACCACTGGTAGGCTCTTACCTTCTGCAGGCTGTCTGACAGGAATGGGGGGCTCCAGTAGCACTGCACTGGTATCTTTTAGCTAAAAGACAGAAGAAAATGAGCCAACGTGTGAGCAGTGTTTAGCATAAAGAAACTTGCAGCTTGGTTGCTGTGACTGTTCCACTTTCTATGGCTTCACTATACTACCACCCCAAATTTGTTTTCCTTTCACTAAGACCTTCATCCAGGTGGGCTTTAAAGAATGCCAACAGGATGAGAGCAGCAAGCTGGCATGGGATCAGGAAGGGTATTCCCTGAATGACAGTAGTCATGGTGCATAAAGATGAGGGTCAAAAATTTCTGATTCTTGAAGACTGATCATAAGTGTGCCAGTGGTGGCTATGACTTGTACCATGTGGCTCTTCTGGAGGACCTAATTCAAAGTCATGCACTTGCAGAAGCATCCTATGTATGCTGAATAATGTTCCTGTTATGGAGTTTGGATTTTTTCCTTTCCTTTTTGTGTGAACTGTCAGACTGTAGTCTGTCATTTCTTGTGTCACTTGTCAGGTTGAAGTATTATGTCTGACTGTTCTGAGTGTATGGTGATGACTCAGTGAGTGATGCAGAACAACCTTTCAGAGGCAGTTGATCTTGTCCATGTTCCAGGTGCTCTGGAGCTGTCTGGTGGGATGTGCTTCTCTGATCCCATGTGACCCATGCTCTAATTGTTTTGTCTCCATCTCTTTGTACTGGCAGTGCACATGGCTCCTACCTCCTTTCTGTGAGGTATTTCTGTGTAGTCCTAAAAACTGCCACCATCAGCATCATCTTGGTATCTTCATCCTGTATCATGCAAGGGGGGAGTCAGAATGTCTGCTCTGCACTACTGGCATCTATCCACTCATGGCAGGTGCTTCAGCTTTTGGAGACTCAGAAGTTCACATCTACTGAGTTTTTCTTCAGGACTCTCTGTTGGATGGTGCTGACCACGTTTGGTAAAACCCACAGCCCATGCAAACCAAAGATATCAGCAATAGGAAAGAGGATGCTTAGTATTTGTCTCACAGTGTCCTCAATCGTGGCTTCTGAGCCACCTCCAGTGTTGCTCACTCTGTAACTTTTCAGTGAGAAATGCTTTTAATTTAAGCTCTCCTGAGGCTGCATGCCAGCACAAAGCTCTGCTTGGCTGCCCTAGTGGTACTTGGGGCAAGTGTGCTGCAGCACTAGCTGGGGTAACTCCTACTAATTTGCTGTGGAAGCTCCACTGTATTTGTGGGTGGAGAGGACAGGGAGATGCTTGCTCTCCCACCTTCCCCTATGTTGTATCAAAAGTCCTTGGTGCATCTTTGATTAGGTGTAGGTCAGAAGAATTTCCACATCGTGACCTTAATAACTGGGGTTGATTGGCAGGCAGTCTGTGGAGAGGGAGCAGCCTGTCCCTTTCATCTCCCTTGGTGCTGTGCTGGGACAATGGGCCAGCATATTTTCCTTGTTGTTCCTCATTTGAAAAGGGTCTGGTATCTCTACTAGGTACCTGTGACATGGGGGTCTTGATTGGGGTCTCATAAAGGGCCCTGTCACTGTGTCCAAAGGCCAGGAATACAAAGGCGGTCAGTGGGTGGGGGTCTCAGCTGACCACTGAAGAAGGGAGGGGAGGGTCCTGGAAGCAGTGGAGGGAGAAGCAACCCCTGATGGGAGACTTTAAAGGGGGGAGGGGGGGAGGAGGCGGCCCATTTTTGTCCCGAACTCATCAAGCACATCTGCAGAATTGTCCCAGCCTCTGCCTCCCAGTTTCAAAAGAAAATGATCGTTTGATAAACCGTCCTGATTCACCACTTTCTCACAAGGGAGGGAGACCCACCTTTGACCTCTATGATTTCACATTGGGCCCAGCTCCCCCCCATCCAATTGCTGGAGAAACTTTGAAATGCATCCCTTGTGCTCCCTTTCCTTCTCCCTCTTTCCCTTTACTCTCTCTTCCCCTTGCTATTTTTTTTCTCTTTAGTCCCCCTCCTCCTCTTCCCACCACCCCCACCTTCCCCACTCTCCCGCTTTGTAAAAAAGCAGGCATACTGCTTTGGAGTTTAGGCAAGTAATTAGTAAAATCTTTTCTGCAGCACAATAAAACCACAGCCCCTGGCCTGCATATTCCCACAATTTACATACTCGCGGGCATTCGAGAAAACAAGTGGTATTCCCAGTGCATCGTTGCCTATGAAAATCATTTGGAAGGCAGGGAGGGGAGGGTGCTGAGACCCACTCGCTCCTGCGAGCTATAGGAATGTGCATGAATATATTAAAATGTTTTCACACAATGCTTGTATTTTCCAACGGGAGGAGGCATCTTCTGGATGAAAGGCGGCTGGCCCAGACACAGGCCTCTTCCAAACGCTCTTTCCCACTCAGGGTTTGTTTGCATGGACCAGATAGAGAGGGGGCCTGGAAGGGGAGGAAGGGGCAAGGCTGCTGTCCATGAAGAGTAAATCTTTGTGTGCCTCTTACCCGCTCCCCATTTGTGGTACCAGAAAGTCAAATTATGAGGGAATTGTGTCTGCAGAGGGAGGCAGGAAGGGAGATCATCAGGACTTTCTGCAAAAGCTTTTGGAGGCTTTTGCAGAGAGGAAATAGCTTGTAATGGACCATACAGTGCTGTGACCAATGGGATTCAGAGGCTGCAGCAGGAAATGACTGAGAGGGAGCTGACCATCTTGAGCAGTATTAGCAAAGTGCCTATTAATAACAGAAAATTCTCTTGCAGTACTTTTCCATCTTTATCTTACTGTCAAGAACAGGCTACTCAATGCTCAGTCTGGGCAGCGTGTCCAGCTGTTCTTCTACTTTTTCCAAGAGAGTGGTTGTTCCAGGCAGTGCCACCAGTGCAACCCAGAAGTTTCCAACCCTTTTCAATCAGGGCCCACTTAGTTGCTTTTCCTCCAAAGAGGTTCTTTGGTCACTTTCTACTTACAGAATATTGACAACAGGTGCGTGGTGAAACTTGTGTCTAGAGAGTGTAGATCTATGATTTCCTTTCTAACAAACAAAAACTGATGGAGAAAATTGAAATGAAGGGAGGCAGAGGCTGAACACAAGTAATTAATAGCTTGGCTTAGGAGCAGGGTTTGTATGTAGGGAAGACTGTGGGTTCAGATCCATGAATACTGTTTTATTTGAGAATACTGGATCAGGCTTCAAAGAGGCTTTGCTTGGAGGTAGGATGGTGTCTGCATTTTTTATTATTTTTGTTCAGTAATAGTCTTTTGGTGACTTAGAAAGCCCTTTGAAATTTCTTTGGGAAGTGGTGTGGCACCAGAATGATATCTGGATGTCTTTTCCCTATGTGGTGCCTGCTCTTCTGGGTGGATGACCTGTCCAGATGGGTTCTGCCCTGAGGATTTACATGTCTGTTCAGCCACAGCCGTGGCAGCACAAAGTTATGGATGTCATGACGAGTTATTCCAAGGCCCATGCTACCTATCTGAAGTCTCTCCTCTTCTGAAGGAATTTTCAGAACACAGAGTTCCAGAACAAGGCATAAGCCATTCAGAGAGGAGTGGGAGTGCTTTTTTTAGAATTCCTCCTCAGTTGAGCCAACTCTTCATGTCCTTTCTGACCAGACCCTCACTGTGACAAATGTGACAAAATGTATTCCCCAAGACCTACAAGGAGCTAAACAATTTAGCATCTAAAAACCTTTTCCAAAAGAGTATTCTGCGTGGCAGCTGTTCCTAAGTGGATCTGCAGAGTAGCAAAGCTCTGTAATGCTGTTGCTCCTGGCTGGCCTCCACTGGTCATGCTGGTGTTGGTCATGGTGCAAAGGTCTCTAACCTTTTGTTGGAAACAACCAACAACCTAACTTGCAAGAGGGCTTACTTCTTATTTTTAATTATTGTCTTCCCAATTCCCTGCTCCTCCCCTTCATCTTTCTGCATTTCTTAAAGAGGCAGTGGAGGGAAAAAAGCTTTGGTTTTTGTTTGGGAAGGGGGTTAGCAAGGGCGACATGGCCCCTGCAACCTCTCATAGGGGTGTCTTGTCAGGGCGCGGCATGGAGGGCACAAACAGATCATAACCTTTAAATGAAAATGTGATGGAGGGGAGAGATGAAAGCAGTGAAACAAATTAGATACATCTAGAGGGGGTGCTCAACTGGAGAAAATTAGCATTTCTTCCTAATTGGAGTGCAGGGCATTCCATTACAGGGTTTCATTACAAGGAGGGAAGCACTGGGCCTCTTTGGAGGATTCCCCCCTGCCCTTGGTTTTTCTAGAAGTAAAAAAAAAAAAATATTTGGGAGAGAACTGCAAAAGTACTGAATTTATCAGAGTAAAGATTTCAGACTGCTGCAGGAGAAAGAATTATAGTAAAGCATCAGTTCTTTATTTATTAAGACAAGAAAGTAATGATTGTGTACACATGAAGGCAGTTGCTAGTCCTAGTTTTCCTGAAGGAAACTAAAAAGTATACAGGAGGCTGCAGGTGATGATAACTTTATGATTCAAGTTTTGATTGCTGAATCAAATTTCTAGACTATCCAAAATGGACTAGTTTGTTTTAAGGAAAGAGATATGTTTTTGATTATGATCAATGGAGTCAATTCAAGCCTGTTTTATACTGCATATCAAGCCCATGCTGCACAAAACACTTGTTTGATGTGTGTTTGCCTGATTCTACTATAACTAGAGCTATTGTATCCAACAGAAATTTGCACATATCCCTGGGAAGACAATGGCCAACTTCCAGCACAGAATGTCTAGTGGCTGCTTTGGGGCTTGTGCACAGCTTTGAGATCCAAATGGCTTGTGCCAGCTTGAGGAACAGGCAGACATGGATGTGCTTTATATGCACATCTGTATGTGTGAATGGGGGCAAGGAGTAACTCAAAGAGAATTCAAGGGACAAGGTTTTGATAGTTAGGAGTAGAGGGGGACAGTTTCTTTTTTCCAAGCATGGACTGGATTATTTATCAGTCAGTGATCTCAGGAAAGGCTAGGGGGAAGAGGAGAAGGGGGAGAAAGAAGAAGAGAAAAGCATGCTTTCTTCAGGTGTGTGGTATGCAATGTATGTTGCTCTTCCAATCTACAGTTACAGACTTTGCTGTTCCAGCTCAGGAGAGAGAATACATGAGTGTATCAATATGGATTTTAGGAAACTGCTGAAGGAAGGGTTCTGTCTACAGAGAAGGTGTTTCCTGGCAGAGGGGGAGATGTTTGCAGCAGCACTGCCTTCATCCTGGGCAGGCTCTGTCATCCATGTGCTTGGGATGAGGTTGCAGATGATATGAATTTACAGAAGTCATAAATGTAAATCTCTGACTTATCACTTGCTGCTGAATTTTGGCATTTTGACACTGAACATAGTGTTGCCCCCAGGAATATCTTCAGGCTTAGAGAAAATAGTGATAAAAATGAAAGCATGGCTCAGAGATGGGCTTCTCCTATATTAGGTCTGGCACATATCAGCAGGATGATGTCTGCCATTGCAACATTCTCCTTGCCACTTCAGTCCTCACAGAAGATTCTTGGCAGGCTGTTTAAAATAAGGCAAGAGGGGAACAGGACCAGAGAGGCTGAAATTTGGAGAGGAGCAAATGAGTAACACAAGATAGTCATCCTTGAAGGGAAACCAGTTCCTCTGAAGAAGGGGAATTTCTCCTCTATGTGTGTATCTGGCTTGAATGCTAATACACTTTCAAATGGAGCATGCCAGAGTGCCTCTTGCCTGTAGCTAATCTTCAGTTTCCTTGGCTTGCTGGCATCCTGAATCTCTGCTGTGAGTTGAATCGGACGCTGGAAACGTGGATGGAATTGTGTGGCTCTGGCTCTCTTCTTGGCTCCATTGCCTCTGGTTTCTTTTCAGAGCAGTGTGAGACTGTTACAGACTGGAAGGCAGAGTGGAAAGTCTGTTCTTTCTGTGCAGTGTTGCCTGTATTGTGTTCTGTGGTTTATTATCTAGGGTTTATCAGGTGTTCTCTACCTTCCCTCCCAACTGCATGGAACACAACCACTGCAACCACTTTCTTGCTCTGAAGAGGTGTTGTGGGCTCATGATGCTCCATTCACCATCCCCACATGTGGGATGTACTCTTACTGCTTTGTAGGCATCCTCACACTTAGCAGGTGCAGGGCTAATTTGTGACCAGGTATTAAAGCCAGCTTTTAATGGCATTGCCCTATCTAATTAGTAAATTCTTGTTCTTTCCCCTCTGAGATTGAAGTACATATTCCTTTAAGTCTAACCGTCCATCAAAGAGGACTTGAATGAGCCCCTGCCATGGTTGGTAGACACAGGCAGCTAATGACAAGAGAGAGCCCATTTCCTTTGTGAAGAGAGGCCTGTACCAAGGTGATTTATAGTGCCAAAGATTTATTACTGTGGGGGCTGAAGAGTCTTGCAAGCTGGAACCCAACAGCTTAGGTTTTTTTCAGGGGAAAAAGAAATCTGTGTGCCTCTTCCCTACCTCTGAAAGAAGTGAACTCATCAGTAGCAGCAATTGCAGACTGAGCTGGGCCAAGCAGCAATTGCTACTATTACTGTGCTTGGTCTCTTCCTTCTGGTGCAGGTGTGTTGAGCTTTACACCTGTGCTTTGTTCAGTGACCTGCTTTGGCAGTTCAGGCTGATTTAATGAGACAGGGATGGAGCAGGACTGTCTGATTGAAGAGTTTCTCTCTTGCATCTGATTTTCTGTCTTGGCCTAGAGCATGTTTTCATTTTCTGTACACTTCCCCTGGATTTTCTCCTCTTTGACAGTGGAGAAGCAAGGGGGCCTGCTCCAGATATTAGAAAAGCAGTAATGTTTCTCTAACATCTGTTCTCTGATGGTCTCAGAGCAGAGGGTTGTGGAGGTGAATGATGCCAGCAGTTTTGAAAGTGATTTTGTAAATTAATGGATAGCAGGTACATCATGAAGATCTAGATGGGGATACACTCTTTAAAATCCTTAATACAGAAACTGTGGATGCAAAGTGAATGACCACAGAAGTTTGCCAAGCTTACATGTTCTTCCTGAGCAGCATCGGCCAGTACCACTGGAGATGAAAAAGGTGAACTCGATGGGCCATGGCTTGACAAAAGTGAGTGTTTCTCTTCTTCTTCTGGCCATGGTGGGTCAGTCCAGCATACTTCTACCCCAGCATTTGGTGTTCAGCAGTGGTCAGTAGTAAATGACTATGGAGAAGGTAAGAAACAAGAGCAAAAGTTCTTTTCCTGCCTGTTCCTTCCCAGCTTCCAAAGAGGAGAGGTTAGGGTTTCCCTGGCTAGAGTTTTCATCTGGACCAATGTTTCTTTCATATTTGCAGAAGATAACTCTGTGAGCAGCTCATCTCTTCTTTCTGTACCTGTTAATGTTCTGGGCTTCACAGGCTCCTTTCAAATTCAGTGTTGTGTCCTGAAGAAGAAACATGTTGTTCCATTTTTAAACCTTTTGCCTGATTGTCTTATGTGGTTATACAGTGAATGATTTCTCTCTCTGGATACCCTTCACTCTGTTTAAAGTTTTAATATTTTTCCCAAGCTACCCCAACTCTAATATCGATGGCCTTGTGTGAAGCAGTAGCAAGCCACAACTTGCTGGCCAGTTGTTGTTTGGAGTGGAGTTCAGGCATCCCTGAGCTGTGGTAAGCTCATCACTTCCTCCCAGGGCAGCCTGTGATTGGAGCCCACAGAGATGCAGCCCAACATGAATTGATGGCCATGTAATTGGTTCTTGTGTATTCACATGATAAAAGATGAGTGTCAGTTTAGACTGGGACACTTGTAACTGGCTGCAGAATCAAATACTGGTGTTTGAGTAATGTGCTCATTTCAGTGTGATTGAGCTTGGTTTTGGCATTCCTTTGTGTGGGTGTTTGACTTAACAAGTAGAAATTGTTCTTTTAATAGCTGTGTTTTTGGATCTGACTTCCTAAATTCTCACAGCACATGGAAATAGGGCAAGCAATGGAAAAGAAAGGAGGAAACTGTGGTTTCACACTCCTACCCACAAAGCTGCCTATGCATTTAAAGCTTCCAGACTTCTGTTCCTTGAAGTTTTAGAGGACTGACTGCCAGCAGGTTGTCCTGCTTCACCTGGACAGGAGCTTACTGAGTGGCAGGAGGCAGTGTGGTACTTAATATCCCTTTATCAGATATTTTTTGTCATCAAAGGACAATGTATGTTAAGGAATCCTCTGTTCCATTGCAGACTTGACATGTGTGCCTAAAGAGTCTTTTTCTCAGTCCTTTCTAAGGCAATCCTTTCCCTCTTATACCATTTTATGTGTAGTTTTCCCCCAATATACTGACATAAAGCATTGTAATAAATTACTGCTCACCTTCTTGTCCTATCCTTTCCCTATATCTGTGCCGTCTGTTTTGCCTGATCACTTTTCTACCTTCATCTGGCTTATCTCAGTTATCAGTGAAATGTAATAATTCTTATCCTGCCTTGCAGCCCAGCCTGATTACATATACTGAAGGTCATAATCTGTGCTGTGAAACTGTACCTTACTGATGTCAGCATGGTTTGAACTCTGGCTTCTGCAAAACTTTTCCAGCAAGTTTTTGGGTGGTTTGGGATCTGTGTGGGAGGTGGCCACCAAACATCTTTATGCCTTAGATGTGTATTAATCTGTTAATGAAACTTTGTATGCCTTTCTCTGCATGACGGGCTGGGGCTTTCTGGCCTGACTGCCAGGTTTGATTTCTCACTCTGGTGCTTGCTCACAACCAAGCATGCCCTGAACCTGCAGATGGGGAGGAGGGGTTTTATTCAGGATCTTGGTTGCTTAGGGCTGAAGAGTTGACATGCTCCAAACACATAGTATGAAAACCCTGAGGCAAATCATATTGTGGAGAGCTGGGGAGGTGGAAGCTGCCCAGAGCTTTGGGGGCAAATGGATTAAGGTTGTTGCAAGCGTGTCCGTGTCAGGGCTGGAGTGATCAGCACAGGAAAGCTCTAGGAGTCATTTCATGGCTGAGTTAAACCCAGATGAGGCTTTGCTTCCCTCCTCCACAGAGCACCTGTGTCTCCATGCCTCAGTGTCCTGGCCCTCTCTGTGTGTAGCATGTGCTCCATATACATCCCTTTCCCCTTTCACCTTTTCTGATCTTTGACTTCTTAAAACCCTCTGAGTATTATTTCCCTCTCCCCTGATGAAGAACTCATTTAGACTTAATTTGTAAATTGCTTGAATATTACAGGGCAGAGGTTTTTGTGATTTGGGTTCTTTTCCCTAAAAGCATGAACAAGTACAGCTCCTGCCTCTGCATGGTATCAAGAAAGAACTGCTGCCCTGTGTGCTAAGATAAGGAAAGTATATGTTTGACTCCTCTTCTTCCTCACCATCCTGATTACTTTTTTCAAAATTCTCCTAAATATTAGAGTTTGAATTTATTATACATGTGTCTGTATGGCAGAAGGAAAAAGACAAAAATAATTTGTGGCTTATGGCACTCGTAAAAGAGATTCCTTCCACCTCCAGTTTTAAACTGAAGCATTCTTGATTTTTAGTTGTTCTGGCAGACCTGAAAGGATTCTCCCTTCCCCCTGACCTCACTGGCATGCATGGATTGCTGCTTATTGAAAAGTAATTTTCTGTCATAGATTCTAATGGAAAAGTTTATATAAAATGTCATTCTATATATATATACATGCATTTTTAAAACAATACTTGTTAACTGAAAACTTTGCCAGTCACATCTGAAAAAATACTAGGATTGGTCTTGGCAGTCCTAGACCTTAAAAAATAGAAAGGTGGTATTTTATAAATAGAAGAGATTTTCTTCTTTTGCATTATGATTCTTTAAGCATTTTCTATACATGAGCAAATATTTAGACTTTTGTCCAAAGCAGTGACAGCTGGAATATGAAATCAATTGCACATGTCCTCTTGTAGGGTGTGAGGTTATAAGAAGAAAAAGCCCTGGACCACATAAGGCTTGTGATAAAGTGTGAGCAGAGATAGCATTACATATCTTTTCCCACTGGTGCAGGGAATGTTCATTCTGTTTTTCTGCACAGGCTTGAAATTGGCCATGGGCCTGCTTTTGTTTATTCTTGGTGTCTGCTGCTCTGATGCTGGCATGGATTGCACAGCAAGCATACTTTGTCCAGAGGTGTCAAAAGTTGTTCTAAGGAAAGGTCTTGAGAATTGATGGGTCAAAGGCACGCAGTATCTGCCTGAACTCCTCTATCTGTGACAAGTACTTAAGGCATCTTGGGTGAGGCTGAAATAAATAGGATTGAAATTGAAAAATGGTCCTTTCTGGAAGAGTCTTTCATAAAATGTGATAGAAATAGATATGGCCTGAAAAGAAACCAGAATCATGGGGTTGAACCAGGCAATTTGTTTCTCTAGTTTGCAACCTGCTGCAGCATTGTGTCACTGTTGTATTTTAGGCAGCTCAGAAATTAAAAGTCTGTGCCCTGGGGGTTGTGCTGCCTGCCTGCTCCCTCCCTACAATTGGAGTCCCTGAGGGTCTCCTTTCCTTGTTGTCAGGATTGTTGTAATTGCATCATCTCCTAGGGCTTGCTCAGCACTCCAGTGTACCTGTCCTTTGATAATAGTGGCATCTTTTCACTTCCCTGCTGGGTCTTCACCTGGTCTTCATTGCAGAATCAGGACCAAGCTTTTAGATTATGACAATTCTTGCTTTCTGGTAGGATATTGCAATTATAAGAGACACAAGGTGAAGTTTTTAAAACTTTAAAATCAAACAAAAAATCCCCCAGACCCCATTGCACTGAAGCTGTGATGATTAATCCAGCTGAGCAGCAGCTTTAACTTGTCTACAAGACCTGACAAGTCAGGACAAACATTTCTATCCTGAAGGCAATGGTGGTAATTCAAAAAAAGTGTAGATGCTAACAAGTTCTGAGGATCAGCAGAGGCAGCCTGCCATACACAGGATGCCAGTTTCTGGTTTGTGGGACATCTGACATCAGTCTGATTTAACACAGGAGCGATACACTGGTGGCCAGGTTTTTTGAACCCACGTGGAGCAGGTTTCCTGGTAGTTTTTTGCAAAACCAAAGCCTTGTAGCAGAAAGAGAGACACAAGTGAAGTCCCACTATGAAAAACAGTTTTGGTTTGCTAATGGGAGATGCCTCAGCAAAAAGAGAACCTGGAGCCTTTTTTGCTGTCCTCCTGGTTATGGTTGTTGCCTGACTTTTGGAGCAGATGCTGGAGGAGTTTACTTACTTTTTGATGATTTTTCTCAGCAATAAAAGTCCTCACTCTGTCCTTCTCACAGTTCCTGCTATCCTATTCGGGACCTGCACTGTCCAGCTTATTCTCCCTGGGTCTGTTGCCTTTCCAAATCTCAGTGTGAAGGTATTAGACTAGAAATCCTGTCCTGGGAGCATAGGCTGCACCAGGCCTTCAAGAATGTGTCATGCATCGCACCCCTTCACGTGCTTCTGTTGTGCATCGCTGGGTCTCTTTTCTCCTTTACTGCTTTTTGGCATCCTGCACTGGCCTGTTGCACAGCCTGGGGAAGGATGCCCGGGCTGTGTGTCCCAGTGCTGGCCGTGCCTGGCTGTGCCAGGCGCAGTGTCCGGCTCCCACCCCTCCTCTTGCTCGGCCCACATCGGAGCCCCCAGAGCTCTTTGTCTGCCCGGTCCTCCATTCCCACATGGCGCACCCTCCCCAGCAGCCCTCTCCCCATTCAGCAGTTTGGGCTGAAAGAACCTTGGCTAATTACGCCAGGCTGAAAATTACCACTTTGCCTGTTTTCCTGCTGCTGGGCCCATTTGTGTGGGGCCTGTAGTTAGAGGGAACAAAGTCCCCCCCGTGGAGCCAGGCAGGCCCCAAGTGTGAAGCTACAGGTACGAGCAAGAGGGGAATGAAGGGAATAATTACCAGCTTCTCCAGGTGAAAGCCCCGTTAAAACTTCAATAAGCCAATTAGGGGCCAGGGTGTGTGTGTGGGGAGAGTCTCCCCCACCTATAACTGATTCCCACCAGGCAATTAACAGAAATCATTTCACGGAGAGGAGGATAAGAAATGGCTCTTAGAAATTGTCTTGAGTTGGGGGGGCCTGAAACAGCACGACTGCTGCAGTGGTCCTCATGTACTCCAGCCTCCCTGCTCACTGTGTGGCCTGAAAATGTTGGTGGGGCTAGGAGGAGAGGGAGGAGGGAGGGAAAATGGCAAAGAAAAAGGAATCGCTGGAGCTTTACACCTGGGCAGGCTTTGAGGAAGTGAGGGCTGGAGTTCAGAGCTTCTTGTAAGGCTGTGTGTGGGCCCAGAGCCCCAAGCTCAAGGGGGCTGCTGGGTTTGGGGAGGATTGAGCTCAGAGTGTCTTCCCCATGGGGGCAAGGGTGAAGGATATCAGTACTGACCAGAGTAGAGAGGGGAAATGTGATGGGTGTGAGGGCTGGAAGTGAGTATGCAGGTTGGTGAGAACTGAATGCCAGGCCCTCAGAGATCTGCCCAAGGTGCATGATGGTCTGTAGGTACGAATGGTGTCCAGTGTCTAATACTGTGCATGTATCTCATCCAGGGATCATATTTTTCTGCTCCTCAGTCAGCAGCTCCACCTGTTCCTTCCTTTCAATTCATTCCAAAAAACCCAGGGAATTTTCTCAAGATAGAGATTTTATCTTGCAATTCCCATGTACTGTATTGCAGATGGCGTGTGTAGCAGTTGGAGGTAGAGCTTGCTGTCTGGTGGGTACCTCTCAGGAGTCTTACCCATTGGTGTTTGAAAGGCTGCTCTGGGGAGTAGAGCAAGAGTAGAGGATAGGATGAAGTTGCTACAGATGGCTGAGATTTCTGTAGTGATGTTGGAAGGGACAATGCTTTGTGTGAGTAAGGAAGTTGAGACGCCAGCTGTAGTTATTTCACCTGCACTTGAAAAAGAAACAAAAAACCCAAATAAACCTTTAACTCCTCAAAACACAAATGTACCTTAGTAGCCACTTTCTTTGAATTTCTAATGTTATAGCTTCTGAGCATTAAATATTTTCTTTGAAATTTTGTTCTGATTACTGATAAGCTGATGTGACTGTGCTGTAGTGGTGTTAATTCCCTAGTCTCAAACTGACCTGAAAGTCCCTAGATTTTGTCCTTTTTCTTCTTTTTTTCCTCCCTTTCTCTTTTTTCACAGAAAGCTCTCTGTCGTACGAATAGAGAGCTGTATCTCTTGCACAACCCAGATTTTAGACTCAGAAGTGATTTCTCAGTTGAGTCATGTTTCTTTATTATTCAGCTTCTAAGATGTAACCCCAGTGGTTACCTGCAGAGAGCTCTGCTCACAGAAAGGCCTTGTAGACATGCACAGACAAATCAGTTTTGGCACGGACTTTGATTTTTGGTACAAGTTATTCAGATCAGTGCCTGAATTATGTTCTGGATTAAATTTCTGTTATGGCTAAGGAGTCTCTTTTTCCCTGTAATCACAGTAATAACTTGAGCATCATTTGGGATTTAAATTTGGTCTCAAGAGTGATAAGGAGTTTCTGTACAAAGACCTCTGCACGAACAACTACTCCATGCCTGGCAAGCCCAGAGGTTTGGGAAATGAGGAAAGATAAAGATTGTTAGACATAGCATGTAAATATGTACTTTGCATTGTTAAAAATAGATTTTCAAGACTTTTAATAAAAGAGCAGGTTGATGTCAAATACTTGTAGCTACAAAAGCAGTTCTGTTTGAAGTTCTGAAAAATGACAGCAGCATTGTGAAAAGCACTGTTCCAATATTCCTCTTGTACAGGAACACTGAAGATCCTGAATCAACTCTTATAGAGCTAATCTGAATGTAGTCCTCTTTTGAACATTTTTTTCTTCCTAAAAGTGTGTGTCACGTGGAGTATTGGGGAGAGCATTGATATTTAGATGTGAACAGGCCTAGGAACATCAGGACTGTTTGGTGGATTGAATCACTAGTTCCTAATCAAGGGTATTTTCCATTCAGTACTGTAGTGTGGAAGAGTGTGCATGTGTTTGTCCTGTCTGGAATCTTTGTCTTTATGTCATTGAGCTCGGTTTTTTTCCAGAAATGAGGGTTGTGCTCTCTGTCTGGTGGCTTGTTTTCACAGAACTTACTTTCTGCAGGGCTGCTGAAGGGACACTGATCAAGGTTGCAGGTAACTTGGGCACAGAGTAGGGGGTGAAACTACAAAGAAGTGAAGGCAGGATGGAGGTGTCTAGGTTGGACACCTGCTAAAGCAGCTTGCTAGAGTAGGAGTGATCTGTCTGCCATGCCAGGAATTGGGCTTATGTGAATAAGAAAAGCTTTTTTTGCTCTTCAGCCTGAGTATCTCTGAAGTCTGGAGGAAGACATGAAGTTAGAGGCCAAGGAGGAAGGTTGGAGAGGTGAAGCTGATGTTCCCTCTGTCATGAGGCATGAAGTGTATGAGATGGGAGGAAGTGACATGAGCATTTCTTCTATCTCGTGAGCTGGAGTTCTGCCTCAGATGTGACTTCATATTTCAATCCAGCATCTCTACAGTGCCCTTCAGGACAAAATGTAAATGCTGTCTTTCTGGGGACCACTTCCAGTGGTCCACTTGAGGTGGCGTATGAATGAGTTATTAGTGCATCTGTTCATGCATGTGTCACTGGTACTCCTTGCAAGAGCACAGGATTTCTTCTTGGAGCAGTAGTGGTTGTCAGTGTTGCAGGGTTCATGGTCTTCTCTATGCATTTTGCTTTCTCTCTGTGCTGAGTCCATGGTGGGGTGTGGCAGAGCTCTTCTGTACCTTCTCTGTGTGACATTTATGAGGTATATCAGGAGCATAATTTAACTCTGAGTTGACTGGTGCCTTGGGGAATGCTGTAGCATGCACGTGAGCTCGAAGAAGCAGCAGCAAACCTGCCAGAGCTTTCCAGTCTGTTTCTGGAACAAGCCTGGCTATTTGCCTTCAGCTGCTGGGTCTTTTCGGCAAGGTTATTCAACAAAGGTGAGGCTGTGCTGCAGTGGGTATCTTCTGCTTGCTCAGGGTGAGCTTTAGGTGCTCTTACCTGTTGATTTTTGTTGAATTTATGGTTACAGAATGTTAACATATAATCCAGCTGTCTTGACTTCTGAGATACTGAAGATGCTTGGTTCAGGTCTCTGGTCATCCTGCGAGAAGTACAAAGTACAGCTAAAGGAACTGGTCTAGGACAGTGAAGGGGCAACACCAGCCCAGCATGACCACCCAGTCCTGGGTTTGTCCAGCATTGCCTGAATCTAAGGCAGATGGGATTTCTTGCATATTTGTGGTACCTGCTTGCTCATAAAGAAGATGCTAAACTGATGCTGTGCTATTTTTTTTTTCTCCTTGCAAATTAAATGCCCCTGCAGAAGGAGCACTTGCTCCCCTGCAGTCTGTCTCTCTCCCTTTGTGTGGATCTGGTCTGTTGGAGAAGTCTCATGCTGGAGGTGGCAAAACTCCCTGTGCTGGGTTTCTGACCTCCTCCTCTCCCCTTCACAATGTTGTTACTGTTGCATCTGCTCTTCAGCAGGGGCTCCATCAAGTTTGTGTGACCTTAGCACTGTATTCATGCTGGAGGAGTTACCTTTCATAATGATGTCAACTGATGAGGCTGGCGGGATGGTGGCGGCCGCGATAAGACATGACATGTTCTAATGATTCGCCTTGGCGAGCTGAGTGTGTGTGTTGGGGGGGCACAGAGGGGCTTGGAGAGGGGAGGTGGGGGCCCCACAGGTGCCGACAAAGACTTTGACCTTTGCTGCTATAATATCAGTGTTTCACAGGCAGGGCGGTTCGGTAACCCACTTTCAGCCCATCAAAAATTGATTTAATTGCAATTTTTTCCCCCAATTAGGAGCACTGGAGCTTAACTAATTGGAGTAATAGAGAGTAATAAGGCTCTGATAAAAAGCCTTCCTCTGCCTCCTTTGTATCTTGTGTCATCGCCTGTCAGAGGTCAGAGAGCTTGCATATTCTATTAGGCAGAGTTGCCTTCATTTGTACAAATTAGTTTACCCAACAGTAATTAAAATGCCAGTGCGGGTCGGGGAGAGCTGAATACAATTGATGGGCACATTGGTGAAGGATTTGACAGCTCCGGTGGCCTCCCTTGCCAAAGCGTGTCAGGGCTGAATCAAAGGCTACACAAACCCACAGACCCGTGCGTTTAACCCGCGGCACCGTCGGCACCAACTGCTCTCTCTCTTCTCCTATCTGCCTTTTGGACTTGCTTTCTCTTCTCCTTCTTTTCTCATCTCACTTGAGACTTTTTAAAGTAGATGTTTCCCATCTTTGAGCTGTCCTTTCTGTTGATCGCTTCCATAACACTGCTACCAACCGCCCCATCCTGTCTCCCTTGGTTCTCCCCCTTTTCTCCCCCCACCTTCCACATTCCCAGCTGCAGGGCTCTGTCAAGTAATAACTTCTTTGTTTCCTAGTCCAGTGAGTCTCCATATATAATAGTTTCCAAAATGGAACAAAGATGTCCAATTCCAGGGGGCGGGGGAGAGCGCCAGGAGGAAGGAACGGGCTCTTGCACGTGTCAAGCAGATTCTGGATTTGAAATCCCTGAAGAGCAGAATAGAACTAGAGAAGCAATCTGTTTATAGTACAGGGAAGGGCACAAGCCTGGGGCACAGAGATGTATTGAGATGGGAAATGACCTGTTTTACCCAGGTTCCTTCAATGACTTTGCATTGCAGGATTCCCAGCTCAAGCAGGACCCACTCTGGAGGCTGAGTTGATCGTGGGGAAAATATGTGTGGTTCAATGTGACTTCTGTTTCTGGAGCTGATACTGCTTCCAAGCCTCAAGATAAACAGCTTCTTTCCAAAAGGACTAATGGGCATCTACCTCTGTTCCTCTGGTTTGTTCACATCTGGCAATGGTCTGGCCAGGATGGGGTAAAGAGGGATGCTACATGAGTCAAACTGTAGTTGGCACCTTGGGAGTAGCTATGGGATTATTGCAGCTGGAGTGTAGCCAGAGCACTGCTGCTGTTGCCAGAAATGCCATGGGATCTTCAACAACCACAGTTCAGTCAGATGGAGAGTTCTTGTGTTTCTTCCAACAGCACTGCCAGGATGTGTGCTCTCTCTCATTTCCTGGCCCAGCTTCTGTTGTGGGGGAATGATGTGTAATGAACGTCTCTCCTGCAACAGAGAGAAGGTCTGGCTTCTGGAGAGGCAGGCTCTTGGTTGTTCTGTTGGTTTTGGTTTTTTTTTTCCCCTCTTGTTTATTCCTCTCCTCTCTGTCAGTAGGGAGTTTCAAATAAAAAAAGAGGGCATCAAAGTATCAGATGAGTTGGAAGATTCCTTGTGTTGGACAACAAAAATATGCTGTTTATGAAGTATGTGTATCTAAATGCTGTGTAAAATTCTTGCCTTTCTGGTTTGGTTTTTGGCTTGGTTTTAGTTCCTAGGGGATCCCTGTGAGGACAACATGCCCTGTTATGGAAGACCTAGATTGGTGCTTTTTTTCCCCTTAGAAGGGCCTATTAGGGGGAGCTTGTATTTGTGGTAGCCAGCAGCTTTCAAAGGACAGAAGGAAGTGTAGTGGGGAAGGGGCTTTACATCTCCAAGGCCATCTGGAGACTGGCCATAGCAGTTTTTATGGTGGATGTAGATGCATCTGATCAGTCAGTGCACATCAGCGTGTTGTATATACTTCAGGTAGATGAGTCATGCCTGCATTAATATGTTTAGGGTATCCTGTACTCCCCTCTTCCCAATCTAGTCTCTCCTCAGTCTTGCTGTAGAATGCAATGTGGCAAAATTAATGACACTCTATAAGCTAATAACTCAGCTTCAGTCATTTTTCTTGGGCAGCTGGCAACAATGGTTGTGAAAAAGCTGCACTTTTCTAAGTTGGAGTGTTTTCTTATGTGTGCTCTGTGCTCTCTAAGACAAAAGAGCCTTGTTGAAGATAGAAAAGAAGCAAGCCTGATAGAAGGCTTCAGCCTGATCTTCCACACTAAATGAAGTTTCAGAAGTTTTGGAGCCAAGCTTTACATGCTTTCCTCCAATCTGCATGTTGGTTTAGACATAGGAAAGCTGACTTCTGTTGCTCTTTTGCCTGAAGTAAAACTGTCACCTGTGAGAGGTTCCCAGTTATGAGACACCTGAGACTTCAAGGTGTGTGCCTGCAGATCAGACTCAAGGTGAGGGGCTCGGTATCATGCCCTGGAATCCAGACTTTAAGGTCAGTTCACTCTCAGGCTTCAAGAATTTCTTATTGGTACCTCTTCTTGTGCACGTTGTCTTGTGAATGCTGCATTCTAATGCTGCAGTGAAGGTGGGCTGCTCTTGTGGGAGAAGTCTTATCTTTGCTTGCTAATGGGCTCAGGCTGTTAAAGATAAGGCCTGCAAACCTGATCCCACTGAAGTATGAGACAAAATTCCTGTTGACTGAATGGAGTCAGCTTTACCCAGAAGAGACTTGTTTGTGGCCCTGAGGCCTGTATTCCATGCTGGAGAAAAATCTCTTTATCTAATGCTTTTTTCTCTCTTTTTTTTTTTTTTTTTTTCTTTTTCTCTCTGAGGAGTGGGGGGTAAGGACCAAGGAGGGAAAGCTGAAGTCCAGAACTGACAGCATGAGGGAGGATTAAACCTAGCTGTTCCTCCCACCTTTTTCTCCCTGTTGGTGTGCCTCCATGGTAATTTAGACCTGTGGCAACCATCAAAGCCTTGTGCATACCTTCTGCACAAAGGGATCTGTCTCCCACGTGAGAGCGTTCTCTGCTGGGACAGAGTCAGTTTGTCCCCCAAAAGAAAATTCTTAAGCACCCAATTGCCTGCTTGACTGACTCCCTGACTGCTATTGTGTTTCTAACCACAGTAATTGACTTTAGTAGTTATTAATGGATTATGGCTGGGGAGGGGGGACAAAACCCAACACCTAGCTTTGTAGCAGGGGGACCTCCTGACCAAAGTGCTGCTTTCCAGACATGGGGCTTGACCGACAAGCTGTCAAAGTGGGTGTCTTTTGCTTGTTTTCCTCTGAGGTGGGTGACATTGGCAAAAGAGAAATGTTCCCTCCTGTCCTGGACTATGGTGGAGAGAAGGTAGGCATTGAGCAGAAACCATGTTTCCAAAGATGAAATGCTGCACACTTTCTTAATTGATCATGGTGGCTGCTGCACAGCAACAGGAATTGGATTTTCC
Organism: Melozone crissalis; assembly: GCF_028551555.1. NCBI lineage: Eukaryota > Metazoa > Chordata > Aves > Passeriformes > Passerellidae > Melozone > Melozone crissalis. The sequence continues at coordinate 13,746,408 of NW_026535797.1, read as the reverse complement.
ATAGACTCTCAGACTTCGGTCAGGGACTTACATGGAGAAGAGTAATGTGAGCACTCTGCAGCACCTGGCTGTAGGGACAGCCCAGTGCTACAGGTGCTTTGGCTGATTGCATGTGCACTGCCAATGAACCTGGAATTTTGCATGTAAGGCATCCTGGTTGGAGACACTTTGAAATAGCTCTAGTTCTGCAGGCCTTTTCTAGCCTAAAGGGCAACTAAGCTCACAGAACTTGTGGACACCTCCATGGTGTGGTTTGATGGTTTGATGTTATCTGCTTGCCTCTTTTGCAGAGTGTTTTATCAGTGCTGCTTTGGCCTTATTGTTTGGAGAAACCAGTTGCTCTGCTAAACCACAGAGATAGGAGTAGAAGGAGTCCTGAGTTCCAGTCTTGCTTCCATCTGGTCCTTCTCTGGCTTTGATTGAGTTAAGCCTGTGTTCACCACTTGGCTGCTGAGTGCTTTCTTGCAGCAGCAGTAGTGCTTCTCACAGAAGTCAAGGCTGCTGCAAGAATCCATTCCTGGTACAACAGAAGCTTGCAGACACCTTGACTACCAAAGAAAGAATACTGTAGAGGATCAAAGAAATGTTAAAAACTGCTCTAACGGCTATTTTTATAGACATGACATTGTTTTCTTATTTTGCTTTCATGTTTCAGCTGTTAGCTCTGTATCATACTGCAAAAGTTCTTTAGGCAAAGCATTGAAATGGCTTTTATTTAAAGCAGGTTCCATTTCCTGTGTTCATGCTATCCTTGTTGCATTGACTTAAACGTAGTTTTGGCGTTTTATTCTCAGTAGCTGCAATAAATATGGCTTTGTGAGAGGTAATTTGTAACTTACTTAGAAATCCTTGGATGAGCTGCTTCCTCTTATTTGGACTGAGAATGGGCAGCTGGCACAAAGCAAGCAGTGTGGTTTGGAGAGCACAGCACCCATGTTCCTCACGCTTGATTTTAAGGATTTGTTCTGTCTTATGAGCTAGTATGAGGCCAGTGGGTGTCAGGTGACCTCTGGAGCCACCATGTGCAGCAGGGACGTAGCATTGCCAAGAGGACTTTGGAATGGGCCCTGCTGTAGGGTGTAAATGGAGCCAAATATTGCTGCCTCTAACAGAGTGCCTGAGCACTGAGGAGGGCAACCTGATCCAGCTTTGAAATTGGCCCTGCTTTGAGCAGGCTGGACCAGAGACCTCTATTCTGTGATTCTTTAGGCCTGTGATGCTGCAGCCAGTTCATGATTGTACTCAGAAGTTGCCAACAAGCAGAAGTGAGACATGAAGTAGGAAATAACAGTAAATTTTCCATGGGGTCTTTCTGCAGCTTACAGCACTGACTGTATATGAAACATGCTAAGTACTGTACTGACCCACTTGAAAATGTTGTTTACAGATGTTCCTGTTTAGGTTTTCCCTTTGTATTTACAAATACATTTTATGTCCTGCCAATTCTCTGCAGTTGTGACCTGCTGCATCTGGGAAGCTCAGCTAGTGAGAGTCCTTTGGCAGCTCTCCCTTTGCTGCTGCCTGTCCCTTGTGAAATATGGTGGGACATGCTGCAATCATCTTGAACCAGAATTCAAAGTCTGTCTTGTAATCTGTTTTCTGTCTTGCTCACGCACTTGCTTCAGAACATGAGGATTAGTAAGTGTTTTTTGTTTCTTTCTTTGTTTTTTTAAACAGCTCATTTGTGACAGGGACAGCCTGCTGTGGACACATCTCACCTCTGAGAATCTGGGACCTTGAGAGGTGAGTGAGCTTCCAGGTTACAGGGAGGGACTTGACAAGAAAAGTGAATATCAATGCAATATTGGAAATGCTGCAAAAGGGTATTTTTCATGTTGTCAATATAGGCAAGGGATGATAGAAGCTGAGATGTGTTGAGGAGTGGGGGACAAAGCAAACTGGTGTGGAAAGGGGTATGTGGGGGGTGGTTCTGGTTCAGTAACTTGGCTTTTCTTCTCAGCTTTTCCAGTTGATGGCACAGCCATCCTGGTTTCTTCCCATTACCTGTATACAGTCAAAATATACCCATTACACCCTCCTTTTCATCTGTCTCTGTTGATGCCTCAGCCAGAGGAGGTGAGGAAGGTGATCGTTATCCTCCCATTCACCCATTTCTCTTTGGTGCTGGGAAGCCAGAGGCAAACACAGGCTCTGAAGTCACCTTGTCCTGCCTGGCAATTCCAGTAGCTCAGAGAGGTGATGTGTGGCAACAGGTCATCTATGGAAGTGACTTAGGCACGTTGTCTTCTCTTTGTCCTAATGAGCACTGAGGAAGTTAATTGCTGTGGCCTCTGATTTGGGGTCTTTGAGTAGTTCCTGTTTGGTGAAGGGGCTGACCTTAGCAACTGGGGAAATGTTCTCAAATCTTGATGTGAGAACTCAACTGCTGACAAATTTGAAACTCTCAGCCTGAGGGTCTTAGTCTAGTGATAGACAGATAGCAAATATTTCACAGGATTATTGGAATGACAGCCCTGCCTTCCAGGACCAGGACGCTCTGGGTAGGAGTGGCACAGCCCAGATTATCCAAAGGAGTGCTGTCAGAAGTGAGGTGAGCAGTGGCAGAAGGGGCCTGAGGGATATCAGTAGAGCTGTATTTGGGGAAAGGGGATGGAGGAGGATTGGTGTGGGCACAGGGTAGGTCTGAGACCAGTTGCCTTCTAATCTATAGTTTAAATAGTTTAGATTGTTTAAGTCAACTCTATCTAATACAAATTTAAACCAGCTGTTTTTTTCTCTGAAATAACAAAAATACTTTCCAACAATGCATCCTACAAAGGACAAGCTGGAGCAGGAAAGAGCTCCAGTGCATTAGTTATGGTGCATGTTTCTTCATGATGTATCCAGTGGTGCCTTTGGAGTACCCCAGAAGGATGCAGGCTGTGCTGTGATACCCCTGCCCATCAAGTCTTCTGGCTGTTCTTGAATAGAGGCATCTGACAGGGGTGAGGAGATGGGCAACCCTCTCCCCCCTGCCCCAACCTTTCTGACAGCCTTTCCCAAGGAAGCCTGAAGAGATAATAAAGCTGTGTAGAAAATAGGATTAAGGTAATGAACAAGCACAGCGGAGTTTGATCTTTCAATAACGTAAAAGCCTGAGTGACAGGCAAATAAAAAAGCCAAGGCAACCTAGGCCACTGGGCCTCTGTTGAAATGGCTAGAGTGTCAAACTTATTCTTCCCTCTTCACCTGTCACAGCTGGAATGCACCATGCCACTGGGTCTTTTCCTCTGCAGGGACCTGTGTGTGAGCTGGTAGACTCATCAGCATGTGCAGGGTAGGAGGCTGAGTAGGAAGCATGGCTGGGACTCTAGCATGTGATGCTAGATGTCATTATTCATAGAAAGGGAGTACAGAGCTATCCTTCCAGGTCTTGACTCTCCATAAACTGTTCATCTTTCCAGCAGAGCTTTAGATCCATCTTTAAAGGCTCCAGTGATTGCCAGAAGTGATCTTGTAGGGATTGCTGTCTGTTTCTTTGAGGCTTTTGAATGTTGCCTCCCTGGTCAGACTCCAGGAGTGAGAGTGTGGCATGAAAACTTAAAATCTCGAAGCCACCTAGGACTTAAAAACTCCTCCTGAGCTTAATGTGTCCTGATAACATCTGGCAGTCAGAGCCAGGGCCTCTGAGTTTGCTGCTTACTCTTTTGTTGTGGCCACAGAAGGGCCCAGAGGCTGCCCCGAAGAGGGTGAACATGGCAAGGATGTCTAAGAACAGAATCCAGGTAATTTCTGTCAAAAAAAAAAAAAAATTGGGAAGGGTAGAATGATGCATAAGGTGTGTTCTGGAAAACCAGAGGATCCTTAGCACCACTGAGGTGTTTAGTGCTGTCCAGGATCAGCTAGTTCAGTTAGGGAAGTTTTCTTTGCATCAGAGGGGTGAGTAAGTAACAGTACAACAGTTTCTGTGCCACTCTGTTCCACTGGGGTAGGTGGTCTTTTTACCCAACAGCTGAGATCTGGAACGTGCTACAGAAGGATTTAAAGCTTAAATAACCTTTTGTGTACTGATCATCTTAGTTCCAGGCCAGATAAGTCCTTGGCTGGTGCTTGTCACTGTTGGTCATGGTATGTTTTGTATTTATGACCTTCGCTGTTGCCTGACCCTGGGGCAGCCATTCTCATCCCTCCAAGAGGAAGGGGATAATGTCTTCACCTGTAAATATGTCCTGTGCTTTGAAAAGGGCTTGACTGGTTTTGGTGCAGAGGAAATTTTTAGTGGGGAAAGGAAACGCCTCTTGCTGCATCCCGCTCCCACAACTGTCTTTCATTTCTGACTCAGCTGAGATGATGGCGTTGGATCAAAGCCACAACAGGCAGCAACAAGCAATTGTCAAGGGAGTCTAAAGCAGGGGAATGACTGCATAATGCCAAAACACTGTCTCTGATGGCTGAAATTCCAGCTGCTGCTACACCTGGCCCTGTCTTCTGTAATGAAGGAGGATTTAGATTTTTTTCATATGCTTTTGAAGCTGGCTAGCTGCACTTGTGGAGGACATCTCTCACCCCTTACATGCTACCCTGTGCCATCTGATTGCTTTTAGATGTGGGGAAGTTGCTGTGCACTAATTCCCACTCTGGATCAAGGTGTGTGTATGTAAATCAGCTGTAAGTTCAGTGATTAGAGGCCTGCAAGGGGAACAGTGAGCGATATGGGCCACACGATACTAACCTGTGTCCTTGCATCAAGGATCAGAGCTTGCTGACTCCTTGTCCTCTTCCAAGTACCCTTGTCCTTCCTTTAGTGAAGGATATGATGGCAGCTGCCCCTCTTGCAAGTCAAGTTCCTCTGCTCACTTCTGCCTTTCTCTATTCAGACCGTCCTGTCTTGTTTGCCAGTGTGAGTGTGTGGCTCAACAGAACAGCCACTTAATGGCAAGCAAGAGAAAAGGAAACCCTATTCAGATCCTCCTCCTCTTTTTTCTTCTTTCTATTGCCTTTGGGAGTTTAAACTCCTTGGAAGATGAGGGTCATGCACCACTGACAGCTCCAAGGCCAGCATTTGTCATTTGCCTGTGGAGAACTGTTGCTTCCCATGTTCTTGGGGTGGTCTTGCATGTCATTAAGTGACAAATGCCCCTGTCTCAAGGATGCTTCTCCGTAAGATAGAATAATCCAGAGGTCTCTTTGCAGCAACTCTTGGAGTTATTCTGCAAAGCCTGATATTTGAAATGGACCAGTGATCTGTCTTACATGGTAGTCTTCATGCTATAAACACTTTAAATGCACAAATCCTACAGTGTTCTTTCCTGTGACATGACATGCTGCAGGGCACAAGAGCTCGGAAAACAACCAAAGTTAGCTGTGCCCTGCAAGCCACCCAGATCCTCTGCCTTTTAAATAGCCAGTCTTTGTCCAACTCCTCCCCCCTTTTGAAGGTATTTTTGGCAGAGTGGAGATTTTGTTTGTTTGTTTTCTGTTTTTTTTTTTTTTCTTTAAAGAACCCTCTAATTTCTTGTTCGGTTTTTCTCCTGCTCCTGAGCCCTTTGAAAGTAGCTTTATGCCGTCACTGACACCAAACTGACACTTTGCGTTTCCCCACTTCTTATCCCTTTATGGCAACAGATGTTGAAATTTTGTATCCCTTTTATCTGTCCCTCTTTGCCCTCTTCCTGTAATTAGGTTTCCCTTGTTAGCAGTACAAAGTGGCCCGGTTTGCTGCCTGGCCTTTTGAGCCATTGTGTTGGAGCACATTTTTTTCCTCCTCTTTCGGAAGAGTTCCTTCCCCCTTAAGTAATAGGCAGGGTGTGGGCCAGAGCTGAGGCTTTTTCTTGTTTCTTTGTTCTCCATTTATCTCTGCCACCTTTTTCAAAGAGATGAAGAAAAAAATAGTGCATGGAAGGGGAAGATACAGAGTTGCATTTCTTGACTGTCAGGCCCCCCTGCTCTTCAGGTGTTCAAGGCAGGTGCCTTTGATGTCTGCAGCTTTTGGGGAGGTGGGAGGTAGAGGATTCATGAGAGGGACTTGGGAGTGGAGGAGAAGGGAGATTCAGGGGTATGGATGGTGCCCTCAGCAGAGGGTTAGGAAGGAGTCTGAGGTAGCCAGGCAGCTGCTGAGCAGGTTACTCATCTGTTCTGCCTGTAGTGTTATTGCACTGTGCCCTTTCTTTCCAAGAGCCAGCATGAGTGTTACCATCTTTAAGCAGCTGGCTGAAGTTTGCTAATGTGCTGCTGCTGTTTTTCTAGTGTGTGTTTCCATGGGTCCATTGCTAGGTTACATCTGTCTGGGCCGTGGACGGGGCAAGAATGAGTTGCTGTCTTTTCAACTTTTAGCTTATGTTGATCTGCATCCATTTCTGTGGCTCTTCAGAGCCCATGGAGTTAAAATTTGTGCTCCCTGTGCTGATCTTAAACAGCAAGTGTAATTTGAGAGTTGAAGCATATAGCACTGAACACTATGGTCAGCTGATCACTACTGATGATGTCTTGTTTAAATCCAGTCCTTCTTGACTTTGTCTTCTGTTGTGCTCCAGTTTTTTAATTGTGTGGGAGTAGGTGAGTGAAATGAAAATCTGCAGGTCTAGTTCTTGGTTATAAGTCTTGCTGAATGTTTTCAATAGAAGTTTTTAATGTAGAGGCTTGGCTCAAGGCTTCTTAATGTTGTGTTCTAAAATAATTTCTGCAGAAGAGCATTCTCTCCCCAGCTTTGAACTCCAAGGTTTATGCAAGTTTGAGACCCTCTAATTTAATCACCAAAGGAGCTGTTGGGTGAAGGAAGCACATATATTCAGAACTGGAGTTGGTAGATCAAAAGGAAAGGTAACTGACTCCAAGAAGTGTGGGGTGTCTGTTTCACCCAGACATTTAAACTGGATTTATCCAGTCACAGAGAAGTGGGTGCATATATCTGATAACAGGAAAGACAAGCAATAGCAAATGTAACCCTGTCACTGATGCCAGTTTCACAGGATTTGGGGAGCAGCAGAGTAAATGCAGTAGATGTGGAATACCCTTTCCAGTCCTGCTTTTCTATAGATTCATATGCCAGGCATCTTTTTTCACCAAGGAAGCTCCTCCAGGTTTTGTGGGAAAGAGGCTTCTTATTCCTTTCAGACTTGCATTTCTTTCTCAGCATCTCTGTCTTGGCTGAATACAGTTTTAAATCACAATGACCAATCCAGACCTTGAGATCTTGAGTGTTGTTGGAAGCAGGACTCCGGGCCTATGGCCAGCTTGAGCCTGTTATGGAGAAAGCTTGCTGGTGCCGGGAGCCTCTTAAGTCATGGTTTCTTGGATAACTGTCCCTTTTAGAAGACTTTGTTGTGTTCAGAACTCTGTCTCCTGTCTATAATGGATAATTTCAGTCTTGTCTGTGCAATGTATTCCCATGGTATGCATGTTTTCTCAAAACTGAGGCCTTGTTCTTTACTGCTTTCTGCTTGGGCTTTGGTTTTGTGACACCATGTTTCGGAAGTCTCTTACATAAGCTGGGCATCTTCTCCATTCTTTTTGTTAGGAGGGCTCTGGTCCATCTTAACCTAAATGTAAAATCATTGTAAGAGGAGGAACATACAGGTGTTTATCCTAAATCCTTTCTTCCCCATGGCAGTCTTGGCCCTGTCCCACTAGAAAGGACCATGAGGCCAGCTCCTGCCTTTTGGATGTGTGCATGTTCAGGGCATGCTGCGGCCTTTGAACTCTTGTTCAGGCATATTTATGACAACTTTACAAGGCCCTGAACAATCAGAGAGCATGGGTGGGGGCTGGACACTCCAAGCACATCAATCAGTTTCATCCCTCTGAGCCAAAGCAAAAGTAATCTTTATTTTTCCCTGGGTTGAGAGAGAATCAACAGAGGCAAGAGAGAAGAATGGGAAGGAGTGAATGAGGAACCCCCTCTGTCACTGGCTAGTGGTAGCTCATTTAAACAGATGGCTTTGTTTTGATTTGGACTCTCAATTTTTTTGTCTCCCCAGTAAAGGAGACCTGCAGAGCTCTGTCCAGGAAGGGAGCAATACAGCCGCCTGTTCCCACACAAGTGGGGCGAAAGGCGAGAGGCTTTGAGAATTCCCCGCTTCTTTTCCTCGCCTCCCTCTTTTTCTCTTCCTCCAAGAAATCACAGTTTGAGAATTCCCCCCTACTCCTCCCGTTGGAAAGAAAGACAGAGAAGACATTCTTGACATTCTTTGCAGAGAAAAGGGGTTAAATGTCTGAATTTGGGGGTCACCATGTTATACAAATTGCAATCTAATCGTTTTTACAAGAACACACGTGTGCTAAGAAAAGGAGCCGTGGACAAGAAAGAAAAGGGGATAGACAACCTTTTTTGTCCTATCTTCTTTTTTTTTCCCCCTCAAGGTTTTGGACTATTGTCATGTCCTGTCTCTCTCCCCTCCTCACCCCCGAGAGGGAGAACATTGGTTTTATAGTTAAATTGGTTCGTAAAGCAGAAGGGCTTGGTGCCATTTCTGTTTGTTTTCCCAAATAAAAGCCCCAGCAGGGTCTCTTTTGCACCGTTGTGGCTTTATTTGAAGAAACTGGCTTTTTCCCATAGCCCAGTGTGTCAGTTTATCCTCTGAACTTAACCTTATGGGAACCCGAACAACAAAAACTCACAGGGTCCCAGAGCTGGAAAGGTAAAGAAATTGTATCTTTTTATTGGACCATTTAAAATGTGTGTGGGCCAATTCAGAGAAAGCAGAAGAAAAGAAGGCAAAACTCCCTTTTCTGTCTCTCCTCTCAACACAATCTCAGACCGTCGTTGGTGTCTTTCCCCCCTACTGCCTCGAGTCCCTTCAGCTGCACTGAGGAATCAGAGAGAGGCATTTGCTCTGAAAATCACTTGAAACAGCATCTCTGAGCCATTTCACTTGGAGGTGCTCCCTCAAAATTCCCCAATCCAATCCCACACCTCCCTGCAGGAATTAGTAGCCTGGTCTAAATGCAGAGGCAACTTTGGGGTAGGATGGAAGAATAACTTTGCTAAGGATCCCTATGTACAATACAGATGTTGTTTGATCAAGCCTTTCCCTTCTTAGTATAAGTTGCTGCATCTCCTCAGTGCCTCAGCTGCTATTGCAAAGCACCTAGAAGAGACAGCAGCTCAGCTCTTCCCTTTGGTTTTGGTGCACTCTCGTAATTGGGTGACAGAAATTGTGCAAATGCTACACTTGAGATAATTATTTTTAAATGGATTTGTTTTCCTTTCTTGTTTGATACTCAGATAAAATATCCCAGTGTTTGGAACTGAACAGGGCTCTTTATACCTTTTTTTTTAAAGTATATGTTTCCCACCTGTCTTATTTCAAATAGTTATTTGGGCTGAAATACTGGTTCACAGCTCTCTTTGGTTTCTGAACAGTCATCTGCTTATGTGCAGTAGATTCTCCTCTTTGGTGGATGATCACAGTTCACAGATGAGGATTCCAGAGCAAGTGAATTGTCGTCAGTTTTGCACATCTCTGTTTTCAACAGACGTTCAAAATTCAGCAGCTTCCTAGAGTTTGCATATTTATATAATATCAATTCTAGTAAATTGGGGTCACCAGAAATTGAGGGTAGGGAGAAAAATGTTTTTTCATTCCAGCTTTTGGAGTGTAGTTTCTTGTGCACTGGAGTCAGCTGGGCAAGATACTCAGCAAATGGGCAGGTTCCAGGGAGGTAGGTGCAGACTTCTTTTGGACTCTGACTTTGAGAAAGATCTTGGGGAGATCCTGAGCTTTTATGGCCACACAAATAGTTGCAGTGGCTTGGGAGGCCATGTATAACTTTAACTTGGTGAAGCAACTTTCCATGAGTTATCTGGAAAGTAACCATCTGGGCTCTGCCATGACTGACCTTATTTTGTCTTCATATTAGTGATTGAGAAGGAATAGAACTTGAAGCTGTTTTAAAAAAAGAACAACAACTTAAAGAAACCAGACTGTTTCTTCCCTTTACTTTGCTTCTGGGCTGCCTGTCTTCTGGAGGTATCAGGAGAGCTATGCTCATGGCTAGATTTCTAGCATGGGAAGGAAAGAGTCAAATGTGAAAATCCTGAATAAATATTTGATTTAAAAAGTAATTTTTAGAAGTCTTGAAGAACTTGGAAATTGATTGAGATGAATCAAAGGATTCTCTATAGTGTCTGAACAAAATGCCTTTCACTGTTGGACTCATCAGTTGGATACATTTACCAGGCACATCAACTTGGTTTAAACATCTTGTTCTATCACCAAGGAGTCTGGAGCCTAGTGCCAACACAGCTTTCCTGTACTAGGGATGAAATAGGCTGCTGGATTTGCTCTGGCTCTGTTCCTTGTGGGGAGGTACTGGATTAGTGCCAATATTATTCAGTCTGTCTAGATGCTTTACAGGAAGTATGAAAAATTAGGAATATTACAAGATTCCTCAGCACTTGAGGCTTACTTGTGTGTTTGTAGGTGCTGGATTGGCCCAGGTGGTTTGTGGTTAAAGTGCTGAAATGGAGAGCTCTTGCTCTAGAGTGGTCTTTCCAGAAGACTTGCACTGTCGCATTTGTGATTCTGCCTCTCCGAGCTCCACTGGTGCAGAGTTGTTTCTCTTGGTGCCACCCAGCACTGGGACTGAACGTGGGTACTGTCTGGCCCAGGCTGTTCAGTACAAAGACAAGCAAAGCTCCTACCATCTGCACAGGTTACTACCTGGCTTCCCTGAAGAAGACCTGGGAGTGAAACAGCTACTTGCTACTGCTGGAGGGGCATGGCAGGATGAGGACATGGTGTGGTCCTTCCACGTTTGGGCTCGCTTGCTCTTCACAGACACTTCCTGAGCAACCTTCGCAGCCTGTAACAAGGGTCAGGACAGGGCCTCTGAAGTACTGAGGATCAGCCTACTGGGATTTGAAAGGTGTTTAGGTGAAAAACGGACCACCGATTAAAGAAGATGGCTGTTTCCTGCTGTGTTTGGCTGCTGCTGGGGAAAAGGTCCAAGATAGCTATGCCATCTCTTTCTGTCCCTCATGGAGAAGGTATCTTTGTCTCTCTAAGTTGTTTGAAACCATTGGTGATGTGCTGGTGTAGGTGCTACTGTCCTGTTGCCTGTTCATGGGTTATCTTGATCCTTTATGGGTTATTAAGGATTAGCTGTGAGTTTTGCTCCCAAGAAAGGGGGAAGCTGTTCAGGTATGAGGTTTGAGGGGAGGGATTATTTGGGATAACCAAGAGTGGACAATTTGTGGGCACTAACTTGTGATGCCAAGACTAGAAGAGTTGTGGTGGCAGAATTCCCTTCCCAGCATGGGTTCAGCATGGCTATGTATGCTGCAGCACATAGAGCTAGTCTGGCATGGTGATAGCTGTCCAGAGACACCTTAATCTGCTGAATAAAGGGGAAATACTAATCGTGTTCTGCATCTTTTTCACCTTAAGTGTGCCCATGCCAGAACACATTGGTGGTTTTTTTGTGTCCCCAGTGTAGAGCACAGTAAATTTTCCCCTGGTGCCAGATGGTTAAGTGCTTCACTGTAGCAACTACCACATTGCCTCTGTAAATTGCCAAAGAGCTGCTCCTGTTTCCAAAGGCTGCAGATCCCACCTGAGAGCTGCTTTGGCTGACCTGTTCTTGGGCCAGGAGAACTGAACTGATTAACAAACCAGCAAAGCAAGGTTTACTTTGCTGCAGTAAGTTGCAAGTATCTGTGCTCATTTTATGCCTACAGAGAAAAGCCAATCCTTTTCTTTTCTGCTTCCTTTTTTTGGTTGTCCTTTCTTTCATTTTTGTTGCCTGGGATGGAAATGTAAGCAGAGGGAGGAAAACTGGTGTGACTCTGCTGAAGTGCTTGGGTACCACTGCAGTGAGGTGTGAAGGCAAGGAGAAACACTGGGAGTGAAGCACCTGGGTGGTGCTGAGGGTGCAAGCTGCTGGTGCTGCCTAGAGCTTGCTGGGGTAGCTCACCTCTTGGGAGTAACTCCTTGCTCCTGCCCGAGCAACTGGCAGAAGATTCTTATGCATCTCACAGGTAATCCAAGGATTCTTGTCTGGGAGAGCAGCTGACTCCTCCTCATACCTCTATTGTGTGTCTTACAACTCTGGGCCGCACGAACATCTTGTAGGATGAAGAAGGTTTTGCAGAAGCCTTGATAAGGGCTGTGTGCATGTCTATCTGTTCTGCTGGCTTTGCAGAATGGCAGATGGAGGGGATCTGTGTGCTTGGAAGGGTGGGGGTGTGCCAGAGCACTCATGTCCATCCATGTCTCACTTCAGAGTGGATTTGATGACCCACCTGTGCCAGCCAAACCCCATTGCTCTTGCTCATGGTGCTCAAACCATGAGTGCTTCAATCTCTGAACCCACAGACAGGTGCAGAATTGCTGCTGAGTTGGTTTACAAGTAACCTTCCAAGGGTTAATGTATTGTGAGAAGGTTGCAAAGGGCTGAAGCCTGGAATCCCCTCGATTCCTTGCCTGGAGAAACACAAAGTCCAATAAGCCAGCACCCCTGGATTCGTGTTGGGGGGGATTAATTCATGCACTTGATGTTAAAGCTTGTCCGAGAGGTTTGCATGGGGGGGCCATTGCTAGGGCTGTTTGGCCTCTCTAAATGGTTGCTAGGGCCCTGGCATCAAGGTCCAATGTAGCTGCCCACAGCCACGGTCACGGAGGGAATTACACAGCCACAAAGAAATTGTTATTCTACATAATCTGCTCTTTGGAGAGTGACTGTGGGGAAACAGGCTGGCCCCAGCATGCCGCCAGCTCTGTGATCATAGAAGCGTGCTGGCTGCAAAGATCGGCCAGGGCTCGCCTTCTGATCTGGGGACACCAGGGCTCGAGGCGCTAATCTGCTTTATCAGCGATTTCTCTCTCCTGACACAAAGGTGTTTACTTGTTTTAACATCTCCCAGGACTCTATTTCTCCTTTTGTGTGGTCTTTATCCCCCGACGAGGGCTTTAGCCCAGATTACAGACAGAATTAAGGCATTTGGCGATGTGCCTCAGAACTGTGTGATGCTGGATCAAGGAGCAGAATGTAACAAAATAATGGAGGGAGATGCTGAGAGTGACCCCACTGTGGGATCCGTGCTGTTGGCTTTCAGGACTGCTTCATTGTCCTGAGAAACAGGAGGCTGTTGGTGAGGGGTGGCCATGGAGCAGAGTTTGAAAAGCAGGTGCTTCAAGTTTTATTGTGTCCAGCATTTTTGATGTAAAGGGTGTGAGGAGAAGGAGAAGGAAAAAAAGGAGGGTTTGCAATAGGTGGCCATTTCAAGAAGCTGGGCAGATTGCCCACTCCACTCCCAAGAGTCTGTCATGTGTGAATACCACTGGCTGCTGCAGCAGGTGGAATGACACTGGGACAGACTGTGCCATGCACCTGATGCCATTCCGTGTGACCCAGGGAAGAGGCTCAAGCTTCTTCTTGAAGTCTAGCAGGCCGGGACCTCACCAGACACTATCCACCAGGTGAGCTGCTGGCTTGCATATAAACAGGCAGCAGAGTGATACCACCACAAAGCACTCAGCATAGAGCTTCATGGAGATATTGCTTTTGCTCTTTCACTGCAAGCAAGGAATTAAAAAGGAGGAAAGGGTCAAAAAAGGGAGAAAAATCTCGCCTTTGGAAAGTCATCTCCAGATGATTGATCATTGGGGTGGTTGCTTATGACCTATCACATTAAGCCCCAGATACGGTGTTTGTAGAATGTGGTATAACTGGAGGGGGTTGAGGAGAGCAGCCATGGCAGACTGGGTTGGGAAAGTCTGATTTGCCTGTGGATCTGTGCTGTGTGTCAAAGATCTAGGGAAATACCCCAGTGGACAGTATTTTGAAGGACAGTATGGGATGGGATTGAACACGTAAATGGCTCTTGTAGACTATTTGGAGTCTCACTAAGCTGGGAGTTGTCTCCTGTGGAAGTGGAGCCATATAATTCAGAATACTGGTCACTTCTCCCAGGGAACGGGATCCCATTCTGCTGGGGGTCAGCTGAGCCTGTACCTTGGATATTCCTCTTCCAGCTGGGACTCCTGCTGGTCACCCTTCATGACCCTTCATGGTTAATGGCCCAAGCAGTAGCTGAAGCTGGGGATGGGAGACGAAAACTGTGTGGGCTTTTGTATTCTATCACAGAAATAGATCTGGAAGACTTCTGTGACACCTGAACTGGTGTCACAGAACAGGCCAGCTGAACTGGAAGGGGTTTTTGCTCTGAATGACTCTTCCCCTTAATGTGTGTCATTGCAGTGGTCAGCTGTTGACCTGTTTAGGGACCGACTTCCACCGTGGAGCTGGAGTCCTGGATGTGTTCTACGAAACGCCCTCCCTTCTCCTTTCCTGTGGGTATGACACCTACATCCGCTACTGGGACATACGGACCAGCACCAGGTGAGCCTGCCCTGCTGGGGCCCACGTGAGGCTCCTGCACTGTCCTTGTGCAGCGCCTGGGAACTCAGCTCTCACTGAATTAGCTCCTTCAGGCAAAGCGGATGGAGGAATGGAGGCTCAGCCCTGCTCTGGTTTGTGTTGCCCTTGCAGGAAGTGCGTCCAGGAGTGGGAAGAGCCCCATGACAGTGCCCTGTACTGCATAAGGAGTGATAAGAACCATATGATTGCCAGCGGCTCTTCCTACTACGGTGTGGTGCGCCTCTGGGATAAGCGGCAGACTCGGTGCCTGCAGGTGAACACCAGTGGGAGACCGAGCAGCAGCAGAGCTTCTCAGCTGTTCTCTGGCAGCCCAGTGTGCATGCCTTGTGGGAAGAAGAAAGAGGGGCTGATGGGCTGTCTTTGGGGCTAGTCCACCATGGCAAACCCACCCTATATGCAGGGAAAACCTGCTTTCTCAGACATCTCAGCCTTTGGATCTGTAACACCACCCAGCATCTTTGGGCTGACCTTGTTTCTGAAAGGTTGGTTCTCCTGTTTTTTGCAGAGCTTTCACCTGTCTTCACCCACCAGCAGCCCAGTGTACTGCCTCCGTTTCAGTACCACCCACCTGTACGCTGCCCTGGCGTCAGCCCTGCACGTCCTGGACTTCACAGCCTCGTGAAGAGCACCACAGCTGCTTCTGGTGACCCCAACTCAGCAGAGCTGACACTTGGCTCAGGGAATTGCAGGGCAGGAGAGGTGAGAAAGGCCCACAAGGCTTCTGAAGGGACGTTTTTGCCTGCCAGAAAGCTACAATGAAGAGTGCACAAAGGGCCAAACTTTCTCAACCGTACCTGCCTGTTAGTGAAAATAATTGGCCAATTGTCTTTACCCTTTTTATTTTGTGCAAGTCAGGAATTGTTTTATTAACTGTGTTACTTTTTTTCTTTTTCTTTTTCCTTCCTTTTTTTCCTGTGGATACATCATTTGCGGGGCAGGTTGAGCCAGGATGCCCCATCAGCTGTGTGCTGGTCAGTTTGAGATCAGCCAAGCTCTAAGCATGTGAAACAAGACTAGGCTGTGTGTGGGGTGAACTGATTTGGTGGAAGGGAAGGGTGCCTGGAGTGAGGCCCACCTTTCTCCTTAACTTGCTGTTCTGACAGCTGCTTGTGTTGTCCTTCACAGCCAAGAGCAACAATTGAGCTAAAAGGCAGAGCCAGCCCTGCTTTCAGTGTGCCTCCCCAAGCTGGCCGTCAGGTCAGGCTATGCACTTGGCAGGGCTGAAATGGTCGCGTTTTGCTAAATAAAACTGAAAGGAAACAAAAGAGATTGTATGTTTTGTTTCAAGTTCTGAAGGGGCTGTGATGTTACCTGCTGATTGCAGGGGCCTGGGTGGGTGGGGGAGGTTGGACCTATTTTCAGATCCTGTCTCCATGTCTTATAGATCTCCCTCCCTGGCTAGACCCTGTGACACTGCTGCATTGAAGGCGATTCCTGGGAGTTTGGATCTCCTGTCACTTTTTCAAACAAGAATTCAAAAAGTAGGATCTGTGACCCATTTGGTGCCTGCTTAATGAAGCAGCAAACCAGACTAGTATGAACACCTGGATGTGATTTACTGGGGTCCTGTAGACACATCCTAGTGGGCTCTGCCACTTCTTCCCCTCTGTGCCATGCCAGTGGAGGCAGCTGCATCTTGGTCCCTGCCCTCTGCACAGCCCTGTCACGTTGTGGATGGCTGGCACTAAGGAAGCAGCTGCATGTCTTCCTCTTTACCCTGTTTCATAGGCTGTGCCCACTCAGGTCTAAACATTGATGCTGTTTGCAGAGATAGCAAAGTCACCAGAGCATCCTGACTTGCATGGAGGAGCTGCATAACTGCACAGGAGGGAGCTGCTCCCAAGCTCATCTCAGGCAAGTAATGGCTGTGAGGAGGGAGTTCTTATTTTCCAAACATTACTGCCTTCAGCAATGGTGGCAGATGGGGAATTCCCAAGGTGTCATGTTGGATGGGGACAGGGCTGCTGGTTGTGGATGTGGTGTGCTTCCTTTGCAAACTACAGCTTCCCACAATTCACAGAAGGATCATTCCATCCCTGGAAATGATCCAGACCAGGCTGGATGGGGCTTTGAGCAGTCTGGTGTAGTGGAAGGTGTCCCTGCCCATGACAGGGAGGTTAGAATGAGATGATCTTTAAGGTCCTTTCCAACACAAACCAATCTATGGTTTTATGAAATGTCTGCATAAATCAGCAGGCCAGGGCAGCAGACAGGTCAACTGCCCTGCCATCTTCCTAGGCTTACAGAGATTCCTCCAAATGACTCTGTTAACAATAGAACCCATTTTTATTAGATAAGGCAAAATAAACACCATGAAGCTGTGCCAGAGAGCTGCCCCTCACCTCAACCTCTTAGCAGCCACTGCCTACTGGGTCTTACAGTCTCCATCCCCACTGTTAGCTGCCTTTATCTTCTTCAGCTCCTTCTGCAGCTGCTCTTCTGCAGCCAGGATCTCCTTTGGCTTCTGGTACTGTAGGACAGAGAGAAATGCCCTTAGCACTCCTGAACTCCTGTCCAGCCTCTGCTCCAAGCAGACCAACTGCAGCCTGTTGCTGCCAGCCCAGCAAGGGCCCTCCTGCCAAGGGAGGCCTTGCCCTTACCAGCAGCCTCTGAAGCCCATTTAGAGAGGTGGTGCCATCAGGCTAAAGACATTTGCCAAGTTCTGGAGTGTCTTTTATGGCGCAAGTAAAACTTTCCAGTTAGGTGTGGAATTTTGGCCCCCACCAACCCCTCTGGAATATCCTGGCAAGCAGATCCTTGCTGTGCTCACTGACCGTATGATCACAAGTGTTTTATATATATATATGTATATAAAATATGCATTCTTTTTTTTTTTTTAATGCAGAGAGAAGTAAGAGTTGCAGTTCCTCTGTCTTCCCCTCAGAGGCCTCTCACCCAGCTGCAGCTTAGTGGTGGATGCAGGTGCTTTTTGCAAGGTTTGGCCAGTAACAAACAGAAGCTCAGGAGGACTCAAGGTGCTCCTCTTGGCCCATTTCCTCTGCACGTGCAGCCCAGGTCTGCTGCCAGGTTTCTCATGGAGGGTGTGCCCTCTCTGTAGCTGAGTCTGCACTGAATAAGGCAAACACCTGTTGCTCAAAAGCATCTGTCTGCTCCTTGCAACAAGAAGTTGCAAGTGTGTCCATGTTCCTAGTCTCTTGCTTCTGCCATGTGTCTGGAAGTGTTCCCTCTCTGACACAAAGCAGCAGGTGATTATTTTTTATTGTACTGTTTTAAGACTCTGAGACCTCAAAGTGCAGCAGGTCCTTGGGCTTTTATGCTCTGAGACAAGAGAAACTTAATGTCCCTGAGAGTGGAGGCTTGCTCAGGCTTGAGGGAGATAATACATGGAAAACAGGGCACGACAGACACTCTTCCACCTGCATGTCACCTTGAGCAGCAAGCAGGGCCTCTCCTGCCACCTGGGATCTCTTGGCTAGTGTCAGCACGCCCAGTGTAATCTGAAACTCCCACTGTCTGTGTGTCAGAGAAGGAGCTGCATGGGTGACCCTCAGCTCTGCTTCATTTCCCCACATGTAAGAACTTTAGCTTCTTTGTGGACATAAAGAGAAGGGGCAGAGTGCTGATGTGCATGGTTAAAACCTCACCGTGATGATCAGGGTGTTGTTGGCATGGGTGAAGCTCAGGGCAGCTGCATCCAAGGGGAGGTGATATCGATCCAGATCAGGAATAGAGAACTTTTTATAGTACCTACAAATGAGAGAGAAGACAGAAATAAGGAAGGTGGGGTTTCTGTTCTGCCACTAGGAGTGCTGAGACACAGCCTGCTGGTCTACAAAGTGTACATGAGGACAACAGACCTCTGAGGGTTGGCAGGAGGCCCTTGTGCCATGTTGTGTGCCGGCCGATGCCCCCAGGTTAGCAGGAGCACTAGAAACCAACCTCCAAACTGGAAACCAGAGCTGGCAAAGTCCTGAAGAGCTCTGGTGTGTGACAGCAGGCTTGGTCCCTCCAGCATGCCTGTATGTGTAGTGCCAGCTAAGGTTAGACTACTCAGCCCTACCAAGGTTCCTTGTGTTTTTCCTTGTCCATGGCCTCTCATTCCCTCTAAGTAACAGCTTCCTTTAGCTTTTGTCAAAATAGCTGTCAAAGCTCTTGTGCCATATAACTTTCCTCTGTGATACACTGTTTTGTGTTGCAATCCTTCCTAAACCCTTCTTTTTAACTTCTTGCTGCACTTCCTAGGTAGCTTCTTGCTTTGGTGGCATGGTGGTGCTCATGCATACCCCGGGCACAGATCTCCAGGTGTAACTGCCCACAACCACCTGAGCCTCTGCTCTGCAGCATCTCCATGCAGCCTGCATGGTGGCTGTGGTGCTCCTCTGCACTTACAGCTCTCCTAGTTCCCTCCCTGGTTTCTGTCCCAGTCTTCCAGTAACCTCTCACGCCCAAGCAGAGGACAGAGAGGTTTTTGCCAGGTAAGAGATTTTCTAAGACTGTGGAGCCAGAACGCAGTAGACCTGTGTCTGTGTTTGCCTGAGATCTTCTGTGCTTGGCATTGCTTGCCTTGCATCTACAGCTTCTCTCTGGGGCTGTACCAAATACACTGGCTGGTGGTCCTGTGCCTACCCAGAGGCAGGGCTGGATTCTTAGTGTCTTCCAACACTCTTGTAGGCAATCCTCTCCAAGGAATTAGCCTGTAGCTGGTACTGAAGTGCCTGGAGCAGAGTGGGAATAGGTAGTGGCTGCTACCATGAGGGGTGGTTCTCAATTCAGCTGGCTGTGTGTGAGGCTTGGCCTCTCGAGCTACCTCTGCCCAAAGTGCAGTTTATTTTCCAAGTCACAGTGAAAACAGCTACAAAGGGCAAATGGCTTTCCCGGTGCAGTGGGAGGAATGTACACGGCTTGTTACCGCAGGGCTCAAACCGTTCTGTGTTGTCACTGCTGTCGGTATTTGGAAAAGGTGGCAGACATGGATAATAAGGGAGATGTCAAAGGTTAAACAGCAGAGATTAGATGAACACAAAGACATGTTAAGGAAGTGTTAACTTCTTACCGATTAGACAAAAAAAAAGCAGTACACAGAAAAAAACCCACTGTTTCAAAGGGCCTTGGGAGTCATCAATGAAACAGCAGCATTCTGCTGCCCCAGGACTAAGGAGAAGGGGAGAAGAATGGCTTTGGCTGGCCTCAAACTAAAATCTGTGACAAGATCAAAGGAAACCAGATCTGCCTTGCCAACCCCTCCTCCTCCTAACATTACCACTGCCTCTCACTACAATAATTGAATCAGGTTTGGCGTTTGGGGAGGTGGCTTTCTAGGTTTGTTTTTAGAGTTCAGTTTAATGGATTTATTTTACAGCAAGAGGTTTTAAGCAAATCCCACTTGAGCAGCCCTTGCCGTGGCCAGAGGGAACAGAGTGACTGGTGGAAGTGAAGAGCTCCTGTCTGGGCTGGGGAGGTAGCTGATGGGTGGTTATCCCAGCCAATGCAGGCTGATTCTCTGCCCTCTCCTCTCACCCCATGGCCAAGGGGCAGTATTACACTCTGAGCCCGAGTCCTGGCCCGTGATCCACAGTACGTATGTGAAATCACCTCTATTATTTTCCTACTGGAAACCCACTTTTTGTTAGCCCGTAGGGAAAACTGCTACTGGTATGCTGAGAATTCAGAGCTCAGCTACTTAGTAGTGACTTGGCAGCCCATCCTGTTACTTGTGCGTCTGGCTGGCGGTCAGCACAGCTCTGTTGCTCAGAAGCAGCATGGCTGACTTCCAAGGCTTGGAGAGGCTCCGAGGCTTCCTTTCTCTCCTGTAGTGATGTGCGCTCTCTCTGTGGATTCCATGCTGCTGTTGCTATCTTGGAATTAGTTGCTGAGTGGTGCCTTGCCCTGGCTGAGACCCAGGAGAAATGATCTAAGATATCCTGGAGCCTGTACTAAGTGTGCTAGTGCTGGTGTCTGTCCCTGCTCCCTACTGACAGCAACATCATTCTTGTCCTCAGTGAGGTGGCTTTCAGCTTTAATTCTAAAAGTCCTTAACTGTCAGACACAGGCCATGAGTTGCTGTGGGGTCCTCTGGCACCAGTCTGTGAGAGAACAAGTGTGAGCTGCTCATGGAAGACTCTCCTGAGAGCAGTACAAAAAAGCCAGAAGTCAGGTAGGGCATAGGTAAAGCCTCAGTGCTACATTAGAACCTTATGGCACCTATGCAGGAAATTCCCACATACACACAACTATCAGTAGGACTGGGAGTAGATAAGCCTGTCTGTGACAGTATGTGGTTGGATTTAGGATTAAGTACTCCATTCCTGTCCTAGCTCCATGGATATCCATGTGTGGCTGATGGGAATCTCATTCATCTTTTGCTATGTGGGTCTCCCTACTAAAGCACCACTGTTCTGTGAATCCCTCTGTGTGCATTTAGGCCAACATCTTTCTGTATTAGAGGTGTAATTTCTTGCTGTTTCTATGGGTTAACTTTCCTCTTCCCAGCCTTCTGGTTTTGAGCCCCCAGGTGTGCTGATGTGCAGAGCTCCAGCAGCCCTTTGCCGGGACTCGCGGGTGCCACTTCGCGAAGCCTTCCGGCAGCAGAGGGGCCGCAGTTCTGTGCCGACAGCACCACCTACAGCCACTTCCATCACCTTCCCTTGTGCTCCCAAGGCTCATTACGTGCACTCACTTCCCAATACTACAGCTCGTCTTGGCTTATCTGAAGCTGTAGATGCTTTGGGACACGGTGTGTGTTTCATTCCATGTGAGATGCCATGTATCGACACTGCAAGATGTGGCTTTAACAGCATTTTCTGTTTTCATCCCCCCATCTCAAATCTCTCTTGGCAGAACACTGTGGGGCTTCCTTCCCAGATTCAGTCTGCCTTTTTTTGCTTGCTACCTCCAGATCATATCACTGGCACTGTGACACTATTGGACATGTTTATGCAGGGAGATCTGTTTGGGTGCCCACGATTTTGCTGTCCATGTTGAATCCTGCAGCATTCTGAGATGCAGTGACTAAAATCAGAGAGAGAAAATGGAATATTCTAGCTTCAAGAAGTCTGCAAGGCTCCTACTTTATTTTTCTGAGAAAGTAATATTTGACAGGGTAAGAACACTGCAAACACCACCCTACAGGAGCCAAGATGAGTTTGCAATGGCCAATGCAGAGCTTGGGGGGCCCTACTTGTAAACATGTCTGAGGCAGCTGAGAGTGGAAATTGGGCAGCAGGAAATTGTGCTGCAAGGTGAGGCCCCTGAGCCCTTGCACACTGGGACAAAAGAGGGGACAGCCCCCTGTGCCAGCCCACCCCAGGGGACTGTCAGCACCAGCAGTGCTGTCCTTACTGACTTCTTGTTGGTGGTCCGGATGACGCAGCAGCGCTGCTCCTCCTCCACGCAGACGCTGTAGACCTCTTTGGGGTACGGGAGGTTACGGATCCGCCACTGGAAGCTGCTCAGGGTATCCTTCCTCATGAAGATGGGCTACAGCAAACAAGTACCTTTAGCAAGGCCCCTCCAGCTGTCTCCTCTCCTCCCTGTCTCCTTCCTCTACTACCTTGTGAGACTCCACATGGGGATAGCTGTTCTTTCACACTGGAGCATTAAGGAGTAAGTGAAGAAACTGCCTGAGCACCACCTTCCTACAACTAAGGTTGCTCTGCCTTTGCCCAGGACACTGCTTGCAGGAGGCTGAAAGTGTTTACTCAGGAAGCCTTGCCAGTACAGGGCTACAGGGTCACAGACAACCAAATACTGAGCTCTGCCTGCTCTAGGAACCTGCTAGATTCAGTCCTAGCTCTGCCCCAGTTTGTGGTGCAGAGCTGTGCTTGTGTTTCAGAAGCACAGCTTCTGAAAAGATGAAGAGAGACTAAACCAGCTGTGCCCTCAGCTAGAGGGGTATGAAGATGAAACAAGCTGTGCCCTATTAGGGAGCAGCCTGCTATGCACTGCCTGTGCCTTTCATTGCTATCACCTTTGTTTTCTAGCCCCTGACTTGTCCTGGCACTGGCCTTCCTGTCATACTGCTCTTTCAAGACAGGATAGCAGTTGGCCAACACAGCAGTACAGTTTCTTAAGGAAACTACAAATGTCTTGAAGACTCCTAAAAAACCTAAGTTGTGCCTTCTTTCTACTCAGCCCTGCAGTTCTGGGGTGATTTGTAGCAGAGTGCTGGCTGTATTAAGGCTGTCTCTTGGTGATCTGCGCTCTACCAACTACTGCTGTAAGCACAAGACAAGGTAGTTTTAGGTGCAGTGGTACCTGCAGACCCTTACATACATTTGAGCTGCTCTCTGTTATAAGCTCTGACTCCAGTGCTCCCAGGAGTGGCGAGGTTGGCTCTCCCACTTCCACCTGCCACTTGCCCGTGCCCCCAAGGGTGTTCTTCTCTCGCCATTTTCTACCTGGGGAAGAGAGAAGAAGGGTTTTCATTCTTCTGCTCTTCAATAACTCCAGCAACTGACTGCAAAAGCTGCCCAGCACACTGAGATTATATGAATACATGTATCTTAATTCCAGTAATTTCGATTTTGGTGTGAGTTGATCTGCTAGTTGGCCTATTCCTAGGTCAGAAATTCTGTGCTGAATGCCTCTTTTTTGCTACTTGGTGCTGAAGCCATGGTGGGGTTGCGACAGGTGCTGTGCTGCAGCTGATGTGGTTTTGGACAGGAGCCATAAACAACACTTTGTTTGTGGTAGCAGAAGCCACCAAAAAGCATATTTCAGCCCTTCATGTGGTACAGACTTGGTGCCTGGCACCGATGATGGCAATCTCATCTAGTCCATCCAAGTCTGTTGTGACAGATGGGATGTTTGGGGGAGATCCTGGGCGAAAGCAAGATCTGCTGTGCCATGAAAGTCAGAGAACCCTGGCTGCAAGCTGGACCCTACAAAATTCTGCTACAGGCATTCCTGTCTCCCAAAACAGGCAGGGATGATTTGTTCCTGACCAGGTGGTACAGACCCACTGCCCTGCAGAGCACCACTTACTTATTAACTGGCCAGTTTTAATGTCGTACTCTTCGGCCATCTCCTTCCCATTCTCGAACAAGTAGTGGATCTTCCGCTTCCCTAGAGGCAAGGCAGGTGGTGAGAGGAGACGAGATACACCTCCTCCTGGGTGTAGGGCTCTGTCCCACTGCGTGGGGCCCTATCCCATGGTCCGGGACCCCGTCCCACCGCCCGCGTTACGGCCTTGTGTCCTTCCCTGGAGGCCGGGCTGCGGGGCTGTGCCCAGGAGCGCTCCCTTCCGCGCCCGCTCGCTGCAGGACCGCCCCTCACTGCGCGGCTATCCCCACCCTCGCCCCGCGGTTACCGTCCTGCACCAGCGCCGTCTTGCCGGCCGCCCGCAGCCGCTCCAGCCAGCTCGGCACCGCCATGGCGGCCGCGCCGTCGCCGCGGCAACGCGGAAACTTCCGCCCGCCGCCCGGAAGCGCTTCCGGCCCGGCCGAGCCGAGCGCGGCCCAGCCCCGGCCCCGGCCCCGGCCCCGGGCCCGCGCTCCTTCGGGGCCTTCCCCTCTCTGGCTGTCCCCCCTCGGCTCCCCCGGGCACAGCCGCGAGTCTGGGGGGTCGTTCTTGCCAGTCCCGGGTTGGCGGCCCTGAGACCTTGGCGGCCTGGGGAGGCTGGCAAGGCAGGTTCTGTGCGTTGTGGTTTATAGGAGTTCAAATACAGCCTGCAGAAACACACTGCCCAGCCCTGCAACGGACTTGGGCACCCAGAACCTTGGCGGGCTTTTGATGTGGGCTTTTTCTTTATCTTATAGAAAGGATTACTGTTTCCAGAGGGCTTTTTTTTCTTTTTTTTTTTTTTTTTTTTTTTTTTTTGTTTTCTTGGTCAAAACGTCCTGAAAACTGAACCGTTTCAGCGAAGGTGAGTTTTAGAAATGTAGCGGGATTTCTGTTCCCATGGAGCTGAAATCCTCACAGAAGTGAGGGCTTGAGTCGAGCTCTGGGTTGGTCTTCAGAGGATTATGTTTAGTGTTCAGATGAGAAGGTGCCCATAGCAGGAAGCCATGGCCCAGTGGGACCATTTTCAGCTTTTCCAGCTTTGGTAGGATAGGTTTGTGGTGGACTGTGTGTGAGAACTCTAAGAGAAACACGGAGTGCTGCACAGAGAGGAAACCAAGCTGGTGTTTACTCAGCACTGCAGCCACAGGGAGGGGGCTGTTGGGATATACAGTGATTTGGGGCTTGTTTGGGCTACAAAAAACTGAGCTTCCTTGTGTCCTGGTAGTTCAAGCTCCAAAGTTTGCATTTGCAAGGCTTGTCATGGTAAAGCTACAGTTGTACCCATGTTGAACTTGGCTAGTTAATCTTTAGTAATTTGCTATTTCCAGATGAAGCCAAGTTGGGAGTTTTCCTCTTGTGGCTGTGTGAAACACTTGGTGTCAATCTGAGTTTTGTCTCATAGGTGACTGGACTTCAGCCCTGGCAGGAGAAGTGTTTCCCTCTTGGGAATGTGCTTAAGAAATGCCTGGGAAATAAAGTTGCTTCTTTGAGCTGAGCAGATAGGAGCTCTAAACTGTTAAAATAGTTGAATGCTTTGCATTGTAAGAACTCAGCTGTAGAGGTTTCTAAGCCATTCAGGTATGGTTAACTTAAGTGACTTTCTGATTTTGGTTTTTCTGACCTTGTGGGCTGCAATTCTTGATTCTGGTTGCCTCCCTCAGGTTGAGCATTTTTGGAAGGCAACAACAAAAAACTTCAGAACAAAGACAGTGAGCAACATGAGTGAATCTTGAGTTGTGGTTAGGTAAGATCTAAGCAATGTTGCTCTTTCTTGTTTGTATTTAGCAATTGCTGCTACCTTTCCCACCAGGCCTATGGAGCCACGAGGGATTGTCAAAGCCTTTCCCAAGAGGAAGAAGGTAAGGGATGGCTCGGAGAAAAGCATCCCTCCAAAGATCCCGAAGGAGCAAGGAACAGAGATACCTGAGGGTAAGTCCTGTGTCCCTGTGAGGCAGGATATAATACTTACACCCAGTGTGTTAACTGCAAGTGCTGTTCCTCATGGGCTTTTTCTGGCCCTCAGTGTGTTTTCTGTAGTGGTCATGGCCAGCTTGGTTTGGTGTGTCCTGCTGGAGCCCCCCAGGACTGCCCGCCAGGGCTGGTGCCATCAAGTCCTGTGTGAGAGATGTAGCCCTGCTGGGTGGGGTTTCTGTTGTCACCGTGTCCCTGTGCTTTCCTCAGCAGAGTGGTTGAAACCAGTCGTTGCCTACGTGCTGCAAGCCGGCATTGGCCAGGCCAGGGCCGAGATCTTCCGCAGGCAGATTGTGCACAACGGGGGCGTGGTTCACAGCCAGCTCTGCCCCGAGGTGACACACGTCATTGTGGCTGAGCACATGGACTGCCCCCGCGCCCTCCGGCTCCTCAGGCTCACCAAGCTGCCCCCGGGGCTGCAGCTGGTGAAGGCAGCCTGGCTTAGTGCCTGCATTAGGGACCAGAAGCTGCTGAGCACTGCTGGCTATGGTGTCTTTATCCCTCACAGGTAGGCAAATGCCACTCTGCCATTCCTGCCTGCATTTCCTCTGTCCTAAACTGAACAGCACTACAATTTGAGCTCTGCTCAAAATCTTGGACTGCAACTCCTTGCGGCTCCTGTGAGCCTGACTCAAAGTTCTGTGTGGCAGCAAAACATATAATAGGGCCCAGAAGTACTGCCAGAAGTCCTGTCACTTGCTACAGGTGCTAAAGGCACCTCTTCCTGATCCATCAGTGATGACAAGATGTCTCTTGAAAATACTGAGAATTAAATATGGTTTCTTATTTATTGCAGATCAAGGGTAGAGAGAAACTGGAAACTAGGCACAAGAGGAAATTAAAAATGGAGCAGCAGGCACAGGTTAGGATCAGAATATTTTGGCAATGTTTTGGAAAGAGAGTCTAAGAGTGACGTAGGTACGAGTGGAAGTTGCAGGTCAGCAAGGTAGATGTTAACTGGGGAGTTGAGCTAAAGCCAGAGTAATTAATCTGTGATCTGAGAGAGTACAATTCATGTGGGTTGTTTGGTCCATCCCAAAACATGCAGAAGGATTTCTTGGTCAAACTTCTGGGGGTTGAGAAGTCCTCTTTCTTCTGTACTGAGACATCTGATCCATGGCAGGTACCTGGAGGAGGAAGAATTGCAGAAAGAACCGCAGCAGATCCTGGACAGAGAAAAAGTGCAGCCCCCAGCAGAGGAGGGAGCAGTGAAACCAAGCACTGAATCACAGCTGGAGGATTCCTCACAGCAAGGCTTGGGCACCCTTGGGCAGCAGCGAGTGGCTGAGGTGAGGCTTTCCTGCACAGATCCATCTCCTTGTGAGCAGATCCTGCTTGCTGCTTTTCCTGGCTAAGAGCATCCCTGCAGGGATACCATGTGAGATTTTCTCAGCAAAGGGCAAAGGGAAGGTGTTTGGATGTTCCAGTGAGCCAGACTCAGGCTGTGAACATGGTTACTGCTTCTCTTTGTCCTTTTTAGGTGCTAAGAATAGAAACAGTGGCCCTAAATTGCTGTTGCCATCAGAACCTTTCCAGCTGAAGCTGTCCTGGTGCTCTGATCAGGCCAAGGCTCACTATGGTGATACTCACTTATGTCCTTTTGAGGAATATTCCCTGTCTGAGAATATCTTCTTTTCAGGAAGCTGTCTCTGATATTTCATCCCATGTTCCTGCCTGAGCCATATGGGTCAGTTCTCCACTCCTTGGCAAACACCCTGTTCAGACACATGTTTGTACAGTGGATCAGGTTGCTACCAGAAGGATCATGGAGGTGTTCTTGAAATATCTGTGTTGGGTTATTAGTGGCTTCTGCTGTGAGTCAGCATCTCTGGCCTGCTGTTAGCTTTCCTGCCGTTCTCTGCATTTTTGCTCAAATTTGGTGAGTTCTTCTTGGGCATTTGTGTAATTCAAATCTGTCTGTAGCAAAGTTACCTCAAACATCCCCAGCAGCTGCTTTGTATTACTGGCAACACAGTCCAAAATCTTGTTGCCCAAAGCCTGAAATTACTCCCTACCTGGCAGCTCTCTGAGGGCACAAAAGCCACATTTGTAGACGTTTCAGTAAAATCCATTGTCCCAGGCTTAGATATGTGTGACTTGAGGAGGAATGGGATATGTGATTTGGGGAGGAGTGGGATATTTGAGACCCAGCTGCAGCAATGAAGCTGAAACTTAGTTTAGAAGTAGCTTTTTGAGCACAGAGTCATTTCTAGCTTGGGTGGATGTTTTTTTCTCTAGGAGATGATGGATGTCAGTGTTTTGTACTAAACAGTGACTGATCTGGGAGTGTTGTCTTTGTATGTAAACTTCTGTGAGGAAATCCTGTTACAGTCAGACTAGCAACACTTTTTGACTGGCATGCAGATGCAGTGGTTCTCTGCAAGGCAGCCTCTGTAAGCAGTGACAGTTACTCTCTGTGAACCCAGAGCTGTCACCCCAGGCTGCCTGTCTCCCTCTCAAGTAGCCTGTTGCTACTAGCTGGTTTTGCACATGTGGTTGTAAAGAGTCCATCAGCTTTGCTGACAAAGTGTAGAGAGTCAGGGGTTTAAGGGCTGTTTCACCTCTGTGACACTGCTGGCCAGGAGGATGGGAATTACTTCCACCTCCAGCTGCAGAGCTCTCTGTGTTGTGAATGGATAACATGCTCCTTTATATGCTTTTAAGGGGCTTACTGACTTATCTGAGCCTTTTGAGGCTTTGCTGCCCTTAGAGAGCAGCATCTGAAGGGAGTTGCATTTCAAGACAAATTAAACTAATTAAATCTATCAAATCTTCAATCTTACCCAGTTTTCAGAGTTATAAAACAAGACTGCAAAACATATGCCCTCTATGTGTCTTCAGACCTCCTGCCTCCACAACCAGCAGAACCAGAAGCTGCAAGCATGTCCCTCTTCCTTAGGCTCACACTGTGCTGAAACTCATAACAGAACATGGTGTGCTGCATGTAATTGCTGGACTGATCCCAAACAACCCTGCATCACTCAGAGCTACTTCCACAAGCTCTTGGATCTTCACAGACTCCTGTGTTTATACATCAGGGGAGATGGGGACCCCAGTGAGCAAAGCAGTCTCCAAAGTCCCTGTGTGCCTTTCCACTTCTTTCCCCTTTTGTTCATTACCTGAAGCCGAGGCTCATTGTTTCTTAAGTCTACACAGAGGCATCTTAATGCTGAGGGTATCAGCAAATGCATACATTGGTTCTTTCTTCTGTCACTGAGGAATGTGGAGTCCTTTGTGTCATTCCTTCCTCCCCTTTTCTCTTGCAGATAGCCATGGGGAACATGAGGGGGTTTAAATTTACTACTCTTGTTAAGATTTTGTGTCTGTAAACTGAAAACAAAGTTCAGTGCCTATCTGCTGTCATCTGCATCATGGGGTTGAAGTTTCTGAGTCTGAATGTGAGAGATGTGCCTATGCTGCCACCAGATGAGCTAAAGGTTTCCCAGTGGGAGTAGGGAGTCAGCATCTCTGCCAGTCAGGGATTTTGGCATTATCATACCTTGCTGCTGGCAGCAGTTGCTCACTTATTCAGTGTCTTACCTCAGGGCCTTGGCTGTAGGAGGGGCCTGTGTGCTTGGATCACAGGTAGACAGCAGTGTAGTCTCCTGTGCAGTGTGAGATGTGCATGTGTACCTTGAGGAACTGTGGTGTGCATATAACCAGCCACTTCTAGAGGTGGCAGTTAGCCTGGTGTGCGCAGGAGGGAGGGTGGTTAGTGCTCTGCTTTCCTAATCTCAGGAGTAGCTTGTGCCAAGGGGATATATGAGGCATGATTCTCACATGGCTCACATGGCTGTTTTCTGATCTTTCCCTAAAGAAATACTCTGATGATGAAGACAGTGAAGGAGAAGATGCTGGTGTCACCCAGGGAGACCTGGAAGCGTTGATTTCTGGCCGCTACCCTGTGAAATCATCAGAGGAGATCAGTGATAGCTCTGACACAGTGGCCCAGCCTCTCAGCAAGTGGGTTTGTGCCCAGTCTTCCAACACCAAGAAGGAAAATCACAACCAGTGCATCACAGAGAAGCTGGAAGTGCTGGCAAAGGCTTACTCTGTCCAGGGGGACAAGTGGAGAGCTCTGGGCTACTCCAAAGCAATCAATGCACTCAAGAGCTACCACAAACCAGTCACCTCCTACCAGGTAAAACACCTCCCCAGGGGGTGGAGCAGGGAGATGGACCTTCCATGGAAGTTGTATAGCAAGTACAAGTTGAGATTTATTGATCACACACAGTGTTTGCAGAACAGTAGAAAAGTGGAATCTGAGCTTTTTAGGGCCAGATCTGGACACTCTCAAGATAAATACCTTCCTTAGACACAATGCAGGGACATTTTCACCTTCCTCTTCATCAACAGCAACTTGATGGCCATTGATAATGATAACATGTAAAACTGGCTGGATATGAGGGAGGGGCTGTGACAGTCCAGCAGTTCAGTATGTTCATGTTTCAGTCCCATTCTGCAGGCTTGTCCTTTTCCACTTGAACTGATCAGCCAAAGTAAGCCTGGGCTAGAGAGGAGACCATCAGGCAGGACTAGTCCTGCCACGTAACCTTCACTCATCAAATGACTAACCAGGCTCTGAGTCAGTAGCAGCTCTCCAGCTTGTCTATGATCTTTGCTTTTCCAGCAGCAGCTCTGGTTTCTTTCCAGGAAGCCTGTAAAATCCCTGGGATTGGGAAGCGGATGGCGGAGAAGATCCTGGAGATCTTGGAGAGTGGGCACCTGCGCAAGCTGGATCACATCAGTGAGAGTGTGCCTGTGCTAGAGTTGTTTTCCAACATCTGGGGAGCAGGGGTCAAGACAGCTCAGATGTGGTACCAGCAGGTAAGTTCAGTGCCTTACACAAGATGCTCTCTGGTTATGGTTTGAAAACTGCTGCTGAGTGTAGGAGATTTACTTTCACAAATAGTTTTTAATTGCTGATACCTACAGGTCAGATTTAAATCTGTTTTTTTGGGGAGGAACTATGAGATTGGGTCCCATTGTGTCTCAGCATCCTGCTGAGACTTTAGTTGTGCTGGGATGGGTAAAGGACTAAGATGTGGAGAAGAGGAATGGGAGACATTCTGCCTCTGCTCTAGCATCACTTTTTGGAGCTCATGTCACACTAGTCATGGCAGTGGTGTTGCTATGACCCAGGCTTGAATCAGGACATCTTGGCCATGAGAGCTCCTGATGCAGTTGCTGACTGTTGGCCTGTAGCTGTCAGAGTAGCCATCCATTTTGTCTCAAAGTTAGAAGAATGAGGTTGAAATAATTGTGCCAACAGGAGCAGCCCAACCCACTGGGTGGGTTCCTTCTTTAAAAACAGTTTGTCTCCTGAGCATGAGCTATTGAAGCCTGGTTTCCTGTAGTGTTTGGTTTGAGACTGGATTCTTGACTTAAAAACACATTTGTGTTCATGCTGTCGGCTTTCCTTCATTGGGATGTTGTGGATGTTGTTCTTTTACCTGCATTGCATGTTTTCTTTCAGGGTATAGAGACACCATGCCTTAAGAGCAGTAGCCTTCTGTCAGAGGAGGGGTGGAGATTAGAGGTGTGCATGGATAATGCCATTGCCTAAATCCCTTCTTTTAGGAACCAGGCCCTAAAGTGTTCTTTACATGTGATCTCAGAAGCTGTGACTAGGCCTGAACTTGAGACAGGCTAAATACAGTCTTCCCAAATCTTGGTGGAAGGTGTGTGAAGAGCAAAGTCTTGGCAGATGTGTGAATATCACACCTGGTCTGCTCTAGGGTTTCCGGACGCTGGATGACATCCGCAGCAAGGCTGCTCTGACCAGCCAGCAGGCCGTGGGGCTGAAGCACTACGCGGATTTCCTGGAGCGCATGCCTCGGGAGGAAGCTGCAGAGATAGAGCAGACTGTGAGTAGCTTGGCCACAGGCCCTCAGAATGCAGTACCTGCTGGGACATGACAGGAGGGTACACGCTGTGGAAATAGCCCTTGTGTTAGAGCTGAGCTCTTCAGCCTCTCCTCTGCCTGGGGTCAGTGCTTGGGGGACCCTTTTTGGGCATGGGCACACAAGGCCTCTACCTTGCCTCATAAGAAAGTTCAGTCTGAGTGCCTGGCAAGGAGGAGGATACTTCACTGGGGTTAGTCCTACACACTGCTTTGAAGAAGGCTGCATGTGGCATGGTGGGATAAGCAGGTACCCAGCTCTGCTTTCTTGCTTCTCATTATGTCTGGAATGTCTGCTTTCAGCTGAGGTGTCCCTGATGCTGGCCCTTCAAAGGGAGCTGTGAGCACCTTGAGGTCTAGTTGTCAGTTAGAGAACAGAGGGTGGATATCCTTGGTGGAAGCAAAGGGGATCCAGGCTGCAAACGAGTGCTGCTTGCTGTAGGATGCTGTGGCACTCTGTGACTATGGGGTGCTAAGCCAGTGTACCCTAATGTGAGCAGAGAGCCTGGGGGACACACTGTCATTGCTACCCCCGTGCTCTCCAGTCACCATGGAAGCAGCAGGCAGTGTGACCCTGTCACTCGGCCACAGGGCCTGGCCATGAAGAATACCTTCCTGCCAGGCTCCTGCTGGGGTGTCACTCCTGTGGGCCGGATTAGCCATTTTGGTGGTGAGTGGTCCCTTTCCCAGGCAGGCTGGCTTGAGGAGTTGGCTCTTGGGAGTGGGTCTATTGTTATCTTGATGGGATTACTGTGCTTCCCTCCATACACACGCACACACCTCTGATCCAGGCCCTGGAGAGAGAATGAGGGATTAGTCACTGTCTGTGCTGCCTGTCACAGTGAGATCTGAGGAGCTTTTAGGCTCTCGGGTGGGGCTGGGAGTTTTCTAGAAATCTTCATTTAAAGCCAGAAGGGGGGCAAAAACACCAGAGGAGGGCTTGCTCCGCATGAGAAAGGCTTGTGGCTTCTTGGAGCACCTTTGGGGCAAAGGTTAATGGGTTTATCTCTTGCTAATGAAGGATGATCCCCAAGAGTGACAAGGGGCTGTGGGCACGGACACTGCCTTGCTGAACCCCAGCCTCTGTGATGGCCCCATCACCAGGAATTGCTGAGCCCCTCATTATTTGCTGCCAGCAGGGTGATTGGCACAATCAGGCCAAGAATACTTTAGGCCTGTCAGAGACTTTGGAGCCTTTCTTAAACATGTAATGAATGAAGCCATCAGAGTTAGGACCGTCTGCACAAAACAGGAGCTGGGGTCCAGCTTGGAGAAGACTGTAATAGGGGAAGTTCTTATTATGTGTTTGATTGCTGGCAGCAGCATGTTGGCATCCTTTTGGTCTAAAATGCTGGGACAATTGTGCTTTTTCTGGGTCAGGAAGCCCAGCTCTCCTGCAGAGGCAGAGCTCCTTGCAGGAGTGAACTCCAAGGGATACTCACAGATTTTCTGCTGTTGGAACCTGTTTCTGCAGGTTGGATCCTGCTGGGGAGACTTCACAAGCCCAACTCTGTTTTTGAAACAGGGCCTGTGACCATCACCTGTTGAACTGATATGCTTTGTGGGCAGAGCTCGTGAGCCTTGTTCTTGTAGGCCTGCTGAAAAACCTCTTATCTCATGCTGTCTCAGAAACTGAAGGCTCTGAAAGCTTGTGCAGTACTTTGCCCCTTCATATTCCTGCTTGTCCCAACCCAGTGCTCCCAAGAGCTGATGGTTGACCACTGTATGGTGTGGCATTGTGCAGGATGTTTGCAGGACTGGGTGGAGGCCGCTCTGGCTCACTCCTCCCCTGACAGCAGGCCAGCCTTCTTGGTGGGGCAGTGTGCCATGCCTGCATCTGGAGATGCAGGACAGGCCTCAAGGCAGGCATGAGATCCTTTGCTGCCTTAACGAAAAGGGCATGGTCTCTGACTCCTCATCCTCTTTCTTGAAGGTCAGACAAGCTGCCCTGGCCATCAAGCCTGGCCTCGTGTGTGTTGCCTGTGGCTCCTACCGTCGGGGGAAGGCCACGTGTGGAGATGTGGATGTGCTGGTCACTCACCCAGATGGGCAGTCTCACCGTGGCGTGTTCAGCAAGCTGCTCAGCAGCCTCCGCAGGAGCGGTAAGAGGACGGGAAGCCGCTCTTAGAATGGCCAAGGCAAGGAGGCAATGAGGTGGATGGCATTCATTGAAGGATAGGTGATCACTTCTCCCAAGGATGGGACATCTTGTTAGTCCTTAAAAGTATTGCCCCTGGACCTGGCTCATCTGTAGTTTTAAGGAGGGACTATTGCTGCAGCTCAGTGTGTTATTGCTGGTGTCCCACAGCACGTTATGGGACGCCTCTGCTGCTCTCTGGGCAGTGGGGAGTTCAGCGTGGAGGTGTCCATCTACCACTGAGCTCCTCTTGGCCTGTTCTCTCTTCCCAGGCTTCCTTACAGACGACCTGGTGAGCCAGGAGGACAATGGTGATCAGCAGAAGTACCTGGGCGTGTGCCGCCTGCCGGGGCCCGCGCGGCGCCACCGCCGCCTGGACATCATCGTGGTGCCGTACCGGGAGTTCGCCTGCGCCCTGCTCTACTTCACGGGCTCGGCTCACTTCAACCGCTCCATGCGCGCCCTGGCCAAGAGCAAGGGCATGAGCCTGTCGGAGCACGCGCTCAGCTCGGCCGTGGTGCGGGGCCCTGGCGGTGCCAAGGTGGCCCCTGGGCACACTCTGCCCACCCCCACCGAGAGAGATGTCTTCATTCAGCTGGGGCTGCCTTACCGCGAGCCCTCCGAACGGGACTGGTGAGGCCTGCGCGTCACCCTGGGCTCGTGCTGTGCTGCTGCTTGGAAGGATCTGATTTCCCCGGAGGTGGAAAGGCTCTGTGGTGCCTGCAGGCTGAGGAACATCTCCCAGCAAACTGGGGCTCCTTGCAAGTGTGAGGCCTGGCTGCTAGGCAGAGCCCTGTGGCTTCCTCAGCTCAGGCTGTGGGCTGGAACCACACTGGAAGTGCTCTCTTGGTGTGGCTAGCAAAAGGGCTCGCTGCCCATCAGCTACCCTGGCCGTCCTCTCCCCAACTTTGGAAGACTGGGTTGCAGAACCTTGTGATCCAGCCCCTGACAGTGCTTGGGAACAAAGGAAGTGGGGTGCATCTTCCTCTGTATCTGAGCACTGACGCTGTGAAATTTCTGTTCTGAGCTGTGAATGAAGGTAGCAGAGGTCTAGCTTGGTTCTGTGGCAAGCCTTCCTCCTCACTAGTGCTGGCAGCTGCTACTGCAGGAGTCTCAAGGGGTTAACCTGTGCTGCTGCTGTGTCCTTCTGCTGTGTCTGAGCTGGTGTGTCCTTTGATGGGTCCCATTGCACAGGGCCAGGCTGCTGTTGCTGCCTCCAGCTTTCCCTGATGCCAGATGAGTCTTGAAAGAGACATAGGGACCTGAGGTTCTGTACCTGCTTGCTCCCAGCCTCGTGTTCTGAGGATCCTCCAGATTTACTCAGAGCCCTGGTCTGGCCCAAGACCTCTTTTCTTGGTGCAGGAGAGGAGCAGAGCTCACAGCTTGGGGAGCTGTGCTCAGGAGAGATTTGAATGTATTGGCACTGAATGTAACCCAGCAGCGCTGTGTGTCTGTCTGTAGGAGGCATGGAGACAGAGAAAAACACAAGACTGGGACAAAGCAAAACTTTTTCCTTTTTTTTTGTGTGGAAGCCATGGAGTCGTCTGGTCTTTGATCAGGGAAAGTGTGTGTGTGTTTGTGTATACAGGTGCATGTGGCTGGTCCCACCAGTTCCATGGGAATGAATTTTATATCTCAGGAAACCTCAACTGTTTTATATTGTGGAGATGAATTTCCCAGGGACATTGAGTGCTCTGTCTGTTACAGGTATTGCAGTGGCTCCTGGCAGAGGTGCCATGGTGGGCATTTCTGTGCCAGGCCCCCAGGGCTCTTGCTCCCTTGTGGGGGTCTGGCCCCATCAGGTACAGTGACAAAGCTGCACGTTGGCCGCTAGGGCAGGCACAAACCAGGTGGGTTTGCACCGTTCCTGTGGCTGCTGGCACCAGCAGGGCTGGGGCTTTGCTGGGGTGGCCCACGCCCCAGCAGTGGCATTTGTCAACCCAACATTTCTGCTGGACACCTGGGGGAAATGAATGTCTTTTGGCATGTCTTGGTGCTTTGAAATTTGAAGTGTAATGAATAAATAAATAAATCCCTTCTTACTTTTCCCTTGGTATCTCTGTCTTTTTGCTCTCTGCACTGTGACTCTTGGGACTTTCTCCTGTAGCTTACCAGGAGCTCCTGTGCTGGTCCATTTCCCTGGTTTCAGTGAAGGTGGAAAACACGCAGTGAAGATCATCACACTGTTGGACCAGCACTTCTGGCTCTCAGGGCAGGCAGCTGCTGTTCCTGGAGCACTGAGGCAGCTTCTCAGTGGGACCGTGTGCTGAAGGCATCAGCAGTGGTATGGGAAATAGGCACTGCTTGCCCCCAACTCCTTCTCCTTTGTCACCCCTCCTCCAGGGCTACAGTTCACACCCAGGAAGCAAAGGGGTGCTGCAGCACCACCGGACCCTGCTGTTTGTCCTGCTTTTATTTAGGGAGAGGCTGGGCTAGACTTTGTGCCCACCCCCTTGGGAAATGCCAGGGGGTGACCCTAGTACATATGTGTCATGTAGAGGCCACTGGGGCAGAAATCCCACCGGTCCCCTGCTCTGTGAGGGAGTGAGCCTGATGTCCCCTCCCACCCCACAAATCCCTGCCCGGGAGCTTTGGAGGGGGCAGAGGGCCCTCATGTGGCTAACTGCAGCCAGGTGGGTCACGGATGGATAAGGACCATTTCTCCTGGGTGTAGGTGTGGGGGCTGAAAGGAGCAGGAGGTGCAGGAGCACAAGGAGCTTGTCCGGAGCAGCTGGAGGGTGACCTTTCTGGATGTTGCTTCTCCCTTATCCTGGTGCAAGGGGAGAAACATGAGGGGCTGGGCTGTGCCACTGTGAGTCAGCCCTGCCCTGGGCAGAGGGGACAGAGTTGCCCCACACATGCTCCTCTCTGTACCTCTAATCCCTCACCGCCCCCTTACAACAGCCCACCTCCTGCCTCTTCTAAACCACAGCATGCCCCACTTGGCAAGAAGGCACAAGGGATGGGGTCCTGGGGTGTCTGGGAGGAGGTGGGTGCTGAGTCCCCAGGATCAGTGCAGGCAGGGAGAGCAAACATGGTTTTAGGCATCTCTAACGAGATCTTGCCTGGTTTCTGCTTCCCGGGAAGGGGATTCAGCTATTCGCCCTCCCCAGCACACCCCCTCCCGCTCTCCCTGGCTGTGAGTCTGATCATCCTGAAAATTAAAAATAAAACAAAAAGCAGCAGCACTTAGAGAATGAATGGAAAGTCGTGGAGCTGGGACAGGCCCTCAGGTTCTGATGCCGAGCCCCTTGCTCCCACTCTGCCGTCCCTGTACCCTGAAGGTGAGTCTAGATTGGGATCTCAGGCAATTCCTGTCCCCCCAACAAGCATCTCTCTGCCTCCCTCATTGAAAAGGAAGAAAAGCTCTGGACAAAGAAAAAGTTCTGGGTGTTAGGCAGCCCTTCCCACTCTGCTCCCTATCCTGTGGGAAGGACACCCATCCTTACCTGCCCTGCTCATCCTGGAAGGGAGCTGGGGGAAGGGGGTGCAGGGAGGGTAGTTTGGCCTCCAACTCCGGCACTTTGTGCTCATGAGTAAATATTTGCTAATGGCAGCACGGCTGGGCGAATGTAGGGGAGCTGCTGCTCCCCCCGTCGGAGCAGGCAGGGAAATGAATATGAATTTATCATGATTAGGTGAACTCAGCAGGGAGAGCGGGAGAGAGAGGGCTAGGCAGGGAGGGGGCGGGCGAAGATGGATCTGTGCAATAAAATTAAATAAGGACACCAAATAGAGTCACTTCTCACGCACTCGCCCGCCCTCCCGTGTGCAGGGCCTCTCCTGCCTCCCGCGCTGCTCTGGCTTTGCTGATTTCTCTCTTTCCTCAAATTTATGAGGCCAATTATGAAGATGAGGTTGGAAGTTCTCAGAAGTTCACTAAATGCAAAGTGTGGTCCCTGCTGTTCCCATCAAATTAATTAACCAAGCGCTATTGATGGCCGGGTGACGTCGGCGCGGTGCGCAGCGTCAGGGAAGGGCTGCTGGGGAAGCCTGGCTGGAGAAGGCCTGGAGGGCACAGCACCCTGCAGGGCACCCTCAGGGCCAGTGGGTGCAGAGTGAGCCCTGCCTGGGCAGCCAGTGGGCAGCAGGAGCAAGGAATGCAGCAGGGCATGCATCAGGTCCTGCTGTGATGGTTTGTATTGCAGCCCCTGTTTCCAGCAGTTTCCTCTGTCAGGAATAAGGTCCAGCTGGGTGATGGCAGAGCTGCCCTGATGGGAACATGGCATGGATATGTGGCAGGATGCTGGGCCATGTTCTGTAG
Organism: Melozone crissalis; assembly: GCF_028551555.1. Classification (NCBI taxonomy): domain Eukaryota; kingdom Metazoa; phylum Chordata; class Aves; order Passeriformes; family Passerellidae; genus Melozone; species Melozone crissalis. The sequence goes on along the minus strand of NW_026535797.1, from coordinate 13,708,854 downwards.
AGGATGCCATGGTCATGTCTTGTGGTCTGCATGAGCCTGTGTCTCAAAGCCAGGAATCAGTGTTCCCTCAGAATCGTCCCCCCCATCTGGAGAAGGGACTGTGACCCCAATCCCATGGGAGAGGTCTGCACAGGGGCTTCATGCCTGGTAGACAAATGGCTTTCCCCATGGCTTAGCAGTGATGGTGCAGCTGGGACAGGCCTGATGCCACCTTCCCTTGCTCCCTGCAGCCTGGGCTATGGGAAACATCCTGCCTTGTAGGATCTCATGAGCAGAATGTCCTGATTCTGCACAGCCCCTTGACCATCCCTAACCTCTGTGTGAAGCCACCCGACTCTGTGCAGGGCTCAGGGTGCCAGAGAGGGCCTTTGCCATGGGGGCAGCAGCCATGTGCCTGGCTGCTGCAGCATGGGGGCTATGAGTCCACAGTGTGTTCAGGTGCAGGTCAGACACAGCACAGGGCTCCTCCTTCACCTACCTGGGGGAAGCTCACTCAGAGCAGTTTGTGGTTGCTCAGGTTGAATCTCAGCAATGGCTGTGCTACAGCAAATGCTTGAGGTTGTAAAAGGATTCCCCATGCTGAGGCCCTGGCTGAAACCCAGGATGTCTCTGCATGTCACATGGGCACTCTGTGCCTCAGTTTCCCTCCTTGCATTTCCTGAGGCTGTTTTTTCTTTGGGCAGGGTCTCTTTTTCTCTAGGAACAAATAACATCCCAGTTCCTGAGCATCCTTGGTACCATTTAGTGGCTGTGAGTTGTGGCCAAGTAAAGGGGTCAGTCCTCACCCCCAAACCAGCCTTTTTTCACACCAAATATGTGTGCCATAATGCTCTGTGCTTGCACCACACTGGCACAGGGACCTTCCTCCATAGTGCTGTGGATTCCTGGCTTAAATCCATTTGCAGTTGCTGGCCAAACAAACGAGCTTTTCCAAGGGGTGAAAGAAGCAGTCTGTGTCCTTAGGCCAGGGGTCTCACAAAGGCAGAAGAATGCAGAGGGCCAGATTCAAGCATCCCTGGACATGTCCAGCTCCTGGCATGGCTCTGGGTGCATGTCTCCACCATCCCAGCTCCTGCTTCTCTTCGCTGGCTTCACTCCTGTCCTGGTGATCAATGGGCTCTGGTTGGGCTGGAAAGCAGCACAAAGAGAGGCATTTACAGCCCTGCTGTCTCTCCAACGGGGCTGTAACTCAGGCTCCCAGGAGCTCCTGCTTTGGTGGCAGCAGTAGCACCGACATTTTTCCTCTTGTGGTAAATGTGTTACTTGGGGGTAATTTATCTGCTTATGTCAAGTTTTGAAAAGAAACAGACTGGCTGCTGAGCAGCTCCTGACACTTGCAGTGTGCATGGCATGAACACGCATGTCTGCCCAGAGAAAAGGAATCACCCAAGCTGGAAGGACCTGCTTGCAAATGCCTGCACTGGAGCTGCAGTCTCGGCGTGGAGTCAGTCTAGGACTGAGGCTGAGATCTTGCCACAGTCCATCCCTCCAGGGGATCTCCAGGGTCTGCAGGACCTACTGGTCCTGGCAAGGCTGCCCGCTGCACCGGGGCTGTCCCGTGTCCTGCAGCGTGCCGGGGGCATCCTCTGCCCTCATCCTTTCTCCAGGTGAGCGGATCGGGGGCTTGCGGGAGATGCTGGTGCAATGCCGTCCGTGCCTGGAGACCTTGCTGGGGAGGGACCTGGGGCGGCTGAGACGCTGCTCCGGCCGGCTCCATCAGCCGCAGTCCCGGCCGGCAGCAGAGGGAGCTGGAGGACCGGGGATGGCAGCGCGGGCATCAGAGGGAGCCCGGGCCGGGCCGGGCCGGGCTCGGCTCTATTGGGCCGGGCTGGGCCGGGCCAGGCTGGGCTGGGCTCTATTGGGCCGGGCTGTGCTGGACTGGGCTCTGTTGGGCTGGGCCGGGCTGGGCAGCTCAGGGAGGCCCAAAGCGGCAGAGAAAGCTCTCTTCACCCAGATCCTCCCCTGGCTGGGCAGCGGCAGTGGTCCCAGCCTGTCCCCTCAGCTCCGTGGTGTCACCTCTCATCACATCACCCCTGTGGGTGCCCAGCTCTGTGGTGGACACTTCCTAAGCTGGCCCTCAATCCCCTTTTTGGGCTTTTAGGGTCTCAGCCCTGCTGTTTCATTCTGGGAGCCATGTAGCCTCTCTGTGTGGCACAGCCCTTGTCCCTCCCTGGGACACAGTGCTTCTCTCCACCCTGAGGAGCTGCTGGTGGGACAGCAAGGTCCCCAGGAGCCTGGCTGGATGTGATGGGGGTAAGGCCTCCATCCCTGGGAATCATCCCAGGGCCAGGGTGGGAGGGTCCTACAGCACTGGTGGGCACTTGTCACTGCTGTCCCCAAGTCTCCTTGCCCATAGGGAGCTGATTTATGTCTGGGCCAGCCTGGGTGACCTCGTGCCTGGGCTCAGGCATCATAACTAATGGCAGGTCAGTGGAGCTACAGCTGCAGTGAAGTGGCTGGTGTGGGTCAGGCAGGGGGGACGCAGAGCAGGGGGTGCTGAGGATCCCAGTTCCAACAGCACAGCTGCCCAGAGCACTGAACAGCAGGGGTGAAGCAGGTGTAGCTCCCAGTGTACCCCTCACCCCATCCCCTGCTCCTGAGCTCTCTTTCTGACCATGCTCTCCTGCTTTAACCACAGGATGCTCTGGTCAGTGGTACCAAGCCTGGAGAAGGGGCTCCTTGCTGGGGGAAACTGAACACACGTGGACTGATGGTTGCATGAACATCAGCTGCAGAGCCAGGGAGGGCCCCAGGTGTCTGAGCCCAGCTCCTGCCCAGGACTCGGGGTGAGGAACCAGGAGGACCTGGTGCAGGTACAGCAGAGGGCAGTGCCACAGCTGAGGGCCTGAAATGTCCCCTTTTGGTCTGTGGCTCTCACCTTCTGCTTGATCTGTGAGCCTTGAGGTGCAGAAATCTCCTGTGGGGGTGCACCCCCTCGTTCCCTTGTGACAGGTTTAACTCCAGGTCCCAGTCCCCCAGTGTGCACGGCCGTGTGTCACTCAGCCCCACCTCAGCACGCTCCCTGTGTGCTCTGGCAGTGAGGATGTTTGTGGGTGACCAGCCCAGCATCCAGCCAGGCTGTGGGAGCTGAGCTTTGGGGACAGCTCCATCAGCTGCCATCCCCCTCCCTGCCTGCGCCAACTGCTGGGGTGAGACCTGAACATGGCTGTAAACCTGGATATTCATGTACCCACCAGGCAGCTGCTCTACACCCTAGCATGATGCCAGCCCGACCTGCCAGCCTGGGTGGTCTAAGCTGGCTGAGGGGAGCCCTTGGGAGTGCAATAAAATGCCAATGCCACTCCTGGCCACACACTGAGCTCCCCTCTGTCCAGCAGTAAGGGAGAACATTTTTGCTGACGCTGTCTTTGCTCTCTGCTTGAGAAGGGGGAGAACAGCAAAACAAATCTGAGCAGGGCATTAGGACTTTCCCAGGGATAAGCTGTACTGCCTGCCTGTGCTGGGATGGGCTCATTTTTGGTGGACAGTTACAGCCAAGGGCTGGGGTGTGCAGGCTGCCACCCCCTGGCTGGGCAGGGCTCTGTGAGCCCCTCCTGGCCATGCCTGGCCACCCCACAGGTGCAGAGCATCTCTCACAGTCCTGCCAGGCTCCTGCTGCTGCTCACACACTGGAGGCTGTGCTGGTGTCCAGACTGCCACTTGTGCTTCCCACCTGCTAGCCCCCATTCCTGCTCCCATTTCCCAGCCAAGGAAGGTTACTGACTCTGCAGGGCTGCAGTGAGAGCTCCCATCCTTCTGAGCAACCCTCCCCAACAGGTTTGTCAAGTCCTCCACATGACCCCATTGTAGGTTGCTCTTGCAATGTTGCAGGGGTGATTTATCCTTTTTAGGGTCCTTCTTAGGGCTAAGCTGGGTTCAGGCAGCAGCAGCTTGAGGCCAATGCTTCAGCATCACCCTTGAGCTCTGCTCTGCCAGGTCCAGTGCAGCGTCCAGAGCTCTCCCAGCTGGGGAGGGAAGTCCCCTGGCTGAACCTGCTGCAAGAACAGGAGCCTGGTGCATTCCCAGCTGGCTCTCAGCAAAGGTGATTTGTTCAAAATAATTTCCATGGCCTCTGCACTTATATTTCCTGCTGGATCCAGGACAGCAGGTTTAATCTAGGCTGATAGGCAGCACCAGAGGCTGAGTTTCATCCAGAAACTGCTGTTGGAAGACTTTGCTCAACTCTCACTCCGAATAGGCCTAAAATTAGATCTGGGATACAAAAGTTGATGGCAACAGATTCGTGAGTCTGGTTTCAGATTAGCAGCTTTTACAGCAGAGCTGGGATGCTCCCACTGACAGTGGCTGCCATTTGGGATCAGTTTTGCTCCAGCAATATTTCAAGTTTGTCAAAGCCCCTTTGAAGGCCTGGGCAGGTGAAAGGAGCATGGGGAGCTGTAATAAGTGTAAGCCTTAAAAAGTTTCCTGAAATGACCAATTAATTCCCCAGGACATGACAGGAATCATTCAGGGATCTTTCCTGAACAAACATAGCTCTCTTTTGAGAAGGAAAAGTACTTTCAAAACCATGTTCAGAGCAGCACAATGTGGTTCCCAGCCTCTGTCCCAGCCTCCTCCTCCACCACCCAAGGACAGTGACATTCCCTGACAGGTCCCTGTGCCACTTGCTCCCCATACCTTGCTGTGTCCTGCCTGGAATTATTAAGATGTATGGCACAAAGCCAAAAAAATGGAGAACCTGAGCCTGCAGACTGCCTGGCATGAGGTAAATATGTGCTGGATGTGGCCAGGACCTGCAGCAGGAGATGCTGCTCTGTGCTATCCTGTGGGGTGTAGGGTGTGTGTGGGGCTGCATCCCCTTGGCACCACCCTCATCAGGTCTGGCGAGGGCTGGAGGTTGCCCAGACCTTCCCTGCATGTAGAAAAGATGGGAGAACTCCATTGGTGTGGCCCCCCAGCACATCTGCAAGGTGCAGCCAGGGATGGGTCCAGGCACACAGGGGGCCCTGGTGGCAGTGCCACTGCTCCTCTCAGGAGCTGGGCTGCAGGCACTGCTGGGTGTGTCCACAGCCCACTGAGACACCCCACAAGTCTGACTCACATCTGTGAGTGCTCCTCAGATCTCCGGGGAGCGGACAGGGAATGAGCTGTCACTTGCACTCTCTCTCCAGGTGCAAGCAGCCAAGGAGGCTGGGGATGTGGGTGGGCAGAGCTGGAGGGGGGACCAGACCTGCCTCCTTTTTGGGGGGCTGGGAGGGGGTGAGGGGTGTGCAGGCAGCTGGGAGGCAGGGGGAGGTGTGGGGACAGTGGGGAGAGTGCCTGCCTGCACAGTCTGGGCGCCCCATTGTGTTGTGGGGTGTTTATCCCCACTGTGCTCCCCGTCAGGGGCTGGTCCTCCTTTCCCCCAGCAGGTGCTCCCACCTCAGTGGCAGCTGCGGTCGTGTCCTTGTCCCCAAGGGCACAGCCATGGGTGTGCTCAGCGGCTGTGGACGCACAGAACTCCTGGAGGGACTGCCCCCCCCACAGCTCCCTTCTCCCGCTCCTGTCCAAAAACCAATCCCTTCTTCCCGTGAGCGTCCCAGGGACGCCGGCCAGCCCCGTCACTGGCCACCCCAATGGCAGTGTTGGTGTCCCTGCCCCACAGCGTGTTCCCAGGGTGACGCTGTCCCGCCCGTCCCCTCTGCCGCGCGGCTCCCCGCCGTTCACACGCTGCAGCAGATGGTGGAGGTGACATTTGTCTCCGAGTGACGCATCTGACGGTGGCCGTGTCCCCCCTCCTCCCTTCGCCCCGATGGGGGAACCTTGAGCCCACCTGGCAGAGGCAAGAGGGGCAGGCACGGGCTGAGGGCTCCCCAGCCCCCCTGTCCTGCACACCCCCGACATCTGCACTCCTTGTCCATCTGCATCCCCATCACAGCCCTGTCCCAAGGCTCTGGGCCACCAGGGCAGCTGGGGGACACCGTGCCTGAGAGTGAGTGCCCGTCCCCGTGGGGCGTTGGAGGGGGGCACTAGGTGGGAGCCGGGCACCAGGGACTCCTGTTCATTCTCCGTTTTCTGCCTTAATTAGAACCCGGAGAGACCAGGCGAAATCGCATTAGCGCGGGGCCCCGGTGCGCTGAGCCATCCATCTTTTTTTATTACAGCGTAATGGGGCTGCTCGCGAGGCGCCGTGCGATTTGTCACAGGCCTCGTTCCCTGATAACGGGCATTTGTCATCACTTTCTTCCCGTGTTAATGTCATCATCGCCGAGCTGACAGGCAGACCCGTTGAGGGAGCGCTGGCGACAGACCACATCCGTCAACCTAATATTTCCATGGCTGTGGGGATCAGCCGGGCTGCGAGCACACATTAAAGCGCTTATGAGGGGAGGGGGAAAAAAAAGGGGGTTTTCATTAATTAAAATGTTAGTGTGAGAGTGTGAGAGTGTGAGTGTGTGTGTGGGTGGCACTGCGTGGGGACAGGGGGCTGTGGCACAGGAGGGCGCGGCGTGGGGCGGGTGCGGCGCGGTGGCCTTTTAACGGAGCTCACATCAGCTCCTGAAACCCATTTAAAAGATATTTGGGACTGGGGAATCAGCGGTGAGCACGGTGGAAAGGTCATTGTTAATAAGGGACAGCACATGGGAGCACGTGGGGAGGGCGCAGGCATGGCCAGCGGAGGATGGAGGAGATTGTCATCCCCCTGGAGCAGGGGCGTGCGTGTCCCACCGGGAATAGTGGAGCCACTTCTGTCGTGGAGTGAGTGGCCTCAAATCCACCTGGCAGAAGGATGAGGCAGGGGAAGGAAACCCTGCAGTGGGGTTGCTCCATAGCTGGCCAAGGGCAGGAGTGGGGTGTGGGTGCCAAACAGGGTTTGGGACAGGGCTCTGCAGCTGCAAGGTGGGCTTGTGGCAGAAGTCTAGAGGGTCAAACTTGGGGATATGCCCCCTAAGCTACCAGTGAGGAGACCTGCCCTGGTCCTGAGGCCATTGAATGACAAGGGGGCCCATGTCCCCGCACCAGAATGTGTGGCTGTTGCCATGGAAATGGGTGGTGGTGACTGGGAGGAGCGGGTGTATGGTATCTTGGGTTTTCCTGGCAGTGGGAGTTTGTTTTCTGGACTTTTCTGGGGTTCCTGTGTCATACAGAACAGGAAGGCTTGGTGCGCCACTGTTTATTTTTCAATTTTTTTTTATTATCTTTTTTGGGTTTTTTGAAGATTTAGGGATGGGCATCTCAGTTAGATCTACCCAGCTCCCATGATATACTGGTGCAACCCCGATTTGCACTGAAAAATATGACTCCAGGAGCTCTTACACAAATGAGACCAAAGATGCTGCTTCCTCTGCTCACATCCCATCCTCAGGTTCCCTGGGAAAATCCCCTGATGTTCCCGACCTGTGGCTGGACACAGTGCTGGAAGAACAGGCCATGGCAGGGCTCGGGCAGGCGTGGGCAGCGCTGAAACCCTGCTGAGTGCAGGCAGGGGGCTCAGGGTGTGGAAATGTGGCTGCACAGAGCCTTCACCCCCACGTCCCCCATCCCAGGGATGGTCAAGGGCAGCTTGGGAAGAGAAACATGTCCCATGGCCCAGGAAAGCTCACCACTCTTTCTTTCATTGTTTTTCTTCTTTTTCTTCTCTTCTGTCCTTCCTCGTTCCAGTCACAGGCTCTGTGCATGGGAAAGTCAGGTTAGGGATGAGGTATGGGGTGTTTTCAGAGACCTGGGTCCTTTATGTGTGTGCCCATGAACACACACTGCTGCACACACATCCCCATAAGTCGTTTCTGTGAGTGCACCCCAGCCTCTGGCTCACTGTGAGCCCTGAGGATGGGTAGAGCTGGGACGGGGTGGTTTTCTCCAGATGCTGGTGGGGAAACTGAGGCATGGAGCAAGGATTTGCAGTGCTCATCCACGCCGTGGGCCATCCACATCAAACAGGTCATCCCACCACCAGCAACATCCAACAAGTCTGCAGACACCAGGGAAAAGGAAAGTCTGCAGGAAATTTTCTTAGGACTGCCCAGCAGCGCTCAGGCTCCCAACCCTGTGACATCCGCAACACCCCCGGCAGCAAACCCTGCCACCAAACCTCCCTCCACTCCACTCCCCGCCATAAATCACTGCCCTGCATTGGCCGAGGACCTTTTAAAAAGGATTTATTAGGGGGGATTGAAGCACAGGCAGCGATGCGGTTTCATAAATCGAAAGGCAACAGCGCTGATCGCCACCGGGCGCCGGGCGGGGCAGCCCCGTTCGCGTCCCCGTCCGGGAGCGGCTCCTCCCGAATCCTCCCGGCCCCTCCCGGCCCCTCCCGGCCCCTCCCGGCCCCTCCCGGCCCCGCTCCATCCTCCCCGCTTCTTCTCCCGTCTGTAGAGACCGCGAGTGTGGAAAATCCCCAGACAGGGAGTGTAAATGCTTGTTCTTTGTAAATGAAGAACATAATTAACATTAAATTAAGGTAATACAAATGAAGACAACACAGAGCCTGACAGGATGAGTGTTTGGGGAGGCAGTAGAGAGAAGTGATTCATATTTTTAATTTACTGTACAAATAGACTAGCAGGGCTGGGGGGAAAAGGGCCATCCAAGTGGAGTGGGGATTTTTTTTTTCCCACTGTTGTTTTGCTGTGCTTTAAGCACACAATGACTATTAAAGTCAACTGCCCATATAATAGGACATCTCCTACATGACTGCTCTCCGAGAGGCAGCTTGCTGTAGCAATAAATTCTGGGAGTGCCATCTGCTGGTGCACCCTCCGCCGGGCACCCTCGCTCCGGCCACCCGGCCCGGGCCGTCCTGGCACCGCACAATTGCTGCAGAGACTGCAGGGCACCAGCCACGGGCCTCAGGCATCCATAGGGAATTGTTATATTTCTCACAGGGCAAGAAACACTTTCCCGCACCCAACTGTAAATATTTTCCATTATATATTTTTTTCTGAAGTTGAGTGGGTATTGTTGGTGCCAGGGAAATATTTTAGGCTTTTAAAAGATCTGAATCATTGTTCTCCATCCCTCTGAAGTGCTGGGTTTCAGCTGAGTGCCTGCTATCCAGAACACAGAAAAAATCCCACCCATTTTAGATTTTTACCTGCAGAAAGACTCGATCAGAGTCCATGAGAACTGCAGGCTGGGCCTGGCTCTGCTCTTTAAGGAGATGAGAGCTGTGGTCTCAGCCTGGGGAGGTCCTGCTGGGGGATGACTTCCAGTCACGAGGGAGCCAAATTTATCATAGCACAAAAGTGTCCACGGGGCTGTGACACCTGCAATGGACACACCTGCACTGCCTCTGTGTCCTCATTCCACTCCCTGGGAAACTCCTGACACCACCAGGTAAAGGAGAAAGGCTCCAAGAGGAACCATTCCTTAATGAAATCACCCTTCCCAGGCAGAATCACCCTTCCCTGGGGTGGTGCTGAAATATTCCTCTGCTATGTCAAAACAGGAGAGGAATTTTCACCATTTAGGAGGAGGTGTCCTAATTTTGAATGTGCAATCTTTTCCCTCTAGATGACTTGTATTCTGGCAGATATTACTGTGAGCAGTGCCCATGGTCCGGGGCAGCCACTTGGCCAACTTGCCCTTGAGCACTTCCAGGGATGGGGCATCCACAGCTTCTCTGGGCAACCCGTGCCAGTGCCTCACCAGTCTCACAGTCAAGAATTTCTCCCTAATATCTGATCTAAACCTGCTTTTTGTCAGTTTAAACAATTCTCCCTTGTCCTATCACTGCATGCCCTTATACCAAGTCCCTTCCCAATTTCTTGCAGCCCCTTTGCAGCCTCTTGCAGTGAAACCTCCCCAGAGCCTTCTCTTCTCCATACTAAACAACCTCAGCCATCTCAGCCTGTCTTCACAGGAGAGGTGCTCCAGTACTCTGAGCACCTTCACGGCCTGTTCTGGACTTGTTCCAGCAGGCCCATGTCCTTCCTGTGCTGAGGACCCCAGAGGTGGACACAGCATTCCAGCTGGGAATCACTGCAGTGTACTGGAGGGATAGAACCCCTTGCCCTGTTGGTCAGACCTCCTGTGATGCAGCCCAGGCCATGCTTGGCTTCCTGGGCTGCAGGCATGGATTGCAGGGTCAGGTCAAGCCTCTCATCCACCTTCAGGTCCCTGAATTAGTCCCTGAACCCCTCAAACACATCCAGGGCCCAGGCTGCAAACACAGGGTCTATTTCCAAACCCAGCTGACCCCAGGCAATGCTCCCTGTGTCCAGCACCCTTCTCCTGTGGCTGCTAAGCTGGGAGCATGGACAGCCTTAGTGAGACCAGAGGCAGGGACAAATCCTGCACCAAACTCTGTGGGGCTGCCCCAGCACTGCCTTTTCCACACGGAATATGAGAGGACGTGGAGCACACAGGAACCCATCTCAGTCAAAACTGGTCCCTCCGCAGTCAGGTGAGGTTTGTGGGGAGTGAAGGCATCCCTGTGGTGGTGACAGGGACAGATTGCTGTTAGAACACCTGGTGAAACCAGTGAGAGAAGGCTTGGTGGATCCCCTTGATCCATCCTACTGGAGCTCATCTCTGCTGGAGCCATGGGGAATGAGGGCACTGGCAGGGTGTGAGTGCTCTTGTCTGACCATGCTCTGTGGCCACTTATGGCCTCACCAATCCCCAGATATTGCACAGGGACACCAGGGTGTCTCCAGCAAGCCTTAATCAGCTTTCCAGTTGAGATGTGACCCAGAACCTTGAGCCAGGTGAGCTCAAGGCTAGAGAGGTTCATGGAGGATTTGCAGATATCCAGTGATGGGCCATGACTATTTCCTTGAGGACCACATTCAAAGCATCTGAAGAGTTCAAACCAGGGTCTTCTCTCCCATTCCACATTGTCCAGGGCTGAGCCCCAGCCCTCCATGTGAATACCTCAGCCTTGAACCCACCCAGCCTTTAGCACTGGCCACACCAGGAGAAGGCACTTGTGCATTTGGAGAGAGCCATCTTCATCTTTGCTTCTGGAAACCTTAAGATCAGCAGCATTTCCAGCTGCCCAAGTAATTTCTCAGACTCTTCTTTGCACCTTCTCCAGTTTTTCAAGGTCTACTTGGACACTACTAGGGAATACATCCTTATCTTCACCAGACAGAACCAGTGCTTTTGGAGACCTCAGTCCAGGGAGCTGGATTTCAACATAGGGAAGCAGCTTTGGACAAGCAAAAGCAGCTCTGAGCCCACCCAGCCATATCCTTGCTGAGAAGCCTGCAGTGGAGCAGCTGGGAATGCCTCCCTGGCAAGACAAGCAGAGACGAAGCCCAAATCCCTCTTTTGCAAGAGTAAAAGGTCAGTGGCATGAGGCAGTTTGAACTACAATCTCCCAAAAAATCTTGCCCCAAATAGCCCCAGAAAAAACTGATGGTTGCCAGTGTTCCATGAGCATGGGGGTTCCTCACCCCCAGGCCCTGATGGAAAAGAGGATGGACATGTCCTTTGACATGGTGCCCTCAAACAAGTCCCCAGGAACAAATGCATCCAAAAGATACCATAGAATTCTTCCAGTGACCCCCAGTCCTTGGAAAGAGGGCACTTCTGGCTCTGGTGGCATCCAAAACCCTGACAGAAATGGGTCCTGACCCCACATTTCCCAGGTCTGCCCCATCTCCCTGGTCACTTAGAGCAGTCCTTGGCCATAACGCAACATTCCCACTCCTTGGCTATGCCAGATCCTCAGGAATGGGGGGCTGGTCCCAGGGGGGCCATTGCCCTCACATGGAGGGCAGGGGGCATCCTCCAAGCTGCCCCACATGCTGGGTGGGAGAGATAGATAAATACCAGAATAAATAAATACAAGTGGCAAAGAGGCCTGAAATGATGCTGTCGTTTGCTGGGAATGAGAGACACAAGTGTAATTTAGGTTTTGATATTATCAAAGTCTCGCTGCTCTAAAACAGCAGGGCACTCAGTGCCTCATTAATAAAGGATAAACTTGGAGTCTATTTACAATGCACTTTTTGGGGTTATTTACACTCCATTATACATATGTAATGCTGCACATATTTACCGCTCTGTTCTGCTGCCGGCGCGGGGGAGGCGAGCGGGGAGCGCCGGGGCTGCAGAGCCTGACCCTGCTCTCACTGCTGGCCTGTGCACAGCCCAGCGTGCTCCAGAGCCCGATGGGATGGAAGGGATGGGAGCAGGCTCTGGGGCCCCTATATGGCCCTGTCCCCACGGGCCCAGCACCCACACACACCCAGCAGTGCCCTGAGCCTTTGCCAAGGGGTGCAGGAAGGGTGGGCTCCTCACTAAGTGACCACAAACACCAAACACCAAGCTGTGGACCCGTCACAGAGAGGGAAACTGGGAAAAAAAAAGGGCAAAATTATTTGCAACAAGATGATGTTTGTGCTGGCATGAGAGTGTTTTGGTCACACAACCCCCTTTCCCCTCACTTGGGCTTACCTTGCACCAGAACAAAATGTTGTAGTTTTCCTGTAAATGACAGCTCCTGGCAGGTCTGGGAACCCCATGGTTTACCATGGTATTTGTGGGAGCTGCTGTGGTGGGTCCTGGGACACAGGACAGCCTCTCCCTCCAAACACAGCCCCAGGATTCAGGGCAGAGACATGGGAGAGGTTGTGCTTAGAGGGCACCTTGGGGTCACGATCCCTTTAGAGTGTGCAGAGTTCCCATGGGAGCACTCTGTGGGGCCAGCACACGACGCCGGGCACCAAGGGCTCCCAGCAGCCTCTGGAGGGGCACAGTGACTGGACAGTCACCCCCAGCTCAGAGCTGCTCCATGTCCCTTCTGCAACAGCCTCCAGCTTTGCATGACCGACTTGAGGTGAGATGCAAGAGCCTGGGAACAATCCTGACCACCCTTCCTAGAAAATGTGGGGTGACTTTGACCCTTCCAGCCAGTCACAGGGGGGAGGAGGCTAAGCCTGTCTTCCCATTCTGCTCTTCCCTGATGCCAGAGAAGCACCTGCCCATTCCAGCACCTTCCTGCTTGCTGCCATTCCAGGCTAAATTTGCCAAACAATGCCTCTGGTGGCAATGCTCTTTATTAAACAGCTCATGCCAGGAGCCCTTGCCAAGGGCCCACACCCAGGAGCAAAGAGAACCCCCTGGTTCAGGAGGTCCCCTTGTCTCTCTGGGTGCATCTCTTCCAGCATGGGATCATGCCCAGCAGTCAGTGCAGCCTTGGTGCATCAATGGGGCTCATCCTGGGCCCAGACTGTGCCACGGAGAGGTGTCCTGGGAGACCCAGAGATGACCAGGTTGTAACAAATTGGCCCCCACAACCTTCCCCAGCCCCGAGCCTCCTCCCCATCCCCATCCCCATCCCCATCCCCATCCCCATCCCCATCCCCATCCCCATCCCCATCCCCATCCCCCCAGCCCACTGAGGTCAGGGCAGGCTGGAGCCTGAGCCCTCCAGGGAGCTGCTCTCCAAGGTCCCGTAGCCATCGAGCTTCATCATGCCGATGAGCTGGGCTGGCACGGACAGCACGGAGCGGTGCGTGGCGAAGATGTGGCTGATCTCCATGAAGGTCTTGTTCTTGGTCTCAGGGATGACAAGATAGACGTACAGGGCCACCAGCAGGCAGACACCACAGAAAACCAGGTAGCAAAAGGCACCGGCTGACATCTGGGGACAAGAGCAGGATGAGGCAGAGACACTGCCAGGCACTCCCAAACTGGGCACGGCACGAGGCAGAGCCCCCTCCCATCCCCCTGCCCTGGGCTGGCTCTGACCAGCACTGAGCTGAGCCAAGAGCACAGGCATCCCTGCCTTGGCCCATCCTGGGAGAGCAGCAGGGCTGTGTCTGTTCCCTCCATCCCCCAGGGCCCCTCTGGACCAGCACCTGCAGGAAGGGGAAGATGAAGCCGATGGTGAAGTTGCAGAGCCAGTTGAGAGAGCCCCCCACAATGTAGGCAGCGGGGCGGTGGGACTGCGTGAAGAGCTCAGCTGTCATCAGGAAGGGGACACCAGCTGCAGAGGGAGGGGACACATCAAGGGATGGAGGACAGGGTGACTCAGGTACCCCTGGGGTCACCAGGTTCTGCCCACTTCAGTCCTGTGGCCAAGGGGCTGGAGCCCAGCAAGGCTCATGGTTCAAACTGGTGGTGCTGGGAGAGCTGGAGGAGACAGGAGCAGTGTCCTACCCTTGGTGTCCCTTGGGATATGTCTAGTGGGGGGTGATGTGATGTCCCCTGACATACCACACTGGCACATTGCTGGGTGCTCAGGCCAGTTCCCCAGGTTGCATGACTGGAAAGTTTCAGACTGAGTCAAAATAAAGGTGGAACATTTCATGTGGATCCTCATTTTCCAAAAATGTTTCTAAATGCTGATATATTAAATCTCATGGAGATGACAGGCATAGAGAAACATCTTCCTGGCACCCTCCAATAATGCCCTTTCCAGACTCCCTTGATCAAAACAGTTTAGAAAACTTCCTTATATCAATCAGCTTCTGTTGCTACTGTGGCTGATTCAAAGAGGAAAGAAGCAACCACTTTTCTGAGCATCACAATCTCCTGCAGGACACAGAAATGCCATTTTCCAACATGCTTTTCCCATGCAGAGTGAAAGAACCCACAATATATGGAAGTGGTTTTCCAAGCCAACTTGTAAGGTCTGAAAACTGGACACAGGGTGTGGCTATTTCTTCTAGAAGGACTTAGCCTCTCCAGCCAAGTGTCACTGAGCCAGAAGTCCTGGGTCCCAGGACTGTCCCTGTGTTGGGGGGCAGGATCCAAGGTCCAGAGTACCTTCCAAGACCACAGGAATCTGGCAGGGGATTGTATCTGATATGGTGACATGCCTGGGGTCCCAGGTGCCTCAAACAGGGGTGGCTGGACCTCTTTATAAAATGCAGGGAAAAAATGAACCAAAAACCAAGTGTAAGAAGTGAGGGAGGAGTGGGGCCCCTGACGGACTCTTACTCACAGCTCGCCTAGAACAGAGATATATATATTTTTTTTTTGTTTTAAAACTCCTATTCATCATTGTTTGTGAACAATGAGCCATTAAAATCCTAATTAAAGATGTAATTACAGTGAATAAAGTCTGGGCTGAGGATGAATTATAGATCTGTTAAGAGCTCTGCTAATACATCAACTGGGTAAACCAGTCCAGGTTTCACTCCTGCTGCTGGAGCCTGCACCCCATTAGGGGCAGGACGATTCTCACCAGCTGCACTGTGATAGGAGCTGGGACACCTCCCCAGAGGTCTGGGGAAGGCTGCCAGGGCTTCACTCTGTTCCTCCTGGAGCGTGGCCCAGCAGGAGGGGTAGAGTGTGCCCTGGGCATGTGTGGGGCTGGAGGGGTTTGTGGTGGGCTTTCACTTGGAGGGACAGCATCATAAACCAGGGCTGGACCACGGGGATGGGGCCAAGGCTCAGCTCCTGTCACCTGCCTGCAAACCCTGCTGCTCTCCTGGAGCCCTCACTCCCACCCCAGTGCTCCCCATTCCCGCAGCCCCAGACCCACCTGGTCCCATGCAGAAGCCAGCGATGATGCCGACCACGCAGGCCACGCTGACGTAGCGCATCCAGGGCAGGGCAGCCTGCGAGGGGACACCGGGCTGGGGACACTGCTGGGGCTGGCCCTGAGCCAGCACCCCTGGGACACGGCTTCAGGCCTGCCCTCGGCCTGGTGGTGGCTCTTGGGGACAGCAGCCACACAGGACACATTGGTGAGAGGCAGACAAGCAACGGGTGGTTTGGGGTCAGGCTGGTGAGGGTCAGCCTCAGCCAAGCTCAGCAGCTTGTGATGGTGCAGAATGCCCAGAGCCACGGGAGCATCCTCTGGAAGCAGACAGCAGGAGAAGGACCCTGTACCTGCCCTGGCATTTCACATCTGCCTCCCTGGGAACATTTCTGAAAAAAAGCTACCAGAAGCAGCAGGATTTTTCTCCTAGGGATTTGCAGTTTCTTTTTTTGTTGCTGTTCTTGGTGCTAAATTTACCTTCTCTTTAGCTTTGAAGGGAAAGCATGACTTGGAAGAGCCAGCTCACCTCTCATTTCCACACACGCTCCTTCCCCCAGGACTCTAGCCATCCCTCCCCAGATACTGCCCAGTGGGGGCAGTGGCCAGGCCTACCTGCAGCAGCAGGGAGATGGTGATGCCAGCTGAGCAGACACCCATGGCACAGAAGCCGGTGATGATGAGGGGCCGCCGTCCCACCCTCTCGATGGTGAAGCACTGCCAGGAGAGAGCAGAGACTGACAGGGTGCTGGGCAGCTCCAGGGTGGGTGGGACCAGCCCTGAACCCCAGATCCAGTTGCAGGCGGGAGGATGCTCCAGGTGGTATCTGGGGATTGGGGGCAACCCCAGCTCGGAGTTCCAGGGTTGGGGCTGGGGCATGGAAAGTGCCAGGGGTGAGCATGCATGGGGCAGGAGACGGGTCCCACAGAGCAGGGGCTAGGGTGCAGGGCTGGGGCGATCCACAAGCCACATTGGCATCAGTGGCAGGAGAGGAGCTGGGAATGGGGTGTTTGTGGGGCAGTGGGCACAGCAGGGTGTGGGCAGGCAGCACAGCGGCAGTGGGAGCAGGCAGGGTATTGACAGCAGAACAAATGCCTGTAATTTTATAACCAATCTCAGCATGTCCATCAGGGGCCATTTGTGGGGCTGCTCCCAAGCAATCTGGCTCTATGCTAGGTGACTTCTAGGGGGCTGGGACACCCCCACAGAAAGAGGAGGGGAGTAGGGGGTACCCTTCAGAGAGGCAGCAGACCCCACTCTGCTCTGGATTAGGCTGTGGGAGAGGGGAGCAGCCCCCCACTCATTCCCTCCTTTCTGGGAGCAGCCACCCCCATCCATCTCTGTAATTGTCAGGGAGTGGATTTAGTGCCGGGTGGCTTGGGCTGGCCCTGGGTGACACTTGCAGATGGGACAAGGGCCATAAATCTGCCTGGCCCAGTGCTAACTCTCTGGCTAAATGAGGGCTGGCTGGGCTGGGGGGGCTGCTAGCCTGGGGCCAGGCCAGTGCTTGGCTGGGGGCGGGGGGAAAGGGAGACATGTGACTCTGCTAACAGAGGGACAATGAAAGCGAGAGCCAGAACAAACTTCTAGTCCCCTCCATCATTTCCAACCTTTTCTTTGTCTGCCATCTCTACCCAACCTCCCTGCTACCCTAAAATTATCTCACCACTCCTAGATGTGACTCCTAGATGGAGCCTGTCTCATCCCATCTCCCATTTCCATGCCAAATCCTTTGCCCCCCAGAAAAGGGGCTGTGCTGTGGCACAGATGATATTTGGGGGTCCACTCTGTCCCCTCGTTTGGTGGTGCTGGGAGCTGCCAAGAGGGCTCTGGCACAGAGGGGCTGTGTCCATCTGTCTGTCCCTCACTCACCCCGATCAGCCCGGCGACGACCTCGATGGCGCCGGTGCCCATGGTGGTGTAGGGGATTTGGGACACGGGAATCCCGGCGTTCTCGAAGATGGCGTTGGTGTAAAACCAGATCTGCCAGGAGGGGACACAGCATGAACAGGGGGATGGAGCCACTCAAGGAAATGCCCAAAGCCCTGCCAGGCGTGAGCTCAGAGCCTGCACAGCCGTGCCGGGCCAGGAGTGCGTGGGGCTTACAGCATCGATGCCCGAGAGCTGCATGCCGGCGTTGAGCACCGCCACCGAGAGCGTCTGCCAGCGCAGCGAGCGCTCCCGCAGCAGCTGCCACACCGACGCCATTTCCACGCAGGACAGCGACCGCTGCTCCTCCTGCATCTCCTCGATCACGTCCTGGACCTCAGGGCTCCCCAGGAACCGCTGCAGGGCTGTGGGCAGAGCGGGCCATGGACACGTGTCCCCAGCACAGGGCACATGCTCACAGGTATGGCACCAGGTAAGGGCTTGGCTCTACCCTGGCCCAACCTCCCCAGCAGCCTCCCTGCGGGGATCAGCGTCCATAGGAAATGGGGAAATCCTCACACCACAGTGCTGGGCACCATGGAAATGCTGTGGCACAACCAGGTGTGACAGAAGGGCTGAACCATCAGGATTGTGTTGGGCTGTCAGGTATGGGCATGCAAGAATGTCATAAGGAAGCACCTTGGTCTTGGAGGACCTTTGTGAAGCACCATGCACCTTTCAGAGCCAGTCTGCCCATGGATATCCCCTCACCTTTGGTGGCCCCACAGATGTCGTTTCTCTCTATCAGCAGGTACCGAGGGCTCTCAGGGAAGCAGTGCAGCAGCAGGAGCTGGAGGGAGGCAGGAACAACCACCACTGACAGGAAAAGGGGCCAGAACCTGTCCTGGGAGGAGTTGAAATGGGATGTGTCATGGAGAGAGCAGAGCAGTGTCCAGCACGTGTGGGCTGGGGTACTGTGCTCACCTTGCCCAGCAGTTCTGGCAGGCCCAGGACCTGGGCAGAGAAAACCCCCAGGCAGATGAAGATGCTGGGCATGAGACCCAGGAATCCCCGCAGGTTCTTGGGAGCGATTTCTCCCAGGTAGAGGGGGACCACACTGAGACAGATACCTGGGGGGCACAGGAGGGACTGGGATGGCAGAGGCAGAAGGGAGAAGCCAGACCCTAGGCCCATCTCCTCCCATGTCCAGCATCATCCACAGTGGGGACCCCGTGGCATTGGAGGTGGCCCTGGCTGTACCAGAGAACCCCTCCATAGAGCCTGTGGGGATACAAAGCCCTCTTCATCCCCCTAGGAATGGCTGTAGGGGACTGAGCCATGAGGAAGGGGCTGTGCCCAGCCCAGGGAGCACCCACCTGAGTGGATGCCCGTGATGGAGCGGCCGATGATCACCATCTCAGGGGATCCCAGCTCCCGGCTGAAGCCCATGAAGCCGCCGGCCAGGAGGACGAGGAGAGCGCTGCGGCTCAGAGCCCCATTCCTGGCAGGCACAAGCAGCAGCAGGGAGCTCCTCCAGTCCCACCCCACCTCTGGAGCACCCTGGCCCTGGTGGGACGCCCTTACCTGCCGTAGCGCTCCACCAGCAGCCCCACGAGCAGTGAGCCCCCCAGGCCGCCCAGGGCGAAGATGGAGACAGTGAGGGCGTAGAGCAGGGTCAGGGGGGCAGGGCCCAGCCCGTGCCCGTAGCGCTGGGACCACGTGGCGTTGTAGAAAGCCTTTATGTGCTGCAGGGCAGAGACACACACGGGCACCAGCTGTGCTGGCAGAAAGGGGAAGGCAAGGGAAGAGAGGACCTACAGGGACAATATCGTGGGTTTAACAGCATTAAAGGAGATGCAGGGCAGAACGTGTTTGGGGATGACTGGGATGTGCGTCTGGTTGCTCAGCAAGTCTCAGCACCTGAGAGGCCTAAGGATGGCTTAGAGATACCAAAGAGAGCACTCAAGCTGGAGCAGGGAGGTTGAGGCCAGCTTTCCAGGCCCTGCTTTCCCCAGGGGGACAAGTTTGGAGTACATGAACGTGGATGCTGATATTCTTCCCCTGCCATTCCTCTCTGGGTGACTGCTCAAGGAAAGTGCCAGTGTTTTGATGTGGGGCTGCTGGACAGCTGTCCCTCCGCCCTCCAAGGGAGGGATGCAGGGCTGTTTTCCCTGCTCCCAGAGAGGCTGCCCATCCCTTACCTCTGCCGGGGAGTTCACCACAGCAAGGTTGTAGCCATAGAGCATGGAGGAGCCAAAGGATACCAGAAGGGTGACAGACAGCAGGGGGAAGGTGAGATGCTGGGAAAGAGGAGGAAGTATCAGCACAGTGCTGGCCAGCAGAGCCAGGAGTCAAGGTGTCATGGACTGCCCCTTTTCCAGCAGGGATGACCCTGGCCCAGAGCAAAGACCCCAGTGCAATGGAATCCTGTGTTGAGCACTGCTTCATGCCAGAGCCCAGCACCCAGCCCAGCTGATCCAGCTTCCTCGTGGCTGGTCTTGTGGCTGTGGTGTGAGGTTTTTTACCGCGGTGGTGACCCAGCCTGGGTAACCTGGGCACCCCTGCCCAGCTGGGATGGGTGAAAGGAGGGACACCCTTTTTCACCCTCAGGGCGCTGCCCTGAGTGGCCCAACACCGCTGAAATGTTCCCCAAAACACCACCCGGACCCACGTCCTGAACCCTCACCCCCTCCAGCACCTTTGCCTGCCGCTCCTGCTGGGCTCCTCACTGCGGGGAGCCGGGGGCTGTGGGGAACAGCCCCATTGCAGCTGTGACCCAGCCCAGGCCGGGACCGGGGTGCTCAGAGCATTCAGAGCAGCCCCAGCTGCAGGGACAGCCCGGGGTGCTGCAGCGAATGTCCGGAGCGATGGATGTCCCCGCAGGGTGCGGACATGGGACGAGCCTGTGTCCCCAGGAGCAGCCCCGCTCCCACAGCCCGAGCTTCCCGCACGGTAGCCGGGTTCGTAGCACCCAGCAGCTCCCGGCTCACGCACAGCAAATCCCCCCTAATCCCATCAGGAATCCCAAGCCGGGAGAAAAGGGAGGGGGATGTCAGGCCGAGGGGTGTCAGGCCCGGGGCTAGCGGGGCATAGGGGCTCCGTGGGGCAGACGGAAGCAGGGACGGGCAGCCCTCCCGGCCCGCAGGGAGCTCACCCCGGTGATGTCCCCGCCGGGCCGCGGGGTCCCTTTCCCGAGCGGCGGCGAGAAGCTGCGGGCGGAGCGCGGGGAGGGACGAGGAGGAGAGGGGGAGGAAGGCAGCCCCGGTGCGGCGGCCCGGCCGGTCTCTCCCATTTTTAGATGGAAGAAGGAGGAGGTGAGGGAAGGGAAGCAGGGCAGGGCAGCCCGGGAGCCCCCGGGGCTCATTGGAGGCGCCTGAGCGGCCGGAGGAGGAGTCCGGGAGCCTCTCCCCTCGCCGGGGGCAGCGGCAGCGCCTCCGGACTGCTCAGCCCGCGCAGGGGTCACGGCCCAGCCCGGGGCAGCGGAACCACTGAGGTGATGCTCTGGCACTTCTGAGAGCTCTGGCATGTCCCCGCTAAACGGGAGAGACCCGGGAACCGTAAATGGGGCAGCAGCACTGCCCCATCCCCGAGGCTGGCGGCGCGGGGGCGGCCCCACATCACCCGACACCCCCATCACCCCCGGCCCCTCTCCCAGCGGGGCAGACGTGCCCCATCCCCCGCGCTCGGGAAGCGGCTGCAGCCCCCGGCCATGGCTGGAGGCAGCTGCTTCCCCGGGCACGGAGGGACACAGCCCCCAGCCCCAGAGAGGAGAGAACGGCTCATGGCAGCTCAGAGGAATCCAATTTTGCTGCGGCCAGGAGCTGCCTCCCCTGCTGCTAATGAAGTGCCTTTAATTAGCAGCCTAATAGCAAGCTCTTAATTTGCCGAACAGCCAGTTGAAAGGATGGGGACCCCACTAAGCCACGGCTGGCGACAGCTCCAAGGGCTTAAAAGGGACAGGTCCCGACAGGCTGGCCCCACTCAGGGCGGTCCTGTGGGGCCAGGAGAGCAGAGCAGAGCTGGGAGAGCCCCACGGGCACCCCCAGGCCTGCAGTGCCAGCCCCAGCTGGGCTGTCGGAGAGTCCAGGCACCACATTCTGCCATGGAGGATGTTCCAGCTCTGGTCTCTCCCTGCCCATGAGCCTCCAGCTCTTCTGAAAGCATCGGGCGTCTCCCCCAGCCACCAGCCTTTGCCAGCTGCCAGTGTTCAGTTTTCCCAGGGCTGGCCCCTGCTCAGGAGTTCCTGTGTCTTGCCCAGACTCAGCTTTTTCACATCTGGATCAGGGCACCACCCTTACCTTTGTGCAGGTGTTGCTGGGTGGCTGCAAGAGACCTTGGTGACAGGGCCACAGTGGGGGAGACCTGCAGGAGTCTCAGTCCTTCTGGGGATGGTCCTGGTTCATTCCCAGAGCAGCAGGATGAAGATCCATTTTATTGGACCTAACCATGGTGAGATGACTCAGCAAGAGAACATGCAGCCTGTGGGTCCCAGCCATGCCCAAAGCACCTGCAGTGCTGCAGGGCAGCCCTAAACATGCCCAGGACTCACCCCAAATAAAGCAGCAAACCTGGGACCGGATGATGAGCCAGGCCATGCTGTGTCCTGCAGCCTGCTCCAACTCTGGTCATTCAGGCACATGCCTCACCTCTGGGAGCAGCATGTGGAGGGTTAAATGTGTCCAGTGGTCTCTGGAAAGAGGAAGCAGCAGCAGCCACCTCTCCTCCTCCCTGGTACTCTCCCAAAAAGTACCTACCAAAAAACCTTCCTGAACTTCCCAGCTCCTCTGCACTGAAGCCCATACCTGTCCCCAAGGCCCCTGCTCATCCGTGCAGCCACAGCCCCTCCTCCTGCCACACAGCCTGATGCTGGGCACCAAGCAGGGACATCTTCAGGGCAGCTCCAAGGCAGGGGATGGCTGCTGCCTTGATTTAGGGAGTAAATATGGGTTATGGTCACTGGTTCCCAGCAGTGGCTGTGATGCTGGGAGCAAAGGCTTAGCAGCACATGTAGAAGTGCAAGAAGGGGGAGGAGGAGAGCCTAGAGTGCCAATTAAGGCTCACCAGAGGGCTGGGTTAATTGGAGACACTCCTGTGACCTGACCTGGTGATAGTGGCACATGATAGACAAGGGCTGGTGAGAAACAGCCACTGCTCTGAGCTGCAAGGGAGCTTGTCTCACATTTTACAGGCATTCCTCCCCTGCCTCCATGCAAGGTGTCCCTGGCTAAAATATTCCCTGTAGCTGGGAAAGTGGCTGTGAGCCCATAAACCACCCTGATCCCCACCCATCATCACTCCCAGAGCTCCTGTCCCAGCACTCCATGTCATGGGATGCTCACACAGCTCCTTCCTCAAGGCATCTGACAGTGCCTGAGGCACACAAAGAAACCCGTGAGAACTGGCAGAGGCAGAGCAGCAGGTGTAGCTGGTCCCAGCACACATCCTGCAGAGTAATGGCATTTGCTGAGGCCAGGAGGATGGAGAAGCAGTTGGGACACCTGAGGGCTTCCCTGAGCTGACAGCTCCCACAGGGAGGTCTGTCCCCTTTTTCAAGATGAGATAGAAATCCCTTGGAAAGGATGTGGTGCCAGTGCTGGTTCTTGGGGTTTGCCCAGCACCATCTAGTCCAAACTAGATAAATTCCACAAGGAAGCAATAAGCAGCTCATGCAAAGGCAAAAAGATGCATTGCTTGGCAGGCACTGAGCCCTTTCCCTGTGCTGGAGGAGAGGGAGCTGGGCAGCACGGGCTGGGCAGGCAGAGCTGCTCACAGACATTGGTGCCACTCTGAAGGTCAGAGCAGTTGGCCAGGGCTGCCCTTTGGGAGGTGACACTGCAGAAACAGAGATGGTCTGGCACCTCCCCACCTTCCTGCCCCTTGGAGGAGAAGCCTTCCTTGATCCACCTTGGTAAATGCCAGCAGGGTGCTTGGGGCATGGCACAGGGAGTTTGGATACATCAGCTGTGTGATGTTAACCAGGGGCTTGAGTTTCTTCAAACCACAGTGGTCTCCACTGTGGAGGTCAGTGCTGTCCCCAGTGAAAGCCCTGCTCAGCCCCTGTCTCTGCCTGCACTGGAGAGCCCATCTGACTGTTCTCCATCTGCAGGCAGGCTATTTACCTGGACAGGTGAGACCTTTCCAGCCCAGGTGTCCCTGGTCATATTCCTTATCCTCTTCAGTGGTGAGGCTGATCAGCCTCACAGCTCAGCAACCTCTCTGTGGGTTTAGAGATTTCTAGCAGCTCCTACAGCCAGGTGCACGTCAGCAAATAATTTTGGAGAGAAAGCTCAGGATGGGAAGGTAACATGGAAGTGAAACAAAGAGTATCTCTCTTGGGGATATAATGAATATGGTCTGAGCTCTTGTAGGGTAAAGCAAAGTGGCTGGTGCTCACAGATATGCACTGCTGGACATGGATCACCTGGCAAAGGGGTCAGGTTGAGATCTCTAATGGCTGCAGCCCACTGCAAGGGAGAGTGCGTGCAGCAGCTTAGTTTTCCTTTTTAAAAAATTATTCTTATTCCACCTTATTATTCCCCCCTTATTCCCATCTTATGATTCAAAACATTGAATCATTTCTACATCCAGGGCACTGACGTGTGCCATAGCACAGGAAGCTGTGCCACATGCTGCCGTGGAACAAAAGGGGCCAGGACACTGCTGGAGCCAGGAACAGCCCTTACTCCCACGACAGACAGACAGCTCACCCACAGAAATATATGGCAGCATTACAGCGTGTCTGTCCGCTTTTGTTTCCTTGGCCACACTGCCTCCTCTCCTGAGAGCTCATCATCCTCTTCAAACCACCAATTGCTAAACTCATCCTAAACAGTTATTGTAAGAATTACATTCTTTCTATCCTAGCTAATCTAAGCTGGCCAATTCCCCCTTTCCAAAAAGTACCTTACTATACTCTTGAAAGCATGTATATAAGACAACAACAAAAAACCAGCAAACAAGAGAAGATTTCATTTTAAAGCTGTAGGTTGATCAAACGCTGTTAATTTGAAGCTATGGCAAACATTACTTTCCTTCTTCATTTGAAGTGGAAATAAGGCACACATTTTTAAACAGAAAGGGTAATTAACCACTGAATCTATTTAAGATAAGCTGTTCATTGTTTTCCAGTGGAAATTTACAATTGAGATTGCTTTTCTTTCTCAAAGACTCTCTTTAGTACTTGAGTTTTTGGATTCCAGTCCAGATTTCCTGGGAGAAGTTTTCCAGCTCATGCCCTGCAGGACAGCACTGTCCTAGTCCTAGAAATCTGGAATAAAGACCCTGATTCTCATCTTTAAACATCAAGGAGAAGAGGGGGAAGGACTATCGAAGGAACATTTAGAGATAACACACACAAAGAGAACCTGTTTCTCATGGGAGCAGGCAGCATGTGTGTAGTTTGGGTACACACAGACAACTGGGACTGTGGGTATGGAGGTCTCATTTGTGTGTGCTGGCACTCACGGGTTGTTGAAATCAAGCTGCATTCTGTGTAACAGACCAATCCAAAACAATGGATGTAGCCTGTCACTGCAGCTCCCTTTCCAAATCTATTATTGGATGGGAAGAAATAGCAGAGAGGAAAGAGAAAAGGTTAAAGAGGTGCAAATATATATATATATTACATATTATATATAAGTATGTATATAAAATATTTATTATAAATGTGTGCACACCCACACATACATATTAACACCAAAGCCTTGCCAAATAAAGCACGGGGCTGCTGGGAACCCTGTCACAAAGAAAGATGGAGATTGGAAGTGACAAGAATCCCGCTCCCAGCACTTGAGAAAAGCAGGAGCCTTCCCAATCTCCAGTCCCCTGCTGGCTGCCAAGAATGGAGCCAGCAGGGAGAGAGATGTTGGGAGTGCAGGGGTTTGTTTGTTTTCTGACCACCCCTGGAGTCAGGATCTTAAAACTGCGGTGGCCTTTGTTTTAAAAGGGGCTGTTAAGTCAAATGGGAAGATCCAAGGCTGCTATCCAAGGAGCACTTTTAAGAGGAAGGTATTCTGAGGGCGAGGGTGCCTGCCTTCTGATCTGAGCGAGCGGTGAGCGTGGAAGCATCCCCAGCCATGGAGCTGTGTGGTGGTGCTGTGATATGTCAATTACTCACTCATTATTGAACAGCAGGATTCTGATTAGCTTATAAAACAAATTTGTGTTTCTCCTACCAGGATCTTGCAACAATACGCAGAAAAACACAAAATCTTTGCAGGCTTTCCCCCACACTTTTTTAATGGGCAGGATGGCTCCAACTCTTCTCTGTCAGTGACATCCACTCTCTGGCTCACAGGGCAGACTCATCTGCCCCAGCCAGAGGCCATTAACTATGAATGGAGAGAGTGTTAATTAAAAAGGTATGCTGTAGTTTTAGGAATAAGTGGGGTTTTTTTCTGACTGCCAGGGCAGTCTTTCATGCTGCATTTGTCAATGAGCAGCAGCTCTGAAGTGGGACTGGCTACTGCAGACTCTGTGTCCAGTGAAGCTGCATCCATCTCAGGCTTGGGGCAAAGCTGTCCACCTTCCATCCCCAGCACTGCCAGGTGTTCACACTGCAGATGTTGTGAACAGTACATGTGTAGCAGAAGTGTGACCCACACACATGGGTTTGAGGAAGATACAGGATTGGTATTTTCACAGCATCTTTCCCCCCAAAAGGAAAACAGGAGAGATTCACAGCTTAATCTTTGTATTTAAGTTATTTTCTGAACAGTTAAAAAAAAGAAAACAAAACAAACCACACTGTTACCATGATCCTAGCTCAAGTGAACATTAGTACATTAACTACACATCACCGTAACATAATCACAAAATTCAAAGCACTCATTACTTAAGAATCCAGATAACAAATATAGCAGAGTAACAAACAGAAAACTCTGGAGAAACCATGTTCTTTCTCACCTCTCCCACTTTCACAGCTCCCCCCGCCTGAGCAGGCTGGAGTGATGCAGCACAGGCTGGCCTGGCAGGCATGCAGCTCTCCAAAATGCAGTGATGGAAAATGATGGGAAGAAACAGGACAATACACTTTGCTGAGGTCCACACTATTGTTCTGCCATGCTAAAACTGGGGCTAGGCTAAGTCCTGCAGTGCCTGCATGATAAAGACACAGTAGCCAAAGCAAAGTTTTACACTCAAAAGCAGCTCCAGATTTTCACACTGAATTGCCCAAAAAATTTCATAGGCAGCTCCTTGTAAAAGCCACTGCCAACAGCCCACTGACCTGCCTCCTGTACATGGAGTTCTGCTCAGAGGTAAACCAGTGCTCCAGTGCCAGGAGGTTAAAACACTTTGCCTGTGAAGGCAAAAACCTGTTCATTGTGCAGGAACGAGCACAGCTGCTCTGTAATGAAGACTTGTATTTCACGCTGATTTTCTGGCCACAGCTGCACTTGGCTCCTGCTTGAGCAGAAATCAAGGTATCTCTCAGGGCTCTTAAAAAAGGGGACTTATTTAGGAGCTGTCTATAGTATCCAAAGGGCTTGCTGCACATCCATGTACATCAGAATCTCTG
Organism: Melozone crissalis; assembly: GCF_028551555.1. Lineage (NCBI taxonomy): Eukaryota > Metazoa > Chordata > Aves > Passeriformes > Passerellidae > Melozone > Melozone crissalis. The sequence continues at coordinate 13,682,089 of NW_026535797.1, read as the reverse complement.
ATTTTAAGAGTATTACCTTAACATCCCCAAGGATCAACCAGTGTTGCCAACTCCCATGGGTTATCTGCTGGACAAGATACTTGGAGGCCCAGCAATCTCTGGGAACAAGCACAAACACATGGGAAGAGTTTTCTGACCAGTCAAAGGATGATCTATTCTGGCAGTGTGCCAAGGCTCCCCCATGGGATTTGCTTTGGGAATTTTGCCCAGCAGTTTGGCTACACCTCATCTTTAAAAAAAATGGGGCAAGGGGGGAATGGAGGGGAAGCCAAATGCTCAGTCTCAGCAGGCAGCCATTCCTCTCAACCCATTACTGGGATTTTGGAGAAGGAACACTCCCAAGGGACCTGCTGCTCCCATCTCTGAGTGGGGCAGAAAGACTGTAACCCCCTCTTGCCAATCAACCCAGTTTCCAGCAGGATAGACAAATTTCATATGGAGACCTCCTTTGAGGACAGCTGGGTCACTTGCTGTTTCCCCCCTCCTTCTGGGAAGTTGCTGCTTATCATTTTGGAGGGAACAGTAGGGCAAAGCTCAGCATGTCAAATGCATCATGCATGCCACTTTGAGACCCTGGCAAAGCTCATTCTTCTCTTGGCAATCATAGTTCAGACCATCCCTTTCTCCTTGTGTCTCCACTGCATCCTAAAAGGGGCATCAGCTGGCAAGTTCAACAGTTGGAGACCTTACTTCATCACCTCCTGATGACTTCTGATCATGGAAAACCTCCATTTTTCACAGCCAACTACACAAACTAAAAGATCTATTTTCAGCACCATCCCCACTTCTGTAGAGATCCATTTCCATCCCCACATATGCCAGGTTTTCGACTACTTGGGTCATCTCCTCCTTTTCTTCCCACAGTTAAGAGCAAGCCTGCAGTAGGAAGGCTGGGCATTCCTTCTTGTTCCCTTCTCTAGCAAAGGAGAGCTGCTAGTATTTGTGATTTATTAAATGCAAATATTGCCCTTTCCCAATGAATTAAGGAATAATAAGCCACAAAAGGCAGATATAAAATCATGTTAAAGAAAGCTAACAAAGTTAGGCAAGAGCCCAATCTAGAGAGGTGCTTCCCAATGGAGGTGGGATGCCAAAAAATTCAGAACCAAGCCTGGAGCTCTGCTCAGACTGAGGAAGGGACATGTGGAAGGGGTAGATACACATACCTGGGAGTGGAGAAATATGCATGATACTCTCCAGCTTTTTCAGTGTTCAAAAAAAAAAAGAAAAAGAAAAAAGGATCCTTTGGAGCAGGAGGTGGGTAGGTAGAGCATGGTGGTCCAAGTCAGCTTCCAGTTTAGGAACAAGCGTCAAGCATTTCAATGTTTCTGATGATCACAGACTTCTCAACTTGTCACCTGAATCCTTCCATTCCAACAGTGGATGTGTCTGTCCTTGAATGTTAACAGGGAGCAGAGGGAGCTGCTCCAGAGGAGACATCTGTAGAAGTTATCTCACTGCAATCTCCTTCACACCATTTTCTATTTGCATATTTGAAAGCAAGCTGTGTTCCTCTGAGGATGAGAAACATTTGCAGCAAAACTGTGCCCTATTGCAAAGGAGTCACACGCAGGAGATGGTGTGGCCACAACAGATTGTCCCACATCTCCAGCACTTTCCATGCCAAAATCCAAGGTGGAAGGCTAGCATGAGCTTCCTACTTGTGGGAGAAGTGACGATCTCTAAGCAGCAGAGGTATTTCATTTCAAAGCAATGTGCAACACTTAAAGCCCACAGATACTTTCAGCCCTTTTTATCTCCTTTCAGCAGGCATGTTCTAGTTCTTTTCATTATAAACTCTGCAATTACTCCAATCTGGTTGAGGAATTATCCATCCTGTTCATGCTGAAACCTCTCTCTCACATGCACTCTTGAACACTCACACACACATGCACACATATCCTAAGGGAAGGGAAGGGAGTTTGAAAAAGCCACTTTCTTCTGACATTGGGAGATCTACTTACCAGATTGCTCCTCCCTGGGTGCACAACAAACACCACCAAATGTCAGGCTGTGGCAGTTTCAAGTTCAAGTTAGATCAGTTAACTTCAGTTTCCTTCTTAGCCATCAGAAAATTTGTACAACTCGGGGAGTGGGGTAGGAATCCTCACCCTTCTGCAGTCCTGTCTGAAGTACCTACGCACAGTCCCTTGGTGAGGGTGACACACCTTTCTTACCATGTGCCAAAAATGGATTCCAGCAGTTGCTTGCTAAATGTACCTTAAAGAGCTCTATACAGCACAGTACCAAGTATGGTACCACTTGAAGACCCAACAGAATAGCAGCATAGAGCAGCAGGGCTATGACAACCAAGGACAATTTGCACTGGTGGTATCTCTTGTGTTTGGCCAGCCAGTCTGCCAGTTCTCTCAACCAGCAAAAATACAACACATCCTTGAAGGTATTGGCCACAAAGAAGTAATTAAAATATTAGGAAGTTCTGCAGCCTTCAGCAGCTGGAGTAACAGATCATTGTTTTCTACAGTAACAGAAATGGAAAAGACAGAGGATGACCAAACTGAGGAAAATAATTATTAAATCTTCACCCAAGGTTGTTTAAACCCCTGCTGATATGCAGCCATGCTGCAGACCTTGTAATACATGAACTTAGAGAGACTCTTAAAATAGTATTAAGACTCAGAAATTGAATTTAACGAAGTTTGGGATGTGAACTTTGATTCTCTCTGCTCCCTTACCACTTTGGCTTTGGGACTGCAGTATTCATGATATGTAGAGCTGCCTGAAAGCCAAAACAGCCTTCTTGGACTTAAAATTAGTTGTGGATAAACATTGTGACTCAGAACTTATTTATGACTCTGCAGAGGTAAGTCACTCTGTCACTGTCACCTGAGCAGAGCTGTTAAGCTGTTTGACTCTTTTACAGGAATAGTTCAAACAGAAAAGAGGAGTGTGTCATCACATGCTCTGAGATGCTTGACACTGCTGCCCATGTGCTTCAGGAAATGCACTAGGTACTACCCAAAAACCAGCTTTGCCCTCCTCCCTAACTCCACTGCTTTCTTGTCTGTCCTAGCTATCACCTAAATTACTCAAGCCTCTGGACTGCTCTCTGGGGACTCTTGGACCAGCTCCTTCCTAGATTTCATTGGTGGAAATAGCACATCCCAAGCAATTAGAAAAAATGTAACAGCTTCCCCAGCAAAGTGAAGTTGATGAGAAATACTTATAAAAAAAAATCCCATCTGCCAAGTTCAGAGGGTGTTAACAAAGCCAGTTAGCAGGCAGCCCTCCAGCCCATAGACAAAGGACCTTGATTTCCTGCTGTGGGAAAAGAGCAACTCCTCACTGAAGCAGTGGAGATTTTTCCATACCTACAGCAGAAGATCTGTGCCTAAACCTGGAATGGCCAGGGACTGATTTACAGAGTCATTTCTAATCTAAATGCAGGCCAGCTGCAATTTGTTCCAGCTCTGTGAAGAGAGCTGTTTACCCCCAGACCTCTGTCTAGTTCAGACATGCAGAATTGTTTTTCATGTACCTACTCTTCAGGGCTATTTTTGTCTTCTAAACAATGACAATTAGCAGAAGTCTCAGCCAGAAAGCAAAGACCCATCTCAGCTATCAGCAAAAGGACTAATCAGCCTGTGTCCCTAAACTGCAAGGCAGTACATAGGTTGCAGAAGCAGACCAAAAACTCCTCAACCCCTTCTAGCAAAGCCAGTCCCAAAAATGCTGCAGAACTGGCCTGGAGTCATTGCTAAATGCAATGATTGTCCTCATGGCAAACCCATTTTACTCAACCACCATCTCCAGGGTGTGCATTTGCTCATTCAAGTGAGGCAAAGTCTTATAGTCATGGCCAGAATGTTTGTGTAGGGTGGCACTTGAGAGCTCCATGAAATTTTTAACAGCTCCCTCTTCCAGTACCCATCTACTGCCTCTCTGAGGGAGAAGGAATGGAAGGATAGGAGCAATGTCCAGCTTTCCTTCTCAGCCCAGCCTCAAACTTTCTCCAATTTACAGAATGATTCATAAGCCATCAGCAACATACTGTCTTCAGGGAGAACAGCAGTAGGAAGATGGTACAGACAATCCCTTTGCTAGTGAAATACTGTCCTGGGCCAACAGTTCACCTGGGGTGGGGGTGGACAGGATCTCAGCCCCAGTCCATCATGCTTGGGACTTTGGCAGGAGAGAGTTTAACTTTTCATTGACTAGCATTCCCCAGCAAAGCTGATGTTAAGGGGAGACTACAATACACATCCAGCTTCCAAAGGGTTAGCATAGCAGGCAGGAGAGGAAAGAGATGGATTTGGCTCATAATAGTCAAATTTCAAGGGTCCTCTCTCCACAAAAAATAAGTCTGCAGTTAGAACAGCCAAAAGCCGCAGGGAAGCTGGGGTTGGGGGGATGATGGTCTGGCTGTTATAAGTGTTTCTGCTGCTCTTCAGAGCTGAATGCTTTTTCAAAGGCCTAGCAATAGATATTGATTTCAGCCTGAGAGTAGCAGCATCCCCACCCACCCACCCTCCCACCCACCCTGAAGTGACTCTCAGCAGGATGCACTGTGGCTGTAAGTCTTCTGCTTAACAGCAAAGCAACACGTTCTGGCAACATCTTAAATATATTCATAGGACATTGGTGACTGGGCTTGGAGGGGAATCAAATAGGGTAAAGGGAAGAGTGACCATGAAGAGGGGAATGAGGAAAGAAAGGGATGGGAAGGTTTAAAAATGCTAACTGTTCATGAAAGATAAAAGTCATCTTCTGATATAGCAGCACTTCAGCAGTCAGCCGCGCTGAGTAGACCCTGTCTGAGATCAACCGCATGCCAACTTTGTTCCAGAAACAAGTCTGAGAGCCTCTCTCTTCAGCAAGTATTGGTTACGTGGATAGTTCTTTTGTCCTGGCATTTAAATACTGCAGCTTAAATGAGTCCTGGGAACAAAAAACAGAACAAACCAAACCCCATTCATATTAAGCCTTTTAATGATTTAAAATAGCATCTGATTGACCGGAGCGTTTGAGAAAATCAAGATCTGACAGGTCCAGAGCATCACTGTACAGTTACCAAACAGAACACAGGATGTGCCCCATGACAGAGCACTTTCATGGGAAAATGTCACTGTGGACACCCTTGCAGAAGCCTGTCAGCTCTTCTGCCATTCTTCTCTCTTATGTTTACTGCTATTAACAGTAATTGTGCATGTACCCACCCACACAGGCAATCATGTTATGCCACTTCACTCATATGCATCAAATTCACTCTACAGCTGACCCAAACATATGAAACATTTTGTACTCCCCACACTGTGCTGGCCAAGACAAAAGGTGATGAGCAAACCAAGCAGGCTCTGATATAAATAATTTAACATCCATGGCATGAGAGAGAGAACAAGGGATAGGCCCTATCCGTAAATTATTTTGCACATTGATGCATCTCGATTTAATTTGCCTGGGCTTGTGCTTGTGCCTCAGCGTCTCCTCCCCTAGCCAAACTCTAATCTTGAATCAGCTTGCTGCAGAGTGAGGAGAATGGTCATCACTTCAGAGGGAGGTTCTTGGCAAAACACTCCTGCCTGGTGACAACTGCTCAGGGTCAGGCCATCTGCATCCTCTTGTTAGGCAGCAGCTGCTCTACTCGCTCTGCAGAAACCCTTCTTCCTTCTGGACAGCAGTATAACTGATTTAATTATTGATGATGATGGACAGAGGAGGAGGAGTTCTTCAGGGGGAGTTATAGGCACCACATGTCACAAATCCTAAAATAAAGTCCCTTTTCTAAGGTACCAGAACAATTCCTGTCCTTTTACAGGACGCTGTAATTACTATGTAACCAAGATGACAAACACTGCTAAACCCAGCCAGTTATTCAAACAGCAGGCTCACACTACATCCAGTGCCACCTTTGAGCCTCACCTTATTTTTAAGGGTTTGTTTGGTTTTTTTCGTTTACCTGTGCGAGTGTGAGGTACAGTGTAGTGTTATTTATCTGGAGATGTAGGTGTATGTTCTGGACGGGGAACGAGTGGATTCTGCCTGGGCAGCTGGGTCATTCAGAAAATCCCAGATGAGGATGGTGTCATCATGTGAGCTGCTGACGATCTGGAACTCATCAAACTGAAGTCGAAAGACTCTTCCAGAATGCTCCTGAAATGCCAGTGGGAGACAGAGCATGTCACTTTGCAAACTAGTTGGCACCCAGGATGGGGTAGGGAAGATGAAGTTGGGCTTGATTTTAGTGTCATATTAATTTGTCAGTAAACCCCAGAGGAAACACTGTGCATCACCATCCCAGAGCATAAATTAAACCCTCTCTCAAGGAAAAGTTTGAGTACAAGGAAAATATCTGAGTACTTGACTTGCAGGCAGTTTACATTACAGTTGTCCCACTGCTCCTTAAATCCCAGTATTAGACACATCGTGCAGAACAAACCTAACTCCCACCCCACATAATTCCATCTGGTGAGGCTGACATGTGCACTGTCTTCCTTATTCCATGGCAAAACTCCTTCCTGAAATTACAGCATTCCCAGGTACAGTAGGTTACAGGGTAAGACATGAGAACTTTGCATTCAAGACTTGGCATCATTGCCATTGCTGAAGAGGGAACAGCTTAACACTGGAGGACACTAAGGAGCCTGTTGTAAAGTCCAGTGACACGGCAGTAATTCCTCCTAAGCAGTTCTAAAAATATGATCTAGAAAGGGCATTCTTTATAGGCAGTTTGCATTCTGCTCCGAGGCTGAGTGGAAATGGCATGACAATTTGGCAAGAGTTCAGACCATAATTAACAGGAGGCAATGGCAAGATCCTGGATTTCACAGAGCGAATCCACTCTGCTTTCACTTGTGTGTTGCCTATTTTCTCTTGGTGCTCGTGACACTCTGAGAGCAGTGGCTTCCTCCTTGGTCACCAGGGAACAGAAACTGTGCAGTGACAGTAAGCCCTGTCTCTTCCATGAACACACATTTCTCTTTAGTGCCCACACATTTTAAGGGGATTATGAAGGTCAGGAAAAAAACATGTCTTAAAGTACTTTACTACTGAATCTACAGGTTTCTCAAACATTTAGACAAAAGAGATTTGCTAGTTACTAAAGGGGAAATCTTTGTCTTATAGCACAAGACTACAAAAATACAGCTCAGTTTACAAAGAACAGATGCTTTAAAGTGAATTTCTGAATCTTTAAATCAAAATTATCTAAGAATAAATGCAAATGTAAGCCAGATTCTAAGATAAATATTTTAGAATTTCTAATCAATGGAACCTTTTTGATCTTCGAACTTGAGTTTGTTTTATAAACACCTTATGAGTTTCTGTCTTCCCACTTAAGGGAAGTGTTTTTCCAGGTTTTGTGTTATAGCAGTAAAGAAGTTCTTCCAAAAAGTATCATTACACCAGTCAGATCCACTGATGGATTATTCACTGAGATGATGGCGGTGGGGGGAGAGAGAGAGAAAGAGAAAGAGGTACTTTCAAAAGTCCTTTTCAAAACTCTCTTTTTGATCCTAGTCACTGTGGTCTAAGTAAGGCTGCCCTACCTGGACTGTTTATGTCATAAGGAAAGCTGAACCATGAGCTTATTCTGTTCATAGAAAGCTCCTGTCAAATTCATGTCGCACTGTTCCAGCTAACGGAAGACAAAACTGGAAGGGACCTGGCATGCAGCAAACATTTGTTATCTGTGCACTTTCCTCCTACTGTTTGAAAATTGAACACAAGCAGCAGGAGACTCATGATGTTCATTGTGCAGCCAGGTTTAATTTTGGAGGACGAGGGAAGAGGAAAAAAAATACCAAAGCATGGGTAAGCAGGTATAAGGACACCCTGTTGTCATAAAAGTGCTAAAAGCACTGCAACAGTTTCCTCTGCTCCCCACCCTGCTTTTGGCCCCCTCCATTGCTATCAAACAGGGATTTATGAGTATCCATGTGTTGAGATTCCTACAGTGTTTCCATCCCACAGCTTCTGATTTATAATATAATTAGCTGGGGCACTTTGGCTGTCCACTGCTGGAAAATGCAGAGGAAATCACACCAGTTAAATTAAGTCTACAGGTTACTAGGCACACATTTGTCTCAGGCTGGAGCAGAAACACTACTAATACCAAGTCTTAAGTCTTAGACTCTCAGGATATGAGTTCATGGGCACAGAGTTGTTCCATAGCTTGGAACTGGGTGACCAATGACAAAGGGCTTTTCTGGATTCCAGCCATGAAACTATTTGCAGTTCTATTTGGCTAACAAGAAGGTTTTTCAACATAGCACCTGTGGGCATCCAAAGCTCTCATGGACTCTGATCCTGTAGCTGATGGTCCAAATACATGATTGGAAAAGGGTAGCATGACTTAATGATCGTACTGCCCATCAGCTGAGTCCCAGTAACCTCAGAGCCTGCACCAAAAGTGACATAGAGTACTTCAGTGAAATCTACAACAGGAGCAATTCAGGTGGTTGATGGGTGTGCAGAAGGTCAGCCAGCACAGCTCAGCTGGTGAGAAGTAACCACACTTTTAGAGAATCAGATAGCTTTGGTATGACCCTGTTTTAAAGCACAGACTACAGTGATGAGCCACAGCAGGAAAAGTTCTAACATATACCTATTGAAACACTGCCCAAACACTTTCAACCTAAGAAATAAAAACATACAGTACTTATTTTCCAATATGATTTTGGTACTGGTTGAAATTTTGCTTTACCCCCAGCAACAGTGCTGGTTTTTTTGTGTGGAATGTGGTGGAGGAACACTTATAGAACCACCCCAAGGCCTTGGCTGTCCTGGCATTTTTCTCACAACTTTCCCACATTATTCTAAGACCAAGCAGAGCCATTTTTAAACATGACTGTGAATGTTGTTAACACTCACATAATGACATTTTAACCACATCATCATTGACCTGCACTAGAAACTAGTGGACAGCATGAAAAGAGTAGTTGCTGTTTGGGCATAAGGCAATTTCACTGTCTGTTTCTGTCCTGCTTTTTCTTTAAGCACCCAAAAGGCAGTTAAAAGCAATCCCAAGTGTGTTTGTTCCTCAAATTGGGAATGTACTGTTTTAAAGAAATTTCATGCCAGCAATTCATAGAACTTACTGCTACATCATCAGGTACACACAGATTAATGTAAACCCACTAGCATATGGATTCCAAGGATGACTTAAAAAATGGATTCAGTTATTAACTTCAAATCACAGAATAAAACTGTTGAGAAGTCCAGAGTGGAATGAAAAGGTCAGAGATTCTAACTTTTAATGCTTGCAATTAACAGCTTGCAAAATTAGAAGAAGTTGGACACCCAAAAAAGCCAGACCCCTAGAAATTATTTCAAGATCCTGCAGGCTGGGGCTAAACTGACTTGAGTTTTCACAGCTCAAGATAGCTCTGAACAAGCACACTTTCCTCAACACCTCTGTCTAAAGCTCTTACCACAAGGGTTCGCAAGCAGAGGGTCCCTGCTGGAGCACGGGGATCCAAAGCAGCCACAAGATCCCATACTTTAATTTTCCTAGTGGTGAAAAATAGACAAACACCATGGCTCTGTTAAAGAGAAAAGAGCAAGTCCTCACAGAAAAAAAAATAACTGTTAGTACAACTTAGCTAATACACCAGTTTAAGGAAAATTACAGCAATCCTTCTGCTCTTGAGACCTGCTTCTTGCATTCCCCCTTTGTAAAGCTTATAGAACTTAATGGGAGGTAAAAATATGCTGTCAATAAAGTAAAGCACATAAAAAGCAGGTGGTAATAACTAACAGAAACACATGGGAGTGCAGACAACTTGTCTGTAATGGCAAATGGTCCTGCAGACAACCACAGATGGGAAAGATTGTTCTTAGAAGTGGTTGAACTGGAAGGAGTTTCAGGTTGAGTCACTCAGATGTTCTTACCAAGCACAAGAACTGGACCATACACATCAAATCACATGGACTTGTTTTAAAAGAAGAATGAAAGCTATGCTCTATAGCATGGTTCTCACTTACTGGCCATGAAAAGGTCCTCTTAGTATGACAGATAGAGAGTCTGATATTTATATAGAAGATGTACAAAGTGGGGTGGGAAACACTGAGACAGACAGGAAGATGCAAAGCATTGACTGCACGGATATCCTCACCCATCATATGCCCCACTGACTATCCTCTTGTTATCAAAGCGTATGCATCTCACCAACTCTTCGTGGCCTTCCAGTACTCGTAAACATGCCCCACACTCTATATCCCACAGCCTGCAAGAGAGTACAAAGAAGCATTAAGAATTTTTTAATACCTTAGCATTGCAGTGAAACATTTGGTCTTTGCCTGTAGTTAATGGAAACTTGGAAATAAAGATTATGATGGAACAACAAAGAAGAAACAAAGCACACTCATCAGTCCTTTCCCCACAGTTAAAGAGATACATGGTTTTGCACATGACCCTAGGATGTTACAGTAACACACAGGAGATGAGTCACAAACCAGTTGTGTCTAGTATCTACAGCTCCAGTAATACAGGATATCTCCCAGTTATCTACACAGTGAGCCTCACTTTATTTTACTGAGGTTCATAGTTTGTAAAAGTGCTGTGCCTTGTTTTTAAGATATTAAGAGAAGGAGACTTACTAATCCTCTTGGCAGCTTGTTTCAATTGATATGATCACCTTCATGGGGCATGTGCCCCTTTCTGTTCCCCTACATGCCCATTTCTGATTTGGAGACTTCCATCAGACAAATTAGGTTATCAATACAGTAGTGAGAGGTACAGGAATTAACAAGACCTTTTCCTTTGTCATTCCTCCTCCTGAAGGTATGTTTAATCTGTAATCCAGGCACTTTATGCATAAGCTAAAATGGATGCTCTGTGTTTATTATTTTAAATGCTTTTTTTTTCTTACTCTCAAATAACTCCTGTGGCTCTATGTGAACTGTTTCTAATAATACAGTATTTTTAAAAAGTTCTGGCACCCAAATCAATATACAGTAAGAGGCCCAACAACACATTATTCTCTCAACTGTAACTATCCCAGAGTTTTAGCTTTTGTGATGGATTTTCAGCATGGAGAATAAATTAAAAGACATAGTTTTTACACTTGCACACTACCTTGAAAACTAGTTAAAGGCTTCAAACAGTTATGAAGTAAGTCTATTTGTTTTCCTTTGCTTTGTATTTCTTTTGCCAGCTCTTTGACTCCCAATTACCATGGATATAAAAAGATTATTTGCCTACAAGAACTGAAATTCTTTGACATGTATAGTCTAGAGGTGATCAATCTCTGGCTGAGACATGGTCTGCTCATACAGCAATCCTGTAACAGCAATATCTGCTCTGACTCCCTGACACACAGCAGAAAGAAGGCAGTCACAAATGTTCTCAAATGCTCATTCAGTAAGTGCTCTGACTGGCATGACCTTCACTGCAGTGAGAAATATGGGGGTTTGTGGAATTTCTTTGGGTGACACATCTTGAAGCAGTACAGCTGCTGAGAGGTCAGGTCACTTTTGCTTGAGAGACAAAGAAAGAGATAAACCATCCCCCATGTATTTTATTCCTGAGGTTCCCCAGGGAATAATCCAGATCTGGTTGATGTGTGCCCAAGGCTGGTGGATAATGGCTGCAGCTGTCTTGCCACAACAAGCTGCTCTCATTTTGGACAACAGAGGAATGAACAGAACACTTCTGTCACTGTGGAACTGAGAAAGGATAGCTCTATGCACGTGTCTGAAGCCAACAAGGAGCTCAAAGTGATTCTCCAATCTCTGAAGTTGATCTTTCAGGAATCTGTGAAGGGCCCAACAGTTTTCACTTGAATACAGCACACCAGTCAAGGTCAGAGCAAGCAACTCTATGACAAAGGTCAGCCAAAGGCACTCTGGCTGCTAGAGAGCATTACCTCTCTCAAGGACTGTAAACGGGATGGACAATGCCAGACATTAACTGGTGCAGAAAGGTTGGAAGAGCAATCTTGTGCCAGGAACTTTTGTGCCATGTGTTTCCATTCCTTGCCATTGATCATGAAATTGCCAGCAGCTCTGGGAGGCTGCATCACACTAACTCAGGCCTGTATTTTCAGGTCCCAGTCTGAGGTTTTACCTGGATGGGATTACAAGAGGTGATCATGTCCCTTGTCACACGGCAAATGGGTTCTCATGTACAAGGGGTTGACTGCTATTAAGAGTAGGGTCTCTTAGCAGAGTTGGTGCCAAGGGTCTTTCTCAGATTTGATAATTTTCTCTAACTTCTACTTTTTTAAATATTCAAAGGAACAAAGAGTAAAAGAACTAAACTTAAGGCTATAGAACTAACTAAAAGAGAACATCACTTAAATTGTGTATGGAGCCAAAACACTACCACTGCTCTTTCCTATAACTTTGGGAGAACTTCTGGAAATAGAGGGAGGTCTGCAATTATCTCAGCCTTTAATTCACTTGAAAGCAGAGCAGGGAGATGTACAGAAGGCAGATGAGTCTGAATCCCCACCTCTTAAAAAGAATGCTGTTGTCTAAACAGATTGGTATCAGATCCTTATGTGTGCACACCCTAGAAATAGACACACGAAGACCAACCACTCATTAAAAACTCAACCCAAGATGATATTGTCTAATTTTTTTTTCTTGCCCTAAATTCTCTGGTTCCTTTTTTTCTACACTTTTTGTTTGTTTGTTTGTTTTTTGGTTGGTTTTTTTTTTTTTTGTCTGTAGCAATTAGGAACTTTGGACCTAGAAGCTAGAATACTGAAGTGATTGGATTAAACTTGATGGACGAGTTTCTGCTAGACGGAAATTAGCACAATGATAGTAATGTCTATTGTAGCAAGTGAAATTTCTGGCCTAAGTCAAAACTTAAATATTTTTTCTATGTCTCAGCTACTTCACATGTCCTCAACGTTTGCAGTTGCAAAACTAGAAATCACAGATTCATCTTCTGGAAAAAACTTTCCCTGCAACTGAGGAATAATGGGCTTTTAAGTTCTGTATCAGCCTGTACTGAAGTCCAGCACATAACATCTGATAGTGGATTAAAATCAAATCTAGAAAGCACCAAGCCATCCACAAAGATGACTTAGAAACCTTTTTTTTAATCATCCTTCTACTGACTTGTGCCCTCTGCTAATGACTGGGAGAAAACTACCTTTTAGCATTGGGTAAGTCTTTTGCCTTGCTCACACTGCTGCTAAACTTGACTTCCATTAAGATTCACTGTTGACATTCCTGAAATTCTAGCACAATTTATCTATTAAGTAGGGATTTTGTCCAATGCAAGCATAAAAGTAACTGTATTCCTGTTTAGCATTATCACTATCTTGACATTTATTTTTATTAGCACTGCATATTTTAGATCCTTCCCTAGCTGCTGTAGTATTTAACTATTTCTTGCTCTACTTCTGTGGCCAAGTTTCATGGTACAACTGCAGAGTGTTATTATTGCAGTTCTCAGCAGTGGTGCTGCTCTAACACAATGCCTGTAATACCTTTTCCCTTGAATGAGAGATGGAAGTTTTAGCTTTCCTGGTCATGCTCTGAGACAGCCTTGTACTAAAATTTGGAACAGTGACCTGGTGATGTCAACCAAAGGACCACTGTTTTTCTACAGAATGCAGAGCAGGGAGAGGCAGCATATGGCAAACCAAGTCCACAGGCAAACAATAGCACAGGTCATTCTCACAGAGGAAAAATTATTACTGACATGTGAAGTGAAGAGTTCCTACTTACACTGTCCAGCTTTCAGGTTTCACCAAAAGGCAGACAATTACTTAAAAAATGACAAAGGGAAAGAGAGGTTGCTCCCATTTCCATGACAGAGCCATTTTTTTATGTCATGTAACTAATCTTCAAGCTTGTTCCATACATCCTGAAATTAGTGGGACATTCCTCTGCCAGCAGCTGCAGGATGTAGGGAGAAATTCTGGTTTGTGATATCAGAAAGAGTTAAATCTCAGACTGCAACCAGGGCAGCTGGAGAAGTGCAAAAGGCAGCAAACTGAACTTCATGCTCTAAACCAGCTGTTCCAAAGTTAACCAGGCGCCAAGTACCACAAGAAGAGTTTGGCAAGAGCCCAGGAGGATTTCTGCAGAGGATTAAATGCCTCTTACTGCAAATCTGACCCCTTTAACTAGACACATAGTCCAATTAAAATATCACAAGAGGACATGGTAGAAAGTGGTACTTGCCAGCTCCTTCATACACCAGAACTGTCAGAGCAAATGCAACTTGTTGATTAGTATGGGACTCTTGAGATGTAGAGGATGAAAGACAACACAGTAAAACAGGCTTCTAATATCTCTTTCCAGTAGTTCCCAATGTTCTATACTAAAGAAAGCATATTTCAAAGTTGACAAGGGTACAGAGCACTTCAGCTGCCTAACCTCAGCACATCCCAGGGCACCAGAGACAGTGTGCTTGCACAGAACCCTGTGATGGGGAGTGTGTCTCTCACCTGATGGTATTATCTGAAGAGCCGCTCACTACTAGCCTGTCTCTGTACTGCAGACATGCAATGCCTCGTTTGTGGCCATTTAAGGTGCGCACAAATTCGCAGGTACTAGTGTTCCATACCTGTGACAGGAAGGGGGGAGGGAACCACACAGAGACAAAATTATTACGAAGAGACTAACAAAAGATGGTGTCTGTATGATAAATAGATGCATCCAGAATGTTCTTAATGAAGATACTACCATTAAGACTGGGAAAATCACCCCTTTGATGACCTGTGATTATAGTCTGCAACTGATAGCAGGTTGGGTCACTGTACACAGAAGATTTTTGCCACACAGTATAAAATTAACTTCCAGGTTTAGCATTCTTCGGCTATGATTTTGTTTACACACGATATAGATTCTCCTGAGGTTTAATGCTGCAGACTGGAATCATAGCAGTAACACTTAAGTTAAGTGCCTCCTTAAGTATCTCCTATCAACTCACCTTCACTTTTGTCCCCATGCTGCCCTCTAACAACTGTTTAAATGACTGAACAGGTTATGGAAGTGGTCAAGTTGAAAAAGAACACAGAAAAAAATGTTCTTTTTTAACTGCATCTGTACCTGGAACTGATTTTCCATAAGTTCTGTATATGAGCTGTGCCAGGTCAGCTGAGGAGGGACAAGTGCAAATGAGCAGGAGGAAGAACACTGCTTCTAAAGGAAGATCCTGCCAGGGGCCATCTTCCCCGTCTGATCACTGTTCTTTGCTACTAAATACCCCAGAGCAGCAAACAAAAAGCCTCTGAAACACCTCACCTTTATAGTTCTGTCACCTGATGCTGACACAATGTACTTGTCATCAAAGTCCACCACGTTGACGGCGGCTCGGTGCCCCACGAGCACCCTCCTGAGGGTGATGTCCGTCGGGGAGGCCATGTCCCACACGGCAATGGAGCGGTCCTTGGAGCACGTCACCATCATGCCGTTGTTGAAGCGCAGGTGCAGCACGGCCTCGCAGTGGTGGATCAGCGTGTTCAGCATCTCGCCCGCGTTCACATCCCACACTCTGCAGGTTCACATTTCAAACCAGACAGAAGAGAGTTAACAACCTGCACTGCGAATTTTCTGCAGAGCCAGAGAGGGACAGGGACTGGTAATTGACTCTCTAGTGATATTAGAGAAGCAAACACCACAAGTTATATCTACATCTATTAAACAGTTCATTAAAAAATGTATTAGATACACCTGTTGATTATGCGTACATTGAGACAGTCCAGCAGCCAAAAACCCTGCAATGCAGTTAACACCATAAAAATATTGCACCCAGCAAAAATGCATTCTTTAATTAAGGGAATTTAATGCTGAGGAAAGGTAGAAGACTGATGGCCTTTAAGACTGGTGTTTCCTGGTTGTGCCAGCCTGTTATACACTTCATTTCCAGCCAATGTGGAGAAGTAAGTTCCCTGACAGGCTTCATTTTTGACCTCTCTCACAGGACTATCAGCTCAAGTGGTAATTTATACAGAAGCAGAAGACAAGACAATTCTTTTCAAACAAATACAAGTAATTGCCACAAGTTGCACCATGATTTGCATTTGCCCTGCGGTGCATCTGGTACACAGCTACATTCCAGGAATGCACTGAATACGCAAATTAAGACATAGCATTTATGTCAATTTAATGTAATTGGAACCAACTGTTCCAACTGAAAGATAATTTAAGATGCAAGTTAGTAAAAAGCTTCATACAGAACTTTTAGTACTTGAAATGAAAATTTTAAGCCTTAAAAATATTTATTTTGGGCTATTCTGTTGCAAACTTCTTTTGCCCTGCATAAAGAGATTTCTTTTGGCACTATCACACCTGTATCCCAGATACACTATATGAAAGCAGAAAATGGCTGCATCACCAGGCACATCAGATCTCACAGAAGTTAAAACTTCCTGCTGCCAATAAGGCAAGCAATAAGAAAAGGCAAGATGTGAGAAAGACTTCTAATGTCTTATTTTCTAACTTATGGAAACTAAAGTGCATCAACTTATAAACTCTAAATGAGAAGGAAAACCACATTCCAATTAGAAAATGCAAAGAAGAAAAAACTAAAGACCTGAGCCATTAACATACAAACAGTTTGCAGACAGGGTTGCCAAACTGAACAGGAGCTGGAGACCCACTGACTTCTTTGGACAAGTGCATCCCTGAGATCTCAGAAGCATTAAGAGCCCATCTGTACTGTCTACTGGATGAAGCCTCTCTTCCTGAGGAGACCCAAGGATAAAAGTGATACATCCTATGTGCCTCTGGGGTCTGCACAAACATTTATAGGTACAGTGGGAGACAAAGTATTCCTGGGCAAGTAGCCAGTCTGCAATTTGGCCTGCCTGGCCTGATATGGAAAATGACAGTGCTTGTTACAGAAATCAGCCTCTCCTTTTGCTGTTTAGCCCAGTGCAGTTTCCACATCACCTCCAGGCAGTCAGTGTTGCTGAAATTCTGGATTCCTATGAATGACAGGACCCCAAAACCTAGCAGAACTGCAAGACTGCATGCATCACATGTTACAAATTCAATTTAATTAGCTTAACAATACTACTATTAGCTTAACAATAGTAGTTTACACAAGCAGAGGAGCTTGCAGCCATCTGAATGCATGCTAATAGCTCCAGAAAAGGTCACCAATGCAGCTTTTTGGTCTAACTTCACTACATGAGCAGTGCTTGTACTCTGACAAGGAGGGGATATATAAAAACATGGAGAAGTCAGACCTTCCCCTTCACATCCAAGTTTATATTGCAATTCATTAACTCATTTGTGCCTCTATTTACACTACAGGCCTTACACTCTTTGGTATCCTCCAATATGACTAGTGAACTTCACAAATGCACAACATGCACCACAAGTGCTACCTTGAGGTGTCCATCCTTTTTCTGGAGACTTGAAGAAAAGCAAGATTAGAAAGATTTAATGAAAAGAAATATCATGCTAAAATTTAATTTAAAGTCATAGGATATCTAGTCATACATATTTTGTTAAAATTAAACGACAACAGACAACTAAACGTTCAAACTTGCTTTGAAAACCTCAACTCTTAAAAAGTTATTCTCAAAGAGAATTTATAATATTCTCAGGGAGTGTCAAAACATGCAAAACCTTGGTGAAATGCCAGATGGCCTTCTTAAGTCATCTTGACCTTGACTGGCCTTGGCTTAGATTCTCATTTCTGCCTGACAGCGATTTGCATGGACATCTGATAAGGACAGCACAATGCTGAACAACTTCATGGAACTGCTTGAACAGCACACATTTAAGAAGAGATCATTTCAGCAGCTTGCAAAGCTGAAATCTTAAGAGGCAAACAGAAAGGTGCAAATCACGGGCACACACCTGACTGTTGAGTCTGAAGATCCAGTAATGATCACCCGTTCATCATACTGGAGGCACAGGACAGAACCCGTGTGGCCGGTGAGAATTCGCTTGCATTCCAATGTATTCTTATCCCAGATCTAAGACAGCAAACATTCAAAACTGGACAGTTCAGTAAGGTTTTCATCTTTCAGCACTTACTGGTTTGACTAGACTGCTTTTTACTACAGCACATCTTCCATAGTGCACTTAGAAGACCTTTAGTGGCATCTGCAGAGTCTTCTAAGGCTCTTTGGTGCAATACATTGACATCTTTGATATTACTGGCTTTACTACGAATATTGGTTTTACCCTTCTCACTAGGATACAGGGCCCAGTAATTACATAGCCCAGTAATTACTGCTGGACAGAAACTCTGCTGGCGAAGCCTGTCTGTCTGAAAACAGGGTCTCTCTAGCCAGATAAAAGAGTAGCTGCTGTGCAGGTGGGAGATGGGGGAAGGGGAAGGAGAAGGCTGGGTTAATAACAAGAGACTGGGTAGGTGTCACTGAAATTAGGACACTATTATTTATGGCATAGGCACTCCAAGCCATTAGTATGCCATGATGGAGCATTCTCACCTTAATAGTATTGTCTCGTAGGCCGCTTACGATCTTCTGATCATCATACTGTAAACAATAAACCCCTTTGCTTGTCTCACTTCGGCAGTGGATCCTCTGTAAACTGTGCCTTCCACACCGCCAGTTCGACTCTATCGTCTTGAGGAGAGACAGGAGACAAATGAGATGTAGGAGAAAAAAACCCACAGAACTATCTCCCCTTTTTTTCTCTTGGTTGAGAAGGCAGCAGACACTTTTCTTTACACTTTACACCTGCAATCAGGCCCATACAATGACATAACTGCTTTCTAGAATACATGTAATAAAACCAATTAAACAGACAAATGCTTGGAAAACATATCATGGCTAAACTGGTCTGTGCAGTTGGGAATGGTGAGGAAGAAGTAATGTAAAAGCCTTTTTCTATCTCCAACCTTTAGCCCCTTGTGACTCAACAGCTAAATAACTGAAGAGAAAGTCTCAGTTGAGCTCTAAACGCATTTACAAACTTGTCACAACAGTGCCTGAGCACTGCTTCTGCCATTAGGAAACAAGCAGAACATGCCATTTTGCTCACACTGAATGCAAGGCAAACATGCTCAGCTGCTTTCTGTTTCCCTGAGTCTTAGGACTGCAGACTTCAGAAATGCACTTTCTCACTGCCTCAGTTCTTGATATGCTCCTGTAACAGCCTATTAGGTCTCATTGCACCAGGAGGAGCAAAGTACCATGGAACAGAGAAAACCAAGATGTTACAGTGCTGCTGTGATATCTGATCTGCAAATGGTGGAGACTCCACCTGCAAACAGCTCACTGCACAATCCAACTCATCCTCTGTCTAAAGGAGCAGCAGGATCTTTTATAAGTATCCCAGATCTACAAACTCCAGACAAACACAGACATGTCAGATTTAATGAAATATTACACTGCAATGGAATTTCCCCAGAATTTCAGCAACATGAATAAATCAGGAACATTTGAAAAAAATAAAACTAAAAAAACAATAGTGAAACACTACCATATCTGGCAACTGTTTCTTACCTCTATGTCCTGTATAATTTTGGGGTAAAGTGCTCTGTAGAAGGAGTTGGGTGGCGCAGTTCCATCAGGAGGTTTATTTTTAAATAGATATTGCCCCCTGGAAGACAAAGAACATTTCCATTGAACACAAATAATCTTTCAGCATTTTGGAGAAAGGTCCTCCTGGCATTTTACAAATGGATAACCACTGCTGACAGATTCATGGTCAAACTTAATTTACTAAGATGGGATGGTTCCTTGTTTGTTTGCCCTGCAACGTGTCAGTGTTGCATTTTAACACTGAAATACCCAAGAAAAATCTGTGTCTAGTAACTTGGGGAAGGGAAATAAATTCTCTATTCTGGACATGGGCCCATTCAGCTCAGTAAGGGTTGACAGTAGTTCATGCTTGCAATACTCACACACACTGTCAGAGATCACCTTTAAAATAAAGCATGCAAAGCAAATTAAAGGAGCCAAGGAACCCTCAAACCCCCTACACATTCAAGGCTAGCTTTTATCTGCATTAGTAGGAACAGCATCAGTGTGGGTACACGGACATTTTACTGCTACTACTCTGTGCTGGTAAGCAACACCTCATCTGTGGTGCCTCCCTCATCTCAACACTGATTTGGAATACTCATATCCCAAGCTAGAGTTTTGTTACCAAAAAAATCTGTAAACGGCAATCACTGCCTGCTGTGTAAAAAACTTTAATTCCTCATCCTGAAGTTAAGAAGCCACCAAACACGGTGTGGAAGCTAGTAAACCCCACCATGGGCGTACTAACTGCTGCTCTGCCTGGCAACATGCCTCACAAAATGGAGAGAGGCACAAATGCCTCCGAGTGTAATCCTGGCATCAGAGGCACAGAGTTTACACTGGGCCAGCTCTCCACTTCTCCCTCCCTTGTTCCATTACAGCATAATTAATTGTTCAATACTTCCTTGTGCATTGCCTTCCTGTCCTTTCCATACAGTACACCTCAAAACTAATTTCAGAGACTGCAGCTGCTCTGATACACTTGAACTAGAGAGATCACAACAATGAACCAAAATCTTTGGGTTGTAAGGCAATACCAAACTACAGGACTGGACAAGCAAAATGACAAATGCTCAGGAAAAGAACTTTTGATACTTCTTTAAATCAAGAATTTTAAGTACAACTCGAGAGAATGTTGCTTTCATGTTTGGACAGAGGAATTACCTCTTTCTTCAAATATAATGACCAGCAGACATGCATATGGGAATAAACACATGAAGATGGCACACATGGATGCAGACAAGCCACTAACTAGACAGATGCCTATTTACTGTGATCCAGCCTGGAAGTGCATTCATGAAAATTAGTATTACTGGCCAAGGAAGATGAGAACCTCTTTCGAGATGCACAGAATACCTTGGAGATATCCTGGAAGACTTGGGGCAGGTCTAGAAAAACCTGTGTACAAGCCTGTGTGCCTAAAAACCTTTTAATTCTTTCTTACTTTACTAGCTAATGTAACACAAAGTCTGGTTGCTACCTAATTTGTGCTGTGCTGCATGCATAGTCAGTTGTTTACTGTTCAGCTGAAGGATTGCTTGGAATTTCCATGGCATCCCAGTAGCTGTTGTGCTGTGGCTCTGGGATAAAAGGAACTATTGTTTGCAGGTTTTGATGACCAGCCAATTCAATCAGATGGACACAAGCATGCCCAGATTTTGGGCTTCTGTTTTATATTTCTCTAAATCTGTGTAACCCTCACTGCTCCCTGACAATCTGCCAGTGAAGGCTGCCATGCTGCAAAACTGGGGGGGGGGGGGGGGGGAGTTCTGCTGTAAATCATGAGCTGCAAATGCTGAAATCAGGCAGCTCATGTGCAAATTGAGGAGCTGTAACCAAGTAACACCAGTTGTCCATCATTCTAAACTGTCCAGTAAGTAATCTCCTTTTGCCATACATAGAGCTAGCACTGATTACAAGCTATGAAGTTCTATATGGCACAGATGCAATTGCACTGGGTATTTTCTGTCTGCATCTCCTAACCACACAGCTCTATCTGTTCATCACAGAGATAACCAGTGGGCAATATGAAAGACTTGGGCACAACTTGCTCTTGAGTCAAAGTAACCTCCAGCACATAGCACAAATCCGAAGAAGAGGTGCAGTAACAAGGTGACTGTCCTTTAGATGAGAAACAAAATTTTGCACCTGTTTTTTGGAAATGTAATTTGTCTGTAAGACCAGTATTTGATGCTAATGTTATTTCTAAAGTGTGGAGGGAGCAAACCCCAGTGATGCCTCAGCAGAAGACACTCAGCTGATTACACCATACTCCAAGAATGGAGTATGGGAATTGGGAAGGGTCTAAACAGAGAAAACTGAAAATAGTAAGAGGACAAGACAACACATCATTATGGTTGGCTAGTGCAGGCAAAACATAGGAAACATGCTCATCTTCCAACATGGGAAAGATAACTTTCCCATGAAAGGAGAGAATGAGAAACTGTCCTGTTTATCTGTGCAGAATAAATGTTACAAGTCAAACTGTAGCTAGGAAGACAGCCTAGATAGCAGGAAAACATCTCAAACACTGAAGTCAGAAAGAGTAAGAAAGTGAAACCATCAAATTCCTTTCCCAGGCATTGCCTGGGGAATCTCCATCAGTAGAAGATTTTAAGAACAAGTTACGACAAAGATTTGGGATGACTTAGGAAAAATCTGTCTCTTCCTATGGGAGACAAAAAGGACTAAATGACCTCTCAAGCTCCTCTTAGGACCTACTGTGACTTCAACAGTAGGGAGAAAAAAATTGAAGTCCTGGAGAGAATAAGTCACTAAAAGAAATGCAAAAGTTACCACTGTCATGCTTGTGTTTATTTTATACTCTTTAAAACACTGCACTATCGGAAGCAGATCAAAGTAGTATTTATTTGTAAAGAATGTCTCATAATCCTGATTTACTTGCCTTTACTTCCTGAGACAAACAGTATAACAAAATTAACCACAAACCAGGAGTCTTTGTTTGCAACTCTGTATCTTTTTCTTTTTAATAGCAACCAAAATGCCTGAGCTGTCACTTTTATCTTGTTTATGAAATATTCATACCCAGTTTCCCTTCTGCCAACATCCTAGGGACACCCTTGGAAAAGAAAATTATGTATTAAAGGGTGTACCCCTGAGAGAGAAAGTTCTAATGAAATGTTAGCAGAGCAGCTTCAAACTTGAGTGAGACCTACACTGTAGTAAGGCTATTCCAGATGATTATTAACTAATCTATCTGCATTTCTAAAGTCCCCTATTCTCCATGGTACCTACCCTCAGCTTCCAGTTTGAAAATTAAACAGATATCTAATAGTGAAAATCTGCTGAGGAAAACAAACAGGCCTATCAGGAAAGAACTAATTCATAGCACATGCTCCCCCACTGCCACTCCTGAAAAAGCTTTTCTGCTCTGAACTGCTGACCGGTTTAGGGTTCCCCTGAGGCACACACAGCTTCTTAATTTGAACTGAAAGACAGCTGGGTGTAAAAATCTCAGTCTGTATATCTCACTTGTCACAGTGGGCTAAGAGCATGATCAGAAGAGGAAGTTGAGGAAAAAAAATCCCCCACATAGGCAAATGTGGCACCTAACTCCCCAATGGCTGATTTTTGGTGTAAGCAACTGTCAGGTTTGGAACTAACATGATGTTTCAGTGCTGAATAACCCTCTTCAAATATGGTTTGAAACACACAATCCCTGCTGTTCTGAATGGGGGCAAAAGAGGTGAAGAATCAGTTTCCTTACCATCCTCTCCTCTCTGACAAACCCCTCCAAAGGGAGTCTGTCCTGACCATTCTCTCAATGAGCTTCTTCCACAGCATCCCATCCGACGTCACCCGGTACCACTCCTTGCACACCAGCTCAGCAGCACACAAAGATTTGGCATCCAGGTATGACAGAATGTTCTCAGCAATGTGATCCAATCCCCGAGCTGGGGGAGAACAACAACACAACAGAAAAACATTATTTGCTGGACAGA
The DNA here is from genome assembly GCF_028551555.1 of Melozone crissalis. Taxonomy (NCBI): domain Eukaryota; kingdom Metazoa; phylum Chordata; class Aves; order Passeriformes; family Passerellidae; genus Melozone; species Melozone crissalis. Next base: position 13,658,751 of record NW_026535797.1, on the reverse strand, counting down.
CAACTCCCCCTGCTAGTACAAAGATACACTCACTCTCCCTCCATGTCCTCTTCTGCATGCAGAGCTGGACAAAATGCACAGAAGAGCATTTGAGGCTAAGATCAGGAGTGAGCAGTGTTATCCAACTTCCTTTGGATATAGCACAACAAGTCATTAAAAATAATAAAGAATCCAAGAAGTCATTCCAATCTACTTCGATGGGTTTTAGCACTAGGGGGATATTCTATGGATGGCATTTCCAACTCAGCAACGCAGCCCCCAAAATCTCTCTATATTAGGACCATTTCTCATCTCACTGCTACAGCTGTTCTCATGTTGCAACGGCTCAAAAGCTGTTTTTGCTAAAGCAGTAGCTTTTAAATGTAATGAAGAAAAAAATATATATTCCCAATGTGTGCCCTGAAGGGTAGTGGTACCTTTAGACAGAGGGGAGGGAAGGATATGCAGATGCTCAGGGACGTCAAGAGGGAAGGAGAGGCTGTGAAAGGAGAAAGTGAAGCAGGTTGCTAGCTTCATTTATTTTAGTGGGTGAAGGAAAAATACACACCAAAATAATATCATTTGCAAATATTTTCCAGTGTGAATACCAGGACTGGCTTTACTTCAACATGACCGGAATGAAATGTAAAGCAATTGCCTGGTTAGCACCAAGCAGCTCAATGAAATGTCTACATAGCGAAGGTTATGCTGTATTTCTTAACTGGATGGATGTAGTCAGTCAAAATGTGCCCTTACCAACTCAAATTTAATCACAATCAAGACTTCAGGAAAACAAGATGCCTTTTAAAGTTGTGTAAATACAGCTTCTATTGAAGGCTGTTTAGTTCACAAGTGAGACACACCACCAAGAGATTATCTCACTTCACAGGTTGAATTTCATACACTTTGTGAAGGTTTAGACCACATCATCCCTCAGGCATAATGTTCCATCCAAGCAAAAATGAAGCATTGCAGATTGGTATTACATGCATCTTCCCTCTGGTTCACATTTGGGACAAAGTTAAATACATGCTTTCTTGCTTTTAAAACAACAGCCTAAAAGATCAGGCCCTGCATGTGAGAGGGTAAGAAAAAGCAGTAAGTATATTTTTGCAGTCACATGTCTGGACTTTTGCAAACCCAAACTGGGTACAACCAGCTGACTTTGATTAGAGTTCATGACACAAAAATGGCCCAACCTTTTTTTCCTTAACGAAAAGATCTCAAAAGTATCTCCCACTGCATGAAAATGAGACAATTCAGCATGCTCCTCCTGCTGCTTTCAAATATACTAAACTTAGAATACACTTTGGGTCAGATATTCTGCTCAGCATTTTATGCTTCAATCTTTATGTAGAAAAAGCATGTGAATGATACCAGGCACAACCAGAGAGTGGAGAAAAAGGTCTGACATTTCTTATTTTTAGAGATGCAAAATTAGATGCCAACCTGCAAAATAAAAGCATCATCAGCCTTTATTATGTATTTAATCTGAAGAGACATGTACAACCACTATTAAAAAACAGAAGTGTTTGTAAATTTAGGTTGACTTCACAGCAAATTGTGGAAAGAGGAAGATAATGGTTTAGTGAATATGAACAGGAATTTGCAGGAATTCCACAACTGGCAGGGTAGACATGGACATCCTGTTGCCCAGTTCCTGAAGCTTTGTGTGGAAATGGCAGATTTCCCAGTCTGTGCTGCTTCCAGCAGGCTCACAGACATTTACAGACCCACCAGGACACTTACAAATGCCTGCCTCCATAGAATCTTTATAGGTGGCTTTAAGTCAGCAGCATCACCAGATGAATTAATTTTATATATGGGGAGCAACTGGTGGTTTTAGGAAGCAGGGCTACACTGCAACACTTGGGCACAGTAATCTCCACCCATGTGCCCTTTCAGGAGTTGCACTTTAGATCTTGGCTGCAATAAGGTGCTGTAACTACTGCCATGTCCTTAAGTCATCCTTTGCCATTGATACTAGACCCTTTGCAGCTAAAGAATACTAATGGTTTGGCCTCACCTCCTCACATTTATGACAAGTGGATGGGCAGAGCTATTCTGGCCTGGTTGCAAACTCAATTTTATTATTTTGTTTCTTAGGAACAGCACAACTCACTGAGGCATGTATCTAACAAAGCATTGCTTCCTTAAAAAGGGAAAACTCTGCTCACAGAAGATTTTGTTAAATGGATGTGAAACACGATTAGCCCTTCAACCCTCTGAACCAACAAGAATGTTTCAGCTATTTCACACATGAAATCCTTATCAAAATTACTTTCCTCATAAAAAATGTTAAATAGCTTGAAAATGCTAAGCAGAAGCCTTATTTTCTCAGAAACTGAACTAACTTTGTTAAGTACACAGTTAAGCTGTATTTTTCAAACAATCTTAATTCTGTTCAAAGCACTGGGAAAATAATCTGACCCAACTTTACTCTATATTAGTAACACATACCCATGATCTGAAATTACCTTTAATTCTGGTCATTCCTTGGGACTGTGCTAGGAGGACAGAGATAAGATGCCTCATGATTTTGAAGTAGCTTTATTGTTTTATTCACTCAAGGGGGAGAGCAGGAGACAGAATGGAGTAGTAAAAATGAAACCAGAATACTGAACACTTGAGAATTTCAGAAAGCTAAAAAATACTTTCAGAGTTTAGGGTTTTTTTTTCATTATATGACTTAATTTAGAATTTTGTGTTCATCATCTTTTCCCAGGCAGTTTCTTACCTTCTTCCCGCCCATTCCCTTCACTAGAACCTGCTTATACTCAGGACATCCTGCACAGACTGCAGAGTCTGCACCAGTGCAATTCCTTGCCTTTAATTTTCTCCCTCGGAGTGATATTCACTAGGACACTTGCACTTTGTAAATATGCAAATTGATGCACATACATTATTTACATACACATTTCCCCCAACTATTAAAATACTCACATATTAACTGCTTGATTCCTCTTTATTCTGCATTCTGATAGACTAAAATCAGCTGCTTCCTGGGCAACTGGGAATAGACCAGTAACAAATATGGTATGGCTAGGAAATTTGGAATGTCTCTACAAGTATTTATAGCACCTGCCCAAAATTCTCAGAAAAAGTCCTGTAGGAAGAAATTAACCAAGAGCAGTGAGATGTGTTGATTTCATGGGGTGCTTTCATGGGGTTCCCTGGAGAAAGACCTGGAAAAATTGTGTAAGCACCTACATGTATACTTCCACTTTAATAGTGGGGAAATCAATGCAGTTTCCAAACACTTCCTGTTTTTCTGAAACAGAGCAGCTCCACAAGTTATAATGCTGCTCTAAGTACAAGAAGATTATTGCCACTGGACTACTAAAAACTAAAATAAAGCAGGTACTTAGCATAACTAAGATTTTTTTTTAATGCTACAACAGCCATTTGATTACTGGGCACAATGAGCTTAAAATCCAATGAGTCTACCTATTTAACTTCCTAGCAAAACTCCTACAGTGCCTTTATGCTTTATACAATTCACAGTTAAACATGCTTTTTTCCCATCTTTTAAGGCTAGAATTTATATTTCATGTTGAGAACTCCCTTCTGAAGAATGATCAAGTGACTAGATAGATCAAATTGCCAAAAGTTCAGCACTTCTATAAAGGTATCCACAGAATAGGCTTTTGGCAAGAAACAGCTCTCTTCAACTGGCTGTTTAGAGACAACACCTGTACCACTTCTTGCTCAGGTCCCTCTCAAACTAAGGACATATGGCATGGGAATGCTAATCTATTAAGTATCTAACTATTTATCTATCTACAGAGGTATGACCTAATGGTCTGAAAAAATATGACCTAAAGAGCCAAGAATTTGTTTGGTTCTGAAATTCTATTGCTGTATATATCTGATCTTTTACCACCTTAGTTTTCCAATCTATAAGACAAGGGGGATATAAAACTGCATGTACACTACTTTATGTGTGCATTCTGTGAGATCTACCCAATGCCACATCTGAGAATAGCTGGGATAATATTTTCAATGGAAAGCACTACAAAGGTGTAAAAAGGAGAACACTTCTATCTCTTGCTCTTATGCCCTCCATTTTCTATTAGCAATAAACACAATCAAAGCAATGGCTTCAGGAAGTTATTTCAGTAGGAAAGAGAGACAAATATCTAAATAAGAAAAGGGAAAACCTCAGCTGAGCAACCAGAAAGAGTAGTAGTTTTAATTTAAAAAATTTCGTTATTCATGCATCGTTGTGGGCATTAAGAGCACAACTACCTGCCCTGTGGCTTGGGATAACTACCCATGCAATACAGAGATTAGCTATCAGTTACTCCTAGACAAACCATGATGGTGTTAGATCATGCCTTGACATACAGTAGGAACACAAATTAAAATATTATGATATTTCATACTGGTATAGGGCTTTTTATTCAAAAGCTATTATCTGCTTTGCAAACTGACCCTACAAGAGACCTCTCCAGCAGGGTAGGGTGGAACAGAACAGTTTTTAAAAGACAAGGAGCAAGCTCCCTCTGGCTGCAGAAGTACCTGGCAGTGCAGTGATGAAGTCCCGCTGTAACATGGGTTTGAGGTATGAGTTTATGTGTCCGTGCTGGTAGTGACACATCTGGGAGATGAGGTGCTCCACAAACTCCACCTGGTCAGACTCGGACCATTGTTCAAAGTACTTGACGCAGAGCTCCTTCTCCTTCTCATAGCTTGCAGACAGTTTTCTTTGCTTGGGCACAATCATACTGGAAGTGCCATTGGCAAGTTTTGTCTGTAAACAGGAAGGAGAGGAACAACCCAAATAACACATATGAGAAGAAACACAAGCAGTTGTACAATTTCTTTTAGGGGACAGACAACAGAAGGCAAAAAGCACTCTGACACACGAAAGCTGTCAGACCACAGATCCCGACTGCTGCCATCAGCCTGAGTGCAGCCTGCAGGACAATGCCCTGCCTCGTGCCAGAGCTGCACACAAAGGACTCTGGTCACATGGGAAACCTTCAGCAACACTTTAACATAAACACAACTTTATTTAACACATAGACAGTAAAATGCATTTGGATTTCTAATGTACATATACCAGTTACTTCAATGCACCTACAGCAAATTGCATTTGTACTCCGTTTTTTTTTTTCTTCTGAAGAATGGATTGCTGCTAAAATTCATAGGGAATGCATGAAAGGGATGAAAAAAATTGAATTACACCTCGAGAGCAAAGCCAGCTAAAATACACCCTGACATTTGGTAAATACTTCTTTCACAGAATAAAATATTTTCAACTTTCTGAGCACTGTTAATATCTTGTCAGAAGGAGTCAGCTCAAAGAAGAGTTTCAGGGACAAAGCAAAACATTGACATTTCAATTTACTACTTGATAGTAAGATATAAATTCTGGTTTCTAAATTATTTAACTGAAAGAAAAGTCTGCATTTTGCATTGCAAGGTTATCCTTTGTCAAAGTAAGATTAACCATTTGCTGGGAAATTATTTTTCTTATGCTGGTCAAATAGTTTCTATTTTCTGCTGAAAACATGTAATTTTCTCTTTTTCATTGCAACAGTTTAACACCAGACAGCATTATAATAACAGTCAATATCATTACATCATTTTTATTGTCAAAATACACACAGAGCTTCTTCATTAATTATCAAATAATTAAAAATAACTTACAGATCTAAGAACACTTAAAATACTGAGGTAGGGATGCCTTATTTTTTTTCTATGATAATTCCAAGCATTGACCTTGCCAGAGGCCCTTATTAAATTTAAGGGAAAAAAAATGAATCCTTAAATCTCTCTGCAAAGATATCTAATGAACTAAAAGAAATGCAACGATTAATTGATTTTACAGGAAAAGGAAAAACAACAAAAAAGCCTCTTTTCAGCAAGTGCCAAAACAGCAGGCTATTTAGACACCACAAAATTTAGTCACTAGCAGTAGATTTGGAATGCAGAAGTTTCTCATTTCTCGGGAATAAATAACTCCTGAACTTCAATACCTCCCAATCCCAACAGGAATCCTGACTTTAGAACACCAAAATTTGAAAATCTGACAATCTACTTAACTGATCACCATATAAATTTCATTTTCTTAGAGATAATGCACCTAAATACTCTTTTCAATATTTCTAGAGAGCTGGATCTTTCTTTGGTTGAAAAAGACAGTAAAGAGTTGTGATTTTTAACAAACAGCTCTTTTCTATTTCTGGATTGCAGTTTGACTTAAGCTTCTTTCAGAACACAGAGCATGGTGATCATATCATGAGTGCTCCATTCTGCAGCTCAATGTTTTCAGGTTTATCCCCACTCCTCCCTGCAAATGTGTGGCTGTGTGTGGCTGTGACCAGCAAGATCATGCAAGACAAGGACAGCGAGTTATGATTTCATTCAATCCTCACGTGGACAGCACGACTGCAAACAAGTCATAGAGCCAGTACTGGGCAGCAGGAAAGAAAAACTCTCTCTTGGGCCAAGAGAAATCACTAAAGGGACTGTGGGCATCAAGTCCGGTGTGTGAAAGACTGGAGTTTTTCTAGCAAAGTCCACAGTAGTTAAGGACCTGGCAAAAGATGATTACCTGTGGAGTGGACTGAACACCTGTGTTAAGGGATTCTGGTAATTTTTGCTGCAGTTAAACTGCCTGCAATACAGGCATCCTAGTAAAAATACTGAGTTAAGACAGTGGGGAGATATTGTAACCCACAAGTTTGATCTCATTTAATTTTTCATTTTGTTTGCTGTGCATCTTACAAAAACAGGTTGTCTCTACAAAGCATTTATTAAAAATCTATGCAAGTGTCTTTTAATTTGAGGGACTCTGAAGTCTGCCTAACATGCTGAGCCTGAGTGGAGCATACAGCTCATGTGCAAAGCCAATGAAGGGGCAGCTCCTTTCACAGGGTGGCACCACATTCTGGCCTTTCCTTGCCTTCTGAACACCCTTCTCCCAGCAGCTTTCAACTCCCAATTACACCTAAAACATTGGTTTGTGGTATCAAACAGAAGCTGCAACATCTGCGAATACAAGTCATGGCTTATGTGTGTGCAAATAGATGGCTTAGATGGGACAAAACAATTCATTCTGCCTGAACACAGGCTTCTTGGATAGGAATAATGAGTAAATTAAAGAATCCATTGACCAGCACTTTAAACAGCTGTGGAAGTGAAACTCCAGATTTACAAAGTAGTTCTGCTAAGAAAAGCACATTACAGTGTTTATGTCCAAATTAGTGGACCTGAGAACACCATATTTTTGAGGTTCACACTTCAGCTGTATTCTTATAATGTCACTTGAGACCTGGTCTGCACCCTTGCCTGCTCTGGTTTCACACCAAAAGGAGTGAGCATAAGCCCAGAGTGTGCCCAGCATGGCCTATGGTTTGTGCCAGCAGGGGACCAAGAGGACAGGACATGCCATGAACACACCAGCTCTGCAGAGTAGAGACAGATAAACTGATAGGGCTCTCAAATCACTCAAACTACAGTTTAGAACAAAAGTTCCAGAATTTTAATTTAAAGATTCCTGAAAATCCACTGGTAGTTCAGTGAAAAAGGCCTATTACAAAATAAAGCATCAACAAAACAACATCATCAAGCATCTGTATTATTGAATCATCTACAGCCTCCTCCCTCTCTTGATACAATAATCAGGCCTCACCTGATAAAGAAAAACCTGTTCCACTTGCCATCCACACTGCTAGGGTAAATATCCATCCAAATGCACTGTTCACTATCACATTTTCTATAAACTTGCCTTCCAAAAATGGCAAAGAAGAATAAGCACTGGTAGCTCATCATCTGGGAGGAAATTTGGGTATAACAGAGCAAACTACTAAGTTGGAACAGATGAAGCTTTCCCAACTCCCTTTCCACAAAGGCCTGTGTGTGAGGGCTGAGAGGTGCCCCAGCTGGCTCTGGGCACGACGACTCATCTGCAGGAATGGCAGAGATGTCCTCTGACAATGCTGAGCTGAGCTCATAAGCCAGGAAACCCAGGGGACTGAGTGCCTCAGGTTGGTACTAGCTCAGGGATCCACGTACCATGCTCCAGTGCAGCCCGTAATTACAAGACCATTTCTCCAAATGGCTACATTTAACACAAAGCACATTTGTATGCCCAGTGAAGTAGAAGAGGACTAATATATGAAAGGACTTTAATCTAAATAATGGCTTGCAACTGTAGGAAGGTGCAATATTTCAACACAGATAAATAAAGACTGGATAAATCTCCTGCTTTGCATATAAAACAAACCAGCTATGGTAAATCACAGCTGTAACCCATATATGATAACCAAGGCTACTTTTGGTTTTGTTCAGTACAGGGGACCAAGGAGCTTCCTAAACCACAGAAAAAACCAAAACCAAGCAACTTCCCTGACTGTAGTACAGCAATAGTGTTTACCCACCAATGTGAGTGGTCACAACTTTATACATTTTTAAAAAAAATTATATCCTCTAGTCACTGCAGAGGACTTTGTTCAGGCACCTTTCACTGGATAGATGAATTCAGGTTTTGTGTTACTCAGTGCAAGACGACATCTCTTCAAGGCAAGGAGAAACTGCCTCCTAGAATATTAAGAATGGCTTAAATGATCCCAGCAAGGTTTGGCATCTTCTGAACCTTCAAGACATCTTTATGCTGAAACTCTGGAAATACTGAGAGAGCTTAGATGACCACTGCAAATTTCAGTTTCTCTGTAGATAAAAGGAAAGGTCTTCTCTTCCACAGTCCTGTACCAACAGGTCATACTGGGTTTCCTCCCTCCTTCCTGGACTCACTGGGACTACAGGCTCTGACACAGACAAACGTCCTTTACTGCTTTTCTGCAACTGCAGCATTTCACCTCCAACTGCTTGCAACGCCCGTTGTGGTTAAGTCACTGATCTAGACAGAGCCACCTTAACAGGAATTTTGGATGGGTCTTAGTGAAGGGGTGGAAAAAAGAGGACATAATGTTTAATTATAAGAAATGATTGAAATAGGCACAGACATACCCCGGGTGCCTCTGCACTGCAGCAAGCTCTAAACTTGTTATCGTTAATGGTTTAAATTTCACTGTGCTAATCATTTCAGGACACAAGCCTTTCTTGATAATCTAATGAATTATTCCAACATCCTTCAGCAAAAAAAATCCTCCATGACAGCACTAATTACAAGACGTTTTCCCAGTGCTTATGTAAAATATGACAGAGCAGCAGCTTAGGGAATTGCAGAAAACTGCTTCTAATTTCCACTGAGAAACTGACAAACACCTCTCTTTCATCTCTCCCAGCTCTCAAGTAAGATTTAACTTTCTCATTTAGTTAATTACCGAGTGAGGATCATCATTTTCCCGGATCGGAGCGGCACAGAGCCTTTATCGTGTTAACTTGTGAACTTGATCGATGGCTGCTGCTAAAACTTAATAACTTCACCCCCTGGCAAATTGTAAGATAAATATAATAGGAGAAACTCTGACAGTAAAAACCTGCCAGAAATGAGCGCTGTGTTTATGTTTCTTTGCAGGCAGCAAAAAAACAACCGACAGCTTATTACTGGGTGCGTGTTACTTATATTTAAAAGACTCCAGGCAGTTAACTTTCTGCGTACTGTTCAAACTTTACTCACAAGATAAAAGACACTGGGGGAAAAAAACCAAGCAAAGGAATGACAAAGAAAGGAACCACAGAGGTGTATGTCCAGGGGCCAAGGAAGGTGGGGAGAGACAGGAGCTTCACAGTGGAAGCAAAGCCATGCTTGCCTCTATATCCTGAATATTCCTCAAGATTGACCACATTAAAAATGTGCATAACTGTGAATCCAAACTTTGCACCAGAAGCAAAAGCTCAGGAATTCTGGATCAAGTTAGAAGCATGTGGGAAAAGCAGAGGGATTAAAAAGTACCAGCATGGCCATAGGATGATTTGGTTTGATGCCTGAAAAGGTGCTCTTAGCCAGAGAACCTCAGTCCAGCTGAATTTCCCAAAGTTACTTGGGTGGCCATGGAACTGTTTGCTACTGCCCTTGATGAAGTAGCACTCGATGCCACAACAATGCAACCACAGCAATGTAACAAAAATGGTGAAACGGAGCTGAGGTATGTTAGCCCTCCATGCTAAAGGAAGAGACAGTTATTTGAGAATGCAGCTCAAAGGGTGTTTTTTGCACGTCCTAAAGGCAGTAACACCATAATTAAGAGGATATAGGTTCAGTTTCTATGGCTGGCTTCTTCTTTTTTAGGCTTGCAATGACCAAATGCTGCAAAACTGATTGGCAGATTGCCAAGGCGAAGCAGAGAGGAAAGAAGTTCCCTTGCAGCTCCTCACCGGCAGCTCTCTGTAAAAGAACTCCTTGGCTTTGAGAATTGGGGGGTGGTGAGGGGGTTGTCTCACCATAAAAAACACGATCTCATGAGCCATAGCACCTGAGAGACATGAGTAGGGCAGCCAGCTCCTCATTTTTCTCCTTTGCAGGATGAACCTGCTTTTCCAGTGTTTGAGTTGACAGCAAGGCTACAATGCTAGGTCATTAAACAACTCACTCCATTTACTTTTATTTTAAAAGCTCAGTTTAGAATCTACCCATTTCTGCCTGCCTCCATCTCACATAACAGCCTCTGTGAGGTTAACCATGGGTTTAGCTCATATATGGACTTACTCGCTCAGTAGTGAATTACTTTCCACGCTGCAAAGCTCACTGAAACATTCTGAAAAACGAACATAACCCAGAAGTAGATGATCATCAATCACATCTGAGAGTCAAAAAGAAAGCACCATGAAAGAAACCACAGCATCTCTACTCTTTATTTTCAAGAGAAAATTCAAAACACACATACTGAAATTAACAGCACCCTAGGAACTAGCAATTTTGCTTCTCTGGAGCTTTAGGCTGCTTGTCCACATCTGGTTTCTAATCACACTGCAGAAAAGCTTTGTAAGAAAGGATACATCTAGATGAAAGATCACTGGAATTACGCTGGACACAGCAGCCCAACCTGCTGCACTTTCTGAAATCCTGGGAGGGCAATAGTTTTCAGAGGTACCATCTAAGTACCTATGATATGGTGTCAGCCTGGAGGGCACCTGGCTAAGGATATTACCTCAGATACGGAAGAGGGGGAAAAGGCTGATTTTGTTCAAGGCTAGGAAAAGCTGCAGGCACCAAAGGAGGAATGTGGGGAGTCTCTCTTGGGACTGGGAAGATAGGACTGAGCCATGGGCACTTGCACACAGGCTATACAAAGAGCAGCAATAATACCTTGCTGGACAAGATGCTCCCCTCCCACACTGCTACACAGTAAACAGCAACAGGGAGGAGATTAAAAAACTATTCTTTTAAGCTAATACTTAATGTTTCAGACAGGCTAATAAAGTTTAATTGTCTGGAATCTCATAGCTCTTACTGTAAACTTTCCTTCGATATAGGTCTCCCACCTAGATTTTAAGTGTGGACAAAAACCTCCAAAATAAAATTTCTCTGATGCCAGCAATGGATGTGAATTGGGAGTCCCTCTCCTCCTCCTCATCTCCAAGTTGTCTTTGCAAATAACAAGCACTGATGAGAAATCTGCTTGCATCAGCACAGCACTGGCATATGTTACTTTCCCAAACTATGATCCCTGACCAAATGCCTATCTAGACATATGGGGGGAGGGCAGGCACCATCACTCTTAAAGGGACAGATTTCAGAGCACACCTTTTACTAGCTGTAAAGTGATCATACACTAATTTCAAAGCAGACACTCCAGTAACAACAAATCTCTTCCAGGGGAAACCACCAAAGGAAATGCTTTCTTCCTTGGCATGGCTACCAGAACCACAGTTGAATTGCTGGGACCATTACATGTTATTACTGTTAATGGAGGGAAGGAATATTCACATTATGACTTGGAGAACCGGTCTACTGAAGTCATCAGGTAATGGCCAGTAGCAGCAAAGGGCTCATTTATGTCAGGGAGAGGCATAAGTAAACAATGCTCTAAGCAGCAGTTACAGTTTTCTGGAACAGTTGCTTCTGGTTTTAAAACACTCCAGCATGATCTACTGCCTGAGTGAAGTCACTCTTAGTGGGTGTCACTGTTGATTTCCTTCTTACTTCATGTGCTCCCCTAACAGAGAGAAAGGCAGTCAGGAACAGGTAGATGGACTCAAGTGATTCAAAACATGGCTGAAGTAACAGAGAAGACTGACACTACTGTGAACAACACAAAGGGAGAGAGAATGATTATAAAAACCTGTTATCTGCTCTCAATAACACTACTGAGATTTTCCAACCATGTGTTCTGCCTATGTAAAGGTTTTAGCACCAAGAAACACAAGCCCTCCAAGATGGCTTACTCAGTAGTATTTTCCATGAGTTTTTTCTTTGAGATGCATTTTGCTACCAACAACAAAGAGGGCATAAGCACACCAAACTACTTGGCCAAGGCAATGTGAGAGATTCAGAACTGGAAGTCAGGAATATACATGCTGGGTATCATATAATATTTCCCAGCTACAGGAGTATACATATTTCCAGGCATACTGGAGAGATGTAAAAAACAAAAACCCAGCAGCATTCTGAAGATGCACAAGATTCATGTATGTGCTCTGCTCCCATTGCAAATGTACTCCTTGGATCTGCTGGAGGAGTTGGCTACATGAGCACTCCCTAACCTATTTCAGTCAAAATAAGCTTGTTAGCAGAGACCTGCTATTTAAACTGTCTACACTAAAACACCTCATCTTAACTGAGAGCAGGTTTGCAGTTTTGCTGACAGATCCTGGAGGGCAGCAACTTGCAGCAGCCAGGAGAAGGCTGCATGGTATTCTTTTCCACCAATACAGCCAGATCTAGAAGAGGACATCTCAGCAACTCACACTGGCTGATACCAATACTACTGCTGTTAGCAGCTACCACAGAGGCAGCTGCAAGAGGACCAATCCATTAAATATTCTTGTACAGTGCTAAGTTAAAGTTGGTCAGTGGTCTGCAGCCAAAATCTTGAGATTTTGCCTTGTAGCCTCCTATAACCTCTACAAGGTCATGCAATAACCTTCTCTCACTAACGAGCATTGTCTTCTCCAGATGAGCTGTCCTGCTAAACTTTCAGTCAAACGTTACCTTCCTGGCAAACTGGGGTGATTGCCATGAAGGACCTTTCCAGAAGTGTGTTATGACAGGAAGATGGGCAACAGCAACAGGTAAGCAAAGCTCTGGACATTAAAAGGAAGACTTTCAAAATATGAGTGGACAAAGTTCCAAGCAAAATGGATTGGTAGTGAAGTAATCATCTTCTGAACTGCAGACCTCCAGAGGTCCATCCTATCTTGAGGTTTTCTTTGACTTTATATCTTAAGATTGTGTTGGTCCATTCTCTCATTGGTTCCTGGCAAAATATTCATGACCTGAGGAACCGACTCCAAAAATCCATGCTGGACAATGAATTCTGTATCTTCAGAAATTGCATTAAGTTGGGTTAGGCCAATTGCTGCTGATATGGGAAAGCACATGACAGAAGAAAGGCAGAAACCAGTACCCTCTGCTACAGCAAGTGACCAGGTCTAACCATAACAGCACTTCAGAAAGGCATATGCAGCTCCACAGCTGAGCAGACTTTATCCCTATCAGCTGACACTCAAATTGCATAACTCAGAAGCCCAAGACACAGACTGTTCCACTAGGGATCCCTCCTTGGCTCAGTGTTTAGCTGCCAATAATCTTTCAAAAAAATACCTCAAACTAAAGGAGGGAGGAAGCTTTCCATTACTCTTCTCCCTACAGTAGACTCAATCAAAGTCTACTGTAGGTTTGAATGTAGCATATAAACAATATAAATCCCCCATAAATTGTGGCAAAACAGATCTGCTAGCTTCACTTTGTCCTTCAACTTACTGTTTTTTCCACATAATGTTCCTCCACTCAAAGCCATGGTTCTGCTATTCCTTTTAGTGAGTTTGTTAATAAACAATGAAAATAGCATCAATTCCCCTATATTTTCCTTTCCACAAATAAAACCCAAGTTTTCTCTTTTTTTCATCCCATTCTGAGAGTTACTTTTGTGTCATATCACGAATGTTACCAGCGTGGAGTATATGATGTGAGAAATCTCTCCCATCCTCATGCACAGATGCATCCCATTTCTAAATTTATCTAACAACCACCATTTCCTATGACTTCCACTATAATAATTGGCTAAACATCTAAGAACCTATTACATGCTGAGCAAAGTAGCTTCTACTTCCAACAGTTTGAAATGTATTCTCTTTTAAATACCATTAGGTCTTCTATGGTGAGAATTTTTTCTCCTTTGTGAAAGGAAAAGATCATTAGACTTTAGCACTCTCTATTTGCTAAACATCTCGTTGATATCTCTCACTTGTTTTCTGTATTTTCAGGTAGCTCACAATAGCTGTACTAAATCTAACAATAGTACACTCACAAACATACTATTTGCATCTTCTCATCTAGGAAGAGCAATCTGGGCTCATGACTGGAAAAACCATATGCAACTTCCTGCTACAAAATAAAATTAAAATGTCAAAAAAGTCAACGTTTCCTGCCACAGCCCAAACCCTGAGATGCACCATTGACAGCCTGTTCCTCGATCGAGGGGTTAGAGCTCCCTCTAGCACTCTCCACACAGAAGAGCCATAGATGCTAAGCTGTAACTATCTGATCTCACTCAAAGCAGTCTTGGGTAGTGTTGTTTGTAGTTTTTACTTGATTTACTTTTTTGTCACATGCATAATTAAGAACACATCCACTAGTTTATCTGAAATTCAAGAGAAACAAGTGTCATTAGAAATTCCCTCTACAACTGATTAAAAATATTCAGTTTGCTGCAATGAACTGATCTCTATTTTAAAATGTAATTTAGGACAAGCTGAAGGATTATCATGTCAGCTGTGTGTATAATGTGAGATGCAGCAAGAAACTAAATGAAAAAGTTGTTGAAAATTTTCAATTTTCATGGCATCAAAAAGTCCTACTACCTCACCTCCTTTTGGCTGACGAACATCCCAATGCAGCTGACTGCAGTTGTGAATAACGCGTTTCTATTCCACATTAAATATTGAATAATGCCGCTTAAGTAAAGCTAAAAAGGTGCAACAATTCTGAGCTCTGCACAATGCTGAAAACAGAGAAACATCTCACGACAGAAAGAGTGTCAGCCTTTTCAATCATAGGTTATTACTTATTAATTCTTGATAAACTGAAAGCTGGCAGAGCAAATGTAAAAATGAGAAAGGGAAATGGGAGCCAAGTCTTCTGAGTTTTATTCCTAACTCTCTCACTCCCTTCCTGTGCTGCCATAGGCAAGCCATTCCATTTCACAAGTCTATCAGTTAAATAGATGTGTCCCAACACACTTCACACAAAGACAAAGCACTGCTTAATGCTGGGAATGAAGCCCCAGCACCAAAGGTGCTGGTTGAGGGCAATGTCACAAAGTGACACCACACCATACAAGTGTAAACTTTCTCTCAAGTGTCAGCAAACAAATCTGTCATGTGAAAGCTAAAGAAAACAGACTCGTTAGTAAAGGCATGGTCTCACTTCACCAGTTAGAGAAAATGCAGCAGTACTAATTGTTTCCACAGCCTTCCAAAGCAGAACCAAAAGACGACTGTTATGAAAAAATTCACGTTGAGTTTTCTCAAACTGAAACACCCAGCTACCACTCCAAAATCAATACAGACACGGCAACAACTCACATCCCGAAGGTTAGTGCCCTAGGGAGGATATGCTTTAGGTGAGTTTCTTTAGTCATCACAGCAATTCTGACGTGTAACCACTGGGGAACTTCAGAACATCGCCTGGGTTTAGAAGTTTGTGATTTTAATATTTGTATGTGACAGAGATGAGGAAATACAGTAGGATGTGCTAGGCTATCCACAGCTACGTTTTTATGTCTCTGACAAGTCCAATAAGAAAGACTAGAAGTAACTAGACCCGAGTAGATGACAGAAGCACCTGACCAAAACTTCCCAACATCGCCTGCCGATGTCCCTCAGCCCCATCTGTCAGCTGTCCTTGCCATTTTGGGCCCGAACTCTGTACACAGTCCTGCTGCTGCACCCAAATCCTGACACACAGACCTTCCTTCTGCAGTACAGATGGCATCCAAGCCCATTCCTTTTATCCCCTTAAGAGGACTTGGAGAAAAGCACTGGCAACAACTTCTCTCTCCCCACACCTCCTGCATGTGGCAGGAAAGGATTATAGTGTGACATCTGACCTGTCCAGCAGCAGTGAAAGGATGTCTCAAGTGAAAGCAAGATCTCTGTAGTTGCAGATATGTTGGTTGGGCTGCTGACCTTCAGCTGGATGTCTCTTGGGCTGACACCACAACCCATCTGTTCTCCCCCCACCTCCACAGAGCTGTGGCTTAGGTCTGAATGAGACAGGTAAAAGGTGGTGCTGAGCACGCAGCAGGAAGGCAGCAGCAGCAGTTCCCCCACAGCAACCAAGTACTGAAACTTTTCAGATCTGTGATCACTTCCGTATATTAGCAGCAATATTTCCCCCTTCCTTTTAGGAAAACAGCTTGCAGCTGGCTTTGTGTATTTGTTACTTCAAGGCTACATAACTCGATGTGGGTCCTTGGTGCTATCTTAGGAGATATAGGCAGGCAATAGCTAGGGCAAAATGTAGCCCTTCTTATGCAAAGCAGGTGCTGGCTTCATTTCTTGGTGCAGTTTGAGACCTCAGATTGTAGGCAGATGTTCTGAAGATGCAAAACCCAGGAGAAGCAGGTTCCTGGCAGTGGAGCTTACTTGGGAGTTAGAAATTCAATATTGACTATTCTGCTGTGAGCAGAAGACTGGACCTCCTGAGGTC
Organism: Melozone crissalis; assembly: GCF_028551555.1. Classification (NCBI taxonomy): domain Eukaryota; kingdom Metazoa; phylum Chordata; class Aves; order Passeriformes; family Passerellidae; genus Melozone; species Melozone crissalis. Next base: position 13,641,986 of record NW_026535797.1, on the reverse strand, counting down.
TTTTTCAACCTAAGTGACTCTGTATTTCTAACCTCTCTATCAGAGTTCCTATACACTTAACAGGCTTTTGGATAGTTACAATTGTCAGATGTTGATGTATTCAATTTATCATAAGCAAAATCTGGACATCTTTTAAAAAGATGCTGTATAGACAATTATTTTTTAATAACTTTCCAACTGTAGGATTCACAAGCCTTTCCTGTTCATTTTTTGCAGCCACTAAAGACCAGGTTCTTCAAGAGTACTGCAGATATACCTGCCCTCTGGCTTCACAATCTGAGAGCAAGCAGAATTCATCTGTTCAAACATCCAATACTGGCTTTCAGTTACATCCGTCCAGCTATTAAAAAAATTTCAAAAACTATCGATTTTTTTATGATGCTTGTGTTCTCTAGGAACTTCAGCCAATACTCTCCACAAATTGTTAAATTCCAAACAGATCTTCACTTACAACCTGAACCGGTTTCAAAACTCAGGTTTTACAATTAATTAACTGCCTGTGAAGTCTAATCATCTGCAGTCTTCTAAATTGAACCTTGAAATACTCCCATTACAACCCACCTCAGAACTATTTGGGATTACAAATTATGATCCAGAATATGCCTGACAGATCTAAATCAACATGGCAGGGAACAACCTGATTCAGCTCTGTAGTTCACACAATTTTCTAGAATACAGTGACTTGAAAGAAAACAACAAATGTACATAATTGGCATTAATTACGAACATTTTTATTACCTACAATCAAAGACCTATAAGGAAGGTTTACTTGTCAGAGAGGGAGCTTTCTTTGCTGAGAAATTACAAGTCTTAGTTAATTAACCATCTAATTTTTTGTAGTATAGTTGTTAAGTGGTTTTCACTTTTATTTTCTTCTAAATGAACATTAGTCTAAACAAAAGCAGTTGTTTTAAGTGAGAGAAGTGAGATTAGAAAAAAACAATGCTGAAATATTTTAGTCTTGTTTTAACTGAATTCTCAGTTTGTTGTCACTGCTACAAAGGTTTCATCATGTGTTGAGCAGCAACAGGAGTTTTTAAGACTTTAATATTATGAGAAGACAGTTGAATCTGAACCTGTGCACACACATTTAGTATAGACCAATTGTATTTCACAAATTCAGGGCATCATGAAGGCAACTTTGCCTGCTGGGCACAGGCAAACAGCCTAATTATTAGTCGAGCAGGTAAGGACTACTTGCCTGACAAGATTCATTATTATGGTAAAATTAAAAAAAATGCAGCCACTTAGAATACTATTTTCAGGACTGTGAACACAACTACTTTGCTGCTCAGTTTTGTTTTCCTCAACAGTAAGGCTCAGCAATGCATACAGTGACTACTGCTGTCTCCCTCCAAGCTGCAGCCTCAACGAAGCCATCGGTTACAAGCAACAAGGGACTGCCTGCCTTGCTGAAGTTATCTTAGGTATGAGCTTCGACAGGCAGACTAATTCAAATCTATTTTTGTAAATTACAGATTGTGTTAAATATACATGAAGGAAAATATGGAACAGTTGCTTTTACTGCACAACATGAGTTATTTCCCATTACAAGTTCCCTCCGAGAAAACGATAAATTTTAAAATCTGCCAATTAGTGGCAGTGACTACTGATGATTCTGTATTCCAGTCAAGCAGTAGTATTTGCTGAGTACTGCACAAGGCAGAACAGTATTCCAGGAAAATCAAGGGACCATGATACCTGACAATAACAAGTTGAAGGATGCAGTGATTAGTCCAAGCTCACTCTTCCTTTTAGAAGGATGCAGGCTGTGTCACTGCATCAGCCAGAAGGATTAAATCTTTACATGTATGTAAGACTGTCAATACCTGAAGTACAGTTCAGGGCAATAATTTGACAACTTTTGTCTAAGAGAGAGTGATCAGAAAAGTAAACATAAATAAATTCTTCCTAGAAACCAAAGTCCTCAACCCCACAAATGCTCAAACATCTTTTCTCTTCCATTTCTTAAATCATACAACTCCCTAAGGACCATTCAATTTGTCCTAATAAGGAGTGTATGACAGCTCTCTAAAACTATATGTGGATAAACATCAAAAATGGAACAAGAACTATTAAAACAAAAGGAAGAAACAAAGAACCAGTGGTACAATCTCTCCATGAATGAACTAGCTTGGAAACTCTAGCTGGGGATTTCCAGTTATTAGAACAACTGGGTTCTGGAAAAATCTTCTGATGGAAACGGTGGAAAAAGACTGCAGACGAGACCTTAACTGACTGTAGTAATTAAGTAAGTTCACTAAAGGGACAAAGTAGTATCTACAAGACAAGAGCCTGGAACCAGTGACCTGCAAGGTCCCAGAAGGTGGAATCATAGAGTCATGGAGGTTGGAAAATACCTCCAAGATCATCAAGTCTATCTGTTAATATTGCCAAGTCCACCACTAAACTAAATGCCACATATACAAGCCTTTTGAATACCTCCAGGTCTGTGACTCAGCTTCCCTGGGCAGCTTCAAGTGCTCCATAAAACTTTCTGTGAAAAATGTTTTTATAATAGCCAATCTAAACCTTCCCTGCACAACTCGAGGTCATTTCCTATTGTCCTGTTGCTTGTTACTTGGGAGGAGAGGGTGACTCTCACTTTTTTACACCCTCCTCTCAGGCAGTTGTAGAGAACAATAAGGTGCCTCTGAGATTCCTTTTGTCCAGGCTAAACATCCCCAGCTCCCTCAGCCACTCCTCACAGCACTTGTGCTGCAGACCCTTCATTAGCTCTGTTGCCCTTCTCTGGATTCACTCCAGCACCTCAATATTTTTCTTGCAGTAAGGGGTCCAAAACTTGGAATTTGAGGTGCAGTCTCACCAGATCTGAGTACAGGGGGATGATCAGTGCCCTGATCCTGCCAGCCACACTACTTCTGATACAAGCCAGGATACTATTGGCCTTCTTGGCCACCTGGGCAACTGCTGGCTCATGATCAGCTGCTGTTGACCAGTACTCACAGGTCCTTTTCTGCAGGGCAGTTTTCAGCCACGCTGCCCCAGCCTGCAGCTCTGTGTGGGGTTGTTGTGATCCAACTGCAGGACCTGGCACTTCAACTTCCTGATTCTCATAGTTGGCCTTGGTACATTGACCCAGCCAGTCAGAGCTCCAGAGATCCCTCTGCAGAGCCTTCCTACCTTCAAGCAGACCAACACTCCATCCATGTAAGTGTCACCTGTAAATTTACTGAGGGTAACTTGATCCCCTTGCCCATATTGTTTATAGAGATACCAAACAGAACTGGCCCCAATACTGAGCCCTGGGGAGCACTACTGGTAACTGGTGACCAGCTGCATCTGACTCCATTCACCACCACTCTTTGGGCTTGGCCAGCTTCTCCATGAAAATGTTGCAGGACATGACATCAAAGGCTTTACTGAAGTCTAGGTAGATACATTCACAGCCCTTCCCTTACCACAGATCAGGCTGGACAAGCAGGACTTGCCCCTTACAGCCCACACTGACTGGACCTGATCACCTGTTTGTCCCATATGTGCCCCGTGATGGCACTGAAGATGATCTGTCCCATGACCTTCCCCAGCACCAAGGTCAGACTGATGTGCCTGTAGTTCCCTGGATCCTCATTCCAGCCCTTCTGGTGTAAGAAGGTTGGTAATGTCTTGTTCTGCAAGAGACATTCATCATTCACAGCTCAGAGCAAACCTGAAAAGGCACAGATGCAAACTTGCTGATTGTCAGCTGAGCAAACTGACTTTGAATGAGTAGAGAACATTGATGTGACTGTGCACTCCACTTTGTTAATACACAAAGATGGGGCTTCATTCCTCTCCCATGAATGACTGGAAGAGCTGTCAATTTTCAGTCTGGCAAGTGCCCAGTGAGCCTGAGCCTATCTGAGATTTATGGAATGTACAACCTACACCTTTCCACCACGCGCTGAACTGCTGAGTTGCACATGACACACAGGAATAGTACCAATTCTGGTGGGGTTTTATCCATCAATCTTGCCTCTAGGAAACTCCCAGGTAACTTCAGATTGCCCTGAGGCCATATTCACTGTGTTTGTTACTGGTTTACACAGGATATCCCTCATGGTGTCTGATACATTTATAATAAATGTATTACATGGGAACAGAGAATATCTCTTTTCCTACCTTCACTGCCCCCAGGTAAACTCTCACAGGATCTGGGACAAACCTTTAAGTTCTTCATTCATGTGATGTCTAGATGTCAAATGAAGATCCAGATGTGAGTAATGCAAGTGACCATAGAGATCCTGATATGGAGGCACTTCTACTGGAGGCGTTGCCTTCAAGTCACTTACTGGGAAGATCAGGCCACGATCTGCTGGGCAGCAAGATGCCGCAACTATGAACTTCATTTTCTCCAGGGCCAACTGTCTATTGTTTTCACAATTAGAAGAAAAATTACATGGTTTATTTCAATATTGTTACTGTCTCGTGCCTTTAACTGATCAGTTATGCGGGTAAAGACTGCAGTGGCTATCTGAAAACTCCTGAGATTGCAAAGAGCAAAAACTCAGGTGCCAGCTGGATCCCAGTATGACTCCAAATAAACTCTTACAACCATCAAAACCTCTCCTGAGAGCTGATAGTGATTTACTTTGAGAGAATGGAGAGAATGGCAAGTGCCTGATCTCCACACAAACTATTTATGTTGAGTCACTTGAGGTCCCACATAAGATGAAAGTTCTTTAGTGCAGTATCAGGAAACTCTGAAAGAAAATGTGTCTCCACCTGAGGACAGGATTTGAAGTGTGTTGATCTGATTTTTCATATTTGAAGGGGTTCCACCTGTCAGTACTTGATCCAAAGAAGCTACTATGGTAACAAGTGCCCAGAAATAAAGGTAATCACGTATTTGGAAGTAAATATCAGGTTGTCCTACGAGAACTGCTGTCCTACAAGAACACTGTCCTACGAGAATTACATATTTGGGAGTAAACATCAGGTTGTCCTGTGAGAACTGCTTTACTGAGCATTACTGTAGGATACGAGACTGCAGAATCAACAGTGATGCCCCCATTTTCCAACTCATAACTTATCTACGTAATGCATAAATTCACATTTCTCTGACACATCTTCATGGGAACTACAAGACTATTTCAGGAATTAGCACTTTAAAATATGCATTAATTTCATTAGTACAGCTAAGGTTTTATAATAGCTTTAAAGACAAATTACATTCTGGAACAGTTTATAAGTAACTGTTTAGCTAACAAAAAAACCCTTAATAAGTAAACTTACAAAGTTATTTCTCTTAAAAGAAATGTTATCCTTGTGTTTTAAAGTTATTAATAAAATGAGTTTAATATACTTACTCTTTATAGAACAGATACTATGTTTGACTACTCAAGAAAAAAAATTACTATTATCACACATTGACTCATACTGCTCATATGAGAAGGAACAGTTAAAATCAAATGAAAATTTTGAATCTCAAATTTTAAAGTGTTTCACCTATAATAAATAATACTGCATTCAGAAAAGAAGGATTTCTGTGGAAGAGTATTACTATATGTAAAAGAGTATAAAGAAGGGTTTACTAATATAGCTACAAAAAACATACAAAACCTTTTGATATATGAAATTTGCTGTTACTTTTCAACATGCAAAAATCAGGCTAAATTGAGTCTGAAAATTGTAACTCTGTTTAACACAGTTTTTATAGAAAATTTTTAAAAGAGAGGAATTTTAAAAAATGTTGCTGATATTCTGTCAACAGCTAGTAGACAGTTTGCTAGCCCTCAGAGAGCAAAGAATGAAATTATAATTGGATTAAGTAAAAGACAGACCCAACCAAGAAATTAAACACTGATAAAAACATACATTTGCAAAACCCAACCAAGAGCTAGAATGAATTATTTTACTAGGTTAAAAAAGAATTAATATTGGCTCTACATTCATTTCAACATATATGCAAACATTAACAATCCCAAGGCTGCCTATTAGTTCACAAATGGCATATTTACAGTATTTATGATATTATACCCCATGTTGGGACATCCCATTACAGAGTCACGGTGGTAAGCTCCATACTTAAGGTGGATTCTCCAACACATTGCATCTTTCCAGTTATTCTGCAGTATGATTACTTTGGGGCAAGAATTTACCACTTGGTTTCCGCCCACAGGGGAATCTCTTTGGAGGCTGACAAACTGATTTAAGCAGCTGTGGAATAATTTACTGGGTCTTGAGTTTTATTAAAGGAGAACAGAAGGCGTTGAGAGCTTTTGGTGTTTTATGCCACAAGAAGAAGAATGTTTGGCTTAGTAACTGTCCACTTTCTCTTTGACTTTCCCCTTGCCTCCCACAAGGATCATATTTGACTGCCATTAGAATGCAACCATTGGTAAGTGCATCTTTCCCATGATGTATGCCTAACACAGCCCTTAAAAATGTATATGGTCCTGGGGAGAGAGAAGATGCCAAAACAACAGAGCCCAAATCAACATGAGGTGCATATAAACAAAAATAGTGTTTAAATACAAAAAATGCTTCAACTGATACCACATTTCTAGATTCCCAAAAATCTAGTGAGGAAATGTTAAGCAGCATTATCCTTCTACAGATGAAAGAACTGAGACAGAAAAGCAGAATATGGCAAAGACAAAAGATATCTCAAAATCTGATGTTATAATTCCTAATCAAATATTCCTCCTGTGAGACCTCATTGCTTACTACAAATAAACTATTTCCTTCCTAAATTTCAGTTGTTAAAATAACTTTTGAACTTCTCTGCAAAAAAGGGATGCTGTGAGCCCAACACTCACTCCACAAAACACTGGAAGGATTAATTAAGGTTTGTGAAGCACTGAAAGTGTAGGGGAAACCCCCAGGAGGCAGTCCCTATTTCCATATTCTGACCAGGACTTGAAAGGCATGCAATAAATACAGCCTGGGGCACAGAACAAGCAATACGAATAAAATAAAATATTGAACAGCTGTTTGTTAAGTGAATACAGTTCATCCCACACGCCAAATTTTTTTTCTGCCTTAGGCTGCAGGGAGTGGGAGGCTGAAATAAAATGTTACTTTGAAGGGTTAAATAGTGAAAAAGTTATAGAAAATTGGAACTGTTTCTTACAAATGAAAAGATTAAGACAACCTTTACAAGCAGAACTGCAAGCCCCACTCATTATTATATTTGAAATACAACTGGTTAGATAGCACAAAAAGTCTGTTTTACCAGGTTAACTTCTGTGTGGAGATGCAGTGTCTTTTGGCTTATAAAAACTATGTGGATACCACCAAAGTCATACAAAGCTCTGATTTTATAAAGAGGGCTGAGGAGAAAAGATTACATAGCTCTTACAAAACTTGGAATATCCCAAATACTACAGTAAGCAAAGATGGCGAGATCTCCTGGAAGTGAACCCCAAAGGAGCCCAGCTCACCCAGAGCAGCTTTCCTCCCCAGCTCAGTGCTGCCCACCCAAAGCAGGCAGCACGGAGCTGCCGGTGGGAGCGAGCTCAGAACTCACCCACCCAGCCCGTACGGCTCACTGCGTGCAGGGCGCTGGCTTCTGCCTCCTCCTGCAAACTGACAGGAGTTCATCTGCTGTTCAGCATCACAAAGTGGAATACCTCAAAGTAAAGAGAGCCTGTGTTCTGACTGGAAAAATGAAAGGAAAGCAGCACAGTCGCTGTGCACGGTGTGATGGAGCCTCACTCTTCTACCACAACTTCTTCGGGTATTACGGGGAAGGAGGAAAGAATTGTCTGAAAACAACGATACAGAGAGCAAGGAAGGAAAAACAGCAACTGTGGTAATCAGAAGGAGCTGCTTTCCCACTGTAAACATAAATATTATTTTCTAACATTTCTTATTTTCCTTTCCAGAAATTGCTCTGTAATATCACTTTTCCCCCTCCACATTATTTTTCTCCCTTTACAAAAATAAAGATTTTCCTAAGACTGGTATTCAGGACTGACAGCCATTAACTCCAGTATCTGTTTTTAGAATGCCCTTGAGAAAACTGTGATTTTCTCAAACCACCAGGAAAAGAAAATCAAGTCAATTTTAGCAATTACAGCAGTCAAATATTTTTAATTATAATTTCTTGTTGTTAAGTGAACAAACAAAAAATACTGGGGCAAAAAAACACATTAGAAGAAAAAACAACAAAAAGGAGCATTAGGAAATCAACCCAGTATTTGATGTCTCCTCTTTTTTTGCTACTGAAAGCCACATGGCACACAGTATTTTTAACTGAGGAGTCTTGTTTCAAATATATGCTGAGGAATCTTATTTCAAACATATACTAAATAAGGAGAGGAGTATTAAAACAGGCAGTCCCTTACTCTAATTTTATCCATCTCCCTCCTCTTCTTTCCTTCATGCAGTGAAACTTTAACACCAGACCCTGTCTCTCTCATCTCTCTCTCTCTTTTTTGTAAACAGTGATCAACATTTTCCTAAATGACCCCTGAAACGACCTACTTCGAAACTACTCATTAGTAACAGCCACGTTTGCAATATTAACCTGGATGTGGCTGTTTATTAAGATCTTTTAAGGGGGTTAGAATGAAGACACACTGCTGGTGTACAGGGAGCACAGAAGGGGTAATTTAAAACCCATGTTTTTCCTCCCCCTCGCCGAAAACATGCCCAACATTGTGCAGCTGTGCTGCCAGCTTCATCACTCCCTCCATCTCCACTCCTGCTAATTAAAAGGTTGATCACAGAACAATGCTCTTCTCATTAATTTCAGCTTTCTGATTGGGCAGGATTCCCACTCGCTCCGCCTGATCTTTTCCACACTGCTGAAGTTAATGTGACAGGAGCCCGAAGATGGATTACCCGCTGCCATATTGCCCATCACCTCCAATCAGCAGCTATCGGGGTAAACTGATTGTTCTAATTTGCTCTCATTATTTTTACAATATCAGGAGAAAATAACGCACACAGCTCACTGTCAAAGCCGTGAAAATCAGCCATTAGTTAAACCCAGACACTGAGTGGCTTTATTAGAAGCACTGCAGTTTATTGATTCAGCTTCGGTAAACTAAGATAATACCTGTCCCCTTTAAACACACTTTTTAAGGTGCACTTATGTAGCAAGAAAATATTTATTAGGATACTTTTGGAAATGCTTGCTGTCTCAGCCTGTTATCTTGATACGCTGCAGACAACAAAGATTAAGAACAATGGAAGCTTGACTTCCACATAAAGAAGGGCAAAATATGCAGCATTATCTGCACGGCAGCCTGCGTGCACGTCTCAGCTACTCTTCTACAGTTTAAATAAAAATCATCTCAGGACTAGTATGGCAGGTGAATATGTAAATACACCCCATAATCACACAAAATACAGTACTACCATAAAGGCAGACACAGTATAGGCATGATTGTATGAGCTGTATGTACAAGGTCAGTGATTTAGTATTGGGTTTGGTTTTCTGTTGGATTTCTTTTGGCTAAGCAAAAGAACCTGCATAGCCCAGCATCAAAACACATGGTCTGAGAGAAGAAGGTCCAAATAAGAGAAACTCTTTTGTATGGCTGGGAGCTACTTTTTACCCTATGCAAAGGCATTATACTGCCACAATTTGGGAACGCATTCAGAAATGTCACTCCACACTAAAGCCTCACAGGATCCCAGAGCTAAGAAATGAATAAAGTATTGTTAGCAGTATGAAGTCAGGAATTTTTACACCACAGCACTGTTTAAAAAACACTGAAAATTCTGGACCTCTGACTGTCTCTATGTTGTATATAAAGGGTCCTACATTATTTTGCTTGCTGCCTATCTGCATCTTAGCAAAGGGAAATGCTAAATAATGGGATTAACAGAAATATGATACCTTAAATCTAGCTAAACATAAACCCTTAACTGGTGTCTACGATGCTCTAACTGGCAATGTACTCCAAGAGTGACAGGCAGAGCACAGCAGACTGATTTTACTTTTAAATAATATCTAAATTAGATTAGTTCTTTGTGTAGATCTGCATGAACCGGAGGGGACATTCATCATTGTGCCAAAAAAGTTAAATTCACTGGGGTACGCTCAAAGTGAATGGTTCTAGACCTACGTTTTATCTCTCAGACGCATCATCAAGATGCTGTGCCAATATGCATGAAGCCAGCTAGGAGCTGCAAGAAAGACAACGGGAGAGTAACTGGATAGTAGAAAAGGTTTAATTTTTTCCTTTGTCGATTATGAATTGCTTGGGACAGGATCTGTGCATCCTTTTCAAGATTTGAGCTCCTTTTTTAATATTTAAATGGCTTAAATATGAAGAAGGGTATTCTCCTCCCCCCGCCTCCAAACCAGATGTAATTCTAGTTCCCCCTCCTCCCTCTGATGTAATTTAAAATGCTACAATTTTCATTACTGCTTTTTAATATTTTTAAATCCTCATCAGCTATGGCCATGCGTTTGGAGTTTGATTTTTCCTCCCTCTTAGAAAAGCCACCTCCTAGCTTTGTTTGGCATCTCTTTTGACCCTTGCTAATGGTGTTCTCTTGGAGGGGCGTGCCACGCTTTTCCTCTTAAAATTCCTGCACTGAAAGACTGCACCACACCACACTCCACAAAACGTGCTGATGGCACAAATTACAAGCCCCCAGCCGAACACTCCAGCCCCCACCATTCGGGCAGATTTATGTGGGCTCTTGCCGACGTTATTACAAGTCAGAGTTTATTGGGAAATTGTTACATTATGCGGAGTGTCTAACAAATTGCTTATGCTGCTATAATTGGATTACAACAGCCGCTTGCTCCCACCGGTAAGATTAGGCAAGTAGGACTCCTGCCGATCTCTGAGCGTTAGCAGTAATTTTATTTGCCTTGCCTCTCTCTTTCCTAACAACATGCCTCTTTCCCTGCCAGCTGTCTGCTGAAAAGGCACAGGCTTGTTCCTTGGCCCTAACAATGCAATTACAGCCCTGCAGATCGCACTGTTTGTGCATTAAGTACAGAGCCAAAACGAGGCGAATTGATCGTTTGACTTTTGGAGGAGCCATGTGATCTCTGCGTGCGGGTGATCCGGCATGCACCACTGGGCAGTGCTGCAGTGCGCGCCTCGCCTTGAACCCGCTCCTCGCTGCCCCCCTCCCCTGCCCGCTCCCAACAGCCAAGATGTTGGAGCCCACCCCACCTTAATCCCCGTCGCGCTACAAAAACAGCCTCATGTTTGGGTGCTCTCTTGCTAGGCTCAACTCAGAACTCACTCTGCCTTCTGAAATGTGATACTTGGCCACATCAGTGGCTTCCCTGCAGTGGGCTACACTAGGAAACTGCTATTACAGCATTTCATACCACAAGCTTTAGCAGAAGAATTGGACATATTTTCAAACAACTTTTTTAATTCTTGTATTTGAAAAATACTAAAAATACATCTAATGTCATGTATTCTGTACCATCTGAGGGTGCTGTCACTGCAGCACTCTTAAAAAGCAATGCTTCCCATGTCTGCCACCATTTATCACCAAAGCCACCCATGACTTGGATCCCAAACTGTCTCATATTTCCAGCATGAAGGATCCTAAAGTACTTTGTAAATGCAAGTCCAGTTTGGTTGTAACACTTATCCTGGCAAACACTTCTTAGAAGCTTGATATGATGGATCTGGAATGAAGACCTCAAGGCTGTAATTCTTTATGCAGAGTACCCATCACCAAAACAGCAAACACACAGCAAGGAACAACAGCATGCGTTCCTACACATAATACAGTCGCAGAGGAATTTTGACTAAGGATGCCAGGTCAAGTTCTATATTTTACAAGACTTCTATTACAGCTTCACTTCTGTGCACTGAGAGGATTCCAAGATGGTTTCATTTAGAAGAGACCCCTGCAGTTGTCCAGCTCAGCCTCCTGCTCAAAGCAGGGTGCTGTATGAGGTCATTTAGCCTGGTCTTGTAAACCTCCAAGGATGGAGGCTGCAGACCTTCCGCAAGTAACCCGCTCCAGCTTGACTGCCATCACCACAAGAAAACTCTTCCTTGACACCCCTCAAACATGAGATGGAGTTTCTAACATCTGTGGGGGGACCTTCCAGTATTTACTGAACTCAATCCGAAATGTAATGCAATTTGCTTTATCAAGATTGCACTACCAAACCATGGAGTCCAAAATGTAGAAACATCTCCATTGAGTTGACCAAACTTTGAAAATGATTCTTCATATCAAGATTTTGCCTCTCCCCTGCCTGACCATCCTCACCGCAGAGCTTGGAGAACTGATCTCCATAATAAGCTTAAGAGACCCTCAGCTACAAAGCAATGTATGAGTTAGCTTTTATATTGCTATTTCTTCAAAGTCTCTGTTGCATTAAAAAAACCCCAAGTGTAATTCTTTTTTAATTTGTGGTTTCATTGACATGCAAAGTCATTTTGGGTGGTAAGAGAAGCAGAAATGACAACCACTCCACAATGTTTGCGTAACTGAAGACTAAAGAAGCCTGTTTACACATAGTTTAACACTCAAAAGAAACTCTGAACAGCTGAAATGCCTTATAAATAGCTCAGACCCAGAGGAAGTGCAAACGTCTGCATTGTGAATTGTAGATCTTAATTACAGACAATGGCTGGTACAGCAAGAAGCACAGAAAAAAAAAGTGAAACAGTTGCACTGTTCATGGTTGGCAATAATTCTTCAGGAAAATATTTACTATCAATCAGTTATGAGAAAAGGGACTCTGCGCTCATAAAACAGCACGTTGCTTCTCATACCAGGACCATTTTGCTTCAGCATAATCTGAATTTAAACAGCTTGTTTCCTGCGGATATAATTTTGGAAATAAATAAAACAAGTCTATCAAAATCTGGAGAATGTGTATGGTGGGGTGGAGTGGGGGGAGCAGGAATATCACATTTCTTTCTCCATCATTTGCAAAGAGGTTATTAGACCAAGATGAAGCTAAAGCATAAAGATTGTCTTGACCTAAAAAAAGAGAGAGATGAACTAGCAAGGAAGATAAAAGTAGTCATTTTTGTGACAGGAAAATCAGCATTAGGGCAAAGCTTTTAGATAAAACTCCAATGCCATTTTCTACTTCTGCTGTCTGAGAATTCCCTTTCAAAGCACCTTTTGCATGTTAAGTACTCCCAGCAATATCCCTACAATGCCTGCCATTCACACAATTCTCATTACAGAGAGAATACCTCCAACAGAAGGGTAAAATGACATGCTTACATCTCTATCAGCCAGTGGCTCAGGTGGTGTTTATCCAGTTTGCAACAACCTCAGACATTGCTGTCCCTCCCAGAGAAAGGTATATCCAAGACACAGTAGAGGACACTTTACTGAGGGATTTGGGGCTGGAAGTCTCCACTGACAGTCCCTCTGCATCATTATAGAGAAACTTTCATACTTTCTTCTTAAAACAGCAGAACAAATATCTCAAAACTGAAAGTTGCTAGTCAAATAATATTTGTTCATGATTAAATTGCTCTAATTTCAATCTCAGGGACTGGAAAGGCATCAAAAGCACTAGAAAACTATGCATTATCTGAAGATGCACTGACTCAGTGGTATATCACAGCAGAACTCTGAGCTGGTAGTGCTATTCATGCAAAGTAAATGCAGACACACACTCTGGAAAAAAAGAGCCATCAATCTGTGACATAAAGGGACTTGAGAGTACAAGAGGGACATCTTCAGATCAATTTGTCCTACTGCCAACTGGAACATCCAGCCTGGAACCCTAAACGCTTCTTTATTAAAGAGTGCTTGTGGCTGCTCCTTTAAATTCATATAAAAATTCCAGACTTAATGTTGTTATTGTGCAGACAATGTTTGTTCTAAAAATTCAAAAGTAGTGATGCAGAAAGAACTGACAAAGGATAGAAGATTTCAATTACCAGCTACTTCCACCACTCCTTGCTTTAGCTGAATCACCCTTGAGTGTAAATGTGTAGCTATAGCTAAATAATAAGATGCATCTTTGAAAGGAAATTTCACATAGCATGCTGCAAGTGCCAAGGCCTGTTCTGTGTTACCAAAATTAAGCACATTAGAGCTCTGTCCCACTTTTAGAAGTATGATGAACTGCAAAGGTTCCCTGAGAGACAGAAAATGCTTAAAAGACCCTGAGAAGTCCCTTAGTTTGCCAGAACCTTAAAAAACAAGACCAGTTATCACTGGTAGGACCAGTTATGTGAGTAGCAAGCAGTGCTTAGTCTGAAACAGAAGTCTGATTTTTCAAGGGTGGTATGCATGGCTATATTTTTCTTCTTCCAATTTTACTTAGATCATGGCAGAGGCAGAGAACCTCTCCCAGCTGCTGCTGCTGAGTCCAGAACTAAGAAGAAACCTGGGGGTGCTGCATGCCATTTTGAAGGTGTCTCATGAGTGCTCTCTTGCAGGGATGCCATAGGGTGCCTGTCTCTGGCACAAGTAGGAAAGAATTCAAAGTGCAAAGTGAAACTGAGAAAGCTCCTTTGTACAGGAGATACAGATGAACTGGAACCAACTGCAGGAGTTAACAAACAGTAAGACCTATCTAATGAATGGAGGAAATGGGTATTGACTGAAGAACTCTGAGATCCGCTATACATCAATCCCATCATCTGGGAAAGGAAAAAGCAGTTGGAATCAAAAGGGTATTTCTAGGATCCAGGGTAATGCAAAATCTCACAAACTTGAAGCAAACAGCAAAACTCAGACCTAACACACCACATAAAGGTGTGCAAAGGCAAGACCTCTGTTGAAAACAGGATTGTATACAATCCATCCAAGCAAATACTCAGCCAAGGAGACTGGAGTCACACCAGAGCATCCCCCACCACACATCAAACAGAAAGTGTGAAGGTCACCACAGAAAGGTTTCCCGGGTACAGAACAGAAGAGAAACTTGTTTGCACACCCAGGAGCATCAAAAGAATCCTAGTGACACACCAGATGCCAGGGGACTTTTAACTATGTCCCTCTCTAATTGAGGATGAAGCACACACCAACACCATTATCTGCCTGAAGATACTGGCTTACAAAATATGGAACAAACAATAGGAACAGATGCTCATTTGGCCAGATTTCAATAAGCCTCATTAAAATCAAACACCCTGTCCTTGGAGCCCAGGTTCATGCTACATTTCTACCTTATTTAAACACCTAGCACCAATTCCTGAGGAAGTTGTCCACTTGTGGTTGCACACCAGTAGGATCATTAAAAGAAGCCCTCTTGCAGAGATTTTTTGATATCTAAAGAAACAAAAAGGAGTTTTTATATATATGCCTGTGTGTGTACACACACATGAAAAAACACAATTAGAGACTGCATTTCCTTTTAAAAGACATTAGCTTGAATATACATCAGATTTGTTGACCACTAAAAGGCAATGGGCAGAAAGATGCCAAAAATAACAGAAAAACTCTGGCACATGCAAGAGAAATGATGTCACAGATCACACATATGAAATCTATGCATCACAATGTATAATTTTTAATTTAAGATCCCAGCTATTCAGTCAAACATGCACATACTTGAAACAATTTCTAATGCTCCTTGTTTGTTTTTACCCAAACAGGTCCAAGTCCTATCAATGGAGTTTCAGAGGAAAAATACCAGAAAAGAAGGGCTAAGAATAAGACAAAGATTCATAAGAATATTATATTCTAGCTTTATTTTAAAATGTGTGACTATAGCCAGTTAATTCATAGGTTTGCAAAAGGCACTGAGCACCTGGCTGCAGAGTCAGCATGACACTGTACACCAAACCAGACAGACAAGGTCTCCTAACAAACACAAACTTCCTTGACTGATCAAAATACTGTGGCCCTATGCTGCTTCCCACACCTGAATATGCGTATCTGGTTTTTCTCTCTTTTATTTTAGGAAAATGCCAGTTGTTAGGGTGGTAGTTTACCCTGGATGTCCTGCACAGAAGCACTTGTTCACATGAGAGTTTAACAAACGGGCAGTGCTCCAGTCTGAGAGAAGATACCTCAATATTGATACGTGCGGCCTCAAGGAAACTGCATTTCATTCTTTGAACAAACTTTTAGAAATGTCAAGCACACAATCAGCAAATGCCATTAATACAGTCTTAACAGAACACAATTATCTTTTCTGCAAATAGGTGCAGAATCAGAAATTTAGTTTCAGAAAAACCATTGCATCTTGCAGACTGACTGACACATCTGACAAGCAGCTGATAATGCAGACAGTGGATTCCAGTCAGGGCTGATACTGCACTGCAGAATCAGAAAAAATAAATAATGATTTCCAAAGTAACCCTTCCTGTGTTTCAATGCAAGTTCAAAAAAAAAAAAAATGGAACCCCCTAGATTTGGAAAAGTGCTGCAGAAACTGCAGCACCTTCCAGTATTCACCTCCCTGACAAAACACTCCTAAGTCCAAGACTAGAAAATACATCAATCATGGAGGGTAAAACTTGCTGTGTGCATGTGGTGGGAGAAGGTCTCTGGACCCCCTAAATCCCATTTAAGCCCTTCACCTAGGGAACATTTAAGAGTTGTGCCATTTGCCTATGCCATCACTGAACCATCTGCATTTAGATAGTTGGATTTAGAAATGCTTTGAAACTTCTGGAATTTGAAAGACAAGCTTTCTTAAAACCAACTTCATTTGGTTTGTAGATAGGAAGGCAAAAGGAAGGAGTACAAGAGCCAGGCAAGCAAGTACTAGAGGAATTATATCCCCAGAAAAGTCCTTATGTTTTTTTTTTAGAGACAGATAGATAGACAGACAGACAGATAGATATATGCACATGTATGTGCATGTATGTATGCATATATATATGTTTATATATGGTTTTCCATACCTATATGATGGCAGACTGTCCAAGAGTATATATACACATATATTGCCCTACAGCATATAGAGACATGATACTTCAAAAACATACACTTTTTTATTTCCAGGATGAAGTCTCAAATTCATCCTCAACAGCATGAAACAAAGTTTTGCTGTTCCTGCCTTGAGCCCCACCCACACCTCTCACCACAAACCTGCTGAAAACATAACTTTTGGAGAGCTTATCAGTTAGGACATGAAGCGGTTAAAAGTATGTGATTTTATTTAAAAGAGGCACCACCTAAATTAGCAGTTCTTCTTGCACACCCTTGCTCCTTAGTGAGGCAATCAGGTCAAACAGGACACTGTAGAGCAGATGGGGTTGAATGGGTTTACTCCCTGAGCTTGCTGTGAGCTGCTTTATGGCATTGGAACAATGCTCTGTGATGAGACAACTCAGCCAGAGTTGCTCTGCTTGAAGAGTTTCACCTAGTCTGTATCATAAAGCACCTTAGGAAGTGTGCAAGTGTGCAGGACCTGTCATGTTAAGAAGGGAAGTGCTGGTATCAAACTCTGTACCAGGACTGGTAGCTTCTCTCAGAAGTGCTTCTCCAGTGGAAGGTAACTGGCATGTCGAGCACAGTTTATGAGAGCTAAGCCACCTGCAAGCACCATTACAAACTTCTATGGTAGCCAATTCCCTGACAAGAGTCAAAAGTAATGGGACATCCAAATTTCACCAGCAAAACCCCAGCAAAGATTTAGCTGGGAAATTATCTTAAAGGTCAGTACAAAAGTGGCCCCTGAAGGGACAAGGCACCTTTAACAACCAATCAAAGTATGAAAGAAATGGACTTCAAGAAGATCAAGGAATGATAACTGAAAGAGAAAACAGGCTTTTGAGTGGTCAGGTTTGTGGTGACAGAGGAGCAACAAAATGCCAGCTGGTTTCAGTAACAGATGGCTGCATGCACTGATCTGTCCTGCATGCCCATTCTAAACTTCCTTTCAGTGGAAATACAAAGCTTACACAAGACTAAATGCATCTTTCATGCAGCCTTTGCACACATCATCATGGTTCAAATGTCCTCCGTTCACAAACAGATCAAGCTGTACATTGTTTTACTGTAGTTATGCTGAATTCTAAGAAAAGAGGGTGGCTAATGGCACCTCATCTTTTCCAATCACATCTACCTTAATTGTCAAGAAATTACTTTTCTGTGACAGGCTAAAAATTCATTTTCTTACCATTCTGACTGCAATATCTCTCTTGTCCCTTTCATTTAAGTACAGTGTTCACTGTATTTTAATTGAAAAGTCTTTTTGCACCTCCCTTCTGGTAGCTAAGAAAGGGAATCATGATACACAGAGCTCTCATGCAGTATTTCTAATATATATCTGGACATTTGTCATCTGAAGTTGCCACAGCTAATTACATGGCTGGCATAGGTCATCCTACTGGAAAAGCCTATTACTTGTATGGCAGAATGAACCCTTCAATCCCACATAGCTCAGGACTCAAGTAATCATTTCCAGCAGAGAAAAACAGCAAAAGAGAATCCTACACTGAAGGACAGAAAAGTCTACCCAAAATACTTACTCTTTCTATAAATACTTTTTCCTAAGTGTAATATTTAACAAGAACTTTTTGTTGACTAACAATGAACAATTTGCTAAAAATCCCTCAAAACCAAAGCCATTCTCTTACTTACTTTGGCCACACAATTTTCAGTCTTCATAGCAGTGCTTCCTAGACATACTGTTTCCTGGTTTAAGCACAGTCTGGCACAGCTGTTGTAGGTCTGCAGAAAGATTAAAATGGTTATGAATAGAAGAACACAATTTTCTTTCAGGCACCACATTTTTGGCACAGGAACCTACACTAACTCTACGACTCTACAACATTTCCTTTTTCTAAGATGTAAATGTTTCAAACCAAAATAAACTGGTTTATAGCAAAAGTCTATGTTCAGGGCATGCATGTTCTCTGAGAAGCCATGTACAATTTTACAGTATGGAAATATAAAGATTTTTCTTCACTGTTCCTTTGAAAATGGGAAAAAAATCTCATCTCAGTTTTCATTCTTTCACAAAATGCTGCATAATGGAATAATTAAAGCAAGGTGATTTCTACACACTGGTTATCAGAGAGTACATCAAATGTGAATAAATATCTGACTTTATCAGAATATAAAATGTAAAATACACAGGACACAAGGAAGGTTATAATCAGAAGGGAGCAAATGCAGACCACATTTCATTGTTGTATTTAATCTTCTCAGTTATGTAAAGCTTTCTAATTTTTTTTAAAGTAGAATGTCTTTTTTCTTTAATGCTGTCCTGCCCAAGTGACCCCCAGCTGGGGCTGCAGACTTCAGAGTCTTTGCAGAGCACATCACTCGTAGTTTCTCACCCGTTTGAGAGAAGTGTACGAAAAGTACTTACAAAGTGGGCTTAAAATAATTTGGTTGGCTTGGCTGTTTAAACTAGTATGCCTGAAGAACTCAGGAGCTTCTAACTGAGGCTCTTCTCCTCACCCCCAGCACCTTTGCATCTAAGAGCTTCAGTATGGGCTTAATACACCAGCCACCATTTACAGAAAAATGCTCCCATGCAAAAGTGGCCGCTCAAAAGCAAGCACCAACTTGATTTGTTTCAAGAGTAGAAAGTGGACCACAGAGAAGATGCTGCCACCTCAAAAAGTTGTGTGGGGAAACCTCAAGAAAGATGCTGAAAAATAATGAAATTAAACTTGTTACAAAGACATTTTCAAGAGCACTAAGTAAAGCATACTAACGTTCATTATATTTTAAGATTGCCTTAATGGGAGGATGCACAAAGACTTGTAGTGAGCTGCCTGTCAGTTATCTCCCTGTAATACTCACTGGCAATCTCTGGAGATGGCTTTTTTAGGGCTTGCTATGATTTCCATTTGCTTGATTTGTAATTACTTCAACCCCAAACCTGCAATAGGTTACAAAACCTGTGGACAACACTGGCATATAAGGGCTCCTAAACTTCTCCCTCTGCCCCAAAGCTCCATCACCAGAGCCAGATTCCCTCAGCGCCAAGAACCAAAAAACAATCTCCCTCTCTTGCCCCTCTGCCAGAGGCCTGACTCTGTGCAAAATGTTGTCAGCAGCAACACAAAAACTGAGAGAGGGGCACATGGCAAAGGATGTCAGAGGCAAGGATGCAAAGAGATTAAAAGGAGTTTACGTTGAACAGTAGGAGATGTGTCCACAAGCCAGTGCTCCCAACAGCCCCCAGCTCAGGTAAGCACCAACTGACGGGCACTGAGTTATAACATTCACCTAAGTTCTTATGATCCTCAGGAAACATTCCTTACTGCACACCACGGGAAATCAGTATAGTGGCTTGGGTGGATCTGTACTGGACCAGCACAGTACAAACATTCTTGGAGAAATTAGGAAATCACAGTCCTTTCCACCTTATCTATTTACAGAGCCCCTTTAAAGTTCACCACGAAACAGAAACAAAAGAGAGCACAGAAGCCCTATCTCCTCCATTGCTTTAGCATTCATGTTTAATTTCTCAGCCAGCTCTCTAACCAGAAAACAACCAGTGACAGACAGGAATGCAGAATATTCTGGCTCCAGCAGCTCTCCTCACATGTCACAACATTGATATCTGCTTTGACTAGCAGCCAGCAAGCAATTTCTGTCTCTAGACCCAGAAGGAGAAACTGAAAAATTCAAACACACGAATTCTTTCAAGGTGCTGCGCAGACTGAACAAAGTGCATCTTTCAGCAGGAGAGGCTCAGATTCAAACTGGATTAGGCCACAAGCAAACAGAAGTCTGATTGCCTCTTGCAAATATTTGCCAACATCATAAAACCATCATCCTGGTATGCATAAAACTTTCTCCTCAGAAGAAAGATCAGAATGGTATAGACTGCTATAAACTGGGGCTTGATATAGCACCCCAACTGATAGACAAAAGTCGATACCATCTGCTTTGCACTGACATTCAGACAATACCATGCAAACTTCATTTTACAGGCAAGGTATTAGTTAAATTCAACCAGATTGTGAAGGCGAAAAACCATGAAGAGTTGGTAAGATTCTTTGTTCAGTTTTCACATTTGTGTAATTTAAACCATTTATTGTAAATCTGATTTTTTTTCACTTGCAATTTAACTCCTAGAATTCCATAAGCAGTATTTCCGCACAACTTGTCTGCTACATACTTTAAATTTCATGAGGAGCCCTAATTGAGGAAAGTTACTACTAACTCCACTTTGCAGATCAAAAGCTCAGCCACACAAACATTTACTGAAAGCAACAAGGAAGTCTGTGGCTCTGTGAACTGAACCATGAACTCAAATCTTGTCAGTCTTTTTCCTCCCAAGACAGGTATGCACAAACCTTGGTTGCATGCCAGCTTTTTAAAAGCTGGGCTTGAAACAGGCTTTCTCCACATTTACAAATGGGAAAGAGCAGAGAATCCAAACACAAAATGTGAAATACTAAATGCTAAACCTAGAGACATTAACATTTTCTGAGAATGAAAGAAGTTCACTATGCACTATTCAAAAGTTACATACATTTCAGAATGCAAATACAAATAATTATTCTAGTGAATTGCTTAATTTTGATTACTTTCACCCACACATTACATCTCCAGCAAGAGTACCAACTGAACAGTACAACTGAACTTCCAGCATAAGTTGTTTGTCAAATCCCACAAAACCAGGACTACTGACATTTGACAGAACTAGTATAGCATAAATTCAAAGAAGATAAAATGAAACACTTCTTCACACAGTCGGCAGTGAACTTCTGGTGTTTCCTGCCCCAGGACATTGTGCAGAGAAACATCATCAGAAGTGGAAAAAGGGACTAAACAAACTCATGGACAGCAGCTCCACAGATACTCGGCACAGATATCTTCTGGACATCCCTAGTGCAACAGCAGTAGATGGTGCAGAGACAGGAGGGCAATGGAGCCCCAAAAGAGGCCAGACTTCCTTGCTTCCATTCAACAGCAATTTCCACTGACAGTGCTGGAGTTGGCTATGGGTGAGGTGACTCTGGGTCTGACTGACCTGGGCATTCTCATGCTATCAATACACCACTCTGCCCTTTGAAAACATGCCAAGGAACTCCTCCTTCCCAACCTTTTCAACTACAGAAGGAGAGAAGAACATGCTTTTACAGTAAGAGCCAACTTTTACACAGTAATTTTATTACATAAGGATTTATGTATGTGCCAAATTACCAGATGACCATTTAGTCCTTCAGCAGCTCTCTGTTCCTCAGTAGAAGTAAAAGGGAAAAAGGGAAAATTAAGAAGAGCATATTTTGTGGATTCAACACATCAGGATGCATATTTGAGAATAAAAAATAAAGTACTCTTCAGTTTGACATACATTACTATCTTTTCAAAGTTACAAAGTTCTTGGTATTTTCAAATTCTCACAGAAGAATGCCTTATTAGCCTTGTGGAATGTATAAAGAGGGCAAAGAAGATTCACACGCATGTTCTACAGTATGTTTTAAAGGGTTGAAAGCAAAACACAGAAAACCTAGTTCTCCCTTAAAGTCCAGAGGAAAAAGAAGTAATGTCACTCTACTTGATAGGTCTCAACAGAAATGTACTGCCAGTGTTACAAAGAAGCTGCATCAGGCTCATGAGGCCGGGTTGTAAGAAGCTTGGAGAATATATTGTCAAGGCAGTGCTACATGGTAGTCTCCAAATGCTTTTTGGTAGTCTCCAAATGGTTTTTGCAGGCAGCAGTTACTGGCTACTGAGAGACACAAAATGGCTGCTGGACACGGAGATTTGGCTCCATCTGATTTGCTCATATGCCAATCGTTATTGTGAACAGGTCCGGTGAATAGACTAGTGAATTGTGAAAGCAGAATTAATGTCATATCATCAAGTAATAATGCAGAGCCCTTCATGTTAGGTGAAACATTTGATGGTGTCTGATGCTACACAGCAACGTAAGAGTACCTCCTTCCATTTGTTCCAACGCCTATGGGAACACTGACTCACCTGGAAGAAAAGCAGGAAAATCAAAGCCAAAACTAAGCCTTAGAGAAAGATATTTCTCAAGTCCGCCTTCAAAGCTTGACCCTTTTACATATGTCATCTACTCTGTTCCAAAACTGTTCAAGTTTCTCCTCACCTTTCATCAAAATAAGAGGTTTCTTCATCAAGGAAAAGTATTCTGAAATGCTAGCCTGGTTCAATGCTAAAGGCAGATAGCTTTGCGTTGGAGTGCTTTAATATGTTTTTATATTGCATATAAAGCATGCAAACATAAACCAGTTTGTTGAAAACTACCCTCTTTGTGGAAGCTGGCTATAATTCTGAACAAGTTTTCAATTTTCACACTGCTGCTAGGGTAAAACATTTTAAAGAGTTTAATTTTTACAGTGGCTTCAATGACACAAGATTATCTAACAAAGTAATGGTTAATCAATAGAGGGTTTAGTTGTCAGGTGAAACATATAACACACTAAAAGGGATTGATTGCAAGACTCCTCCTTATTTACTAGAAGGTATATATTTAAAATGACACAAACTTGTTACCAAGCTGCATTCCTTTAACCTTGCAAAAGCCTTTTGAGAAGAGTGTTAAGCAGCCCTATAGCCAAACAAGCTCTAATGAAAGAAAAAAAAGAAACCTACAAATATATGGGAGCACCAAATCATGTCAGAAGCAGGGGAATCACAAAGCTGCATTCACTCTCAGCCAAAGGCTTAAAATGCCACAGAGGCACTAGACTATGGTTCACTAAAGATAGAGCTGTATCTGATCTCATTCCGTAAGTGTCTTTGGTTACATTTTTCTTTTTAAAGAAAGTATGATCCTGCTCTTTGACACAAACACATAAACATTACTACTCTTATCTGTGCAGCTCTGGATGAACACTGAGCATCAGCCTGAAGCCCCGAACCCCAGGCAGAATTCCATGTATGTGCAGCTTTTCTACCAACTGAAATCCATTTCTTTGGCCATTCATTCCAAGAATCCCCAGTCCCTGAACAAAGCTCTGCTTTTTAATAGAAGCTGCAACCCAGGAGTTCAATAAGATTTCCCCCCCAATAGTTAGTAATTACATGATTTATCAGAGAAAGATAACACTAATAAAAACACAGCAAAAAGACAAAACCCATACCCTCCCTTCAAGTCATTTTCAGGGAAAAGATTATTAAACTGTTCTTTTTGAACAAGGGCTTTTGTAGCTAAGCACAAATTGCCAAACGGTTAGAAAAAAAAGTTATTAGACTCTGAAGAATTCAGCAGAAGTGGGAAGTTATATAAACAAATCACTCCAGCAGATTTGGAAAGATCGCTTTCATCTTATTTAGAGTCTTAGGAGACTTGTATTAATTACCCTTTAAAGGTCTTTCACATGGACTATTTAAAATAAATGCAATTTATTTATTTATTTCAAATGAGGTGCTTCTTCTGAAAGAATTAAGTAATCTTAACAAATTTAAAAACGTTTTTATAAAGAGGTAATTAAAAAGAAGACTAGAATTAAGTCAAGCTGTAAGACATTACCCAGGATCCACCTCGACTATTTTCTTAAAATGAAATTTTTGCCTTCCCTAGCCCAGCCTTGGGAAGGATAGTCTCCACAGCAAGTCATAAGACAAAATAAAGACTAGCCAAACAAAAAACTAGATCATTTACAGGATTTTCCCTAAAGCACAGTTTGTCATATTGCAATTACACCTTGCTGACTGTGAAAGCCAGAGTCCTTAATATTGCCACTAGAGGGAAGACGTGTCTTAACACACAGCAATGGCAGTTGGGGAGTGGGTTTTCTTGAGCAATTACCATAACAAAGCTCCCTTGGCTGTGTGTACCTTCTAATTACCCAGTACAATTAAAATGACTTACCTAAAACAAACATGGAAGAAAAAGGCCCTTAAAACAAAAAACCTCAAGACAACGCAAACAAAAAGCTTTAGTCCAATATGCTTGTTACCTGAAATTACATTAAAGCTGAAGATTTTTTTAAACCCATCCATCAATGCACAAGGGGGAGAAACACAAAAAGGAGTATGCCACAATGCCCAACACCACAGGGCTGTTCAGCTATGTAAAAGCATTAAAACAAACAAAAACAAAGAGCAAGGCAAACTAGATCTCTTGTTAAAGAAAAGAAGGGGGGGGGGGGAAAGAAAAAGGAAATGTGGTATTTAGCCATCTGGTAGCTGCTTGAAAACAAATTGTCCTCAGAAGAGCAGAAATACAGTATGTCTTCTTGCAGTTCACTGGCTTATGAATCAGACTACTTTTCCTACTTTTTTTTTAATACAGGCATGGTAATGTTAGACTTCTGTGCTGCTCCTTTCACTTCCCTCTTGTCCCACTGTGCAGACATAACCATGGCCATCCCAATCAGACCCGGCTGTTCTAACTTGGATGCATTATTCGCAGTCTTTCAAGATACATCTTGTTGGGCCCATTGTTCAAAACCTCCCAGGATTTTTTTTCCCCTAACAGCTACTTGCTGATTTTTAAACTCTTAAATCTTTCATTTTATAAGGCGTATCATTAAGGGAAGATGGCAGCCGAGTGATTTTTCTTTCCATTGACAATTTGTGACATTTTTCCAGCAGCGTGCAAGGTGTTGAAAACCTGGCAGCTGTTACCTCCTGGGATGAAGATCCTTTTTTATCCTCCCTTGACAGTTTAACTCAATGGGTCAGCACCTTTAAAGACTGCAAAGTACCACTGAAGTGGATGGAGGCTTGAATTACTGCTCCCTCCCTAATCAATGTAAACCCTCACTGCAGGTGAAACTCTTAATCTATAGAGGTGCATGGGGGAGGAAAATGTAATGCTCTGAGCCAGATGGTTTTCATCTTGTTTTTTAAAGAAGAAAGGAACAAGCTAACAAGGGGACAGCTACTTTTGTTAGCTTCTTGGCCTCTCTCATGGCTTCCGATCCCCAGGGTTCCAGCCACACAAGAGAAAGAATACAGAAAAACATAAACACTTAAAGAAATATAACTAGAGGGCTGGCAACATGCTGCTTTCAAAGAGCTGGGAGCCCTGTTCAGCACTTTATTTATCACTGCCCACGTTCTTCGGATGGTAAGTGGACATGGACACAAAGGGCAGGGGGGAGCAGACAACACTTGCAATTTACTCAATTACAGAGGAATGCAGCAATGCGGCGGGGTGACAGATTCCTATTAGCACTAATGTTCAAAGAGCCCAGTGGCCTTTCCGCCACGAGGCAGCATTCCCATTGTAACTTAGACTCCAGCACATCCCGCTTTGGCCAGCTTTGTAACACGCACTAGGTGTCACAAAGGAATGGAAATTTTTTTTTTTGTTGTTGTTTGAGAATAATGAGAAAAAAAACCTTAAAAATAAAGAATAATCTGGCAAGTAAGGCTAAGGGTGTACCTCTAGCAATTTCAGGGGGCTTTTCAATCTGCAACTTCAGTAATAACCAAGTGTTGTGTAAAAGATGAGGTAACCAGGCTAACTTTATAGACTAGGACTGCCCTGCCACAGACAGCTCTCCAACACAAGGCAAATCTGAAGTGCAGCATCTTCCCCAAAGAGACTCAGGGAGATGAAGGACCCTCTCTTCCTCCGCACCATGCAAACTTCCTCATCATTCGAGAAGAGGGCTTCAATCTTGCATGGCAGAAACACTTTTGCAATGGAGAAATACACATGGAGAGGAGCCCTAAGCAGGGAGATGAGGCTGCCAATTGAAAGTAAACCACTAACAATTGCTACTTCTTGTTTTCCCTTGCTCTACCTTCTTCAGCCACTTTCTGCTTCTCACGGTTTTCTTGAGTACTGGCTTTAAACTCTTAAGATCAGACTGTGCCTATTTTAATTTTGAAATAGTGCCCAGAGCACGTTTTAGGTGCTACATGCAATTTTAGAAAATTATCTCAAGTCCATAAGAGTGAATTGAGGTAATATTCTGTGCCAAAACCGTAAGAGGGAGAATTCTTGAAAATGCTAAGGGGCTTGTCTGAATGGGGTAACAGACAGGGATTTTTTTTCCCCCGGACTTCCATCTGGAAGCTTGCAGAAAGACAGCAGAGTCCAATGTGAGGTTTGCAGGAGGTACACTGTGGCAGCCTTGCTGCTGCCAGCTTTTCCCCACAAGGCACCTTTGCCCACAGATGAACCACAGCAGCAAAAGGCACTTCATTATTGCTGCAGTGAAGAGAAGGGAGGGAGGGTTTTAAACAACCAGCATTGTGCCCGTCTTCTTTAAAAACCAGTAGGGTAATCAAGTTCAGGGCAGCCCTGGACAGCTGCCCTGTGACCTATTCATGTTGACCCCCACTATTCATCACTTTCCTTAGGACTATGAGGGCAAGCTCCCGGGGAGTGACCACCACAATAGACAGATACGAGCCAACAATAATACGGTTCCTGCAAAAAAAACAGATGGCACTGCAATAAATTTACAAATCTGCATTCATGGCTCTGTTAAAAACACCCAGAAGCTAAAAGGCTGGAGGGGCCCCCAGAGAGTTCCCCCTTCCCAGTTTCTAAAGGCCGGCTCTCTCCCCAAGACTATTGAGCTCATGTTCTTCATAAATGAAGGATGGAGACATAGCCCTTAAAATAACAAATGGCTGACCTAATCAATCTAGTGTTTGGGTCTAACACTAAATGATAGGCACTGAAAACTAATTATGTTTTTTGGCAAGGAAGTTGAATTAAAATGGAAACACACAGGTTAAAAATGCACTGAAGCATTTGCGAGTCCCTTTGAAAGGGCAGCACACACACACGCTCACATGCAGGGCTTGAAACAGGAACCTGATTCAATAACTCATGCATTTATTTTTAAAATGAATCAGATTAGTCCCATGTGTGACCTGCCGGTCCATCTGTATGAGCTGGACTTAATGGGCACTCTTCTCACGCTTACTTCAGTTTGAAGTATGAGAGAGATAAATTTAGTTTAATTTTCAACAGATCAAGCTATCCATTTTCCAAATGGACCATCTGGATCAGCCTATTAAAATTAATTTATAACTTTGCAGTGTGAAAATTCGTTTGTTAGCTTAAATAAAGTTGCCAAAAACTTTTGCCACTTGTCATTGTTTTTTTCTGGTCTGTTTTCATACTATGATTTTCAGTTTATCCCTTCAAAATTTAATTTTGTCAGATCAAGCACTCAACAAAAACTGAACGTCTGCATCCATATTCCAAAGTCTGTCATAGCTTAGATCTTTTCACTGTTCCAGCAAATAGTGTCAAGTTCATTGCCTTCTTCAGTTTCCCAGTGCTAATCTCCATGTCTTTTCTCCCTTGCTGCCCTCACATGCACCCAACAGTGGCCATGCCTTCCACTTCCAGCAATTCAAGGACACTGCCCCACTTGTTGAGACTTCTGAAGACACCCATCTCCATACACCATTTTAATCAACAGCAAAATGATATTTCTCTTAGTAAGAGTTCCACAGCACTGAGCAATGGGTGTCTTCAGCTCCTGCACACAACTTCAGATGTGTAAGTAAGCATTACACCTCCTCAGCACCTCCACCTTCTGGTATGTCTGATCCACAAACCCACCTGA
This sequence comes from Melozone crissalis, assembly GCF_028551555.1. Taxonomy (NCBI): domain Eukaryota; kingdom Metazoa; phylum Chordata; class Aves; order Passeriformes; family Passerellidae; genus Melozone; species Melozone crissalis. The sequence goes on along the minus strand of NW_026535797.1, from coordinate 13,613,739 downwards.
GAAAGTGTTATGGCTAAGGCTGCATAACAGCACTGCAAACAAGGCAAGAAAAGGAAACGCACCTTTACTTAAACTTGTTAGCAGCTGAACATGTCAAGACATAGTACTTACCCTGAAGTGGTCTGATGCATCTCATTAATTTTCTAAGACTAATCAAAAAGTACTAAATATGAGGATACATCCACTGGAAAGACCATTTAAATAAACAGACTCCTCTTCCACCCCCATACACTCCATTTCTCTGTGCATGCAGGTCCATGTTCCCCAATAATGAAATATTAAGGGAGTCTCACGGGAGGAACAAAAAATACGAAACTGTTCGCATAATATTTACCAAGTTAGCATCTTTTCAGTAAAATGGAAGGCATTTTTTGTGTATTATTGCTTTGACAGCATTTGCAGGTCACATTTTGTTGGTTCTACAAAGCATGGATAGATGTAAGACATAGCAGTCACTCTGCATACCTTTCTGTAGGAGACCTAGATCTTTCCAGTAAGCATTACTCATTGATTGTGAGTATTTAGGCACGTGGCTAAATGTGTCTGAATTCTGGAATGAGAGTCCCAGAAAACTCCCACTGCTCCTGTCCATTGCTAATGGAGAGGAGGAACAATCTGAGCTTTCAAAATGCTCAGACAGCTTTATTTCTGTCTATGTAAAGAACCAGAATTCCCTCCATAACAGGCAAAAAATCATGGACAACCACCTCCTATGATCTAGACAAGAGGCACTTGTTTTAAGACTTTTTAAGACTAAGACTACATCTTGAATTTATTTACAAAGACTGTTATCAACAGAAAGGCCCCAGATAGCAATAGAAGACCCAAGGATTTTGTCTTGCATCTGTCACTGTAAGGACTGGACACAAAGATGGAGACTGACACAATGTCTAAACAATATTGTGCAACACAGCTAACCATCTTCAGTGTAAACAATGCCCATTGAATTCTTTCCAATATGAAATCTTGGGACACTACAAGTGGTTTTTCAGTTGTATTCCTGGTATCTACTTGATTATGATGAATTGTGGGCCTGAGGGAAAAGACAGCTTTCCTGTGACACTAAGAATACTTCTGCAGATTGAGATATAACAAAATGGAAACCCAGTTCAAGAAACTCTACCTTCCTCATCTGTATAATACAGTTTGCAAATATCTGTTTCCTCAATCAATAATTACAAGGAAGGACTCAGTGTGATGAGAAGACACAAAAAATAAGTAACTAATCATCCTTTTTAATTAACATCTCTTACTATGAATCTTCTTTTGAAGAAGAGTCATATACCTCTTCTCGCTGAACCTGATGGCTTGCCATGGATAATATTACTCTAAGATAAACCTCTCCTGATTTTCTGGCATGCCGGGGAGCTTGTTTCCTCTCCTGGGGATACACAGTAGGGACTGAGCAGGTTTGCCCTCTTCCTCCAGCTCTTATTTGCTGTTGAATGCCAGAAACAGTTTAAGTTTCATCTAACATATTTAATCAATTCTGCAAGGTAATCCTTCTCAGCTATAAACGGGACCTTAGCCATTATGCCAGCATATTGCCTCATGTCTAAAAGACTTATATGGACTACATTTGTTAGATGGATCTGTCTTAGTCACATGTATGCAGTCCTTCACATGACACCTCCTCCCACAAAATCAAACACTCCTATTAAAACACAAAAAACCCTTCAAACCAACCACACAAACCAAACAGCTCTAAGCACAAGTGCACTGTATCAAAAAGATACGTCTTCCTTTACTATGACCCACTTCTGGAATAGCTGATGTGGGGCAGGATTGTGCCATCTTATTCCTCTGCCTGAGGCTGCTGCTCCTATGGCTGAGATGCAGAAGGAAATGCAACAACTCCTCAGCTGTTGCAATGTATGGCCTGGGGTATTCACTTAAGTCACATTCACCAATGGTTTCACTCTGATACACCAGGCAGCAACCTCAGGCAGCTAAGGCATGGACACAATTTTGCTTCTGCTGCCTGAAGGTTGCAGTGGGGAGAAAGACTAAAGTGAAAATGGATCAGAAATCACTAACCTCAACTTAAACTCTCCAGAAAGCACATGTCAGCCTCCCTTTGTTGGCCACGGGGATTAAAAAAAGGAATTATTTTGAATTGGTAAGGAATTTGCTTTACTATATATAAAGGACAAAGAAATACTGTTTTAGTAAACCATCCTTTCTCCTTTTTATCCATTAGTAATTTATATGAACGTAAAAGAAATTAGACCAGGTCACTTTTCAGGTTATTAAATTGGATATCATCTCCAAGAAAATTTACCTTCAAGGGCAATAAAAAGTTTAATTGTTGTACAACATTTTGAGAGTCTTGATCTGAGGCAAGGCAAAATACACTACAAACAAGACAGGAACAATTACAGAAGAAAAGGCTGAAGAGGTCTTGATGAACACCAACTGAAGAAAGGTAAAAATAAAGTCACAGTTGACTGAACTATACTGAAGCATACGTTTCTTCAGAGTCATCAAACTCCCCTGAAAGCTAAATCTCTATGTCTGATTTTCCTGGGTACAATGTGACTTGCTCAGACTTCAAAGAAGAAAATAAAAGATTTCCATGAGCACAAGCCAGACTTCAGCTTCCAGAAGCATTTAAGGATTCAAATAGCTAGAAAGTTTTATCGCATTTTTAAAGAGACTGATCACATACCTGTCTAAGTGAATTCTTCTCAGGAATGATCTTCCTAGGGGGCTCATCATTATTACAGTCTTCTCTCTCAGAGGAATTCTGTGAAAGAAAGTAAGCTTTAATTCAGTTCTTATCCCTAATATTACCCTGCGAGGAGAAAGAAACAGAATATTTTTCCTGCACAGGCTGTAGCATTTTACATATACACATACTGGAGGCTAACTTGTACTTTTATGCCAAACAGCTTGTTATGGCAGAGAAAGAATTTCTCCTCCTCAACACAACAATGCAACACTGCGCAGGTATCTATTGAAGAAGCCCGTGCTTTGGGGATTTTTTCTGAAACTACCAATAACCACTTCCAAAAGCTGCAATGGTGGTTGAATCAGGATGGCAACACTGGTGCTCCTGAACACCCAGAAAAACCATTTAAGAGTGGAACCTGTTGAAAACAAGAGGTTGTTAATGGGTGCAACTGTTGTTCTCTGTGCCACTATGTTTTTAATCTGCCTAACAATTACTAATTGCACTGAGTCTGCCTGGCTGCCTAAAATAATAGAGAAATTATGGTGGAGCTAAATTCTTGCAGAAGAGGTTGTCAGGGAATCCTTCCAAAAACACCCCCAAATCGTGTGTAGGTTGTGTATGATAATACAGCTGTGTTTTTCTCTCCTGCTGCCTGACTCCACATATATGTACAATTTCTAGAAAGACTGATTCTCCAAAATGTAAGTTGCCACCTTCAAAAAAAAGATCAGTCAGACAAGAGGAAGTAGACAAGAAATGCAAGGGCTTTTCCAGCATGAATTAAAAATACAACCAGGAAACTTGTCATGCTACTGTCACGATTAAAACCAAATATTGCTTGGTTTAAAGACAAACTATAGTTGTATCAGGACATGAATAGTCTCTTGTAAATGTTTGGTTAAAAACTGCTGGAAACAGTGGGGAGAATCCTGACCTCACTGCCAAAGTCAGCTACTCTGGAAGATGGCATTCCTTCACATAGGTTTAGCTACTGCACTCGGAGAGAAATGACAGCCAGCTTTGGGGGAATCCCACACACACATCTAAAATAAGTTTGATCACCACAGTGTTCATAGCCCTAGGCCACATTCCCACACATTCAGAAGTGAGCAACTAAACAGGTTTTAAAGAGATGCAGAAAAACTGCCTAGGGAGAGCTCTGCCAGGAAAAGGGTGGCTTTCCAGTTACTTGCAGACAAGCTCAGGACTGTGTCTATTACAGCAGAAGTTGTATTCTGCATCTGTCTTCCAAATAACCTGTCCTTTGCTGAAGCACGGCTTTGCCTGGCTTCTCACAGAGACAGCTTCCAGCCCAGCACCTCAGGAGACACAAGGGGCATGTGCTGGCAGAGGAGGAGCAGGCTGGGAGGGCAGTGGCAGCGCAGGGCCAGCAGCAGCACAGCGGAGCCTGTGCCCACTGCAGCGCTGCCTGAGCAACGGGACCAAAGGGACAGCCAGGACACAAGGCAGGGACAGAAGCTGCTGAGAAATGACAGACAACGGGTAGAGGGAGAGGAACACAACAGTAAAACCACACTTGGGATGTCATAAACTGGTCAGGAGTAAATCAAGGCTTGCAGACCAAGTAGTGATTTTGAATTCTTTTTTTTTTTAACAAGATATAGAACCTATAAGGCACCATGACATTTGGAATGCTGTAACCAGGGTTTTATAATGGAAATCAATCCTAAACAGGCCTGATAAATCACTGTAAGAGGGCAGCTTTTAAAAGTTTTTGTATGAGGTCACAGTCAGGACCAAGTTATTACATTAAATCCTGCTTTGAAAGAACTGTGATCATAAAAAGCTAGAATCACATATATGCAAAAAGGAAGGTCAGACATTAAAGCTGCTCTTTTCTGCTCACAAAATTTAGTTTAGTAAGTGGTTCATTCAAGTTAGGATTTTAATTTTTGTGCTTTGGGGGAAAAAAAAAAGATGAAGAGTGAAACCTATAAGAACCTGAGGTGAGTTACTAAAGGAAATGCATTTTGTTGTGGCTGTAGGGTAAAGGGGTTGTTTAGTACTTCTGGATTCATTTTCAACATCCACCCCCTTCCCTACAGTAAGTGTCAGAATGATTCCCCTTTCCAACTAATCTCTCTTTGACAGTGAAATCTTACATTCTTCTCGCCTTTCAAAGCCACTAAAGATCCTCCCTCACAGAAACACAGGAACTGCTGGTGAACTGTTAGCCCTTATTTTGAAATTTCTAGTTACTACAAAGCATCAAGTTATCTACTTTTTCTTTAAGCTGAGCATCTAATTTTAAGAGCAAGCAGAGGACCATTTTGCATTCATTATCTTTATAGGTGGCAAGGCTAAGAGGTTGGCTGAACAAAGACCAGACAAAGACTGCCAAGTGCATATGGTGGTTCACAGCTTGGCGTCTCACCATTCTACAGCACCAACACAGCAGCTCCGATAGCAGACTATTAAAGAGGAGCGCTGCTCATGCACTTTTGTCGGCAAGTAAGTTACGCTTGGTGAAGACAGAATGACTGGAAAGCATTACACTTAAGAAAAAGCACAGATGTTTATAACTCCCGCTCATTTCTCAGGAAAAGGGAACCTATCAATCCAGGTGCAGCTACAGGACCCTGCATATTTCAGGACTAACTGTAGCTGCATGGAAGTGAATTTCACTTGACAGGGCAACACTTAGCCATGGCCAAGGGAAGAGCATAACGTAATCGACTGAGACGGTACATCTATATTTTTCTCCTTGCTGAACAAGGTGGGAGGAGGGATAAACATGTGCGAGGTCAGAATAAGGTTTGTCTCAGCAGGACTCCAGCGATGCTCTCGGCCACAGGAGAGGCAGACAAAGGGAGGAACCGCTCTGAGCACCCTCTCGTGGTTACTGAAATGCACGTCCCGGGCACAGACCTGGAAAGAAGCATTTGGTATCCAGACGGTAAGCTGGGTGTACTCACTGGGAATATTAAAGATCTGCAGCAACTATACTTCATACACAGTAGGGGAAGAATGGAATTTGCTAGGAAGAAAGAAGCAAAGAAAACTAGTGCACATGGAAAGCTGAAAAGCCATACAAACTCCCTTCCACCAGGGAAAATTTTTACTTCCCACAGGCAAGCATTCTTGACTAACACTGAACTAGCTAAAAGCATTTGTGCTTGCATGCAAGGGTCTCTTCTTTTGAACAAATATAGGCAAGATTAGATCCTGAAGTCTCCAAAGCACCCCCCTCTTTCCACAGACAGGTAAAATAATTTATTCATTTTTTCCCCCAAGGTCACACAATGACAGGGGAAGTACTGAGAAGATAAGTCAGGAAACCCAAGCTCATAGTTCTTGTAACCTTGAAAATTTGTCTCTAACAGAAGATTCCTGCAAAGGGGCTCTGCCTTCCATAGCTCATTTTTCCTAAAATGGCTACTGCCTGTAATGAGATCCTTTTAAATCTGATTTGCATTTAAAACTTCAGCCTGTAATTAACAGAATATAACTCCATGGCAGGTTGTCTTAAAGACCACTACAAAATTATTACTATTTAACTCTCCCCATGAAGCCTCCTCCACCGCTAAACACAACATGCTACAATGCATACAAAATCCCCAGACTGAAGCATTTGACAGGAGATGACATGCAGTATTTTGTGTACACAGCCCAGCAAAACACTGCTGGGAATGAGATATAATGCATGGAGAAATGCACTCCCAGGGACTACCAATTGGGCAGAGCTACCTTTAGTACCGCCTCACTCGTGGTGGAAATCAAACCCCTGCCAAATGGGGGAGGCTTTCTTTGATGCTGTTTTGCCCTGCACTAATTATAAAAGAGTACAGACACAGCCTTTTTTCCAAGTGTATGGAGGTGGGGGTGGGGGAGAAGCGTGTGTCTATGTGAATAGCACAACTATTTTTTATGCTTTCAAATTCTTAATCCTGTTTGGAGCTGTCAGTGGGGGTTAATGGAAGCCTTGGATAGGAGAATTCCAATCTGGTTGGCAGATGGATAGGTTGGTTATAGCTGCATAACTATGTCTTGCCTGCAGGCACAATTCAGAACACTGTTAAAGCAATATAAAGTCTCTGTCAAGCTGAACCATTTGGATCAGTAGCAAGGAGAAATAATAATAAAAAAGGAGTTCATTTCTGGGCCTTGCGTGTTTATGCTAGTATGCAGAAACTGATTAATTGTCATCGTGTGCTGGTCTGCTATACCTCGGATTTCTACTTCTGGAGTAGATTTTGCATGCTAATATAATCATTCTCCCTCTTGAGACATTAGCAAATAATCAAATGAAAAACAGGATCATAATTTACTGAGATTCGGGCAATTCTCTATGCAAATTTGACTTGTTATTGCTGCTGCCTCGTTAATCTGAATGCCTTTGACAAACTCCTTTGATTTATGAACTCATGACAACTCCAATGTGTATATATTTTGCTAGATTGACATTATCATTAAGAGTGGGTGGACTGAGCTCACATGAATGGCTGATTTTATTCGCTGGTGTCTGCTGCTCAACAGCTGAGCATCTCCTTCTCACAAAGCCCCTGAGCGCCAGGCTCTTCCCATCTACCCATCCATTCATCATCTCGATGTTAATTGGCCCAGGCTTTAAGCAAATTTTCAACACGATTTAAAGGCACGATGACACTGATTACTGACCCTCTGCCATACGGTGCCTATTGATTAACCTGACAGAGATGATGAGCTGGAGGGAAACTAGGTGTGTGTGGACCTCGGGGAGGGGAAAAAAAATAATATATTGTTTATGCAGGCAAAACACTTGTCTTTATCCCAAAGGCCAGAATTTGTGCTGCACTGGCCCTTAAAACACACTATTGCTTTAAACACCTGCATCCAATACAGAAAATGCTTGCTTGCTTGCTGTGGAAAAATGATTACAAATTTGATGTCATGTGCAGTCTGTATTTTAATCGAGTTCCCTGATAAATAGACCCCCTCAAGCCAATCAAGTCTCGCTCCAGCCATTGCGTGCGTACACATCAGCTCGAACAGAAGCCTGGGTGTGCAGAGTGTGCTTTTAGTGGTATCAGCAGATCCAACTGCATGAAGGAAATCTACTTGGGTATTTTAGGTCTCTAAGCAAATAATACAGTGGGAATACAGTGTGCAAACAGTTAGAGTAGAGTAAATGTTCCAAGGGCAAACTGGATGCCAGACATAGCTGTCTCAGTATTTCTGCTGCCACATTAAAATAGATGCTTTAGCACACACCAGTGAAATAGTGCATTTTTCCTTTTCCAGTGCAAACTGTTGATATGACCTGACCCTCAAGCTTCTAAGTGCATTGAATGAACACAGCATTTTATCAGAAATTGAAAATAACTGACATCCTTCTTCATGTTCCTGGAAGTGTCCCTGCGCTGCACTTGGTCTTCCTCACCAAGGACAGAAGGGTACTCTCTCAGTCAAGAGGGAGCCACTGAATAAAGAGGTACATCAGCATTCTGTCTGCAGACTGGTGCTGTATGAAAGTAAAAGGAGGCAGAAGGCCTGTTTAACCCCTGCCCAGCCCTGGGTTAAGTCTGTCAATCAGGGCACACTGTTCTTCTCTCCCAATTCAAGCCAGCAGCCTGCCAGAAGTCAGGATGTTCCTCTTGTTTAGGAGGAGGGAATTCAGGAAAATGAGGGTGTTGCTCCAAGATGCCGCAAAGTTAGTTGTCTTGCAGAAAACAGGACAAAGCATCATCAGGTAAAGGTATGGAGAAATTAGCTGTAATTGCCTAATGCCAATGTCAGCCAGAGAGGACTGAAAAGGGAGAGCTATGTGTGGAAATAAGTGCCAGTCTAAGACCAGAGGCACACAGAAGCCTTATGTTCCCTTTCCAATAACCTCCGTAAGTGATAGATGAGTCCAAGTCCATTGTTATCGTTAAGGGACTGTCAGCATCCTCATTTTATAAATGCTGTCTGTCAGTTTATAAATATCTCAGCCATTTCAAACAGTGCTAGGATGAATCCTGGCATAGCCAGTGTCAGCCTGAAGCAGTATTACGTTAAAAAAAAAACAAAGTGTCTAAGACATACTAAAAACATGTAAGGATAGCTTCTCCTTTTTCTCCTATCATGAGGTCCAAAACATCCCAATTCACACTTATTTGGCCAGTCACTACAATATATAAAACCAGTCCTTAGGATTGGTAGTGCTCTTTGAGAAAAACAAGCATGAAAGCTGCAAGTTTGAAGGCAATTCTCTGCTGTTCAGTAGATAAAACAAAAATGACAGCTATAACACACAGGGAGATCCACAGCAATGAAAATGCAGAGATAAGTATCAGACCCCATTCCTCCTCGGCATTTGCTGCTCTGAACATTCACTGAGATTAGATCCTTTTAGAGAACACCATAAATTGCAACGTGTAGGCACAAGGGGGTGACTTCAGCCTGGAATGAAGGCACAGACAAGTTTCCCAGCTCTTACAAGTTTAAAGTTAAATGGTACTTTTGCAAGGGGTTTTGGCTGAGCATTAGAATGACGGGAGGGCAGAGAATCTGCAGCTTGCCTTGCACTGACTGATAACAGAAAAAGAAAAGGAATAAACTAAAAGGCCTTCCAGTTCAGTGTCTGCTTTACAGACTGGCATGCACATGTCTCTTCTGTTTATTATATCTATTATCTTGTTAGCCATAAAAGCAAGGCGCTTTTTTATCCTCCAATACATTTATAAATGCCCTGTGACGGGGGTGAAGACTTCGCCCCCCACCTGGAACATGGACAAGTTGAAATTCATGCCCAAGCAGCTCAGGTACCTACTAAAACTTAAATTCTTAAAATGGAATCTCTGACAGCAGTGAAAATTGGAAGTACAACACTACACCTCTGACCAGACACAAACATTCATGTTCACACAAGTCCCAATTTGGTCTGCCTCCATGTTAACACTGATGATGATGATGATAAAAGTTTCAACAACCAGGGCAAGATTCTGATTTTCACATCTGTAGAATGGATCCTTCATGGTTTTCTTAATTTTTCATTCAAATTAATAATTGGAAAAGTATAAATTTTCAAAGTAACAAGACTTGATAACAGAATTTCATAACATACAGAAAAGCCTCTTATGACATTCTTTAACTCAGTAATTACTTGTTGGCTATAAAGGGTAATTTAATGGCGTGGGAAGTCCGCATTACTAGAACAGTAAATTCAGTTTAACATTAAAACACCAGAACCCAGCACAAATATCAAAGATCTGATGAACAGATGCATTTCGAACAGCAAAAATCTAGTTGTAGCTAACAAAAAAATCACCACCACCACCACTCCCCTCCAAAATACAGATGCTAGGAACAAGTCATTTAAGGGAATTTTAAAAAGCTGGTTTCATTTCATCCGTATTTTTCAACACAGAGAGAGAGAGACAGAGAGTGAGAGAATGAGAATAGCTAATGAGAACAGGCTTTCCATGTTTCCCAGGAAGCAGCCCTGCTTAACAGTTCTGTTCTGTGAATTTAAGAGAGTCAGCAGTGGCAAATTTGTTTTTAATATTCAATCTTTCAAGCTTTGCAAGCTAGTTGGCCAATGGCTCTTTCTATTCCAATGTTTGTTGGTCCCTTATTTACACACACATTACATCCGGAGAGCCTTTGAATATAATTTCACGTGGATTAAGGGAAGAACATTTGCTTCTGCTAATCAGGACATCTGGTTATTTTTGTAACTCACAGACATCTGCATTAGGCAGTTTGACTTCCCCATTCCTCATAACAAGGTTAGAGCTTAAGAAGCCTCAAGGACCTCTAGTTGAATTTTATGATTTGCATTTCTTCACAGCCAGGTCTGTTTTGGAATTTTCTTTCCTAAATAGCACAAATTGATCAGCACCTTCACAGGTATACATATGCTTTTATAGCTAGCACTTTCTATGCATTATTATATGCTCCAAAATTCAAAGCCATCTATATCTTTTTAAGGAACAGAAAGCACACATTCCCAAAAAAGCATGGCAGAAAACATCCAGTTAACCTTACAACACACATAATATGGATATACTTTCAAATATTCAACCAGAACACTTATGTAAGACTGGTGTCAGGACTTGTTCTGAATATCATTATCTCTATGCTTTAGTTTGTTTCTTCCTACTGATTTACCCTTGCACATCTGCTCCTCACATTGAACAAAACAATATTCTTCCCTTTCTATTCTTCAGGGCAACATTAGTAATTTCTCCCATCTTTTAAATTCATGTTAAAATTCCTTTATAACAGTTTCAGCTGGGGTTAAATTTTTCTGCCAGACTGCTGAATTGTGCCACACATACTTCAGGAAGAAGGATTTTGCATGCAACAGAAGCCTTTCAGAAAATAACTGAATCAATCCAGGCTTGGCTCCCTCTTCTTTGTTGCTTTCATTTTGCTACATTCTTTCCACAAAAATTCATTTTCAACACTCATCCCAGAGTGTAAAAGTACTAAAGTTTGAAATTATACACTCTTATTCACAGTTCACAGCATTCTTCCCTCCCATGCTCATGAATTGTAGGCTTTTATCAGTGATTTTGTAGCTGGAATAAGATGTTTTCTTAATTTCTTTCCCCTACATGTAGGATGAGGGGGACAGCACAAAGTCAGCTTTCACAGGCTTAGAATATAAGCCAAAATTCAAAATACATGCCAAAAACATATTTCTTGTACTAACCGCAGTTAGCAAGAGCTACTGGATCCAGGGAGAGTTTTAAAAAACTTTTTTATTTATTAAAATCCTCTAGACACAGCTTAACTTTCTTTGTACAATATTTATTACAGCTTCATCTGCATGGGAGCTGCAAGTGCTCTCAGAAATCAGTTGTAAAAGTGTCTAGTTTTGCTGCAGATTTCATGTCCGTGATGCCCAAAAGATAGGCTGGAAATAAACCCCCACAGACTGATGTCTGCAGAGCAGGAATTTGTTTATTGCAGTGCCGATGGTGAGGGGATATCTCCCTAATTCACCCACCTCCGCCCAGTGCTGTGCTACACTTACACAATGAGTATTGCTTCGTGTCACTGTGTCACTCCAACATCATCACACAGGTGCCAGAACTGATTTACATCGTATGACCTCATGCTTATCAGACAGTTCTGCTGCACTGCGCTTGCGCCACCCAGCTCGGGGAGTTTGGGGGCTTTTGATGAAGGCTTCCATGGTCTTCTTCACATCTGAACTTTTCAACTTTGTCTTTGGAACAAGCGCAGTTACAGCCTTCCTTGGTCTGTCTGGTCTTAGCCAGCCTAAATTCTTTGTTTTGTGGCTAACTGGCTTTGCACTTGCAAATTTTTCATTCGTACTACACTTATCTGTCTCTATCCACCTGGCAAGGTTTTTTCTTCTTTTTTGTCTATTCAGCATTAAGCAACTAGTTAACCATATACTAGCCATTACATTTTATCAAAAGTTATTTATATCAGGTTATATAGGTATAAAAGTTATAATTCAGGTTATATGGGTATAAAAAGCTATGATTCAGATTATATAGGTATCAGGTTATATAGATATACAAAAAGTCATTATTTAGGTCATATTGATATCAGGTTATATAGATATATCAGGTTATATTGATATCTTGCAACTCAAGCTACATAAGCACCTTGTAACTTTGATCTAAGTTATATAGGAATCATCCTTCTTCAAGCACTGTTTTCTAACTTTTAAAGCTATTTCTCTAGAAGAACCAATGCCATCTCACTGGCCTGACCATAAAACCCCCTCCCCTCTCATTCCTGGTCATCACCTACACTTATTATTATAATTTTCCCTTTCCAAAACCTCTCATTCTGAGCTTTCCTGTCAAACGGACAAAATACCTGCACTTGTCATCACATCCCTTCCTCAGAGCCTGTGGCATTCTCACTCCCAAACACCTAAATCAACCACACAATCCTCATCTCACAGTACTGTTTTATGCTTTACTTGTTTTTTCCTTCCTTATTTTTATTGCAGGAAAGGGAAAAATGAGATCCAAAACAAAAATGAGATGCACAAGTTATCCAAAGTAAAAATGACAGCATAGGCAAACAAAACTTGTTAACTTTTTAGGCACAATTTCTCCCCTAAAGCAGCTCACTCATTAAGAAATGGGGATTCAGTGATGTCACTGCAGGGTCAGACTGATGGGAATTCACAGCACACTGTCCACACCACCGAATGTGGAGGCACCCAGATCTTTGTCTTTGACACTGTGAGCCAGGTGACCCTGCTGCCAAAGGTACTTGGTTCTCAATCTGGAACAGGTTCAAAGTACCTATGGAGTCAACATGAGCAGTGTGGATAACACAGCTCCACCTCCCCAATGTGCCTCACAGTAGTAATTAGTCCATACAGTCAGGCTTCGGTGCTTTTTCAAGCTTCCAGAGCTACATTTATCCCAAGAAGCATCAATCACACCACTGGGCTATGAGGCAAATTTAGTTAGCTTCCAATACAGGGTGTGTTTACCTCCATACAGTGCTGTTGAAAAACCTCACTGCAGATATGAAAAATAGGTGTGATTGCTCAATCAATTAAGCAAAAAAAAATTATAATCTTCTAATAAAAGAATTGAAAGTTACAGATTAGGCACTGCACATTATAATGTTTGGCCAGCAAGCACTGCAGCCTTTGAACAGCTGCCACCCAAGAAACAAACCCTTGGGTTCTCCTGACTTGGCCAGAGCAAATTTGGCAACACAACAGCCCCTCCTGCAATATTTAAATTCAACAATTCACTACTAGGTTCTACCACTGTAAAATAATTCCAACTCTACAACACCATTTTCTTTAACTAGGAGTTATAAAGTATTATTTTAAATTTAATTGCACTGGGTAAGAAAAAAGAGTTGGACATGATTTGGAGACCATCAAATAGGGTGAGTAGCCAAGCAGCCAAAGAAAGAAAGATAAAGATGCACATAGATTCTCACCTTCAGATACCTTGGGGCTGGCAAACATTTTGTTCCTATAGGAAACGATACAGATCTAGACCACCGCCTATTTGAGATCCAGTAGTTGCAGCTTTTTTGCTACAACATGAATGGCTTATTAAACCTACAGCATATCTGTTTTATTTAACTTCTTGGTGGAAAGGGGCCAGGAAAACAAAATGTACTTAAATGCTGAATTTTTTTTCCAGGCTGAATGCCTTTCATCCAGTAAGACATTCAAAGCAGTGACCCAGCAAATGGATTGAAAAAGCAATCTTCCGTCTCAGTGCCACATTATCATTCCTATTCAGTATTCTCGGTGAGATATCTCAATCAGCTGGATGTGTGTGTAAGTGACAGCGCAGCCCATTGCTGGGTTAATTAAACATTTGACTTTAACACCCTCCCCATCATTAAGCAAATAAAAACAGATAATTCAAACTGCACTTCATCCACGGGGTACACAACATACATGTCAAAATTAAGAGAGTCCAAGGCCCTCGGGGAGTTCTACTCGGGGAGGTAATCAGTTTAAATCTTATCTGGTTTATCAATTATTCTATTGATTAAAGCAGGGTGATTATACAAAACTCCCTCTTGCCACATGGGATACATGTAAGCAGAGCAGGACAACATACACAGGCTCAAAAACGATTTAAAGAAAATACAGACAGATGAATAACAGTCTATTAGTACAAGCCAGCAATCCATAGCTGGAAAACCTGATACTTCTTCAAAGCTAGTGAATTAAGTCCTTCCAAATTAGAGTACCAATGCTTTTAGCTCATCTGCTCTAAAATCAGATCTGTATGTTGAAAGGACAACATTTCTTCATTTTAAAAAGGTAGCTTTTTTGCCTGAAATATGTTTTATTGATACAGTCCCAGAACATAACAAAGATAGCAAACACCAGTAATTCCAGACTTGTAAAAGGCATCATTCTTATCTATCAGATACTCTGAAAAAGTGGATGAAAAGGGCATTCTCTGTATTTTCACTCTCCCACATACATACACGGTATAGGCAAAAGTAGAATGTTATATTTGAATGATTTAAGTGTGACAGATCAACTCAGACAAAAAAAGAATGTGCTGTGGATTTGTGGAGGTTTTTTGCTTTTGCATCCTGCCAAAGTGAGGTATTAGCAGTTGTGGGAGCTGCCACTGCCATGTACTTCTCATTTTCAAAAAGCCCTCACAGAAAATCCCACCACACTGGTCCCTATCACAACTCTCTTGCATACAGCCACACTACACAAAGCAATTCCAGTTACTTCTCATTCCTCGTTTCCAGTTGAAGACTTTTTTCTCTTCATGTGTCTGTGTCCTGAGTTTACAATCACAGTCCCACCTCCATTATCTTCCAGTAATACTGTGTTTCAAGTTTCATCTTACCCTAAACTGGACTGTACAAGATCTTGCCCCACACATACAAAACAGGAACCTTTTAAAAACAAAACACCGCAGGCTACTGCAAACAACAACTGGAATTTATTTCCAGAAGTTCCCTCAAAGCAATAATTAGCAAAAAAAGCTCAGCTTTAAACCTGGGTCTTTTTTTTACCCCTATACTATCTCCCACGATCTGTTTCATAATGGTCATACTGGTAGCACAAATTAGTCATCTAATCACATCTCAGCTCTTAACCAGGACACCGGGTATGAACACAGCAGCCAAAACACCAACAAGCCAGAGAGCCCCAACACCTCACCAGCCAGGGCTGCTGGAGTTGCAGTCACAGGAATTTTAAGCAACAAGGACAGCTAAAAAGCAGGCCTGAGGTGTGTTCTTGCCCTTCACCTTCAGGAGGGGATTATGTGCTGCTCCACATTGGCATTGTGTGTGCATCCAACCATACTTCAGCCTCCTCTTTGTAGATCTCTTTTCTTCTTTGGAAGCAAACTAGAAGCCTGCATTAGCATGCTGTATTTTGCTCTCACCACTAGAAATACTGAGGGTGCTATTTGTAATTGTATTCTTTTAAGAGGTTTGTTCTCTGCAGCTGTTTTCTGCTTGCAGTGTATTTTGTGTAATCAGCACATCATCATAAATACATTGGCTGTTCCCCCGAGGGAAGCTGTCACTGTTTAATTTACAGAACAACCTGGCCAATGTGAATTCTAACACTACAGCACTATGGCAAGAAGTTACCACACTCGGAAAAACAGGTTTCTATGAATTTTTATATCAAGAGCTGGTCCCAGGACAATTTAGTTTCTAGAAATAGATTGATTTTAAAAGCACTCTATACACTGGATGGAATAGATTCTTTCCCATTTACAGCCTCTTAAGGCAGCACCAAATTCACTCTCATATTATTTTAAAGGTGACAATCTCACCACGACCATCTTCACTTCTGACTTTTACCAAAAGAAGGCACTGGATATAAGTGTGTAATCCTACACAGTAATTTTGTGTGTGTGTGTGTTTGGGTTTTTTTTAATGAACAACCACCACAACATCAACGTGTTAAGTTTGTCTTCATTTGCACAAGGGAATGTACTGTGTTGCAAGGTCAAATGTTATTACCTACATCAAAGGGTTGCTGCACAGTTTATTACTCTAAAGATGTGATAGAAGAGCAAGGTATATTCCTGAAAGAGTAGAAGTGTATGCAGCTTTACTGGCTGAATGAAGAGTTGCTTCCTTTGTTCGCTGGATATATGGTTGTATTTTGAGGGAATAAATCACAGGGATTTTTTCTAGAAGGTAGGCAAAAAGCGATGGTTGATCTTGCTATATACAGACACAATTTGGAAAATTCCACAATGGTACCAAATTATATTGGTAGCCATTTAAGAACTAGACATGAGCCCTAAATAAGTATTTGGGTATGATCAATGAGCTACTTGGCTATTTCATTCACAATGGCTACTAGAAGCAGTCTACCTGATTGCGTAGAAAAGGAGCCAAGAAGACTGACATCCTGAATTTTTTTGTACTTATACACACACATACACATATATTTAAATAAGGAAATATATTAAAAATGATAGAGAGAAACAACTATAAACATAAATAAAATCCAAAAACCAGAATTTGCAAAGCATAAACTTCTTTGGGAATTCTCCTCAAAAAGCAACAAAAACCTGTTTCATCTATTTAGCAAAAAAATCTGCATTTTATGTCGAGGGGCAGCTGGTTGTTAAATAACTTTAGTAGCAATTTTGCCAATTCTTAGTGGTAATTAGAAGCTCTGTTTAACATCACCAGACACAGGGCAAGTATACAAACATCATAAAAAAGAATCATTCATATCACAGAGTATTGTGTATTTTCACAAGGAGAGATTAATTTTACTTAGTTTGCAGAGTATTCTAGTAAATTATTTTTATTTCAAATCTAACAAATATAAAAAACCATTAAAGCAAAACAAATACTATCTTGTCTCTGATATGGTTTATGTTTATGAGAATGACCAACCAAACACAGATAAAACTGAGTGAAAATAGCTGAGATTTTATGGAAAAGTGAGTCAGCTGGTTATCTGTAAAAGAAAAAATACAGGAAAGAGAATAGCTGAGTATTTTTACACACTATGTAAGTAATAGCCAACAGAACACAGAGGAAATAAGTTGAAATCTATCCGACGCAGTGTAGCAAAGTACTTCTTCAAGCTATGAATTTTAAAATTTAGCAAGTGCATTTCCACTGAGAGTGTTACGGGTGATTCCCTGAAATTTTGTATGTGTTCACTTTATTTCAGAGAAGAAATATTTCATTTTCTTCTCCTTATACAGAATTATTCAGAACTATCTCTGCATATTTCCTAAGAGCAACTGAATTCTAACATTGCTTAAATTTAGATGCAGGTAAGAAAGTATTTCATGACTTCTCCAAATTTATCGTAAAATTCCGTATTTGCATTTTTAAATTAAAATCATTGGTGTCATCTTTTTGCCACTTGTGCACAAATAGGTACAACTCGATCTTGTGCCACCGGCTCCCTCCAAAGTCCTCCCAGCCACCAAATCCAAAGTGATAACGGGGCGATTTACAGGGACTAGGCTGGTTCTAAACGCACTGGACCATCTATGAGTGGCGCGAGGGGCTTGGAGCGGGGTACCCTCAGAGCCTCCTTTCTGCACAGAAAGGGACAAAGATGCA
This sequence comes from Melozone crissalis, assembly GCF_028551555.1. NCBI lineage: Eukaryota > Metazoa > Chordata > Aves > Passeriformes > Passerellidae > Melozone > Melozone crissalis. The sequence continues at coordinate 13,596,080 of NW_026535797.1, read as the reverse complement.
GGCTTTGGGGCAGCACGGAAGAGTCGCTGCAATGCGATTGAAGCGGCAAAGGCCGGCGAGCCCCGGGGCTGCAGTTCCGGGCGCGGCCGGGGGAGCGCAGCACAGTCCGCGCCATGGCCCGGCCCCCGCCCCGCGCCGCGCCCGCGCCGAGCGCGCACACGCACAGCCGCCTTCTAATTCAATTAGCGCAGCCTGCAACTCCAGAAAAGAGTAATTCAATTAGTGCATTGTGGAGCTCCACAATACCTCCAAGCAGATGTTCGCAATCCTGAGGAACCGGAGCTAGCTTTAAAGATACCTGTATGCCTCCAACGCGGGGCTGCATATGCCGTTTGTCACTACGGCTTTACACACCTTCCTGACTCCTAACGAGGGAGGAAGGAAAACTCGGATGAGTTTTGTTTCATTTTTTAAACGCAACAGTCAAACTGGTGCTGGTGTGCTAGAAACCTTGCCCTCACCTTAGCGAGAAAAGCACATTAATAGTAACCGGACCATCACTACCGAGGCTGATGGAGGGGGAGGCCTTGTAGCTACGATGCAGTTTAAAATAATCATTGTCCTGGAAACACTGAGGTGGTATTTCTCAGTGAGAGATACTGTCACACTTCTTGATACTCAGATTAAAGAGCTAATAAAAGCACATGGAACTTCTGAGGATCAATATGGGTGCAGAACAAATGCCAATTTCTGTTACTAAATGTAATTACTCAATGTAATTAGAAATTAGTGATGTGCTACAAAAAACAACCAAACCCATCCCACTGATCCACAAAGAAAGATTTCTTTCTAGTCCCCTTCATTTCTTTGCCACCTGAAAGGAGGAAAATATCTGTTACTGTTGCTACTACCCATGAGCTAAGATCTTGCAGCACACCCTGGGCAACTCCCTGAGTTTGGTGGGCTCCCCAGCATCACCCAGCCAGACAACATCACCATATTTAAAGGGGGATAAATCCTAGAAATGTTCAAGAAAGCTCTTCTGTAGTCACTGGGCACTTTATTTAATCTCCAGCTAGGCTAACCATTGTGGTCTTCCTACAATGAAGCTCCCAAAAGCCTGAGCTACAAATGGGGCTGGAGGCAATCACAAAAATGCGACTTGCCTTCATTTCTGCTCCTTTTTTATCGTCTCTCATGCCCTTATAATTGCTCCTGCCAGGTGGTAAAATGAGGAAAACCAGAAAAGACTGCTGCTGAACACCTCCAACAAGAAACTTTGCTGAAAAAACCAGGTGTCACATTGTGGCAGTTCAATATTTCATAGCCAATACAAGGAATGTGCAACAGCACTGCAACTTTAAATCTTTGCCTCCTGTGTCAGTCTATCTCCTCTCATTGTAATGCCAAAGGGAACAGCAATCAGAGTGGAGATGTTCAACGTGATAGAGGTCAGGACACCAGTGGATCAACGTACCAGAAACACGACCTTGTTTATTTTTTTCCCCAGTATTATTGTTTACAGGGTGCTTTGCTCATGTACCTTGTGGTTCTTAGCTAAAAGATGAAATTACAGCCCAGGATGAAGCGCTCAGGCACACATCCAATTTGTGTTTCCATCTCAGAAAACAAAAAGCTTCTGAGGCCCTCGGGCTGCCATTCAAACTTGGAGAGGCTGACATTTTTAACAGCATGAACCAGAGACTGGCAGAGGAATGATCTAATGCATTTCTGACTTGTCAATCAAAGATCTCACCTCTGCTGTCTTGTAAACAGTTGGGGGCCACCTAACTACATTCACAACCAGGGCAGAGCCTGCTGCCAGCCAGGGGGGTGCTGGAGCCACATGCTCTGGCTATTAGTCACCAAAATTAGGATTCTGCTTCAGAGGTGCACTGTAAACAGCCCCCGGGCAGAGCGAGAGGGTGAATACAAAGCAGGCTTAGTGTCTCCGTGCTGATGGAGTCTGTGACTGGACACCCCATATCTTTCCCAATTAGAGACAGAACTATGCACACCAGCAAACACTGACTCCAACGCCAAACAATTTCCTTCAAATGTATTTCTCACAAACACATTTCTGAGCATGCAGTTTGCCCACCCCAAGACTCCAGCTCTAACCTCCTGTATAACCAGAAATGATGTACTACTGCTCACATTTAACACCGTATTTCCAGCAATAAAATGTCAGCTTCTAACACAGAAGTGCATGAACAGGCCAAAGGAAATTTAGAGACACAACTGTTTCTACCAATACACTGATAATGCTTCTTTGACAAATATTCTGCTTTGTAACATAAAAATATAAACATTAGGGGAAAAAAAGTAAAGGTAATTTGAAGAATAAGTTCATGCCTGTCTCACAGGGACAACAGACTTCCATCACTGCATACCTTTAACATCTTTTGCACGTTCACCTTTCTGCAAAAGTAATCTCAGCCCATAGAGGTCACATCCATACTGCACAGCCTCAAGTGTACTCCCTTTTGCTGCAATTTGCCTAGCACAGTACACCCATGCTGTCCTCCCCAGGACAGGGCTTTTAGCCCAGACCGAGGAAGTCTCACATGCATGCTCACTTCTGCTAAACCAAGCTCCCCCTTTGATTACCAGAGCCTGTCACAGAAATAAAAGTTTCAGATTTGGCAAAATAAAGCTGACAAGACAACTCTCTTCTTTTCCACTTGTGTCTAGGCTCCAGACAAAGGTAGTAAAAGCATGACTCTTGTCCCAAGAAGTCTACAATCTAAACAGGAGCTGGTATTTGTGTTGGCTGTGAATTAGGTAAAAAGGAAGAGGCAGACTGCTCTCTGCTATTATGGTGTTTCAGTTGCTTTGAAGATTAACAGTACTGTAAGATCTGGCATCCAAGACACTGAAAATAGAATAGCTGGCCTTTTTCTTGTTAAAATACCCTCTTTGACTTGACCACTTCCCACAGTGCCTTATAGGAGTTCATGTTCCAATCTGCTGCCATCTTCCGCCATGATTGCTATGAAATTCAGCTACACAGTAGGCTATCAGCTGCAAAGTCCTTTGAGATAAAAGATGTAAAAAAGAACTGTTTCTAGCTCCTTATTCCCCTATTCATGGGTTTAGCCTTAAAGCCTTTCCCACTGCAGGATGATTGCCTAAAAACAGGGCTGAGGAACCAGAAGATCCTGTTTTCACCTGTCTCCAATAATAAAAACACAAAGAAGAAAAATGAAGTTACTTGACATATTAACAGAATTATCTCTAAATCAACTACCTGCCAATGCTCCCCATGAGGAGTCAGCAAGACTTTAACTGAGCTATTCAAAAAGAGCATCTTTCCACATTTCTGTCTGAGCATCTGAAGGCAGGCATGTAAATAACTAGACAAATTCAGCAGTGACTAAGTAGCCTTCCAGATGGCATCTTCTCTTTTGCCACAAGCAAAGAACATTGATATGCTTCTCCAGTTACTTCAAGCTTGCTACGGAATAAAGAAAGTAACTTAATATGAGAAAATTCACTGGGCTACAAGAAAGTCTTTAATGCTTTCCTGAAGATTTGATACCAAAAAAAAAAGCATTAAAGAATGATGAAATACTGCAACATCACTGCTTCAAGCAGGCTCCAAACCACTCCATTCTGCACTGGAAAATGCAGAAGCCATGCCTCAGAGGGGAGTTTTCTTCAAACCATGCAAGCTAATGAGGATCAATCAGAGCCCATTGAAAAAAATGGACTGAAATGTGGATGACTCAGAGCTGCAGAAGCCGTTGCTGGCAATGTGGTTTCTCTCTCAACTGGCTGTAAATGTGCTCCTCAACACAACAGTCAGAGTTCAGTGAAGAGTACCAGTTTACCATTTCAGATGGCAAGTAGGACATACTTTCCTATAGTCACTAAATACACATGGAAATGTCTCTCAAAATCTGCAGAAATGCAAATGTCAGTCCTACCAGTATCCCAGCACAATGAATCAGTGTGCAGCTGACTCATTTGACCCCAAATATCAATGCACTGTGTTAGCAGAACAGTTATTGTTCATATCTACCATTAGTAAGGACATCTTAAGCTTAAATAAATTAATCTTTCCCTTAGTAATATATGCCTATTTTAAGTAATCAAAAATAATTCAAGTAGAAAGGAAGAAGTCTCAATTTGAATTTATAAATTACTTTCCATATACTGCTAAGCTTAAAGAGATTTGAGATTCCTTCAATAGCCAAAAGCTCAAAAATTAGGCCCATATGATTCAGTCAAATTATGCAAATCAGGATTAGGAGTCTAAACTCTGTCTGTTGTCTCTAGAGTCCTCTTAGACTAATAAAAAGTCGTGTTTCCCCCTCCCCCAGAGAAAGCCCCACTAAAAGCTTGGATCAGCAAAGGAGGCCTGGCAGGACACCTTCCAGAGTCCATCAGTGCTACTGCTGTGTCAGCAAATAGAGTTGCACCAAAAAGCTGCAAGACACTTAAACCTCCTCTGGGACTAAGGGGATTATTTCCACAGCACTATCCTAACTCTGGGAGCAAGAAGTAAAACTTAAAATAATCTTTGCATGCTTTCCTTTAAAGTGCATAAGGAACTTACCCCAAAACAAGTGAAAATTTCAGTAAGATTCTGGCCTTTTCTTTTTCTCTGGTTTTGAAAGATGCTGGTAAATAAAACTCTCTGTCACAGGTTAGGCCAGCAGTAACATAATCTAGCAGCACAAACCTCAAAGTAAATGTTCATGCTACAATAAGCTCAAAAAAACATGCTCTCTGCAGAGATACTCATAAAGTCCTCAGCCACTGCAGTTTATAAAATACCTCAGTTTCCAATGTGAATATAATATCTCTGGAGCCCAGACTCTGCTGTTATGTCCACATGCCATCAAAAATGCCTGCAATGATCATGAGAGCCTAGTCTAGATTTCTTGATGCTCACGCAGCACCTTACTCTCTACCCATGGGAGAATGTCTGCATTTTTTTAAGATTCACTGGTCACCCAAAGGGTCTGAACAAACTGGTTTGGCAGAAAACCGACTCATGACAGAGAAAAGCCTGAATCTAACAAACTCAGAGATCAAAGGGATAAAAAGGTTTCCTTTATTTGCCTTTTGACTGACAGCTTACTTGGATAATAATTTTCTGTAGTCAAAATGTCCAGACTTCTGCTAACAAAGCTGAAGTAAAGAATTTCTGGCATCAATTATCATCATGGCAATGAACTCACCCTCTCAGTCCTTCAAGTGGCACACAGAAAATTTAGATAGGAGGGGAATCACAAGTAGCCAGAACAGCCAGATTGGAGACGGTGTGATGGATGCTGTTTGCCAGATATAATTAAGTGGTATCTTTTTGACACAATTTAAAACCAATGAAAAAGATGATGGTATCAAGCCAACTTAGATAAAATAATTATATCAAGGTAAATGGAAATGCCCCAGCTGCCCTGAATCTACACAAGATGGGTTAAAATACCAGAGATCAGAATGACAGAGGAGAGGCATAGAGTATGAACCAGAATAAACAGAGGTCAAGCAGGCAAGTAAAGGAGATGCACACGCACACAGATGGAGAGAAAAGGAGTGGGGAGAGACAGAAAGTACCTGGAAAGCTGGGAGTGCGCCAGTCCCTGGGTTATACAGGCATCGCAGCGAGGGCATGCTGTCCGCCAGGCTGGAGCAGCCCAGCCACAGAGATCTGGGCATAGAGCACTGCAGAGAAAGGACAACTATGAGATGGGGCTGTATGAGACAGGATGGCACAGATTACAGGAACTTTTAAGGCTCAGCCAAATGGCATCAACACAACTGCCCTTTAGGACAGCACTAACTGCTGAAACATCTTTTTCCTTGAGAGAAGCTTTACAGATGGCATAGTAGCAAAAAAAAAAAGGCACTATGGATCAAGAAAGTAAATTTTGATTAATATTCCACAACAATGCGTTGAGTTTTCCCAGTAATAGAAAGTTTCTTTCCAATTAATCAGACCTATTCTCTATCCACAGCAATGCTCCAGGCAGAACATAAGGCAAGCAATTGGGCAAGGAAAGCAGAAAAGTAAACGACAACTTTAAGTCTAATATTGCAGGGGAAAAAAAGGTTTGTGTTTTGTCTGTAAATGGACAAAAAAAAAAGGTTTGTGTTTTGTTTATAAATGGATTTTCCTAAATAATAGGAAAAACCTATGATCCAAAGTGAATAGGAAGTTTGTGACACTTTTTAAGAGTTTCATGTTTCTGCTTGCCTTGTTGTTTGTTAAGTAAAATACAATTTTTATAATAAATTGATTCAGTTCCTACAAAGAGAAATACAAAAAAGGAGCCAAAGCAGCCAATCAAGGAAAATACCAGTCATTTTGATAGTTAAAGCCATTACCCCTTGAAATAGAGAGCTGCTTATTCATTTTACACCACTACTATTAAATTTAGGGATGCATTATGATAGCAATTGCTTTTACCAGACACAGAGTTTTTGATGCCATAAGCAGTACTGCATTTGTCTAATTACTGGCAAGGCAGGAAAAAACAAGTGTATTTTAAATTGGCAGATAGCCATGAAAACTGAAGGATGTGATAGATTAGCTGCTGGAGATTTTAAACCCTCATACTCTTCTTTTTTTGCAATCCTGCCCCCACTTTTTTTCTTTTTTTTTAATAGAGGGGGAGGGGATGGGAGGAAATTTGAGTGGAAAGGGCAGCTGGAATGGGTATGAAATGACAGCTGCCTTCTGAGCCTCCATTTCTTCCTGCTCTTGAGAGGGCTAGAAAACCTTGCGCAATCTTGCACTAAATGAGTATGGTAAGAGCAACATAACCCATCTCTGAATGAGCAGAAAGGTGATCACCAACATCCATAATCTGGTCCTGTGCCGACAGACACAGAGATTAACCTTGTCTGTCACCACATTCTTTGCTGTACTTTGTTGCAATTTACACTGCTGTTCCAGAAATAGTATTTAAAGACTGCTGGGGAATATAACCTATAGAAACATTCTCAACTGAAGTTTATGATACCTTAAAATACATTCCTCACTGCATTTTCATTTGAAAAAAAAAAAAAAATCAACCAAACAACTCTTTTCCCTTTACAAAGATACTGAAACTCAAGAATTTGAGTACATCATAGTACTACATATCACATGAACTTGCTACTTGTATGTAATGCCCCTCCTAAAGCCAAGAAAATTACAGCCACAGTATTGTAACAAGCTACAAAAGTGAGTCATACTTCCTTGTCCACAACTCTAACCTCTTAAACACTCCCACATACAAAATACCTTCCAAATGCCAGCATTTTTTTTCTTTGCAATGTAATATGTATCACTACAGCTACTGAAAGCTGTTGTAACAAAAACCTTTTTTTTAAAAAAATGAATACATGAAATGGACATCCATGGTTAAGCATTTCACCAATTTTATTTATATAAATAAAAGTTGCTTATTAGTCTCCAAGAACATCACAGTAACAGGAGATTCACTCCATGGTTCCTCTGATGATGCAGAGCAAATTCACTAGGTGAGGATCAGCTGCTTACCATTATCCATCCCAGGATTCATAACATAATACAAAATAAATATGGGATGATTTTTTTTTCATACAGAGTTATCCAGGACTTGCAACTATAATTTATTCCATATTCTCAAGCTTTCCCATCCCTGGGGCTGCCTCAAGTTTTTTGTACTGTGATAATGAACTCAAAGAACTGATTGCCATTAAAACTGACTGATAATATAAAAAAAGAGGTTACTTTAAATATTTGTACTGACTCAAGCATGGAAAGGTACAGAGGCAGGAAAAATGAGGAGCACTCTGTCAGTGGAAAGGCAAGCTTAAGTTGACTCAAGGTTTACGTGAGATTACAGCTCAAGTCAGAGTCATTACAATCTGCAGGTAGGGCACTCTATTGTGCCAGGGAACTTACAAGGCAATGAAATGTCTTCCTCTAAAATTGCCACAATAACAAAGGAAAACATTGAAGGGCTATTCTGCAGAGCTCTCTGTCCAACAGAGGATATCATTCCTCACCCATGCACTCCTGCCACTTAGTATTGTTCCAGAGTTAGGAAGTACAAAGTAAAAAACTACCAATACCTTAGATGATTTCTGAATCTGTCCCAGTATATAACAAAATCTACATTAGTGGCACAGTTCTGTTACCTATCTCAAAAACATAAGAGTGAAGTTGCACAGCGTGGAAGGAAATGTCATTCCTGTACTTGCCTTTTACCTATTGAATGAAGCAGAGACACTAAATTACTGTTGGTGACTGAAAGAGGCTTACTCACAAGCCTGAACAAAAGGCCCCAGGTGCTTCAATAGAAACAGCTTGTGTGTAAATCAGATGAGTGACCCACCAGAACAACTTCATTTAGAGCCTGATCTCTGAAAAATCTCAACAGCCTCTATCCCCATGCACTGAGCAAGCCACATGTCAAACGCTCACTTTTGTACTGTCAGCTCCACAAACAAGGGACTGGCCTCAATGTTCATGACTTGAAAGCTGACTGAAAAAATCCTCTCCTGAACTCAAGTCAATCTACATCGATTCATCAAAACAAAGATACAGAAGCACAGTGCTTGGACCAGAGCCAAATGGGAATGCTGGTATTGCTTGCTAAGTACTGGACCAGGATGCAGCAATCCCTTTACTTTCCTAACTCCCAACTGCATAAATACTTCGATGTCTGCACAACTTTCAGACCCAGAGACGCAAAGCTTTTTATTTAGAAAAGCAAAGCATCTTTAATACACATTGAGTGGCATAAAACAGGGAATTATTTGATGAAAAACCCAATTTCTTTTTCCAATTGATTTTAAAATCCCACTCCCTGAACTCTGAAATGTATTTTCCCACTAAACAAACACAGGGAGTACAGTTTCAAACAAGACCAGCCTCCTCCTTCTGACAGAGGTTGGTTCCAGCTGCTCCACTGGTGATTAAAATGGGTTTGCCTTACTTTGAATTAAAATAGGCTAGAAGCATTGACAGCCTCTGCCTGAGCTGAGTGGACAGTAACCATTAGCTGAAGGGAAGATGTATTTTAACCTATTCAATTATTCTTGTAATTATATTGCAAGAACATTTTTTGACAACATCAGATGTTCTGCCTCTAATAGTCTACCCTCTCTTCCAATTATCTGATGTCCTAAAGACAAATTTCAATACACACTCAATGGCTAAATTTTTGCCAGTGCTAAAAATTGGTTATTTACTTTATTTGCTACTGCATTACAAGATTATACATTACCATTTCAGACTGCGTTTTTCTTATCAAATTTGTTCTCTTCTAGTCCTTCAGCAAATACAATATACTAGGGGTAACTAACACAGTTTTAGTAAATTGTGTTACAGGTCAGAAATATATCACCTTGTCCTGTAAAACTAAGTGGCTCTACACAGGGAAAAATAAAGTTCTTGAACTACTACAGTTCACAACTACAGTGCACAGGTATGAAAGCATAAACTGACTATACTGAGTTCACTGTAAAACAAGAATGACCAAAAGAAAATCAAACAGTAGTTGAAGGATATTTTTTTCGTAGTCACATAGTCACAAAGAAATTAATTAGACAGTAATACAGAATTACTGTGTCTAATTGTGGCACATTTTAAAATAGTGAGGTATTACCTACTACCCCTGTAAGAACCCTGTACTGAACTTTATGATAACCTGTGCACTTAAAACACCTTTGATTTACAGGCAGCCTAACAACTTTTTGTACATCTTCACAAATTAGTGACAAAGCCAAAGAGGAAACCAAATTTTCTCCCCAAGGGCTGGTGTTTGGTGTACCGTACATAAAATTAATTTCAGATGCTAACCACATCTATCGCAGTCCTTCCCTAGTTCAGAATCGTTTCCCTTCTAGTACAGAATTCAGCACCTTAAGCAGGTGAACTCTAAAGATAAACCAATCACAATTTCTAACTCCTACAAAATCCAAGACATGAGGGGAAAAGAGGCACTAGAAATTCTACCAGCCAAACTGGAGCAGATAAAACATACGGGATGCTCTGAAGGGTATTAGAAATATATAAACAGATGTGAGCTTGATATGAGGGGACAGATCACCACTTCAGAAAGCAAATATGGGATGGCTGGCAAAACCAATTCTCCCTGAAAGTCTCTTTCACACTACTGTTTTCTGCATGCTCTATAAAACCTAATTCTCAGGAAATGTGCCTAAGGAATTTTAATCCTTTATCAAACACACGCTCAGATCTTACTAGGATTCCTAATATTCAGAATTATTTTTATCATACACCACAAAAAATGGGAGAACAAACTTTAAGACCTTTCCATCTCACTCAGTTCCTCTTACACTTTTTTGGCCACATACTTAACTAAGCCAATGCCAAAAATATAACATACATCACTTTCACATTGTGTTCAGTCTGCACTATTCCTGTCACCACAGAATGCAACACATTGCATGAAACATATCAGATAAGGCAGCTGCTATTTACATTACAAATGCTGGTCTCATGAAACTTAATAACAAGTCCAGAAATTTACTTCTGGATAAAAAATTATTTTGGATCCTTTCCCTGGTCCACTTTTCATTCTTTTAACCTCTCACATACACATAAAAATGAAAAGGTATCTCTTATTTTTCCCTCTACTGTTCTGAGAGGTGTTTTCTGATTCAATATATATAAGTATTAAAAAAAATACTCCCAGTGCATCTTGTATACTTTTGCAATTAAAAAATCTGTCATACATATTTCACTTTTTAGCTTTGGTAGCTCTTCTTATCTGAAAAAAAAAAGTATATAATACAACTTCTAAAAAAGCTGTCAAAACAGAATGAGAATTTTTTTTATTATTTATTTTAGGAGATTTTGTGGGGCTTAGTTATTTTTTTCTTTTCCTCTATCCCAACAATGGATGCAAGGCATACTAAATACATAATTACATGAGAGAGCCACACAGCTTTCAGAGGAGCTATTCAAGTGAATTGTGTAAATAATATGCCTTTAAAAACCCTAACATATGAATACAGATTTACCAGCTATGAAGTAGTTCTATACCTGAGAGACAAGAATATGCATTTTAAAAAAAATTCTGCCCAATTATGAACTTACCAAAGAGACTAGCATGTCTCAGAGCAAATTAATGCTTTCATAACTTTTGGAGAAAGTTTTTTGCCTGTTTTCACTTGAAAATAAGAAAAACATTAAAAGCTGTAAGTCTTAATTAAGACAAAAAACAACAGTCAAAAGCCATGCAGTTAAAATGTGCACCTCCTTGCATCCCAGACCAGTTTGCCATACTTATAACTAGGTAATTCTGACTTTATCACTGGCAGTTTTTCTTGAAAGTCTTTCCACAGTAAGAAAATTAATTTATAAAAATAAAGAGACGACTGTAGTAATCCTTGGAGTGCGACCATGAGATGGATCTCACAGGATCTCTCACCAACAGCTCTAACTGCACATATTGCACCCAAATGGTGAAGGGCCAGATGTGGCTGCTGTAACAACCAGTGCTTTGCACAATTCCTCATCTTCTACTGTGTTCAGACACCTTGGTCACATATCCACAAGCATGTATGGGTATGATTCAAAGTGTTTGTGCTCCTGCTTTGCTATAACAAAAGCTGAGCTATCTCATTAAAGACCCTAGGACCATTTTTCATGAATCAAGCAAACCAACATTTCACTTTGGGAAAGCTGAGCGTATTTTTCTGGCACAACCAGGGTCTGACTTCCAAACAATTAGGTCTCACAAATCAGAGGCTGAAATATGCTACCAGATTCAATTATAACACTCTTCCTGGACTCCAAACTTAGGTAATACTGGACTTCTTACCCTGGTACAGATCACTGACTTCAATGCAGCAGTTTTCCCCTTCACCCTCAGGGTGTTACCACATTCTGCCAGCTTTGCTGTGCATACAGAACTCCAACTGCTGTAAAGGGTTCTCTTTCCTTCAGCCACCCACTTTGCGTGTAATTGCTCAGTAAATTTTCCTTAACGTACGCATTATGCAAACTCTTCTCTAACCTTCTGGTAACTCCCTAGCTAACAGTAACTTCTTACAAGATATTCCAGTTCACTAACTACTCCTAAATATCAAAGATAAAACACATGGAAAAGGATTTACGTATTCAGATTATCCAGATAATTACTTACCTGAGTGGGATCTGGGAGGATCGAATCACAGCTTTTAGGTAAATGTTTGTGATAAATGTTTTCCCCAAGAGTGGTTACTGGAGTTCAACCTCTGTGATTTCAAGTCAAGAGAAATAACATGCCCCAGCTTCCATCTATAAGGTGTACAAGATCCTCATTTGCCAAGTGTTTGAGGAAACTTATACGGATCACATCTGAACTCGACAATACTAATGTTTTCATAATTACAGCTCTTCAATGCATGACCTAAAGCAGTGCAGCTGCAGAGCTTTAAGATTTAGGTGCCATACCCTGCTTTAAGGAGTAAAACTTGCAGAGACTTGTGTATGCTTCTTTAAAAAACAACAAACTTAGTAAGAGCAATCTCACCAAGGTCTAAAGATGAAACTATGTGAAGGCTTAAACAGAGATTTTACAAGACCAAGTGGACTTGGCTCTTTGGTAAGCAAGAAAGCACAATTGCTACTAAGCTCCATTATGTCTGATCTTAGAAATATCTTCCAAACTTAATGATTCTATAATTCTGTGTCTAAAGCCTGATCAATAACAAACAATTCCTCATGAGTTTGGGCAGAGTAACATAGCATACTAAGGAATGTGTTGAAACACCTTCATCTTGGAACATTTCTAGAACTTCTCTCTATTTTCATGACACAAACTGCAGAGAAAAAAACGTACATTGGTGGAGATATGAAACGGAAGTTTCATTAGATTTTTCCCTCATCTCTAGCTTTATTTAATTCCATAAAATCTCTGAGTTATTGTTATGCACCTACCACACAAAAGTGTTTCAAGGATAAGTGATATGCCTGCATAGCGCTTTGAGGACATAATGTACTATATGAGTGCCAAGTATTAATAAATGAACTGCAGAAAGAAATCTTATTTCAACTTTCCACCCAAGGAGTTAGTATCTGAATTTTAAAAAGCATATGGATCCACTGAAAATAGATGTTTTAGAAGTTAGGAAAGGATGCTAAGTGACAAAATTACAAAACCAAAATATATCCAGAATAATTTCATTTTTCTCTCAGCAAAGTGCAATTTTAGCAGAAGAATCTTGGTTTCACCACAGTCCTGGTTTTTACACTCTCTTTTCCAGCTGACTTGACTGAAGTGCAGACCATTAATATCTGAAGTGCCTTGTTTTGATTATACTGGCCTTTGCTGGTACCAATCTAGTTAAGGTATCACCAAGAATTTCCAGCATAAAACACATTTACAGGTTTATAACTTGGCTTTAAAAATTCTACTACAAAAAGACAGTGGGAGGCAGAAAGGCTCAGATGAGTGCATTACATTACATATCCTACGTGATGCATACTTGCTCACAATGCTATGAAAAAGGGAGGCATTAGCTTTAACTCTGAATTACCATGTTTCAGAAGCCACCTAAAAATGATACTTTTACTTCCCTGTTTATGTAATCAAAATAAGCTTTTGTAAGTGTTTTACCTAATTAGCTTAACTTGCCCAGTTTCATGGTTTGGCTTAAATTATAGAAAGTGCCCATATAATATAGGAATTAAAATGTCATGTCTATTGACTGTATTTATACACAAACATTCCCTCCCTGTCTCCCTTTGGAAGTCAATTGTGGCTTGTCTCCAAAGGGGCAGCATCCAGGTGATGGGATGTTACAGACTGCTAGCAAGTCAAAAGCTTAAACAAAGATCAAGGCTGAATAAAACAACTGCATTTTCTACAAAAAGACAAACACCTAAACAGGAAAGAGCTAGAGTAAAGAGAACAATGCAGGTTACTTAAAATGCCAGTCCAAAAGCAACACGTATTTCTGGCCATTGGTATTGTATTTCCTCTAGCCCACATAAAAACACAGCACAACTCTCCATTATAGCACAGCAACATTAAATATAAAACCTGCCATTAAAGGGCAGAGGGTAATGACATCAGTGTGGGCAACCCATGCTCAGGTAGTGTTCAACTATTATCTCCAGTTTAAGAAGGCTGAAAATATGCAAATGCAGCCAGCACTGGTTTTAGATAAAATTGTCAGTTTTATGGATATTTATAGTATGTGTCCAGTCTTGCAGAACTCCATCTTCCTCCACCTCATCTGTAATCTAAACTGCTTCTCGTCCACATTAATACAATATGTTACTGGGATACTTCTCACATCCTGTGTAAGTCAGGCACCAGATCAATACTCAGCCACGCTGAGGAAAAAAAAATCATTAAGTTAGGATCTGGTTAAAAATACAGACAGCAGGAGAATAAACCTGATGCACAGCCCCCATTCCATCTGGATGCAAATGTAGATTATGCTTTTACATACATCAAGAGTGGCTTTTTTTAAAATACATGGTTTTAAGGAATTCTACAGGTAGTACTTTTGATAGATATCCTACACCAAACCAAACTCACCTCAAAAAAATTTTACCTCTCTGCTTCTCATGAAAGCTCTTCCCAGCCTTTGTATCAACTGCCTTACCCTTATACTTCCTGTGGTGAAATCAGAGCACGAAATTGGAATAGCAAAGCTATTTCCATGACAGTATCTGCTGATGACAAGCACAGGTTTATAACTTTTCCTTGGATCAAGGAGTAAGAAGATTGAGATAGACTTTAGAACGAATATCAATAAATTAAAAATCAAAGGGAAAGCATGCTTACAAAAAATATCTTTTTCAAAAAGTGCAAATTCTTTTATTGTTTGAGGTTGCCTAGTGTAAAGCCTCCTTGGAAATTTTACTGTGCATTTTAGGTTTTTTACCCCCTTGGTATTTTCAGAGTCCAAAAAGCATATATCCCACCTGCATCACAGCACTGGTAATATAAGGCTGCTCTGTTGGCCTCAGAAGTAAAAGGAAAACAGAACAGCCACACAATCCTCTTCCTATTGTTCTCCCAATCCACATAAGAAACAGAAACTGATGCCATGCCCCATAGGTCAACAAACTTGAGCTCTGTGAGACAATAACTGCAGAGTTGAGATTCCTCTGAGACACCTTGCCTCCGGCTCAGCAAAGTTTAAATCAAGAAAACAGAAGCTTCAGTGTCCCAACTGACCTTCACTGCAGTGGACTTGAGGAGAGAGAGAGAAATGGTCTCTTGGAAAGAAGCTCCAAAGCACAGTTCACCCTTGCAGCACATCACTCATTCAAAGAAATGGCTTGCAAATATAAGATTTGGTGTCCATCTTCTAATTGGTGTTGAAGCTCTGGCAGCAAGCTGACAGCACTAAGCAGCTTGCACAAGCACATTACTACCTACTGCTTCTAAGATACTGACACAAGACTGGAGACTATCAAAACCATCCTGTTAGCACCTTCAATGAAACTCTCATATTTTAAGGGGATTTGCTGGTGCAGCTTTTCATTCTCACACTCTGCTCAAGTGACTTGGCTCTTTGTTTATGTTGGGCTCACAGTACCACCTTGAAGATCCCTTCACCACCACGTTTTGTCATTTCACAACTGCAGTTGCCATGACAACAGGATGCAGCTTATCTGTGCTGTTTTCATATTTCAGTTTTTGTTGCCATAACAACACATTCTGGCTTTCTACAGAAACAGCAACTTTAAGTCATGTATTCTCAAGGACACAGGATTCATCATATATGTTCATCAGAGAACAGATCTGTACAGGCCATTTGTAAATTAAGCTATTTTTTCTGAAGGGGGATTTTTCACTCACAAAAGTGAAAAGCTGACAGCAATTGCTAGAGGCAGACTGCTGAGACATCTAAAGCCTGGCCTTTAATAATAGCCAGAGTAATATAGCACTTGGCCACTTCCGAGTGGGGACTCCCTACAGTGTCAGACTGTGTCAAACTGCACAATTGTTATGTGATGTGAGTAAGTGTCCATACTTGATTCACCCAGGCAGATCTGAATTAGATGCTAGATGCAATTCTCTTGAGTTTTAACCCAGTGGCCTCCCCATTATTACCAGCACCACCACCATGCAGCTTTGTGTTTGAAGGCCCATTTTAATTCTGTAATTCAAGCTGTTGTTATAGATCTGTTTTCAGACTCTGACCCTCTTCGCTTCCAGGTGACTGCATTTTGAACTTTTATTTACAGGAAGTGCACATTCATCAGACTGGTGAGAAAATGTTATACAAACACAGCATGCATAAACACAAAACAGTGATGGCTATGAGGGGTATCAGCTAACATGGCACTGTAACTTCATTACACCCTCATTTATGTACTTCACTAATGAGACAAGCACAGGTGTCTAACACGGTCCCTCACATGAGATGAATAACAATAATACAGTCCAACCTGCTTTAGCCATGCTTGGTATCCAGAAGATATAAGCTGAAATCCATCTTTTGGCATGTGTATTCGGGGCTAGGAGAGAATAGACATAAAGAGAGACCTCCTTTTACACTGGGACCTAGCTAACCTAAGTCTAAATTCTGGAGCACTTTAAACAATGCAGATTTTTTAAAGCACCATATGAAGGTTTAGTCCCCAGATTAGTTCTTGTTTACTGCTCTGATATCAGCTGCTTCAAAAACACTTTTTTAATAAAGCCACCATTTTTATGTTTTACACCATTTTACATTTCAGTCCAGTATATATATAGGTATTTTTTTTTAATTTCCACAAAAATGCACTTGGAGAAGCACAGCCTTTGTGATGGGTGCAACAGCAAAGACTAATGGTCGCTAATGCTTTTGACACTACATAAAAAGTAAATGGTGTCAAAACAGCAGTAGTCAAGCTATGAATGTTTTCACAATTACCATCCTCAACATGATCAGACCAGACACTGGACAACATGAAGAGATGACAGAAAATTCCTGAAGAGGTGTAGCCTTAATACCAGGGTAACAGGTTATTATACTTACACACAGCCATAAATTTTGCCTCAAATTGACAGACAAATATAATCTCACCCCCATTTACTGTTTTCATGCTTTATTGGATTGAAGAAAAGGCAAGACACCAAATTGCTCTAGAAACACAAAATATCTATAACATAACTTACAGCTAGGAAGAAGTATGCAACAAACCCCAAAACACTGTCTGATATGACATTTACTTGTAGTTCAAAGATACTCCCTCATTCAAGTGGATTCAAGTGCTCCCCCTCCCCTCCCTCCAAAACAGGAGATGCTTAGAAATTAAAATCATGTCTAAGCAACAGGACCAGATAGAACATCCACAAACATCAAGTCCAGAGATTTTTCTTACTTTTTGAAACAACTTCACAATCCCTTTCTTAACTCAGAGTACTTCCCCTCCAAATCAGATGTGTGCCCCTACCACTCACTCCTCCTGGAAGGCTGGAAAAAGCTTACTCATTTTCAGAATAGCTCTACTGAAGATAAGCTTACTCTCACTTGTTCTTGAGTCAACACAGTATTTAGTTTGTACAAACTGCACCCACTTTGGTACTCGTAATACCAAAAAATACAATTTGTTGGAGAGAAAAAATGTGTCATGGCTGAATGACAAACCTTCACACCTATGGTGGGCAGCCTTGGAATTTGAAAATAAAATAAGAACTAGAATGGACTAAAATCTTGCCTCTAAAGAGAAGTACACACTCAGGATTTTGCAGTATACTTTAAGTACTTGTTATTTTTGCTTCTCTCCTGTTTGAATTTAAATCCTCCTAAATCTTTCAAAGTAGTAGTAAGATTATGCCCTGGCGTCCTAGCCAATGATCTCAGTTGAACATGAATTTTAATAACCACCATTGTGCTGATAAATTAAAGTCAAGTATGTCTGGTTACTGCATTCACCTGCTGCGTTTGCACTTGCAGTGCTTAACACATTAACAAACTCTGTTCTAGGAGACATCTCCACAGCTAGAAGCATCATCCTCCAAGACCTAAGCCTCCTTCAGCACTAACTTCATGGGTGGTTAGTCTCTCTATGACTGTAAAATGGGGACAACACTCATTTAACCCATCTCACAGGTTTGCTGAGAGGAGCTCTTGACATTTCTATGTGCTTTGGAAATGGAAGAAACTATACCAAGTGCTGCATATCTAGCAAGAACACTACAGAAATACATATTTTACTTCTGGCTCAAGTGCTTCAGTTTCTTTTTTTCAAAGTAGCACAGCCCAATATGTATCTATCCAGGAAAAAAAATGAAAGTCCTCATAAGCAGAAATAACAATAATTTGAAATCAGTGTCACAAGTAGAGAGACCTGAATACCAGTCTCAGATGTGCCCAAGTTCACACAACAAATTGTTGTGATGCTGGAATCAAACTGCATTCACAATAAATTGTGAAAAATTACTTCATTTGTTTGTGGTTCTGTCACCTAAACCACAAATTAAAAGATAACAGTCAAGCTCTTCAGACCAGCAGGCTGCTTAACATTTGGTAGCCCATCAGGCCAGAGCAGTCTGAATAATTGATTTAAAGACACTGACTTGAACCATTTAATTTGAAGACCCTGGTTCTGCAAATATGTAAGTGTATTAACAGATCTGTTGCCAGCAACAGGATTACTCTTCAATAGAAGTGTTTCCAGTAGTAAAGATAACAATGCATTTCTATTTAGACAACTCTTACCAACACAATTTTTGTGACTCAAAAGTTGCTTGAGTATTGTAATAAAAGCAATCAGGAGACTTTTGGTAGAATAGCAGCTACTGTAAACTCAATTTATTTTTCAATGCTGACAAATGAAACATAAAAATAGGAGAAACTAAGACCCACCACTCATCCTTAATACTGTATTTGTCAGAGGTATGTCTCCTCTCCATTTGATAAACCTGCTTTCATTTAAGAAGAAATGAGAGACTACACAGAAGAGAAGCAAATTTCACCAGTATTTACAAGGTATGTGTGCCATTACCCACATACTGCTGCTTATGCCATTTAAGTGGGATATCTGCACAAGTGAGCCTCCATTTACATCAAAATAGGCACAACAGAAAATTTTAATTAAAATTTCTCAGATTGATGACTGGTTGTAAAAGTTTAGCCAATCTCCTGAATTCTGAATTTCTCTGGTTTTCCAAGGCACACTTGTAAATGACCCCTAGGAATGCATTCTTCAGCAGAGAGAGGCAATTAAAGTGATACATCTGGTTAAAATATTCTGAATTGCAGTATCCCAATGACAGCAGACAGGACTGTAAGAGGACTGTCAAATTAAAAAAACAAAACAAAATTGCCCCTCTTTCCCCCAGCCTTAAAAATATGTGGGATCCAGAACACGGACTTGTTTGGAAGCTGTATTAATTTATAAATCAACACTAAAATCTTCCATGATTATGATCTATTCAAAGCAATTCCACCAGCAATACAATTAATTGCCCAGCAAGACCTACTCATCTTTGTATTTCCATGAGCACACATCGTTTATGCTCATGGTTCAATACCATTCATAAGCACAGTATTTTCTCTTAGCATCTGCTCCAGCATTTTCCTTGACTAGAAGTCAGGCTGCTAGGGGAATTTTTCTCTCTTTTTCAATAGCATCAACAGTGATTGCTTTCCTCAAAAAGTAACTCTGAAAGCACTCTAACTGCTAATTTATATCATGCTATTTTGTGAATATTTCACATTTTTATTTAGGTGAGTGGCTAATTTGTAATATAACCTAGTCTACTTCCTTTTCCAAGACATGAATGTTTATTATTGAGGCCTTGCTTTAAAAATGAGTCTTCCATTATCCCACATGGCTTATTCCACAAACATCAGCACCTCACTCACAGTTCTGAAATGCAATTTTATTGTGTATGAAATCTTAACTCTCTCTCTAGTCTTTCTGGTGTCCACAGAACTTGTTTTCTATACGTTAGCCATGTATTAAAATTGTATATATATTGCTTCTGTCTATAAACTGGGGAGCCAAAATAGCTTACTTTGCTCATCTCTTTGTCTGCAACCCCTGACTATTTTTCATTTAGTAATCTACTCTTCCATTTTTAATTCATTTGATTTCTGCAGTCCCTAGCAAGGCCCAGAACAAGAGAAGGATTCTTGAGAACAAGTCAGTAATTTAAAATTCAGTGGTACCCTCTCCACTCTCTACCAAGGCTGATTTTCAGAGGACATTTAATTACAGGCCTGAGTTCCTATTTTCTAAGCCTAAACACAACCCCTGAAGGCTTACAAGATTTGAGTCACAGCTGGAGCTGTGGTTACTATACAGTTTAAATATCAGCCTCTTTACTGTGCAATTTGTTTCGAAAATCAAATCAGATGCTGTGTCATAAACAAGTGCTAATTAAGTACTGAGCGGAAATTGGGCTTTTTTGTGCAAGAAGGGTTCTTAAATATCTGCATCTTCACTTCCATAAGAAAGGATAAATATGTCAAGAATGATAATTATAAAAGGAAACCTACTATGGTACTTCCAAGGCAGTACTGCTGCTTCTCCATTTCATCCGCTTCCATGTAAGAAGAAATAAGGGAGGGGGGAAATTGAGACCTATATGAAATATATATGTACTAAGGATCTTATTAATCTGATCATATCACCCATAATGCTTGCTGTTCCCTCAGAGAAGACATTCACTCTGGGTTTCCATCACATAGAATTTAAACAAGCAAACTAAACCCATCTCTTTCCATCACTGCAAAGCAATAATGAAGCTACTTATATTACCATTTCTTATAAGTCATGATCTACACACAGTATTTATTTGACAACAGCACTGAATTCATTAGATATAACACCTTGTTTGATAAATATCAAGTGAGGAACAGGAATAATGCATTTTAATACTCTGAAGGTTGCCTCTGAGTAACAATATTGAGGACTCCATTAACTAACAGGCTGTCGGCTACAAAAGCAGAATTAGATCTGTCAGTCACTGACATGGAAGGGCATGGCCAGTTGCACTGAAGATTGTCCAGTTGAGATGACTTCCACAGCAAAGGAAAGTATCCCCTGTGGCCTGGAACTTGTAATGAGCTTGCATCCATTACAGCAATAAACTGAATTCCTATTACACAAGATACAACTTCATGGCCCAAACAGATCCCTGACTCTACTGCCCAAAGCAATACTCAAAATAAAGCAGAGGTAGATCTGTGGACTCCAATTCAACAAAACCAAACACACAATTTCAAAATCTTTCATTATTATTAGGAGAAAAACCCATGAGCTATCTGATCCTAAAAGCTTAAGTTGCCAATATTTAAGTGTGTCCTTTGTGAGATTTTGTAGAAAGAAGGAACAAACACTGAGTCAGCTGACTGTCAGGTCTCACAGTTTGATACAAGCTCCTTCAGAAGGACACAGCACTCTCAAACAGTAGGTTCTGACTGCCTGTGAACTTAATGAGCTCACTGCACGTGGTGAACATGGCTACTCCAGCTCTTTAATGAACCTGCCTGAGCTCCTCGACTGAGATCTGCTCAAAACCAACTCCCACTGGAGAGGGTCTATTTATACAACTTGACAGATAAATAGATGCAAGGGTTTTTTACATCCTTCAAGAGCAGCAGCAACCAGGTAAACTACTTCTGTAACATGAAACACCTGGATACCTTCTTTAGGGCTCACAAGAATACTAAGTTAAGGTACTGAAAACCAAATGGAGACCATGACAGCACTCCATTAATCTCTGAACAAAATAACAGCAAGATCCACAAACATGCTTACTCTAGCAGTGTGGAGATTCTCTTTGTGCCCATGCTTGATTTCACAACCATTTGACACTTTAAGTATGAAATTTAAGTGCTATACCTAGCCTTGTTCAAGACTGCAAGATCTGTGGTGAAGACCATTTCTCATGCTACTTCCTGACTTTGTGCCAGGTGAGTATCCAACAGGAACAGTGACATTCACAGTGCAAGCTTTTATGTAAAAAACAGCAGCTGGAAGCTAGTCCAGAGATCAATAAAATGAAGCTGCTCCTTAGAAAAGTCAGAGACCTCACCTGGATTCTAATTTTTCACTAAAATTCAGCGCATCAAGAATAGAAAGTCCTGTACTTAAAAAAAAAAAATACAGCCAAGGCAAAACCAAATTGAGTTTGGACAATGACAATCTCCCATAATCAGCCTAAGAACCTACAGTATTAACTTTCACCTTCCCAATCTCCTGCTGAATTTTAGGTAACAGCCAAGAAAGCATGCAGGAGAGATGGGTTACAGGTCTGTACCAACCATCCTGGGAGGAAATCTGTGGTTCACACATTAAGCAGACGAATTTGTAAAAGGAATAGCATTTTTTTCTAAAGAGAACAAGACACTTTGGAGAGCATACTTCAGCACTCCACCACATTTTCTGCTTAGCTACTGTGCTCTTGTCTTCTGAGCAGGCTCCAGCAGTAGCCAAACATTTTCCTGTGCAATAAAGTAACCAAAACATTTCCTCTTTGCAGGAATGGCCATTCTGTCCAAATACATCTCCCCTACAAAGCACTCTGCTACAAATACAATGCAGGGCCTTTTTACCCATCAGAAGTAACTTGGAATCTGTAACTAATTGACTCAAAAATGTACCAAAATATATTAAATTCTTCTCCTTATGTAAATACCCTGTGCCAAGTTCAGCTCCATGACAGTTCTCAATTCCTGGCATAGGATGCAAATGTTCCTTGGCTTGGCTTAACTGGAGCAAACTCCTCCTTCAACCAAGAAACACCAAAGCATCACCTGCTGTCTTGGAGGACAGCAATGCCAGAATGAACCAGGGGCAACAACCAGCTGAAGACACCTAATGGGCAGCCCCTGGTAGCAAACTCACACAGAACCATCTGTAATTCTAACCAGAGTGAACCTAAAATGTTGCAGAAATGGCTGGCCAAAAAAGAAAACAAACATAGCCAAAACACAAACAGTATGTCTCCCAAGAAAGGACATCCACTGAGACTGAGTACTGCTAACCATTGCCAAAATGAAACAGTCACCATGGGAGGCTAAGTAAATCTACTCCCAGTTTAGAACAAATGAGAATTAGTGCTAGACTAACCCAATCTTCTTCTTTAAGAAGATCACTGAAGTCCAGACAAATTAGAAGTAGTTAAGCATTTGATAGATGACATGTAGGAAGTTACTAGTTAAAATTAAGAGGATTAGGATTAATACAGGAGTTATAAAGAGGCTAAGAAACTAAAAATTGTAGAGTATCAGAAGCAATTTTGAAAAAGGAACCATTAAATTGTAGAGAGAATGACCCTTGTTGAAATCTATTATTATTTTTGAAATAATGTTAAATATTCACAGTAATGGCTAAAATACTCAAGAATTACCAATGTGCTAATGAAATTAAAGAGACATCATAAATATACAGGACAAAGCATCCTGAAGATTCGGTAACAAAACTGACACATGATACATATAAATAAAAAAGTTACATTATTTTCATTATAAATCAGGAACTCGGTAACTGAGAAGAGGGAAAGAGGCCCTGGGATATGTTACTCATTAGATAATGATGGTTCACCCATAAGATGTGGCCACAGAAATAAATGGCAACTACTATTACAGGATAGTGTATCAAGTAAAAACTTCCCAGAAGAGAGGAATTAGGATCACTGCTTTAGCACAAGGAATCCATAAAATATTTCCTGGAATGTTCTGCATAGCTCTGATCATTTGTGTTTCAGGGACACTAATCAAATTTTGCAGCTGTTTAAAAAGGTCTGCTGAGATGATCAAAAGCTCCAGGAAACATTTTACAACAGAAGGAAAAATAAATTAAAGAATAGTGGTTTAGCCTGACCAGATCCAGCTCAGAGCAGAATATGATTGCCCTCCACAAGAATCTGCAGATGAACACAGGGGAACAAGGAGAGCTGGTTAAGCTCAAGGACACTGGCCTATGAACTAATGAGAATGAATTAGCCATGAATGGAGTTAAGCAGGAAAATAAGAGCTAGGATTCTGACTTTCAAAGTAGTCAAATCTGGAACAGCTCTGCAATGGCATAACAAAGAGAATTCCAGTTAGCAACTGCTTTCAGTAGTTTGTGAAAGCTTTAGAGAGGACTTTGGTTGCCAAGATCAGACTTGAACCCAGGCTCCACAAGACCTACTGCAGTCCAACACTGACACGTGTCTTCTCACTGATGGGCCCTTTATCATCCCCACTTCAATTCTTATGTTAAGGTCAGGACATTACAGGAATATTTTCCTGTCAGTAAAAACCTTGCAGGGTATTTATGCTTGCTTATAACAACAGCTGTAACAAAGTAATAGAGCAATACAGTTCACTGGAGTCATCATAGTCAAGAGAAGGAAAAATAAAAAAGTTACAACAAAAATAGGGAACCAGATTTTTCTCCTTTTGAATATATCAGCAACAGAAAACACCTTCTGTCACATTTGAAGAAGCTGTTAACATTATTTGGATTTCTTTCTGTTGAGATGCCTCTAAGACTCATCTTCTAAAACAAGATCAATCCATCATTTCTTGAGACTACATCTCCTTCTCATTGTTCTAATTTGCAGGAGATGAATGATAGCTGGCTGCATTTCTCAATCACACTGGCAGTTTTGGCAAAGAGGAATTAAGGGCATTGAGCAGTCCCAGTGAACAACCCCTCTGGAGAATCGCCAACATCTTCCTAATAGACAGGATTCAAGGCCAACTATCCATAAACTAAAAGCAACTCCCACATAAACACTGCTCCATTCTGCATTGCTCTCACAATAAATTACAGATGATGTGTGTAGAGAGGGAGACTGACTACATTGTATGACAGACTTTCATGATGGACCATTTTTCTCAGAAACAATTAGAGAGTGTTCTGGTTCCTGTATGGGCAAGCATGGAAACATTCAGACCTTTTTCTAGTCAGCAGACAGTCCAGTCCTGATTAGTATCCAAGCAAAGACTGCCATCACCTTTCTCTACAGTGTTTCATCCATCCCACTATATTTGGGAAAAATTCTTACAATTCTGTAAGAATAACTATGTCCTAAGATGGAAATATCATGAGCGAGTATTCCTACAAATGGAAAAATCCCATCCAGGGCACAAAGCCAGCTGACAAAATTCACAGCAGAGCTCTGCATTGGCTGGTGTTACCCAAATTCCCTCTCTACCATCTTCTTCAGGTGCTTCTGAAGAAGATAAGTCCATCTAGACTACTGTTAAAAGAACACACTTAATATTGCTCTGCTAACACAAAACAGTACTTAAGAACTTCATTCCTTTGTAGAATGCCCCTGCAGCCTTTCCCTTCTCACCATGGGAAGAAGCAAATTAAACCAGCATTACGCCTTTTTGCTGCTTCTAGTCCAAACTGGTTACTCCAATGGATTCTGCCAAGAGGCTGCATGTCTCCTGCCCACAGACTGGAAACACTTCTGTCCTTCCCTCCAGAAGACTAGAAAGGTCCCCTGCTGAGCTTTCCCATTCTTCCTCATTCTCTCCTTTCCGCTGCTCTCATCAAAATGACTGCACAAGACCCTGTTTTAGCAGTGGGGGAAGGAAAATTAAATCAGATCTTTCTCAATTTTTAGTACAAAGGAAGACCAGAAGTAGCTAGAGAGAACAAAATTATGATCAATGATTTGTTTCCAAGCAAAATCATTGTGGAAAAGTGAAATAATTTAAAACTATAAGTCATCGTGTCTGCTTCTGAACCCTTCTGCCACCCCAGCTAACAAATCTGGCTGTGCATGCACAGCAGCAAATAAACTGAGCACCCATTGCTTAATGGGACCACGGAACTTGCACATCGAAGAGAAAAAAATGAATTTTAATGCAGTTTTTAGAAATACTTGTCATTGTTTCTGCATTGCCATTTAGTGAATGGGACCGATTTCTCTCTCAGTAGGGGATGATATTTTAATGATGTAACAATGTACTTCCCAGAAGAAAGACAAGCCTCATGAGGCAGATTAAAACTAAGAATATTCAGATCCCATTAAAATCAGACAGTTTCAAGCCATTTTTAAAATTAATTTTGTTTAATGATAAAATGGGTTATCTTAACAGGTGGCTAGCCAATTGTAAAATTAACCAAAACATGGTCAGAAGCACAAGGGTAGCTATTAGAAGAACTGGTTTCTTTGTATTCTGCCTCCTATTACCAGTGTACCATATCACCCTACACAAATTCCTCCAGCCCATGACCCCTGGCAAATTTCTGAGCTTCAGCTTTCTCTTTCTGCAAGCAGGGATAGCATCTGTCCAACACCAGAGCTCCCCAGCACCTCAGAAAAACTGTCATTAGAAAGCTCTGTTGTTTAATAAGCAGGAAATGTTTAATGCAACTCCCAGGATGTTTATTTTCAACCATTTCTGTGGTATCAAGAAGTTTTTCACAGCACTAATCAGTACCCTGTCAGGGAAACAGCTTCATGTTTGATTGCTTATTAATTGTATTTTGAGCACTAACTCTTTAGCTGCAGCCACTGGACGCTGCTATGCTACAAATAATTTCCAGCTTCCACAGCTGAAGACACAGTGGATTCAGCCCTTCTGTGCAAAATCACTTAAGATGTATAAAGAATAAATCTTGTTGAGCATTCCTGAATTGTAAGGAAGAAATGAGGAAGACTGAAGAAAACACTCAGTACTGGAAATACCAGTTAAGCTTGCTACTAAGGACAGTTAAATATTACACAAATGCATGGAGTTGAAGATGATGCAATACAAGCAGACAAGGAAGTGAGAAATTAGCCTATTCCATTTGCATTGATGAATTTAGCAGGAAAATTTTTATACAAAAAATCAAGTTGTTCAGCTTGCTGGTTTTGCTGGTCTTAAATGTGACCCTAAATACTGTTGCAGTAATCACTGAGAAAATGAATATGACAAGAATACATGACAACCCATACAGATGAAAAAAAGTTAGTATTATGTGAAGGGATCCCACTTAGTGAGAATTCTTATTTCCAGATATAAATTACCCTTCTTGTAACAGAAAATAAGTATCTTTCATTAACATGTTTTATAATGCAAACAAACTATCAAAACAGTAAAATTCATAGAAAACAAAACAATGGATGAACACATTCACTTGACAAACATATCCGCTCAACATTTGTATGTCAGGAAATACTTTCTGATCCCCACTTCAAATGCTTTTAGAGTGTGAAGAAAGAGACCAGACCGGGAAGTTTCCTAGACCATTGAACTTTTTGTCTCAAGTCATTATTTCTGCTACCTCAGAAGCCACTAGCACTGAAAATAAAGAAGAAAACAACATAACTTTATATTTCATCTCATTTATGGCCCAGACATCAGAGTTTGGAGTATTTCCATGGCCAGCCAAAGATGACCATTTGATTTTTTAATTAATTAGGCACCTCTTAAAGAGGTGATCTCTGAACACTGTACATTCCTACCTTATCTCCAGACATGACACACAACTATAGAATAATTTTTTTTTTCCCTCTAAAATCCTCATCACCTTTTTGTATATCACAAACCATTTTAGGACACTGAGAATGTTGAGGCCACTGCACATCTTGTATCTTCCAAAGACTACTTAGGAAGTCCTTTGCCTAACCAAACTTCGTGGTTAGAACGAAGTCTGCTTTATCTCACTAATGAGAATGATAATTTAGTACCAAATACTCAAGAGGAATTATAGCTCTGCTGACTGGCAAATAATTTGCTAAGGCAGATTAGTTTAGCTGCATAAAATAAATATCCACCTGCACATACTAGCACTAATCAGGGCGTGAAATTAAACTTTTTATTCAGTGGGAAATAACTGCTGCAAGGCGGCGATTTAGGCTGAGAAGCAAATATTAAGGTCAGTCTATTCTCTCTGATGTTTATAGTACATATTACAGTGAGGAGAGCATGGTGCAACAAATTTGGCTTTTTAAGTCTATGAAACTAAATACTTCAGTGATGCGATAGCAAATTTGCCATTTGCTTTTCTAATTGCATACATTTAATGGAGCAAAGTGGCTGAAATGAAACATTACCAGAAAAGTGAGGGTGAAGTTACTGAAGTACCAAAGGCCTGCACCAAGTGCAGAAAAATCCACAGCAAGAAGTTTGGGGTAGAAGAAAATTAACCAATGTTTTCCATACAATATACTAGTGCCAACAAACATCCAAAAAACCAGGATGCTATTTCAGTACCATTGGGAAAACTGGTAAGTGCATGTGTAATATTCAAGCAGGATTTGCAACCCCACATTTAAGAGGCAATGCTCTGCTACCCCAGCTTACAAAATTATTCTCACTGCTTTCATGACTTCCTTGCTTCGGATCCCCAGGGTTCTCTGCCACAATGTCCCTGACACAAATACGTTACTGGGAAGACTGCTAAGTTCTCAAAAGATTTTTTTTTAAAAATAGCTAAGAAATAACAGGTCTTAAAAATTCTGGTCCTATTGACACCATGAATGACTTGGGTTCAGTTCAAGCAGAGCCTCTTTTAAAGTATAAGCCTTTGTTCATCTGTTCCATGTATACACATGCGCACAGCAGGAAAAAAATTTCCAACTTCACTACCTTTCAGCCTTCCATTACACTGACTATTCCTTGCTATATTACCTGCCAGTTATGTGGGAGCTCCTACAAACATGCAAATAGAAAAATTAATGAACTTCAGAGTTTTCCCTCATTAAAAAATAAAATAACTCACAACCAAAAAAAAAAAAAAAAGACAATCACCAAAAAAACTCCCCCTAAGAAAAAGACCACAACCAAAAAACAACCCACAGAATCTTAAAACACAACCAGAAGGCTCTGGTTCTCCTGTGAAACTGGAAAGCCCATCAGCAACTCCTAGAATCTGACCATCCAAAACCAAAAGGAAAATGGTATTTTGGGGGTGAAACAGAAAAAAAACCACAAAGAACACTCAGGCTGACTTCTTCCTATTCATGAGCCAGGAAATTAGGTAAATTATTGCAAATTAATTAATTCATAAAGCCTGAGAAAGTGAAAGTCTGTTAAGTATCAAGCTTTTGCCTCTCAAATGGTCCTACATGGGACCCCAAACTGGTCAGGTACTGTTCCAAGCACTGCCAATTAAACACAACTGAAGTTGTCACTAGT
Source organism: Melozone crissalis (assembly GCF_028551555.1). Lineage (NCBI taxonomy): Eukaryota > Metazoa > Chordata > Aves > Passeriformes > Passerellidae > Melozone > Melozone crissalis. The sequence continues at coordinate 13,567,166 of NW_026535797.1, read as the reverse complement.
CCATTCAAGAAAACAGATGTCGCTTCATAGAGCTTTGATATTTTTCTTAAATACCTTTCAAAATGAGGAACAAAAAATATGAACTCTTATAAAAAGGGCTTTATTGTATTTTTATAGCATATTACATACCTTGTAACAATCATTCTGTTAAGTGTGAATGTCAGTTTTATTTTCTGTCCCTTTTTTCTTGGCTATTTACAAGCTTTGTAAGAATCGTTCCTTAATTAAGTCTAAACATAGTTTTATATAAATGGATTCCTGGAATTAAAAACGTTCAGACTTAAGAAATGATTGTTACAGAGACTGTAACAGGCCGTAAAAAAGAATGCCACTTTAAACAAAGATTTCTCATTTTAATTAAAAAGATAATCATCAGAACATTCGTATACTTAACAGAACCATTTGAAGCTACTTTGAAAAAATATCTACTATTCTATGCAGGCTTATGTAGTTTACTTTATATGACATTTAATCAAAGTCTCAGTTGAGCCTATCACACTCATACTTTCAGTACTGTATCTACTGTTTCAAACACGTATTCAAACTTGAAAGTTACATATAGAGCACCTCGATTTCTTGTTCTTTTGTAAATGACTGACTGTGGGAATCCCATATTCCTGAATGTATAAAAGCAGGGCTGTCTATGGCAGGGGGTTTTGGGTGGGACTTTTGTGTGAATTTTTTTAGGTTAATGGGCACATTCCCCTCTCTCTTCAGCTTGTGCATCAGTTTCTTACAGACTGTACTTTATAAAGAGTGTACTTTCATCAGCAGGACTGTACAAAAAATAAAAGAGGCTGAAGTGAACTAAGATGGGTTCATTCTGGTAAAATCCTTGCTGCAGCTGCAGAACATTGGACTATTCAATTTTAAAGATCATCTTTAAACCTATGAACCATCTTTCATTCAAAAAAACCCCAAAACTAAAAACACCAACAAAACTTTTGAAAGATGATGTGCAGAACACATGATACAAGACTGTCATTCACCAGCAAAAACAGTCTTCCCTTGTGAGCAGTTGCTTGGTATTGTGTGGTGTTAATACACAGCAATTTAATATCTGGAATAAATTAGGTCTTATTAAGACATAGAGATAAACCGAGTAAGCAAATGAAATTAAATAAATTACTTAAACCTCAAAATATTAGATTATACATATTGTACCTGAGAACAGATAATCAGGAAACTGTAGCAGATATCAGTTAAATGCAATACTGCATTTAATACTGCTTCAGTGGCAAGCAATCCAGCCAACAGCAGCCAGTGAGAAGGCAGCTGCCTTCTACTCCATCTAAAAGTTGCACAGACATGAGCAGACAGAAAAACAACAGAGTACTGTTTGTCTTTCAAAACACCAAATATAGATGCTTTAAAGAAAAATAATTTCATTCATTCTATTAGCACTGGATGAAGCTTTCCCATGAACTTTTTCTGTTAGAGTTGGACATTAAAAAAAAAATCAAATCACCAGGTCCATCTTGCCTGGTACATTGTGATTCGAAAGGGCTGCCCAAAGTCAATGTCAGAAATTAAGTCCTGTCATTTTTAAGTGGAAAAAACATATTATTTTCTAGAGAAGCATAAACAAACTACCACCTAGAGGGCTGCTTTTCAATATGAAATGAAACCTACCCCAAATACATACCAAAATCAAAACTCTCTCCTGCCTTTGATAATAGGCCTCATACCTCTAAAATGTATTTGAATATTTACCTACAATGCTCCTTGGGAAGCTCTCAGGAAAATCAATAATTAATAGCAAAGCCCACCTCTAGCCAAACTCTGAGCCACCTAATAAGAAGATGCAAATGAAGCAGACCACACACTCTGATGGACAAGGTAATCCACTGTGAATGATTCAGCATTAGCTGATCTGCTACCTCTGTGTGGTAACTGCACCAGTGCCACGACTGCAGTGCCCGAGCGCTGCAGGCCCAGAAAAGACATTTCCAGGGAGGGCCAAGATGATACTTGTAACTGATTCCCCATGTATCCTGATGTATCTATCTGTGCCACCTGCCAGGAACACCAGCAGACCCCCCAGGCCTGACAAACACTTCACCTCATCAGCAGGATTAAGGAAGAGCCACGTTCTGGACTGATGCACACTAAAGCAAAGCCTGGGATGTGCTTAACAAAACCTCTGCTCCCTCTCCTCTCAACCTGCAAGCAACAAACCCTAAAAAGCTCAGAGTGGACAGAGGGAAGTCACATCTTTCACAGCAGGTTTTACAAGCATTTTGCATACAAGAGGCACTTTACTAAAACATGAAAGAAGGTGGGTTAGCTTTTAGCTCTCAGTGCAGTCTGGTCTTGATAATTCTTCCCTTTATCTGGTGCACATCCCAGAAGAGCAGCTTCCTCTCATGGGCATGCCTCTCCCCAGTGTCAGGGAGCTCTATTGCTGGAGTCCATCAGTATCTATTGTTGTCCATCTATACCATCTATTGCTGGAGTCCATCATCATCCTGCCAGCTGCAGGATGGGCAGGGATTCCCTCAGCTTCCAGGCCCAATCCTACAGACAATCACAAACCACCTGGACTAACCCCTTGAATGAGAAACTTAGCACAGGGGGTGAAAAAACTAATGTATGAGAAGTCAGCATAGCGTATTCACAATGCTGCCTGGCAGCAGACAAGAATGTTTCAGCAGAAACTTTTCGGGATGTGAAACTCACTATCTAGAGGCAGGTTGTAATTACCAAGCTTGGCCAAACACAAGTGCAGCAGGATCTGGGACACTCCTTTGGCCAATCCCACACCAAAGATGGCCATTCATTATTACTAATTGCTATCTTGCTGATTTAGGTGTCCATACATTTTTCCACTTCACCTAGCTGAGACTATCAATCAGGCAAACTTGGAGACTGCTAGCAAACAGACCAAAAAGTCCCAAGAGAGGAACAAGTTCTTCCAGATTAAAAACCAAAAGCCAAACAAGTGTATCGAAGCTTAATTAGAAATTAAAATTTGCAGCTAATGTTTCCTCAATTTCATTTTGGGCATATGTTCTGAAGATTTAATAGCATTCCTTCTTCCTGATGAGCTCAAGTTTAATTCTGTGCCACTAGAAGCAATAACCCAAAACAAACTTTTAGCAAGTGTTGCCAGTCATTAAAATTATATCCTTAGGGAAAGAACAGTTTGGGGCACCTGAAATTTACATTCAATTTAGCTGGCAACACGTTGTTTTCATTTCTAAATTTCACATTTTTGGTCAAAATGCTTAGAAATATCAACAATGAAGAAAAAATAGAATGAAGTTACAGTTTAAGTGCACAATGCCTCAAATCTATGGAGATTAGCCATATTTGAAGAGCATCTTGGATGCATGTGCTGTTTTCCATACCAAAGGCCAACTCAAAACCTAAACAATGTACGTGCTCCCCGCAGTCCCTATCAGTGGTATGCTGCTGCAGCATCAAGTGAAACACCCAAGTGCCAGTATTTAGAGATCTTGCAGTAGAATGAGAGGAAAAACAAAATTACAGAGGGATGGTGAGCAGCACAGCAGGATAGTCTAAGGTGCACAATTAAGAAAAAATGCAAGAATTACATGCGCAAAACCTGCCGGGGCCCGTGGGCCCCTCTGCCAGGTCCTGCCTCACTCCAGTTTAACTTCTCCCGCTCCCAGGTGGCACCTGCAGCCGCCTCCCCCTCCTCCCAAAGCTCCCCGTGCCTGGATCTGGGGACCCTGCTCACTGCCCGCCCCGCAGGCAGGACGCCCCCTCCCCGGGCCCCGCTCACCGCCTTCCCCCGCCCGCCAGCCCAGCGCCCTCGGCTCGGCCCGGCCCGGCCCGGCCCGGCCCGGCCCAGCCTCGAGGCCCGGCTCCCCTTCCCCACTGCCCCCGCTCCATCTCGCCCCCCCGCAGCCCTCCATAGACAGAGGTGCCCACCCTCCCGTGCCGCCTTGGCCAACCCCGCGGCCCTCACCATGAACTTGAGCGCCTTTTCCTGCAGGACGGCCTCGGCCGGGTCCATCGTCCTGCGGGGCCGGGCCGGGGCCGCCCCCCCGCTCAGTGAAGGCCGCAGCCAGCGCAGACGGGAACCTGCGCTGCCCCGCGCCCCCCCACCTCGCCCCGCTGCCCGCGCGGCGCATGCGCCGCTCCGCAGGCCCACGGGAAATGGAGTCCCCGGCCACGTTCCTGGCAAAGGTCCGACCTGCCGGATAAAACTACAAATCCCGGCAGAGTCCAGACCTGGGGGCACGCTGGGAGCCGGCTGGCGCATGCGTTAAGTGCAGTGCAGGGGCCGACGGGGGTTGTAGTAACGCGTCAGGGCGCGAGGTGCGAGCCGGGGTGGGATGGACGCGGCCGCTCGGGGCGGGAGAAGGAGGGCGGTGAGGAGGCGCGTCCTGCAGGTGCCGTGTGGGCAGTTCCAGCTCCAGACCCTCCCGGGGTGGAAGGTACGGCTGGCTCCTGAGTCACGGCCCCGCGCTCTCCAATGCCCCCAGGAGGGCTCGGCTGCTGCCGCGCTTTGCTCCGGCTGCGCTCCGTGTTGGAGTGCATTGCTGCTGGGAAACCTAAACTGAGCCCCTGCTCTGGGGGCCAGACATGTCTGGGGAAAAATTACCGGACCGACGGTCCGCAGGGGATGCGAAACACTGCAATTTGCATCAGTGGAATGGATCGAGTAGGCTGACATCATTCCTTAGAGATGTTTGTTTGAGGCCGTTCTGTACATAAAAAGCCTCCCGTGCTTTGGTGCCCTTTTTCTAATAATGTTTCTAGATCAATTTTCCCTGAAAATTGGACCGAGTTTTCTTTGCTGTACTCAGCAACAAAGAGAAAAAAGAATTGATCAGCATTCTTTGACTAGCAGCTGCATATAGACAGAAGAATGTTTACCATATCTCCTCTGTTTCTCTGTTGCACACCCTGCAAGACCAGCTCATGTGGCAGCCATTGTTTCTAATCCTCTTCTCTATTAAATTTGTCTCATTTCTCTCCAGTTTTTCTACATTTTTCACAGTGCCCAAAAACTGAAGCTGCCTTATATGGAGCAGCAGAGAGGAATTGCTTCCTGTAGTTTTAATACCAACTATAAGACCATGATAAGTTTTTACTTCTCTATAGCAAACACAACACTGATTTCTAGCCAGTTTGTCACCTAGTAAAACACTCGGGTTCTTTTCCTTGCTGCATTTATATATTTGGCCCTGCATTTTAAGTGAGATACTCTGAATTTCTTCCTATTTAAATGCAAACAAGCCAGCAAACATCAGCACTTGCTTGCCCATATGCAGCTCAAACCCATTGTTTTCATTCCCTTGTTTGACACAGGAACGAAAATGAAGCTTCAGGCAGGTACAAAACCTGTATCTCCTGAGTCACAGTGCCTTCCCTCATTTTCTCTAAACACTCCATCACCTCCAGATTTTCGGGCAGAATGATTAGAGAGAAAGCAGAGGATGCAGAGAATGTGCCCATTACTGGATTCCTCCCAGGGCCATGTGACTGGTGGTGCCTCATGGTCCAGTGCCAGGCATGGCTGCTGCAGCCAGTGACCCAGCAGAGGTGACAGGAATGTCAGGGAGTGTCAGCCTTTGCAGGGTGTGATGCTGGCATCATCTACATTTCCAGAGCAGTGGGCTAAGAGAAGGACAAAGAGAGAACCTGGTGTTCTCCCTCTGCAATCCCAGGGCATAAAAGTCTCCCAAACAGAGCTTCCATGTCACCAGGAGCAGAGGCTGCCATTCTTGGACCGACCCAGCCATGCTCCTGGCCCTCATGCTTTAAGCCCAGACTCTTAGCAGTGAAATGCCTGAAATGGCTCTAGTGGGGCTGGGCACTTTCCAGACTGCTGACAGCACTGAAAACACTCGCCATGATTATATAAATAACAGTAATTATAATGAGGGAATCCTGTAATTACAAAGGGAGGGCTCCTGTAACAGCACTGAAGGCAAGCAGGGGCTGCTGGTGCTTGAGGCAGGGCTCTCCCATGTCTCCTTCCTCCAGGCATCCTGCAGCTGGCTTGGGTTGGAAATGGATCCTCTTGGTAGCAGCGTGGCGGGCTCAGGGCTTTGATTGCGTGGTTTATTTGTCAATAATATCTGATGCCGGCCTAATTGTTGGAAAATTGGAAAGTGTAATGCTTCAGCATTAGACACCAGTGTCCCAAAGCCCCCCAGGCTGATTGATCTGTCTGGACTGTAACTTACAGGGGATTAATGTCCCTGAACTCTCTGGAGCCAAAACTAATGAGTGTTTAGGTGCTGGACTTAAACTTGGTTGTAAAAGGTCATGGCTTGGTTATTCTGCCACACTGCCATCAGGACCCCACAATGCAGAACCACTGCAGAGGGACAGGGTAGGAGCCTCCACCACAGCACAGAGTGACTGAGGAAGGACTCAGAGAAACAGCATTTGGCCCAGCAGCACTGAGCATGGAGTTACACCTTGTGGGAACCTCACCTGGATCTCTGCATCTGCAGCCTGACCTTGTGGCTCCTTCCCACTGTGGGATGCTCCCTGCAGCTGAATGGCCAGCTCTGCACCCACCAGCTTGCTGAGTCCTCTGTGACCAGAGGAGAGAATGGTCAGCACACCAAGCTGTGATACCATCAAGGTGTCACATCACACAGCAGACAAAGAGACCAACTGGAGAGGTCTGTGGTGCATAAGGCAGGGAGAAGGCACACTTGAGCACATTTACAAACAAACAAACAAACAAACAAACAAACAATTATTTTGTTTGAATTGCAGGACCTGGACATGTAGTCAGTGCTGTCTCTGGCACAGTAGAGCCGCCCTGACCAGCTCCTCTTTACTTTTCCTTGAAACAGCAACCATACTCCCCCTCCCTGCCCTCCACCCCCTCGCTGCAGAGCACTGAAACGAGCCCATATAGTGCTCAGGGGCCTCACCATCCTTCCAGATGAAGGATGCTACCTAACAGTAAAGATATTGCTGTGATTATTTTTGCACTAGCATATTGCTCTGTGCATTCCGGACTCTGCGGACCACATCCACGCCTGGTGTAACGCCATGTTAATTTGCTGTGGCAGTCATTAATTGGGTAAGGAACAGCTGGTGCTTTGCTTCAAGTGAAGCTGATTGGGTCAGTAAGTAAGTGGTTAAGAGATCTACAGCAGGTACAGCCTTACCTTTCTCTGCACTCCAGAGGGGTTTCCATTCTTGTCCCAGTGACCCGTGGTGGAAGCAGCAAGATTTGGCCATGAAACATTAGGGAACTTTAATCAGTGCAGTTCCTTTGGGCATTATTGCCTGAATTTTTAAATTTTGAATAATAAAGGAAGATTTTAAATTAAATTTGTGGAGTCGCCATCTGTGTGGGCTTGGCCTTGTTTTCCTCTACTTTGGCAGTGCTTTGGCTTCATTCTTTCCAAGTTGGAGCAAAAAGGAAGGGAAGCGAAAAGAAGGGAGTTCACTGGTGGAAGAATCTTTTGTTGCTCCCTTTGTCCTGCAAGAACTTGGCAGCAGCAGTGGCAGCAGCTGCTGCTGGGGCTGTGTTTCACAGTGCTGAACACACAGTAGCATAGGAGCTTGTGAGAAGGTGTCAGGGACCCCTGCAACCACAAACATCCCAGTGGTACAGCTCAGCCTCTCCAGCCTAGCTCATCCCTGACGGGGGCATGTCTCACCCAGGGCTCTGGCATCTCAGCTAAAGGCATTTGGTGTGCAGTGGCCTGGGGAAACTGAGGGCAGAATGGCTCCCTGTAGCCTGTGGGCAAAGGGTCTTTTAGGACAAAGGGACACTCGGTGATGCAGGAGCAAAGGGAGGGAGTCCAGACCACACAGTATGAATTATGCTCACTGAACAGGACAGTACTCATTACCTGGTACAAGAAGACATGCAAGGCTGCACGTATGGAGGGGATGACCAGAGAGAAAGGCTTGTCTGCAGAGAAACCACAGCAGTGTAGGCTGTAGATTAACATTTACAGGTTGAGCTGATTATATCCCTTGTGCTGCTGAAAAGGGGAGCTGCATCCTATCTCCTGTCTCTGACAGCCATGAGTTTCTTCTCACCTTCTGCTGGCTCCAAAACCTGTTTGCTAGCGCAGTGAGCTGGTTTCTGGTTTAGTTGTCTATAGTGCTAGGAAAATTATACTCAGGAAATATTAACTAAACACTTTGCTGGCAAGTCAAACTGGCTTTTTTTTTGTGACCACCCAAATGGCAAAGCTACTGTAAGGGCAAGTGGACCAGGGCAGAGAAGGATGGGACTGGTCCCTCTCAGTCATTGGGAGCTGCTAATTCAGCAAATAGAAGGTGGAAAACCTCTTGTCTTCCCACTTGTCAGGATGTCCGGACCCTCCTGGGGATTGAGAGCCCTCCCTGCGCTAATATCATCATCCCTTGCTCTGGATGGCCAAGGCAGAGAGTCTTGGACAGGACAGATCCTGAATTTGGAATCCTTACAGGGATCCTGTGCAGATTAAACCTGAGCTCACTTCCCAGTTTCCCATCCTACCTTGGTGGCTGCCTGGTGCTGCTCCCCCACCAGATTCACTTGGCCACTGGGAAGCAGAAGATGCTGAAGTCCTGGTCCCAGTCCTCTCCGTAGACTCTGTAGGTGCTTTGTTTAAAATATGAATGAAAATAATTCAGGGTGACAGCATTCTTGCACAGGTACTATACCAACTGTTCAGCAGTGTTCCCAGTCTCCATGGTCTTGCCAGAGGCCACGGTGAGGAGCACCAGGCTGAGGCACATACAGAAACATGCACCCCAAATCCCAGCCAGCCCAGTGCCCCAGCACAGATCTGGAAGTGCCTCTTTACCCTTAAAGCTGCTCCTTCACTCTCTGAGGCCTTGCTACCTCCCCTGGCATGTGTCCTTTGGTGTTTGCAGCACCTTCCATCAGCCTGTCCTTGACACAGCAGCAATGACAAATTCATCAGTCCTTCGGCAAACACGAGTCCAGAGGAGCATTGCTGGGGGCTCAGTGCTGCTGCCTGAAGGGTGGCAAAGGGAAAAGAAAGATTTCTTCTTACAAGGACAAAAAACAAACCCAAACCGCCAAACCTGACCCGACAGAACAAAAACAGCCCCAACAAGTACCTTGTAGTCAGAACAGCCTTTTAAAGCCTCATGAATATTTAGTTTGTCCTCATGTAAAATATATGACTTTGTGTAAGGATCAGGCAAAGGAGGTGCATGATTTTTTTCTGATTTATGGGCCCAGCAACGGATTATTCATAGCAGAGCAGCTGTGTGGAAAGATTCATCCACTGCAAAATGTGATTGTACATCAGGCAGTGTGAGGGAACAGAGCTATGACTAATGGCTACTTTACATATAAATGAGAAGGTTTTCGCTAGGAACTGTAAAAAAATACAATCGTTCAGCTGACGGGCCTGGCCTCTTTATCGAAAGTGCTGCACAGGGGCCAAGGAAACAAGGAACTAGCCTGGCTGAAGGCACTGCCTTCTCTCACATCCTTCAACATGCAATAAATGAGGCAACAGCAGTCAAGACTTCCAAGGGCCAAATTTGTTGCTGGCATCAATCTGCAATGGAGGAAGGCAGAAGTTTCTCTTCTACCTTGAATGCCCCTGAAGTCCCTCCTGGCCATGCTGGGATGGACCCTGCTTTGACCATCATGCTCAAAAGCAGAGGGGCAGCATGAGCCAGGGTGCTTGGCACAAGCCCCAGGACAAACCCTTTGCTTCCCCTCCCCACTGTGATCACAGCACCCCCTCGCTCGCTCCTCTAGCCGAGACGGGTTGTCTAGACGCTGCAGTTGTGGACAGATGTTGGGGCTGTAATTTATAACAATGGCCTCCAGAAGGCAATTCCAATTTGTTTCGCTAAAGCTTTAAGTTACAGGCCGCAAGATCTCCTGTAAATACTTTTGACTTGCAGAGTAAGTACATAAGAGAGTTTTCCTGGCAAAAGCCCACTTGCTGCAGTGGCTGTGCCTTTCTCCATGTCACAGAGCCACATTACAATGCAGAGATCCAAAAGCAATTGCCCTCTGCCATGGACCAAAAAAGTCCAGGAGTGGCCTGGGTTCCAGGAGCTGACAGACATGCAGTTCTTAGAGGTTGCTGCTACAGCATCATTCACTGCTCAGAAGAGGAGTTTGGAATCCTCCATGCAGAGTTAACCCACTCATTCATGTGCGCTCCATTCCTCATGGGGCATTTTCCTTTGTCATTTGGTATCTGAGGGAGAACTCAGAAAAGATGATTTACCCAGCCCTTGAAAATACTCCCAAGAAGGGCACCTCTCTTGAAAGCAAAAGGCCCTCACAGGAAAGATTTCCCTCTAGGAAATGACTCACACAGCCTTGTCTCTGCCCCGGTTCCTACCAATCCTCTTCAGAGCAGAGCAGGCATCACAAGGCCTTCACCCTCCATCACCCAATATCTCAGACACTCCTTTTGCTGCTCTGACCTTCCTGTGAAAGACAACCATGGTACCAGTTTTGCAAACCTGCAGCAGATACCATGACAATGAAGAACCCAGAGCTATGAGCCTGTAGCCATGGGCAAAGAGGGCACCAAAGAGTCACAAGCAACTACTTTGAACACTTCTGTCATTTGAAGCCTTCCAACCAGGGGTTAGATAAGCAAGGGAGGATACCTCCAACACTGATTCACAGCACCTACAGTCCATCTGCTTGCAGAGTCTGGGAAAAAAAATAGAAGCCCTTTAGCAATTGTTTGCTTCTGCAATTGTGTTTGTGCAGGTTGTTCCTAAATTGAGCAGCACAGACTGTCACAGAGCACTGAGATGCTCTGCAGTGGCTGTATTGGTGCAGACGTGCATGAGTTCCTATGGAGGCATGTGCTGAACTGGTTGGAAGTCCCTCCAGTCCCTCCCTCCCCCTAATAAGTTACAAAAGCTGGTATGAACATCCAGCAGCCAGGCAGGCCCCGGAGATCCCACTCTGTAGCAGATTCAATCATGCTAGGTGTACTACCAGAGGATCACTGCCCAGGAAACTAACAAACTCCTTCATTTCAGTCTGTGTAGATTTCCACATTTGTTAGTCTGCCTGTCCCCTTCATCTCTATGGCTAGGCCATCATACTGGTGAAAATCTGCAGAAGAGCTCTGCATGAATAAAACCACTAGAAAACAGAGACATGAGGTTTTATCTCATGTTCATTAGAGGTGAACATATTTGGAGACTGGGAAATAGCATATGGCTGAAATCCCACCTTTAAGTGTCCCAGTACAGGACATCAACCAAAAGAAAATAAAAATATATATGTATATAGTAATAATATTGAATTTATTCTAATATATTGAATTTATTAAAATATATATTGAATAATATTGAATTTATTAAAATATATATGTAACTTATATATATTTGAAACAAAGAGCATAGAGTGTGGCTGGAACACAGCCAGCCACTATGGCAATTTCACCCAAAAAACAAGATTATGGAGAAACAAGACCCTGCAAAGCCTAGAAGACACAAAGTGCTTTAATTAGAGGACATTTGTGTGAGGTTTGGTTGGGATTAGAGACATGATCCATTTGGATTTGCAGCTGAAAGTCTGCAGCCATGTGAGAGAGCCAGAAAGAGAAACCCACTGATCTCCCAGAGGAGTGAGAGCAGAGACCAAACCAGCACAACCCTGCTTTGTAAAATGTGTGTTACTTTGGTTCTAGAGTTTGCAATTAAAGCAATGGGAAACAGCAGTTTTCATGTTTCCAGCCAAATTAAAAAGTCTTACTTTCCCCAGCCCCCAAAAGTTTAATCTCAGATTTAATGAAACATTTAATTTGAAGCAATATATCTTAATTTGTGGGGAAGCAATTTATTGAATTAAAGTAAATAAAGTAATAAATTATTTATTGTTCTTTAATTTTGAATTTTTCAGCAGAGCGATCAGCTGAATTCAAGGCAAAGCAAATATCTGAGCCCCCATTTGCCTTCATCTGCAAGGAGAATACTTGATGCCTCTTTCAAGTCAGCATGGTGTGGGAGAAGGTCTTGAAGGAGAGGCTTTTCTAGGAGGGAATCAGACTTCTGGCACTTGGCTCCTTTTCCTGCCACAAAGGCACATTTCTGTACTGCTTTGCATACCTGTGATTATGGGTGCAGGGGAGGCACAGTGGTGCTGCAGCTCATTCTGCAGGCAGCATCCAGACCAGCCCAAGGAAGGCAGATGGTTTCATCCGTGGGAATCGGACTTGGAGACTTTTCTGTGCCCTGAAGGATGGTGTGGGGATTAGGATCCAAAAATGGATTTTCTCCATTTCGGCTTTAAAATGGGAAAGCAGAGCAGGCACCTTAAGTTTAGGTTACTCTTCCAAAACATATCACAGTTGCAAATTGCATACCCAATACCTGCAGCCCAGCAAGCTGCTGCTGAGCCCTAGCCTGGAGCAGTACTGTCCCTATCAAGGGAGAAAAGCCAGATTTCCATGGGAGAGGACTGGGAGAGGACAGTAAGGACAGGACCCTGCCTCACTTGCACACTTTATGTCCTGAACCAGCTTCCAAAGTAAAATACAGATCCAGATACTGCATCTTATGCATTTCCAGATCCTTTGTAGGAGCCCAGCAACTGATGGGATAGAAAGCCAAGGCTGAGGTGCACAGATGACCCCAAGGAAGTAAGCAAGCCAGACCCTGCAGCTTCCCCAACAGTCAAGAGGCGAAGGTGGCCCTGGGACTAGTCAGCTCCATGGGCATGAAGCCTGGGGCTAGTACTGCTGTTTCCAGAGAGCTGGACTGGACAATTCCCTCCGCTGTTTGCTCAAGCACTTCCAATTAAACCCAGTGGAATTCAATCTCTTACTCTTAATAAACTTCCCTGTTTCCTTGCCAACTCCCCTCTGGACACCAAGACACTATTACTCCAAACACAACAGGAAAGGGCTATTTTTTCTGCAAACTTTCTGACTGAAGAGGCAAGCACAATCCCCCCTAGCAGGATCTGAGCCATTAGAATCCATGAAAATTAACTGCAAATAAACATTGGGCAGGGGAGGGGGAACGGGGCTGCCAAGCCACAGCAAAAAGGTTGTGCACATGCTTCCCCAGACATGTGAACACCTGCAGTTGCTAAATAGTGTATACCTGCACATGGGACTCAACATGGAATTTGGGAACTTGTGTTCTGCTGTGAGCACATGTATCTCCAAGGATGCTGCCCCTTATTTCCATGTCACCACAGGTCCATTTTCATGCATCCCAGGCATGCAGTTGTCCTGGTGGGGAAGCTCTAAAAGCCCCTTTCTTGTTGCTAACACCACTCTACAGCATGCACATGTAAGGAAGCTCTACAGCCCCCCTCCTCCAGCCTGGAGTCCTCATCCCCACATGCTACATCTCCATTGCACAGACCCAGAAGATTAATGCAGCCATCTCCCCTTTCCCAAAGCCCTGGTCGCAGCTTTGCAAGGCAGGAGCCTCCTTCTCCTCTCTCCTCTCCCTGACAGATGCCTCAGAGCCCGGGGCCGCAGTTAAGGTGACAAGATTCAGCAATTCTTTATGAACATTTCATTCCCGCTCGCTACACGACGTAAATTAGATGGTGTGTTACATTCGGGCAAGAAGCACGATATGTCACTGTGGCGCCGGCCCATTGGATGGAGAGGCTAATCCTGCCGTGAATTTCATTACTGCTTTTATGCCATCGGAATTAGCTCGGTGACAGCGAGCCTGATTGTCTTTCACTAGGGGTTTGCTGGGGCACAGGAAGGCTCCCTCCCTGATGGGAGCACTGCCGAGTGACCCCGCGCTGTGGCCGCTCATTGTGCCTTCCCTGGGGCAGGGAGGAAGCGGTGTCCAGCTCGTGGGGAGCTCTGATATTCCTCCTCCCCGGTGCTCACATAAAGAGATTGAAGGATCCCCTTGCATGGGGAGGCCAGAGTGATGACAACCCCTTTCCCTGTGCCAGGAGAGTGTTTTATGCCACCCCCTCATCTTCATGTTCACATAGACAGCTGTCCTGAGAACACTCTTCTTGCTATGATGGATTCCTCATTCTCCCAGCACACACCGTGTCAGGTAGCAGTGCTTGAAAGCCCGGAGCCTGAGAGCCAGGGACACAAACTGCAATCCGTGCTGCAGCTGGGCCAAACTCAGTTCCCATATCAGTGTCTGCACTTGTGAGTTTTATGCTCTTGCCCAGTGTAAGAAGAGATGAATGAGATGCACAGAGCCATTTCCCATCACTCAGGCTCAGTTTGGCAGAGTTTTCTCCTGAAGAATCCTGATGAAGAATATCATAAGTCTGGGTGACTCAGCAGGCGCTGACTATAGGGAGTGAAGCTGGACGAGTTGAACCCGTCCTGTGTTCATCACTCCATCTTGTTTATCACTCCATCTCTCCTGTTATAGTGCTACTGCTAATCAGGGTGCAAAGCCAGGAACACAAAATAGCTTTCCAAAGGGCCAGCACTTACCTAGGTGAGATTGCTGAGAGGTCAGACAGCCTAAGGGTGGCTCCCAGTAGGAAGTGGCAGAAACAAATCTGAGACACCTGGAGAGCCCAAGTGAAACAAAGGCAGGGCTGGCCACATGCACATCCAGTACCCACTTAGCAAGTTGCAGGTTCCCTGGTGAAACAAGGGGTCTCAGAAACGCTGTAAGCTGTCCCCAGACCCAGCCATCAGGAGTCGGCTGAACCTGAGTACCCACATTTCACAGACATCATGGCTTTAGTTCTCCAAACCTAGCCTCTGGGAATACTTTCACCCTCCCTGAAGGCCCACGGCAGGCCCACACCTGCCCACCTCTTACTGAAGCACTTGACCTTTCTCCTGGTGCTTTTGGGCTCTGCTGCCATTTACAATGTATAAATGTCAGTGTGATGCCCTCTAGGGGTCCAGAGGATTGAGCTACACAACACTTGAAGGTTGCAGATGACGTTGGTGATGGTCATGAGGCTGATCTAATTGGTACTGCACCCTAGCATAGGTTCAGAAACCAAATTGCAGGAGCAAGGATAGGGGCACATACTGATCATCGCAGCCTATCATCCCAGTGCATCTCCAAAGTTCAGGTTTTGTGGTTGTGCATAGTTACAACTTCCAACCCTCCTCCAGTGCTGGATATGGCCCCTGGAAAATGCATAGGGGGCTTCAAAGCCAAATGACTGTTAGGAAAAAAACTCTTTTGACATTCATGGCTGGAAGGTCTAGGTACACAGCAGCTCCTGAAATGCTCTGTGCCTCCAGACAGACCCATCCCGCTCTCCTTCTGGCTGTCTCAGTGTCTTGTCCCAGGGCAGCTTTGGGTGATCCAATACTCAAAGTACTGGTGCAGGCACTCCAAAACATCCCCGGGAGACTGAAGGAGCCCTCCTGTGCTGGGTGTTGTACAAACACAGCACGGGGGAAAAGTCGTCTTTTGTCCGAGCAGGAAAGCTGAAATCCATGACTGGCAAAGGGCTGTGTTGCACCTTCTGGGAGTCAAACCCACCTGGCTGGGGGTTGCCAAAGGGCAAGTTAGATGTGAAACCCATCCCTAAGGGTGAATCTGAGAGCAGACATGGTCTAACTGTGCAGTCTAGATATCTGGAGAGAGCCAGTAATGCCGATGTCTGGAGCTCTGCTCTGTACTCCTGGACCCCTCCTCCCACTCTCAGGACAAGAGGATGCACAGCCTTAATTCTCATCTATTAGTCAAAGTGCTCTCCTCTTAGGTAAGCACTTTGGGAAGCTTGCCTAGTCCCTCACAGTAATACTCCATTAGTCCTTCACTCCAATTAGTGGGAGGAGGAGTGGGAGGGGATGGGAAGAGCAGGAGGAAGTTAACAACCCATTTGGGTTGATAAACTACATAAGAGGTTTGTCAAAGACAGGAAAAGGAATAAAAGCAGCCAAACCTCAAATGTTTGCAAGACAAATGCTTGAAGGTACTTAAGGAGCAAGGTGTAGTAGGCAAGGGCTCCTGAGCGCCTCCCAAAGGAGGGGGCAGGATGCAGCCTTTCCTCTGTCCTTTGGGATGGAGGGGCAGGTAACACCTGGAGCTTGATGGGGATGGCAGCTCCTTGCCAGCAGTTTGGTGGATCTGTCGTTTAGTTCAACCAGGATGAAAAAAAAAGAAGTAAAAAATTAAAATGAGGATATAATCTGCTATTGTGTCCACAGCCTTCTTGATAGAGATTTCCTCTTCTCCACCATGAAACATGCCCCCAGAGAGCAGGGCCAGGGTAGAGGACCTCAGTGCTCAGAAGAAATCAGATTGGCTTTGTGACGTGTCATGAGAGGTGACAGTTGAACCCCAGAGGACAGAGAGTGTCCTTTTTATGGGATCACTAGTGTCCAGGTACCACCACTGCTCTCCACAGCTCGAGAAGCCTCCCTGACCCTGGAGGTATCCAAACCTGGAAGGGACTCAGCTGTGATAGAGGACAAATTCTAGGCAGATCCAGCAGGAAAAAATCACTGGAAAAAGCAACTGTTTGGGCACCACAGCAAATGGCTGTCCCTCAGCCCAGCTCTGTCACCCTGTCACAAAGTGCCCCAGTGACAGAAGCAAGGGCAGGAGAGGCTGGTCCCTCCCAGCCCCCAGCCCAAAACCTGGGCCAGCCTACCAGCACTTGGAGCATCACTTCGCTCCCCTCCAAGCCTCTCCTCTTACCGTGCCAATGGTCTGGGCTTCAGGCAGAGCTGATTCACAGAGAGAGCTCTCCCGGCAGCTGGGAGCAGTCTCAGCTGGATTTGCCCCCAGACTCGAGAAGCCTTGGACAGATAATTCATCGAGCAGCCTGACGCAGCCGAGACAAGGCCAGGAGCTGTACAGAGCAAAAATAAAAAAGTCACCGGGACTCCCCATATCATATATATATCAGCCAGCAACAGCTCCATCGGGAGCAAAGGTATTCAAGCATTGGAAAGAGAGTGCTTAGCAGTAAAATAGGTCCTGGAAGCCCTCGGGCACTATTTACTGGGGAATGAATCTACCTTGGTGACTGATTGCAGCCTTTTAACCTGGATAAATCAGATGACAGATAAGAGCGTCTCCCAGGTAGCCCTGCCGGCAGGTACCTCCATTACAGCCCCATCCATTTCAGCCAGCTCTGTCACCCACCAGGGGACTCGTAGCCTGCTGTGGGGTGAGCCCTGTGCTGGGATCCGTCGGCACAGGCGCCTTCTCATTTTTGGAGCACCTCTGCTCTTCTCTTTAGGTCAGGGAAGGCAAGGAAGTCTTTTCCAGCTAGAGAAGAAGCAAAAGCAGCTGCAAAGCTGAGGGCTCATCCCTCTCTGTCTCTGTAACTCCAAAGCAACCCATACCCCAGACTGCTGCTGGGGGTGGGGAAAGGACATGCAATAGATGCCAGCATAGGTTTTTGTGCTGCACCACTCCAGCGTACTTTTCTCAGCCACAGAGGGCACCTTCCAGGCTGCTTGCAGCAAGACCCATTACAGTTTCTGAATCAGCCTATATCACATCTGAGAGATGGCAGAGACAGAGCCATCCCCAAAGCCACTTATACTGCAAGGACAGCCATCAGCTGGGAAAGAAGCTTGATTTATATAAGGACACTTACAAGTCATGAGTGCTCGCAGGCAGGAGTGAACAGGTAGCCTGTCTCAGTCTTTCATTTTGAGAGATGCCCTGCCTGCTACCCCATGGCACATATTAACTAGGATTCAAGTGTCTGTAATATGCACCTTCCCTGCTTATCCTGTCTCAGAGATAAGCTGCAGGGACTGAGTTTTCCATCTCCCTGTATGGCTCTCCAGCAAAGCAGTCAGGAGCAGTGACAGTGCTGCACAGCAGTGCCATGAACATGGCAGCCCCTGGCCATGTGCTTTCAGGCTCAGGGCATGCAGGGCTGGTTTTGCATGCACTGTCCTGCCAGGTCAGCCACAGCCCGCTGAGGAATTGGCAGGTTAACAGCATCAGAGTCTGCCCCATGCAGTCTGTTGCTGCTCCTTTGTGTTTTCCTGCCTGTTTTTCCCCTTTGAGCACTCAAAACTTGCAAGCACACACTTAACATCCACAATTTCAGCCACCGCAAAGTCTAGGCTCCATCCTATCCTATTTCTGCTCTGAATGCCTTTTATTGCTGCTTCAGCCTTTGGAGGGCCCCAGTAACTCAACACTCACCCTGCAACTCTCCTGACACTGCAAGGAGTGCTCGTGAGGAACACTGACATTTCAACAGCCACTTGAGCAATTAGTACTGAATACATCCCTTTGTCTTGCAAAAAGGAGAACTAGTCCTTTCCACAATGCAGCTTACCCACAGGCACCTTTCTGGGGCAGAGTAGGGACCCTATCTCCCTCCCTCTCCTGCTTTATAGATTTGAGAAAGATCACAAAAGGCACAAACAGGTGTTCTAGCACCTTATAACCCAATCCTGTGCTCTGCTGCTCTCTCCAGCATAGCTCCCACCCAGGGCCAGATGCTGATGTTCTAGGGAATTAATTATCCACATGAGATAATAATCCTAAACAAAGCACTGGGTGGAGAGGAGTTAAAGGAACAGTGCTTTTGTCTCTGAGACAGATTCTGGGGTTAGAAAACCTCACAGTGCTCCCAAACAAGAGACTTCTGAAAACTTTGAAAGCAGACAAGTGTGGGAATGATGCAAGGGAATTAAACTTTGGCTTTGCATGTTGGATCAGTATGGTCTGGAAAGTTCCTGGGTTTCTGTGCCTTGGCATGATAGTTTCCGGAGTGAGAATAGGAAACAAAATCAAACTGACATATCTTGAGTGTCTCCATATGGGAGTGCTCCCCACCATGCCATTCCTGTGACAGCTGGGTGCCAGTTTCAGCTAGAGGCATGCAGAGCAGGCCTGGGATGTTTGCTGGGGCTGAATGCAGAGCAGGGCAAGTAATACAGGGACAGTGATGCCCCCTTGCACCAGAAGATGCACAGTCATGCTCAGTCTGCCAGAAACCACTAAAATCAGTCATGAACCCTTTCTGACTGGTTTAAACTCATCAGGCTGCAGTTTTTAGAGTTGCTGAAATGAGCAGGAACTCCTTGTCAGGGTTATTCCTGAGAAGCCTGCAAAAGGGGTTTCTCCTCTGCAGCAGCTGTTAATCATGTTGGGAGCCAGAAGAGGGTGGGTCTGATCCAGCAAGCTGCCTCTCTGTGGGAAAATCCAGTCAATGCCCAAGTGCCCTGCAACTGCTCTGCTCTGTGTGGTGGGTTGGATCAGGTACCTGATCCTTATGAGATTTTTTTAAATTTTTTGTTGTTGTTGTTGTTGTTGTTGTTGTTGTTTTTGGTGGTAGGGTTGTTTTCAGTGGGATTGCTTCCCTGATCTAGCCCCCATACATCCTCAGGGACAGCAGACCTGAACGGGGTTAGACAAACAGCTTGGCTGAGCAGCAGGGGTGACGGTGCCCTGGGGCAGGATGAATCCCGGCTTGACACGTTTCCCACACAGCAGAGCATTCGAGCTGAGATGGAGATGCTCCAGGGAGCCGGGCAGGGGCTGGTGGGCTCCGGGGACCAGGACCTTCCCTCTACTCAGCCCCACAAACTGCAGCATGTCCCTGCCCCATGATGCAGATGGGACAAGAAGGCAGTGACTGCCTGTCTGTCCAGCCAGGTCTGTCAGTCCAGTCCGGTTCCACATACCCAGGAGGTCAAAGAGAGATGAAGCCGTATGTGTGAGGGCTGGAGAGCACCGAGGATCCACACAGAGCCTGACCTCCCTATCCATCAGAGATCGCACCCTGGAAGCCTTATTCAGCCGTCATTAGTATGCAAAGACTGTGATCCGAGAGAGGGGGAGAGAGAAAGGGAGAGGGAGGGTGGGGGGAGAGAGGGAAGGGAGAGAGAAAGAGAGAAAAAGCCAGTTGTTTTATTCATGGCTGGTGATATTATAGACTGAGTGAAAATCACATTATCGTAATGGGAAAGTTAGAGTTGCCGTGATGATGCCCTGAAGCTTGTGTGCTGATTGGGGTGTGATTGCTATCTGTATTTATATGTAGAAAGCAAAGTTCACTGCCAGTTCAAGATGGTGGAGCCTGCTTCTTCATGCTACATAATTCTTCAGTAGGGAGAAACTAAGAGCAGCCGGGATGCTGAGCAGGCGTGGGCGCTCCCGCCGTGCGGGGCCGCGGGCAGGGCTGGCTGGGGCTGCCGAGCCGGGGCGGGCTGTGGACAGTGCCCGGGAGCGATGGGGGCAGTGCCCGGGAGCGATGGAGGCAGGAGCTGTGAGCACCCGGGTGCGTTTGCCTGTAATTCTCACAGCCCTGGTTGGTACGTGATACCAGGGAAACTGAGCCGCGGTTTCAGTTTTGAGGATTCAGGGTGATGGAGGGTGCAGAGCAGAGAGAGGAGGGGATCAATGTAAATGTCATAGTGCTTTTTGCAGGCTGCAGAGGATTGCAAGGGCTTTGGGGATGTGAATTATTGATGCCTCTGGTATCTCTGTGAGATGGAGAGACAGCATAACATCCTGTGGACTCTGCATGTCCCATCCATTAGCCAACTTCCCCCCTCACCCCACAAAGACTTCTTGGGTGAAGGAACCTGGGACTTTGCTCCTTCAAACTCCAGCTTCAGCTCTACAGCTGGGATGGTGCTGGGTGTGTCCGTACAGCAGCAGGTAGTGGGATGGAGGTGAGTCCTTTTGGAAAAAATTCGTGCAAAGAAAAGGATAACACTCAAAACCCTCCAACCTCACTTCTGTTCTGACAATCCTGTCACTCATGTCTGACTGCTATAGATCCTGGTCCCATCCTGCCCCTGGCATCCTGGAGAGCCTGTAGGTCCAAGAACATGTTCCAGACCAGGAGCTGCTGTCCGTCATACAGCAGCACTTGGGAAACCTCCTGTGGGATGAGGACAAGTCATGACCACCAGCTTTCCCCAGGCAGTCACAGAGAGGAGATCCAGGGGTGGAATTTGAGTTACTGCTGGAGTTACTGCTCTGCCTGGAACTCAAGCAAGTGCCCTGATACTGCAGCACAAGGCAACTTTCACTCACCAGTTTTTTAGACCCCAAAGGGACACACATTAAAAAGACAGACTACGAACTGTACAGCTGTCAGCAGTAACACTGAGGTTGTACTGGCACCTGGTGTCCCTGAGTTCTCCTCCCAAGGACACACTTTCCAGCAGGCTCCTGCATCTGCAGAGATGTGTTGGCATCCAAGGGGTGCATTTACCTTGTGTTTCTGGGCACAGTTTGAGAGAATAACAAAAATCAAAGTTTGAGGGTAACAGAGGGTAAGTTATTAAAAAAAAAAAAGAGGAAAATAATGTAACTACTCTTGCAGAGGTAAAGTGAGGCAGATATTGGAGAAGTGGGAAGAGCAGAGAAATATGCTAACTCCTTTCTTTCAGTGGGATTTATAGCAAGCCTAAATGTGCTCTACTCCCACTGGAGGACCTTCTTAGTCAGCTCATCTGTGTGCCTCCCATCTTGCTGTTGCTTTTCCCTTTCAACCCCCCATGAGGACCTGCAGCACTGTGGTGCAGGTGCCATTCCAGACTCCTCACCCTTTGGTTTGCTATGCAGTCATTTGCAAACACACCTTGTGTATGAAATGCTCTTCCACCCACATTTTGCACTGATGCAAATCGCACAAGGTGCAACTCCCAGAGCATTTCCCCCAGATTTTCCCTCACAGTTCAGGGCATGACACAGCCTGGGAGGAGACAGGAAAAGTCTGGATTATGCCTGGCCTGTGTGGAGAGCTGCTGCAGACCAGAGGGACTGAGGGATGCCCTTGCTCCACAGGGACTGCTCAGCACCAAGGTCAGAGGGAAGGACAAGTTTTCCATTGCAGGCAGAGCTCAGACCTGGCCCTTCCATGACACATGGTGGCAGAGCCAGCTCCTGGGTGCCAAACCCCCTGTGGCCTGAGCACACCAGATGGATGCTCCTGTTCCCAAAGAGCAGCCATTACCTCGTCCGCCTCCCTCCCACTGAGGGAGTCAAATGCAGCTCCAGAATGTGCCATGCTGCAGAGCAGAGACTGCCTGTGACCCCACCTGTCCCCTCCAGCAGCCGTCACAGCGTGGCTGCCAGCCAGGACACCCCGTGCCTCAGACACGGGCTAGGCTGGGACTGAAGCACAGCGAGCTGGGATGGCAGCAAGGAGCTGGCTGGAGAAACAGGAGAGCATGAAGGCTGCCAGCTGGGCTGGAAAGCAGGAGGGAAGGAGGCTGCAGGACACTACGGAACCGGGGACAGGGACAGCAGAGACAGAGTGAAGGTCAGGCCATGCATACAGGCAGTTGGGGAATATCCCTGGGCTAAAATACAGCCTGGGGTACCTCATGGCTGCCTGTGCTGATGGCCAGTGGGAACTGCCTAAATAGCTGCTCATGAGCAGCAGATCAGGTCCCCATGCCCAGCTCCTCATCCCTGGGCATGTCAGTACCAGCTGTGCCTGGCTCTGGCACCCGGCTGACATCTCCCCCTCAGCTGCAGGAGAGGCTGTGCCAGGGACACAAGGAGAGAGGGGCTGCCCTGGGCTGCCTTTGTGCCGTGCAGGCTGTACCGTGGCCAACAGCTGGAGACCACAGCCTACTTAACTCCTTCCTCAAGAGCCTGCATGGAGGCATTTGGTTAAACGTGTGTGGGACACAGACACAGTCCCTGCACACACACGTGTGCCATTAGGGAGAACAAGCACATACTCATGCAGGCAAGAAGCAGGAGCCCAAGCTCCAAAAACTTCATTTCATCATTTCCCACTGCTTGAGGCATGGCACCCCTGCTCTTTTTTTTTTTTTGCTGGTACATGCAAACAAATAAAGAAAATGACATCTCGCAGACACAGACCTCAGCAAACACCTACACAAAGCTGAAGGTCTCCTCCTGCCAAACGCCCACACAGAACTCTGTCACACACAGCAATACACTGTTGTCCCAACACACCCACATGAGATCACTGCAGCCAGCACTGACTGCTTCACAAACTACTCAGCCCAAACCTAGATGAGGTTCGTTCTGTGTATGGAGACATCACCCATGTGCTCAGGCACTGCCAACCCACGTGTGAGCCAGGGAGTGGGAACATGGCAGACCTAGGCTGCACAGCCTGCAGTAACCAAAGTGGTTCAAGCATTTGGCTATTCCCATAGGAACATGGGTACACACACACACACAGAAATGTTTTTGACCCCAGCTGCCCAGTCCAGAATGCCCCTAGCTCCCTGCTTCCCATGGCACTGCCTCTTTCCCGTCCCTAGCTGATCAGTTTTTCACAGTTTAACCAGAATCAGCAACTTCTGTCACCTGCTGCTACCTGGTGCATCCCTTCCCATGCTGGCTAAGTCTGTTTGAGCCCACAGATGTGTGATTAAACACGGCGAGCGTTAGTGGCGAAGCACCGCTGCGCGCTCCCCGTCTGGCTGATGAGCGTGCAGCTGGAGCAGAGCTCCCTGGGGTACCCTGCTGCTCGCTCAACATGCACCAGGTCGGGGGGAGGAAGGTATCGACATGGCAGGGAGGGTATTTAAGCATTAAGCCATTTCTTTTCCCTACAAGGATTCTGAAAACTGCAGCTTTTCCTGCCTAGGTATGTGTGGCTGAGCCTCTGACAGGGAGACTGGAAAGACTTTCCTTTGTAGAAAAGCTGGAGAGAACAAGAAAGTAGTGAATGTGAAGAAGAATGTAAGGGTGTGGAGAAAACTGTGCAGAATAGCAAAAGCAGCTGCTGTGTCTTCTCCCAGTCTTGCCGCACAAAATTCAAGGGGCTTCCAGGGGAACCAAGCAGCAGAGAACATGGTGGTGACACAAGGAGTTTGTACCTCACTGTCATGTGATGATGCTGAGACCACAGAAGAATATACCACCACATATGTTTCCAAAGGGGAAAATTTGCTTCACAGGCTCCAGCACGTAGGCCACCTTCCAGCTTCTCTCAGTATGTGTTCCCTAGATCCTGGGGGATTTAGTTTCCAGGGGACTCCCCTGGTTTATGTAGCCTATCAACTAGAAGCAGTGAGACTGACCCCAATGTGATCTATGCTGCAAGGGAGAGGAGAGAAGAAAACGCTGCCTTGATCCAACACACTAGAAAAACCTTTGTTGGTGACTTGCCCAAACAGAGCATATCATGAGCTCAGAGCACCTGGTCTCTTTTCCAAGCTCATCAGTGGGAAGCATTTTGGGTCAGATTTAAGATGCATCAAGAGCCATCTGAGGATAGATCCCAGAGAAAAGGGACAGAGATGTTTCACATTTGCCTTAAATAAATAACAACTCAGCTTTCTTGCAAGTCTAGTTCAACCTGTAGAAACACAGAGAAACACTTGAATAATGCAGTAAAAAACCTCTCACAGCACAGGACTGACCCACTGTGTTCTCACTGCTCCCTGCCATGGTCCTGGCCAACAGACCTTACTCAGCTCCTCTACTTCCCTCCCTAACTGGACACAGCATCAGGGCAGCCTCCCAGTGCCACAGGAATGGGATAACCACCTGGGACAGGATGCTGTCTGCCTCATTCCTGATGGGAGTGACATGTGGCTCACATTCAGCATGCCAGCCACTGTTGCCCACAGCAGTTCCAGGGGTGTAAAGGGTGAATTACTTTGAACATCCCATTTTGGAGTGTGCTCTCTTGCCATTTTCCTGCTGCAATAAGATATTTCCTTAGAGAGGGGGCAGAGCTGGAAAAATGCTAGTGGGGCTGAGGAGCAGCATGGGACAGAGCAGCCTGCCAGGCTGGGGAGCTAGCTACCCCCATGCCAAGGGACATGGGCACCAGGTCTTGCTGCCTCTCTTATTACCTCTCTCAGCTCTATCTTTCTCTGGAAGACCCCTTCAAGACACCCGTGCACAGCACAACTCCATCTGCTCCCAGCACTGCAGCTGCTGACTCTTTGCTCCCCTGTCTCTTGCTTATTTTCCTGCACACAGCCCTTATTTTTCCTGTCCTCACTTCTCCTCACTGGGTACCTCCTAACCTGTATCCAGACCCTGCCTCTCTGCTTCCATCTCTTCTCTGCTTGCTCCAGGTCCTGCTGGCCTCACCACCAGCCTCCTTGCATCCCTCTGTCCTGATACAATGGAGAGCAGATTGGGTGCAATGCTCTTCTCAGAGCAGGCCCTGCACCATGGAAATGCTGAGGTGGCTGTTCTGCTGCACACAAAGGGTTAATGTGTAGACAGCAGCTCAGAAGTCTGTAGGACCATGGAGCATCATTCCTGGGGAATTAGTACCACGCAAATTGACATTGTGCTCTGCAGCTGGTTTCCTCTGTGCACTGCCTTGTGCCAACAATTTCTGCAAGCAGGAAGAGGAAGATAAACGGATGAATGGGGGCTCATGGAAGATCCCTGGATGGATGGATGGATGAAGGACAGCCCAGATGGGTGCTGAGTCCAGTCAAGGTTCCGGTCTAAATTCCTAAATTCCTTATATTAATTTACTTTCCCCATCTGCTGCAGTGAAACCAAACACCCCCAACTTTTCCTTATTCCCACTTTTGACGTCAATTTGATGCCATTCTGTTGGTGCTTTGCTTGCCAGTCCCTTTCTGCACAGCATGAAGCACTGCAGTGAAGTAACCAGGATTAACATCCTTCCCACAAGAGCATTGTTCCCTCAGGGCCAGATACTGGATACCCCTGAGTCTTTTCCCCTATCCTACCTGTGACATTGTGTAGTCTGATCAGCCACCAAGACCTCTGCACTGACCTTCTGCACCCTAGAAGTGTTCAAGGACAGATTGGATGAGGCTTTGAGCAACCTGGTCCAGTTGATGGCATCCCTGCCCTTGGCACAGGGGTTGGGACTTGGTGAAGTTTAAGGTTCCTTCGAACCCAAACAGTTCCATGGCTCTATGAAACAGGTATGAACATTCCAGGACTTTGGGAGACAGAGAAGGTTGCTCGTCCCTGTCTTCCCTAAACACCGTGTGATTTGCACAGCATCGGAAAAGTCTACAGACCTCTGCGTTGTGGAGGAAATTTTCCTTCTCTGGTCAGCAGTGTAGCTGGAGTTACCCAGGGACACAGTTCATGGGCACGAGACAGCAGCAGTCTCCCTCTTTACTAGATTTCCACCCCTTGGCTCGCCCCACCTCACATCTGCTGCCTGCTGCAGGAGCCAGCTGGTCAGAGGGCACGCAGAGGTCCTGGGAGGGTGGTGCTTTGCATTCTACAAGCAGTTTTGGGAAAAGCAACAAGGTGTTACTTGGATGGAGTCAGTGGAGTCACAGCCTTATTTTCCCTGTGAGATGAGAGACAAAAGAACTGGTAATGCTGATATCTTAGCAGGGAAGGGCAAAGGATAACCCTGCTCATCTGCAGCAAATGCTGGTGGAGCTGGGTGAAAAAATATTTTTGGATGAAATGTTTTTTAAAGCACACCAAACCCTTCGCAGAAACTTTTCACTTCAGTAGAACTCCACTAGTTATTCTTTTGTTTATAATTCTGCAATTCTTTGAGTCCATTTGGGGTCTTAGCAAAGCAAAATAAAAAAATGACAACCAGGGATTTCTTCTAATTTTTGGAAAGCCAAGCACATTTTACAAAATCTGGCTTTGAAAGCTGATTTTGGAAGAGAGGGAGGACAGGTTGCTTCCAGCCAATACTCCTCTGGAGTATTTATTCATCAATAGGAGAAAAAAAAAGAGAAAAAGTGAAGTCATTGGCACTTGCACACAAACTTGGAAAGGCAGAAGGAAAATGTCAATGCTATGTCACAACTCTAGCTGGTACAAGACAGCTCTTAAACAGAGATGTGAAAGGGCTGTTTGGGATCATGTACTCTCCATTCCATAAATTACAGCTGAGTTGACAGGGGTAGAGCAATGCTGGACTGGTCAGAGGTTTTGGGAAGAGGTCCCAGATGGTTCCTATTTCATCCAAAGTGGGTCACCTGCCCCTCCTCCTGTTCCCTCTCTATTTCAGACCTGGCATCATCTAGCAAAATCTTTGTGTGGTCGTGGGCACCTTGCTGTGGCCCTTCGTTCTCACCCCCTTGCCTTTCTAAGCCCTTCATTCTGAGGAGACATTTGTGGGGTGGGTAGAGCTGGGGGGATGGAGTCAGCCACCCCCCTTGTCCCACATCATTGAGGATCCCATGGCACTGAGTCCCTGTGGGCCAAAAAGGCACTGGCACGATGTGCCGTGGGCTGTAAATCATGCCTGCACATTCCTTCAGTGACATTTTGCTCGGGACACGTTCCCCCCCTCAAAAAGTATAGCAAGCTTGCACCCCCCCACCTCCCCTCTCCTGCCCAACCAAGCTGCAGCAGTCCTCATCCCAGGGAACAACTCAGCCCCTTCTTGTAATTTTTGAGCATGAAGAAGTATTAAATTGTAATCTACCTTCTTGGCACTCTTTCTCCTTCCTTCCTTGTTCTTCTCCATCCCCAGTCTCCTCATCCTTCTGGGTCCATAAATCTTAATTGTGTCTGTGACTTGGGTTTTCGTTTCCCCCTCTCTTGCTCTCTTTCAGTCTTGATCTTTCTTTTTTTTTTACGATGTTAATTAATCATATTTAGGCCTGGTCCCAGCTGTTACCATAAGGAGAGTCCCTTGCCAGCCCCCTCTCCCCACCCCCAGCCCAGATGCATGTCACTTTTGGATAAATCCAACCAGTTGGAGGAATTCTTTGATTGTCCAACAGCGGAGGCACTGGGTGATCTGTCACGGTCTGTGCCACCTCTGTGACACGCTGTTTGCAGTGCTGCTCCCCTGGGCATGGCCCACTCTATCAACATCTCTAAGAGGTTCCTGCTCCACAGGAAGAGTCTCTCTGTTCATGCTGAGGGGTTTTTGCAAGAAGTAGAACCTGTCAGCCCAGCCTTATGGGGATGTGATTGAGGGGCTCCTGTCTCCGAGGCCCCATCCTGCCTGGAAGGGATGCAGAGGGGAGAGACAGGGCTCATTGGGAAAGCAAATGGGGGCAACCTTGGCAGTGTTTCTGGGAGGTCCAAATGTAAGGTCAGGCCCTACAATCAGTCTTCCCCTGTTCTTCCATCCCCTCCCTTCTCTGTGGCTGGCACTGCTCCCTTGGAGCTGGAGCAGTGTTTGCATCAGCTGACAGGGCTGGCACATCTCTGTGCCACATGGTACCCCATCTCCAGAGGTGACCTTGTATCTGACACTGCTGGGACACATGGGGACATGCAGGGAGGTGGCTCAGTGTGCTCATGCTCTCCAGAGCCTGCTGCCAGTGGATATTCAGTATAAAAAAAAAAAATAAATTGAAAGATCCCTCCATGTGCTACTTAGGATGGTTGGGAATCCTTGCCTTGGAAAGACAGAAGGCTGAAATCACAGGTGGGAAGGGTAAGGCATGCCATAACATGGAGGATGGGGCAAGGAGGAAAGGAGGGATGCAGGCCTAGCCCAAGGCTGCAGGGAGAGCCCAAGGATACAGCAAGAGAAAAGGGTGCCTGAGCAGCAGTGGCAGAGCTGGCACTGAGGAACTTTAGGAGAGATGCAGAAGGCATCAAGGGCACCAGCAAAGACAACAGAGTTGGACATCAAAAGCCTGGACTATGTACCCCAGCTGATGTGTGAGTGTGACTAAGGCATGGATTCAGCTGGCTTCCAGCCATGGCCAGCTGGCACTGGCTCCAAGAACCTCCATCAATGCTTGCCTCTAGTGCCCAGTGCTTTGTTACTCCCCAGCAATGCACCAACCTGTCACACCAACAATCACATGGGCCAGCAACGTGAAAAGCCCATGAGCTTACCCCTCTTGCCCCTCATGCCAAGTGTGCTCCCCAGCACGCATTTCAACTCCTTGTTTAGGCTGTTCATAGGTCCTAGATTGCTTCCAAACATTGCCTGAAAGGCATATCCCATTTCTTAATGCTCCTGGTTCTCTGGAAGCTGTCTTGAAGCTCCTTCTTTGCCTCCTTTCCCCAACTCCTGTCCCTCTAAATGACACCCTTGCTGTCCCCTGTGACTGGCTCCTAGTGCTAATACCCCTCAAATATTTGCAAGCTATCATCGTGTCCTCCCTGTGTCATCATTAGGTTAAGCTCTTGCAGTTAGCTCCTTCAAAAGTTCCTTGTAAATCTTTGCCTTTACACCTCTGCTTGTTTTCATAGCTTTTTCTGAATGTCTTCCAATCATGCTAATGGCTTTCTGGTCATAGGCCTGGCAATGACCCCTGGAACTCTACTTGGGCCAAAGGCAAAGATGCCAAGGGGTTTTCTAGGCTGATTCTTCCCTCTGTGCCTGTGTGCTCAACCTCCAGTCATATCAGCACCTTTCTTATGGCAATCTCATCTTTACTGGCTACTCATGGCCGTGCCTGTGTTCCAATACCAGCTCAACCAATGTAGACCGGAAAAAAAAGATAGTGATATTCCATTCTGCTTATTCCATTTGGAAGAAAGCCAAACCGATTTCTTTCAGTCTCATAAAGGAGGAGGTGGCAACTCACATGAAAAGTGGAGCAGGTGAAAATGGATCAGGATTCTTTCCCCCAGTAAGAAACCAAGCCACCAATGGGTATTTGAGGTTTGGGGCTGGAATGAACCTGATGGGGCCCATCTGTTACTTTTCCCTTTGCAGATCAGCTGTGTTTTCCCAAGCTGACCTTCATCTGCTATTTCAAACTCCAGGTCACAGTTCCCATGGGCTTCATCCAGCTCCCACTGGGAATGAAACCGGGTGCTAAATATTTTGGTGTCATTTCACTGTCTGTTTCTGTCTTTACTACCACCTACAGGCTTCAGGAATGAAGCAGCCTCTTCCCAGATCATTAACAGGGAGCTTAATTAAAAGCTGTCATAACACCAGGCATCATTGCTGGAAAAGGGTAGTCCACTTTGCAGATGGGTGACAGGGTCACACTGTTCTCATTTTTCCCATCAAGAACATGCTTTTTTTATCACTGACTCCAGGACTCATTGTGGTTCCAACTCATTTTAACAACTTGTACCGCCTGTAACCTTTTCTGCCCTTGTTAAAATTTTGACCAGTTTTTAAAATTGAAAATGCCTCTTTGAAATGAAGAATGCAGGACTGATGAAACAAAATATTGCAGGTTGTTTCTGTCCCATCACTATCTCCTCTGGAGTATTTACCGTGGTGAGGTATTTGGGGGTTTTAAAGCAATATTCTCATTAGCAGGTTGGGGGAGGGATGAAGTGATTTCCTAATATCCACAAAAAAACTTCCTTGGATTTAGATGTCATGCAGACAGAAATGTCAGGCACAGCCAGGCCAGAAAGTCCCATATGTTTCATAAAAAAAGGGCTCAAAGCAGGCTTTGTTCTTGTCTGGGTTCCAAAAGCACTTTCTCACAGTAACCCTACATCCAGAAAATTCCTTCTACAAAAGGGAGGTGAGAATAATCAGTGAGTATTCTCGGTTTTGCTTCACTTTCATTCACTAGGAACAAAAACTGTTGACAGGGACCTGTGCAAGATATTTTGGGTTTTACCTGACTGCTTCACCTTCCCTGCTCCATGCTAGGCCCCCTTTGTGGATTTTCATACCCCATTTTCCTGGGAGTTTGCAGTCTGTGAGAGCAGCCATGTCCCTGTCCCCACTGACACTGAGAGATGAGCCTCTGTTCACGTGTACCCTAATCCTATCCAACCCTGTGTAAGTGGGTAGAAGTCTTCACAGAGATTGGTTTATGTCCCACCCCTTGCTGTTTTCAAAGCTAAGCCCCACTGGGATCCCAACTCATGAAGATATTGAAGCACACACTCAAACCATGACCACATGAGCTCTGCCACTGCTCCCAGAGGACTTCAAAGGGCTGGGCCCATGTGCTTAAAACTGAACAGGTGTTAAATAAGCTGCTAGATCAGGGCATCAGTCATCAGCAAGGCAGGGGGCACTGGATATATCTTGTGATAATAGACCACTTTGCTACATTTACACAGGCCTTTGCAACAGCCAATAAATCAGGCAAAACAGCTGCTACTAAACTATGCGGAGACTTTGCCCTTCGACGCAAATTCTCTGAAAAGATCAGCCGTGATCTGGGCAGGGGAATTTGAAGCTGGGCTCCTGCACACCCTGTAGCCAGACCCTGCAGCCTCACAGACTAAAGAGCAGCTGGAGAACAGGACCTGTGGACCCATGCACCCAGCCAGCTGGATTAAACACTGCACCACTCTGTTAAACCAGGCAGCATCATCAGAATTGGCACTAAAACATTTTGGGATCTGCCGAGCACGAGGACTGCAGGAATTTGGGGCATGGGTCCTCAGTCTGACTCCACTGGCTGCTCCTCAGATCCTGTGATTTCAGCCGTTCACTCAATTCCCTGCTTTGTTAAATGATCCTCTCCAATTCAACCAGCAATTTACTGGGCACATTTCCCCAGGGTGTGTTCTCTTTGGGCTTTATCACCTGCGGCTATGAAGCAAAAGTGGAAGAAACCCCCAGCAGTCAGTGAGACCCCAGGGACACACTGTTGTAGAGACAGCAAGAAACAGCTTCTGAAGCAAGTAGCAAAAGATGAAAAATGCAGAATGAGAAAAGCCTGAACAGAAAGAAAGAAAAGAAGATAAATAGTTTGAGGGGAAACCCCAAATGTGACAAGTCTGCAAGCTCCTCAGAGCCCCATTGGACATGAGGGCTACTGCTGCTCTCCCTCCTGATCCCAAATTAGCTCCTTCCTGCTAATGGAAAACAGTTTGGGTTGGCCAGGATTATCAAGGCAATGCCAGGTCCCATCTTGTTTCTACCCAGAACAGATATTTCAGGGCATTGCAAGCCTGGAATTCATACATTGTGCTTCGACTATCACCAGGGCACTAGGGGAGTTGACAGAGCAGAGCTGCTGGACCAAGCACAGTGGTTGGTGCTAGCACACCATGTTCCACAGAAAATCTCTGCTCTGTTTTCCAGTGCCTGGCAAACACTTCAGAACTGCCAAAATACTTGTTTGCAATAAAATGGGGAAGGGATTTTCTTTGCATTGTATCAATCTATCAGCAACAAGTTTATACTGTACTGGACCCACTGCTTTCAATCTGGGCAGATATGTCCAAGCAGGAGAGGGCAGCTGAGAGAAGGTTATTTGTGCCTTTTGCAACCTCAACCCAGGGATGCAGAACGCCTCCCAGAAAGCTCCTTCTGGCCTTTGTCTTTTTCCCAGCTGCTTTTCTGCCTCTGTCTTCATCCCCCCCCAAAAAAACCCCAACAATCCCTGACTTATTCCTGCTCCTCCCACAAATAGTGTACAGAGGGGGATTTTGCTCCACTGCTCATTCTTTCACAACCATGGGTTAGAACAAAGTTTTGCTCACAGAGATGAGTCTTGATGCTGTGGCAGGGTCTGGTTGGGAATTGAGTGCTGTAGGCTTAGTGCTGTTTGTTAAAAGGCATAGCTGGGCAACTACACATTGTTATCAGCTCACTGGGCAGACTCCGCACGATATAAACACTGGGGCTTGTTGCTAGTCCAAGCAAAGTGGCAGGAGCATCACTACACCTGAAGCCATTGTTTTCCAATTGTCTGCACTGAGCTCAAAGTTTCTGCAGCACAAAGCCAAACCTGGAGGTGCAACTGGCCGAGAAGACCAGGTAGTGGGCTGCCAAGAGAGGGGAAGGTGTCTGACTGGCCACACTGAATATTAAAGGGCTTGTTTGTCTAACATTTACAGCTGATCATGTCCAATATATTCATTTTAGTGTGAGACCCTAGAAAACAATTTGGGAATTTGGCATCTACCATCTACTTACCATTTACCTGAGTAGTCTCTGAGCCTTATTTTTCCATGTTTTATGTAGCCTGATATACCTGTCCTCCATTTTTAAATGGGATCTGGTCAAAACACCAAGTCACATTTTTCTCTTTCCAGTAATCCCTTCATGAGCAGCCAGCTGTCATCCCTTTTCCTATCCATTCCCACACAGTATCTCCTTCTCCAAAGTCACAGGTCCATCCTTGTCTACCTGTCTGTCTGACAAGGGAACAAAGGACAGTGAGTTTGGTTAGGGTGGAATCAGATGGCAAAACCCAATGGCTCCTTGTCCAGTTTCCTGTTCTTACAGAATGGAAAGATTGGAATGGGGCAGGAAGCCCCATGAGACAATTTGGAAAGAAAAGCAAACAAGACCAAAATTTGGGGAAAGTAAAAGGTGATAAATGTCCATCCCTTCACCAAACTTTTCTTCTTAGCCTCTTGCTGAACCCAATTACACTAACTAAAATGAATGTTCTGTCATATGACAGACTTTTCTCTTTGATTAAGGACTTCCAGGCTCCTTGCAGGTGATGCACTCTATAACTCATTGTAAAGATGGCTGCATTTTATAACCACTGAGTTGCGTAGAGTTAAGGGCTTTTTTTGCCTGTCTCCCTCCTCTTCCCTGTTTCCTTGCTCTCCAGTACAAACCGAACTGGGTTTAACTAGGCCTGAATAATTTAATAGAGTCATTATGCTCCTGTGTTTTTCCCTTACTGTCAACTGTAAAATCCATACAGTAGCTTCGGGAAATGGGGCTAATTTGAATTGATAATAGGAGACTCTGGAAAAAGTCATCTATTGCCGTGCAATGGTGGAGCAGATGCATGCTAAATCTTGTATAATGAAAGAATATGCTGGTGTCAATTATGTAAGAAAACGACTTTACAGTGGTTTGAGGCAATGGGTTAGCATTCTGCTTGATATTATCACATAAAGAAACACCCATCAAAACTTCTCATAAATATGGAACGGCAAGTAAGATTACATTATAAATTTGAATGTTATGAATGTGTATGAGAGAGACAGATCGAAGCAGGATACCCACCTCTCATAACTGGGAGTACAAAAGAGCCATATTTCAACATTTACACAACACTGTCGTCAGGAGAGCAGACCAGGAGAGGGACTGGGACTGTGTGCCTCCCCTACCTGCCTCAGAGCCACTCTCACAACACTTGCTGGGGAAAAGACAACTACTGGCCATCTTCTCTTAGTCATGTGCCTGCATGAAACAGCTATTTGTCATCAGGCAGGGTGCCTGGGAAGGTGATGCTGCTGCTGCAGGTGTAGGAGTGGCTTTCACTTCAAGAGATGTTTGCACGAGGAGCTAAACTTCATGGCAGTCATTGAGCTCAGGGGAAGCACTGCTCTCAGCTTCTGAGGTTTGCTGCTGCCAGGGAACTCGTTGTTCGGAAACGAGTGCTGTGGATGCCAATTACAGTTCCAGTTGCCATTAGCCAAAATCAGTGTCACTGCCCAGATAAGAGACGACAGCAAATGGCTGAGCATGTATTTGACTGCAAAAGGCTGCAGCAGTTTCTGTTAAGCAGGTCACTGGGGAAGGGTCTGCTCCCCTGAGGAGAGAGCAGTATCAGCTCAGGTCATGGTGGTGTGGAGTGAGACAAAAAGGATTAGCCAGTATCAGAGGGGATTTGCTTCAGAGCAGATTCCCAGCACATGCTGGAGGGAGGAGGTACTTGGGGTGAGGGAATTCCAGGGCACAGAATCAATGAACCACATAACTAAATTCAATTTGTCATAAAACATGAGCTGCACTGGGCGTAGAGGAGAAAAGGGAAGTCCGGCCCAAGCGGATAGAGGGAACTGGAGGAGCTCCATGGCCAGTCACACCGTTCACATCTAGCCTGGGGCAAAGTAGGTCACCCAGTGCAAACCTGCTGAGCTTGCACTGCCCACTACAAATCCCCTTGAGACCCAACCACCGCCTGAGCCACTGACGTCACAGGGCCTCCAGCAGAGCTGTCGGTTGTCCCTGCCCTGGGACTGGACAGAAACTGGACCAAATCCAGGTTTCGTGTGCCCAGCTGATGGCTGAAACCTGTCAGTTTGCTGTCCCTGGGCTCCAGCTGGCTGGCTGCAGTCCGAACACATCAGGCTCTGTCAGGATGGTGCATTCAAGCTCCCAACACGAATGGGAGGCATGTGTGATACATCAATCCCTCATGCTCTCACAGATGTTGCTGCCCTCCAAAACCCGAGACAGCTGAACACATCATGCATCCAGCCCTGAGCCATCCCGAGCCACCAAAAGCATTTAGACACCGCTGCCTCAGCACAGAGGGACATCTGCAGACAGGGTTTAGGGAATGGCACTTTGGAAGCAAATATACAGCCCTCAGCTGCTGTGCTGCAAAGGGCAGCTTTAGTCTAGGGCCAGTCGGGGAGTGAGGGCTATGACATCTGACCTTGGCCTACAGCACTTGGGTTATCCCTTGCTCTCCCTTGCTGGCTGCCCTGCCCTTCTGCTAGATGCTGCTATTCTTAGAGCAGAAAGGGCAGAAGAGAACATGGCCCTCACTGCTACCACTTCAATCATGAATCTACAAATTCATCTTCAGCAGTGGGTTATGTTGACCACCCCATGGCTGGCCTCTCCAGCAGAGGCAGGGAGGGAGGCAGGGATAATGTTTCTGTGGCTCACTCAACCCAAGTTTAACTGTGCTAAATGACCTCAGTATGGTCATGCTAGCACAGAGAGTGGGCACAGTTAAGTTATGTCTTATGTTATGTTATGGATGGGTTGGTCCCCGTGTAGAAAACCAAACCTTCATTTGCCCTTCCAGGCTTGGAGATGAAGTGCATCCCAGTAGAGAAGCTGGTCCATCTGGTTAAGAAAGGGGGACTCAAGTGCCATTATCTCCACTGAGAGAGACAGACAAGCCAAAGAAAGGTGCCTCTCATCAGCAATACCTGACTTGCATATAAAACATTGCTGGAGCTGGGGAATAATGCTTTGAGAACATCCAGTACTGCAGCTCCTTCATGGACTGAGCAGGCTGTGTCTTACACAAACATTGACTTTGGCCCACTCTGGCCCTGTGGGATGCCTATTCCAGCCTCTCTTTGCTGGCTACAAATCTGCTGCTAATTTCCAGCCTACATTTTCTTTCCTTGTGCTTTAGCCCTGTTTGCTCCAGTGCCAGTGTCCTCTTTTAGCTTCAGTGGCTCTTCCCTGCTGTTAGGCCTGTTGACGTATTTATGGACAGCAATCAGATCCCCTCTCAGCGGGTGTCATGCTGGGCTAAACAAGCCGAGCTCTCTCAGCCTCCCCTTTCCAGAAGTGATAAGGACATCCTGCACTGAAGCAACGCAGCTGCTTTGCTTCTGCAGCCAGGTGGGAGCACATCTGGGTTGGATTCTCACCCCCCCAGCCCCTGTGCCTGGCTTGCTGCCATCGCCTTGCCAGAAGTGGGGATAGATGCTGTGCCTCACCTGTCCCCTCCAGAAGAGAGGTGGATGTCCAGCAGTCACCCTAAACAAGACAGACTCTTCCAAGGTCTTCTGTAGGGACAGTCTGAAACCTTGTTTACTCCAGTAGGAAAATAGCTAAAAACTAGGTAAGCTAGAGCCTTTCCACCCAACAGGTGTGAGGAGGATCCCTTCTCTAGCTTTGTGGAGAGGCTTCCTGCTATGCTTGACTTTCATATCTTCCCTGTTTCTCCCCTTGGATTTTTTTTAAAAACCCAGGCAGCACTCTGATTGAGGTCAATCAATGTGTTTCATCTCAAATGTTAAGTTTTTTGGTGTTTTCCATTACTGAAAGACTTCTTGGTAAATTATTTGGGACAACTATCTGTCTGTTATGGTTTATTTCTCCTTAGAAAAGAGATTGTTTTCCACCTTCATAAGATCATTTTTTAGACTTGTCAGTAAAGCTTTACAATAGTAATAAAATGTTTTAAAACACATGATTTCTATGCCTGTTGAAAGAAGGTTTCTTCCTGCTGACACTTTTGTCCCCTGAACTTTAGGGAAAAAGACAGAGTGGTGCCTAATTTTACCAGGATATTCATTTGAAAGAAAATACAAAGGAAACATTTGATCAATGTTTAAAGACCACACTTCATATTTTCAAAAACTACTATGTTTAGACACAGATTTTTTGTTTTAACATTTTAGCAGTATGATGCTTTTAAACCTTGACATTAAAATGAAATTAATTAATCTGATCTGAAAGGAGTGCTCCTTGAGGACCTTCCTTTGCAGATAATTTTGAGATCAGTGAAAGGAGAGAGGGAACAAGATGGACATTTCTAATTAAGTGTTGAACATCTGGAACTCTCAGCATTCTTTCTTCCCTCTGGATTTTGCAAACTTCTGCACTTTGCAGAGCTCCGTCCAGCTCTTTATTGTGCTCGATGCTATGGAAGCATTTAAAAATGGTAGCCTCAATGTCAGTTCAAATCCCAGAGCTTCATTTCTTATGTAGCC
Source organism: Melozone crissalis (assembly GCF_028551555.1). Lineage (NCBI taxonomy): Eukaryota > Metazoa > Chordata > Aves > Passeriformes > Passerellidae > Melozone > Melozone crissalis. The sequence goes on along the minus strand of NW_026535797.1, from coordinate 13,530,206 downwards.
AAATGCTTTTCTTGTACAAGCATGGATTTTCTCCTCCAAAGCTATTTCTTGCCATATCTTTGTGCAGCATCCATTGCACTTTAGTCTAACACCCCTAGTTTCCTCCAAACATGTCCTTGATCTGTCCTAGACCTCTTGTATAATCCATCAGTTCCTTGGACATAAAACATAAACATCTTGCCTAAGTAGAACAGGGGTTTATAAATTTTTCTTTTAATTTGCTGAAGCTAAACTGTTCAATGGACTGCTTTAGATATGTTTCCTATTTTATAAAAGAAAAAAAAAAAAGAAGAAACATTTTTTTAAACAGTTTGCAGTCTCTAAAATGAAAAAGTAGATGTTTGCTGCCTAAAAGGAACTTTTACATTTACACCGTAAAATAGCGTGATGAAATGCTGGAAACTGAAAGCACTGGTTCAAAGTGGCACATACAAAAACATTCATCCAGGTTTCTGACCACACAGTTCAGGGGATGGGAAAGGGGCTACTGTGGCTGTCAGTGGGTGTTGTTCTGACTTGGGGATGGAATATTTCTGCAATTCTCAGGAAAAAAAAAAAAAAGGCAAGACTCTCTAATCTTAATTCCAGCCACATTTCAAGGCCTCAGACTGTAAAACTCATAAAGATCTAGAACTTTATCCTAAGTTTGTCCCAGCTGGACAGGCCTAGCCTAAAACCCCAGAGTGAGAATTCCCAGCCAGCTGGTTTCCTTGCAGTCTTTTGCCTCCTTTGCCTTGGCTTTTAAGCTAAGAATGGGGGAACAACCTCCCCAGCCGGCTGGAGAGCTCTCCTGGGGTTTGATGGCAGGGCCCAGTGTGTGTGCAGGAGGATCCTGTGCTGCTGCAGTCCCTGGGAGCCTTGCCCACATGCTGTTCTCATCTACAGGGGGTTATTTATAGCCGCTGATGCCAGGAATTCGGCAGGGACGCTGCCGGGGAGGATAACAAGTTTCTCTTTAGGAGGAATGTTCCACCCCGACCGGAGGAGCAAAGAACAATAAAAGATGATTGATTTCCTCGCAGCCGCCTCGGAGCACGGTGCTATACCCACACCAAGCATCCCAATGTGCAGGGCTCCCTTTCCCTAGCTGATGTGCTCTGTGTCCAGCTGCAGGGTAACACCCGTGGGCAGGCAGAGACCAGAGTGTGATATCCATGTTGGCTCACCAAACTTGACATCTCCCATCGTCTTCACCTGAGATGAGAATAAAGAGGAGGGAGGGGAGGGAGGGCTTGTAAGACTGTGTCTCTGGGCCTTCAGGCTCTTTCTATTTACATTCTTTGGAGTAAATTACTGAGGCTTAGAAATTTACAGGGAAATCATTTTGATTCTTAAACTATATGAATGAAGATGCAGATGGAGAGAGTAATGGCTTAAATTTATTAGTGTGCATAAAATTGTTGATGCTAATTTTCAGCTGTACACTAAACAAACACTCGATGGGATTAAACTGGATCCCTTATTTAAACGAACTCACAAAATGTAATTTACATCTAGTTATTGTTTTCTAGTCCTCCCAGACCCCTTCCCAAAGCTCCCTCTAATGTTGCCTGGTCTGTATTGCACCCTCTGCCTCCGGCTCTTCCATCACCTCAGGACAGCGTTGAGACTGCTGTGGGACCTTCACGGAGAGAGATTTATATTTAGACAGAGCCGTACTCTCTGAGATTTGTTCTCCAGAGGAACTGGCTTGGATTTTTTCCACTGTAGAGATGCAATATTTTCCACTAGAGATGCCACTTAAGGATGGGGTTTTTTCCACTACCAATGCCAGTTATGAGCCTTTTCACCTCTCTTGGATTGAGCCATCACCAGTGGGCTCTCACAACGAAGGGGAATCCCTGTTACAGGGCAGTGCCACGCTGCCATGCCTCGAGGATTAAGTGTACAGCCTTGTCTCCTGCCCTGCAGCCAGTCTGGATATCACTTGGGCACAGCACCGAGGATCTCCCCTGCTTTTTGACCCCTACTACTGACATAGCCATGCCTGACATACAGCCTCCTGGACCAGGAAGGAGACTGGAGGGATACAGCAGGGAAACCAAGCTCATTAGGACCGTGAGAAATAGTCTTCATGCCAGCAGTATCCTTGTGCCTTGCTCTGTGCTCCTACACCTGATCTGACATCACCTGCCATAGGAAAGGAAAGCTGAGCAACTGCACCTGAGACAGCAGAGAAGACTGGACAATCAAAAGTGTTTCTTCTTCCTGTAAAACCCAGCAGGTCTGCCGAAGATTCACTGATTAAGTGCAGCATGCCTGACCTCGGTGGGGCCAAGAGGTGCTGCAGGGATGTGAACTAATCAGATGGAAAAAATCTGTTCAGCTTCAGCCCTGACCACATGAACTAATCTTATAAATTTATTCCCTGCTCTCTGGTGCCTCCCTATGAGAGGAATCTGTGTTACAGAAAGTCTGGGTGTCACTGGAGGGTGGGAAGGCTGCAGAGGAATAACAAAGCTGACAGCACGTGTGGTAATACAGGAATACCACAGGAGCTGCTAATGCTGCTCCCTACGGCTGCTAGGACCCTGCCAGCAGGACCCGTGTGCTGGCATCCTATTGTCTGGCAGTGGCAGTGGGGGTTACAAGAGTTGGTCCAGTGTGGAGCCAGAAACGCCTGCCCAGGGGGCTGGCTGAGGGCAGGAAGAAGGAGAGGGCAGGGCAAGGGGATTACAGGGAGATGCTGGAGGCACCTCTGCTTGGAGAAAGAACTCTTCCATGCAGCACAGCTCTTTCTTTGGTGTCTGATGATGGTGGTAGGGTTCCACAATGTTTCTGTGTACCTTGTGGGGGAAAAATCACCATGGTAGAACTGACTAATGGTGAGTAAGAGGTGATCAAAATAAAAGAAGCTCACACTTTCAGCACAGGGCTGCATTCAGAGATTTCCCTCCCTAATGGCCAGGCAATATCTGTCCTCAAACCCCAAGGAAGCTCCCTGTGCTGGGGTGTGCGATGGTTTATCTGCTTGTGGGAGCTGGGCTTGTTGGATATGTCTGGCTCCTGGGTCCCTGTGGTGGAGCAGACACAGGGATGAATGCAGGAGCAGTTTTGTGCTGCAAATCATCCTTTTCTCCTGAGCACTGCTGAAGCCTTGCCACAGGTCTGCAAGGACAAGAAGGAGGGAGAGATTTGCAGAGTCCATCCCATCTAGTTGTCACATCTGTGCTTGAACAGCATCTGCTTGCCCTCTTTCATCCTCTGCCCCTCCAGCTCCTGGAGACACTCCCCTAGGAATGTCATTGCTTAGGACATGAAGAAATGGGAGGGACAAATCCTTTGCCCCTAGAGAAAAAAGGGCAGCGAGGTAAGGTCTGAAAGTGGGTGACAGGTACAGGAGCTGCTGTTCCTCCAGCAGGACAACAGACTTCTGGGCTCAGACAGAGACTGGAGAGGAGACAGGGAGCAGAGATGGAAAGCCACTTCAGCATCTTCCCTCCCACCAGGCCACTGAGAGCTGATCAACCCCGTGTCACCTTACAAGCCACTTAATCCCTTCCGTCACGCTTCTCAAGGAAGGGGGAGTGCGGGCCAAGCTTGAGCTGCCACCAGCTGCCCCTCAGTCATATGCTGAGCGTCTGCAGGAGCATGTGCAGGGGGACATGACTGACACCTTGCCAGTCTCCTGCACCTGGGAATTGCCCAGCCCTGCAACCTCAGACCCAGCTGGCTCTTTGATCTCTGTGGGGGCTGAAAAAAGTTCCCGTCCACTCCAGCTTTGGAGAGGATCATTCTGATTTTGTCTGGACTTCTCATATCCTGGCAGGTGTCAGTCTTGACTTCCAAGACACCATGGAGGGGGAGGTGGGAAACAGGAGGATTATGAAAATAAATAAAGTGTTGAAAACCCACGAATGTGCCCACCCTTCCTCTCAGTCCATGTGTTGGGCCTTGTTAATCTAAGTAATTGCACTCTCCTTCCTACTTATACCATCAGCCTCTGTAAGAGCAGCTACACAATATCTCCCACAGGAAATACCATCCTCAATGTTTTTGAGCACCCTGGAGGTGGAAATGTGTGTAGATGGAGGACCAGGAGACAGTCTGTGCCATGTCTCAGCACTGGACAAAGTCATGCATGATCTTTATTACGGAAGGAAATAGAGACACCATCAGTCACATGCTGGATGTGAGGACAGAGCAAGAACTCGTGCTCTCCTCAGCTGCCCTTCTCTGGGTCTCACCAGCTGCTGCTCACACCATCTGAGCTGTGTGATAGATTAGTCTGCATTGTTCCCTGGAAGGAGGTGCTGTAGAAGTAAACCATTTACAAACCAGGGGCTTCTAAAGCCATGAGTGTCCTTTACCTGCAAGAGGCATCTTTCAACCCATGCCAGAAGGACTTTAATATCAAGAGCGATCTCCTGCTCTTGAGTACTCCAGTCCCAAACTTGGCAGAAGTGAAATAAGATGAGAGTTCCCCACAAAGTTTGGTCTTTCTGTCTGTTAAGGCTTAAATTACGGACACAAAAGCCATGGCTGCCTACAGCTTCAGCCTAGATGGGCCAATATGCTGCTTGGTATTGGCCCTCACCCTTCAGGATGCTTAACCTTTGCTCCAGACAGTAAATTGATCTCACACCTGATTGGGATGGGATGTGTGAGATCTTAAACTGCCTGAAGTCCAGGGGCAGAGACTTAAAGGAAGCTGTGGCTACACAAGGCTGCAAGGCAGGTCAGCATCCCCCCAGCTCAGTGTCCCACATGAGCCCAGCAGGCACTTTCAGCTGGGCAATGTTCTCAGGATCACAGTGTATTATGCTACAGGACAAACTCCTAAATAGGACCTGTAAGTTTGGTCCGTTCTTGTGTGGGTTTCTGCAAGACCCGCTGATGCCTTTTTTTCCTCTCTTTCTTAATGTTCCTCAGGTCTCCTCTCTTTAGCTATTGAGAGACTCTAGATGACTGAGACAGCCAAAGTGTCCTTCTGACAGCTGATGCTGAACTCATTTTTTAGCCAGGCCTGTTGTTCACTAAAGTAACCAGAGATCTGGGACACTCAACAAAGGCATGGAGTGAACCAGAACATGAAAAGACTGATCAGGTCAAATCTAAGGTCCATGCAATCCTGCACCATGTCTGAGAGGAGACCTAATGTGGAAGAAGGGGGTTGATGTGCTATGAGGTTTCTTCAGAACAGTTTCCCAGTCTTCAGTGGGGAACTTCCTGAAGAAGTTCCCAAACTTTGTGGCTTTGTGTTTAATAGCAGCTGTTGTGGATTTTTCCCAATCATTTTTTTTAGTTCCTTTTTTAATTTCTTCAAACAGGTAACCTCCATGTATCCCAAGGCAAGGAATCTCTCAGGTTAGCTGTACACAGCACAGTTTATCTTTCTGTTTGTTCTCCTGCTGCTTTCACTTGACATCCTTGGTTCTTACATAGAAGGAAACAGTGGACAGTCATTCCTTATTTACCTGTTCAATAGCATTCACCTCTGTCACCTATCCTTCCTCTAGTCTTTCACCAGCTGAAGGGTCTCAGCTCACACTTGGCAGTATCAATCCTCGGACCATCCTTGTAGCTATTCTCCATTTCCATGAGGTCCCCTGCTCCTGCCCTGTGAGGGGGAAGACCAGGAGTCCACCCTAGAGCCCATTATTCCTCTTTGCTCACAGCAGGTGGGACATCCAGACAGCTTCGTGCCACTCCTTGGCACCAGTAACAAAGATAAATGCTGAAAATCTGACCTTGGAAGGAAAATTGAAGGAATTGGGCTTGCTTTGTCTGGAAAAGGAAAGGAGTAGAAGGCAGCAAGTAAAATGTGTTTCTGTATATAAGGTTTTTATGCAAGGACAAGGATGAATTGCTCTCCATATTCAGCATGGGGACAAGATAAGGAGAGCAAGGCTCCATTTTCAGCAGGCATGATTTAGGTCTGATGTTAGGAAACTCCTCCAGCTCTGAGCACACACAAACCCTGGAACAAGCTATCAGGAAGGGATGGAGCCTCTTTCACTGGCAGTATTTAGCAGCAGGTTGGACACCCATCTGTTGGGAGGGTTTGGGGAGAGCTGTCTTGCAAGGCTGTCTCTCAGGGTCCCTTCAGCCTCAGATTTCTCCCTCCGTGTTCGCTCTGTCAAACATTGGGCAGGACAGACCGTGCCAGCCGGGCGCTGGAGACCTCTGCCAAAGACCCTCAGGGGAGGAGCAGCACTAAGAGGAAATCTGTGCAAATCTATTATCTCGACTCTCCGCCCAAGGCAGGGAGCGTCTCAGTATCAGGCACATCCCCACTGGGAGCTGCCTTCTCACCTCCCTCTGCTACCCCAAAATGTCACTGCTCTCATTACAGAAGACATCACAAACAAAAACTTGCCAGGGGCAGTGTGGATTTTGGTCATCCGCATCCCCACTGGCTTTTCTTTCTCATTTTTCAGGGACATCTTGGGAACCCATGGACCACAGATTGGAAGATGTTTGTGACAATTACATGTCGTGGGTTCATGTCCCTTCCAGGGTGACAGAGTCTGGAGCCAAGATGAGAGACCCCATCCTTCTCATCTGCCTCAAGGCAGAGGTGCCTGCTCACAGCTCCGAATCAGGCCATGTAAAAATGCCTCCAGTTTTGTCACATCACAGAGCTGGGCTGCTGTTAAGGCACCCATTCTTCAGCTGCCCATGGAAGGTGGGTTGGACAAGCAATGAACCTCCAGTTGCCCAATGGATCTCAAAGAGGATATTTTCAGAAATCTGAGGCATGAAGTTTTTAGAGTTTACATCAAAGGATGTTGTTGATGATCACTTGTTTCTCTGTGAGAGCAGGGTGAGCTGCCTACCAATGCGTGCTGTGATACAGGTGTGATGAAGAGGGGGATTAGCTAGGCCAGATGTGCACAGGCCACCCAAGGGCATGGTGTCCAGGCAGTCACTTCCACAGTGTATACCTGAGGACAGTCACATTCTGGCTGAGGATACCACTGGACCGCTCTGTTAACACTGCATTCATTATGCAAAACTTCTTAAGTGACTGAGCTTAATTAATGTGTCCTCCACGGGCAGTCAGGACATGTGTTAATGGTGGAGAATCACTCAGGTAGCAGTAATGATCCAGAGACAATGCTCAGCTCCCTCTCCGGATTTGTTTGTGTGGCCAATGCTGCACAGTCACTGTTGGGTGCTCTCCCTTCCTCTCTCCTAGCTCATATAAGGCATGGCCACAAAGCAACCCATCTTTTTGTACTTGTAAACGCATTTTACAGAGTTGTAAATGCTCTTATTGATTCCTCAGCCTTATTATCCTTGCTGCTCAGCCAAGAATCAACTTCCATTTGAGGATAAATTATTAATCAGGCTTCTCCAGGTCTATTTCATAATCATTTCCACCATTCTGGCTGTCACATAAGAAGGATTTGCATATTTATTCTGCCACTTTTCCCCAGAACAATACGTGGCAGCCCATGTTTACCTTCAGACTCTTAAATCACTTCCCGTACCTTATAAAAGCTTTGTTTTTAGACATAGCAGGCCCTGCACAGTTCAGTCCGCATCCTTCTGACTCATTTGCTTAGTAGTGTATTTTTGCAGGCAAATTCTTTAGCTTCTCACTTCTCTGCTTTTTCATTGCTTATTTATGATACCCTGTGGGGTAAAACTGTGTGGTTTGTTCAACAACCCATAACAAAAATACAGAAGCTTCCAGCCTGGTACTGACTGTCTTCAGTCCCAAGCCCAGCTTGCACAGGAGAGTGTGTTGAGCAGATATTCTGGCTTTCAGCACTTTTTTTTTTCCCCAGATGGTCACAGATGAGCAGCCCTCATGCCTCATTCAAGGCGTGGCTGTGTTTCTGGGACAGGGGAGCACTGCTCAATGGGAATTGTTTTGGGAATGGGGGGGAGGAGCAGGGATGGGAACATGGTGAAGGTGATGGCACCTATCTAGGAAGGGACAATGTTTACACTCACAGTAAGTCAAACGGTGGGGACGGAGCCACACCACAGGTTAGTATTTTAAGTAGCAGCAGGGAAACTGAGGTTCAGACCAAACCAATGCCCTGTGCCAGGCTCTGGAGCAGGATGGTGTCAGTCAAGGAAGCCTACAAAATTCCAGTCTTTAAACAGTTCTAAGAGAGATACTTGGGTGTCCTGGTCCCTCTGAACACAGGGTGGGAAGGCAGAGAGCAGGCAGATTCACCCCAGTGCTGCTCTCGTCCTTGTGCCCTCCCATTATGGCTCCCAAGAGTTTCCACAGGGCAGGCAAGTGCACAGGCTGATTCCTTCCAGCAGATGGTAGCAGGAGTAAGCAAGGGGATGGGCATCCACTCTGGGATCCCCAGCCGGACACCGCAGTGTTGCTCCTCATCTCCTGAGAGAATGGCTGCCAAGAAAGCAGCACCCAAAGCCAAGGCACCAAGGGGTGCTACGGCCCTTCCTTATTGACAAGGCCATGGGCACCGTGAGTTTAATGAAGGACTCACTGTTCCTAGAGTGAATTCAGACACGGAATGGCAGGGAAGTGTGCTTGTAGACTGAGTGGCCAGTTGGGGTGGGTTAGCCAAGGTGACAGCCACGGCACAGGCCAGAATGGTTGCCATGGCTTTGGGCAAGATGTCAGCCATGGCTCAGGCCAAAAGAGCTGTCGCAGCACTGGGCAGGAACTGATTTACCCCATTTTGCCCCATTTTCCCCAGCTTGCTTTTGGACTGTGGTTCTTCCGCTCGAGACCTTGCAACCCTGTTCTCTCAGGGGTGACAAGATAGCAGACCTTGACCTTGCCCACAGCTCCTCAGGTTTACTCCAGTGGTACTCCCAGTTTCCTTCCTTTGTTCTTTGTCCTTCCCCCACATACATCCCTGATTTTATCCCTCCTCTCCTGTTTTATCACCAGTAGTGATGACTTTCCGCAGGCCTTCAAGATCCAAATTTTTAACACCAGGACACTGCAGGGAAATTCCCGTTCATTTTTTTGGTAGAGGAAGTTTCCAAATGTGACGTTAGTGTAACAAGAAGAGAGGAGGCCTGTGAATAAGAAATTGAAAGGAGCTGTAAAGCACTCGGTTTTACAGAAGGACTTGGATGGTTGAGGTGTGCATGGTCCAATGAAGACATGGCTGTGGCATGTCTAGAAGTGAAGCCAAGAGATGGTTTCTCCATCAGCTCAGGCTGTGCCCTGGCTCCTGTATAGCTTGCAGGCTGATTTGCAAAGCTGTGTGGCTATATCCTATCTTGCCAGCTTCCCACCTCCAAGTGGTCCAGTTCCCATTAGTTGGCTCACTTTTCCAAGACCCCAGCATGGGACTGGATGATTGGGGTGCCCCTCCATGAAGGTGTGGAGTTTACAGATGTTGAGATCTGAAGTTTGAGGAGGTGATGGCACAGTGCCTGGAAGGGGAGAGCCTGCTCTTCTGTGGGGGGACCCATGGGGTGGTGTTCTGTGTGACATTTGGCAGGTCTGCAACATATGCTGCATCCCACTGCAAGCTAAGGCTGTCCTCCAAATCAGCTTCCAGCCTGTCTCAATGTGAGGTTAAATCCTTGCTCAGGATAAAGAAAGTAGAGAAGCAGCAAATGGAACCAATCAATTTGCTATCCGAAAACCGATCAATTTGTGGGGACCCCTTTCCATCCAAAGACAGGGTGAGAACAGGGTCCAGCCACTCTGTGCATGCAGGAAAGATCAGTGGGCAGCCCATAATAAACCCTAAATGTATTTCCAGCCATAAAATGCTTGACATGCCTTCAGAGAGGCTGTTGAAATCCCTGATTTGCAGCTGGCACTCATTTTCCATTGCAGGTAATAAAAAGACTGAGCCAGAGTGCTCAGATATTTCATCGTTGGGGTCCATTGCCACCCCCAGCCTAATGGCCAGATCAGCAGGACTCACACACCTCCTCCTCTTCCTCCTCAGGGCTCTCCTGTCCCTTCAAACAGTATCCGGACCCTGCAGGTGATGGGAGGGTGAGATAACAAGCGGGAGTGGAGATTTCAGGAAGTGGTTGGGACTTGTAAATCCTCACAGGGGCTTCCTCTGTCAGAGAAGCTATCCGGGCAGCGGGGCATGTGCTGGCTGAAGTCATGCCTGTTAGGGAGGTATTTGTTCTTCTGGCCCCCACGGCCCAGGCCGGTTGCCGTAACATCCCTCGAGCCGGGATCTGGTTGCAGCAATAAAGTTGAGCGGGTTGGGTTCCTGGCTGGACAGGAAAGAGTTATTGATCAATGCCATGGATCCTTCCCACCTTCCTCCTGCCCACGGGTGCATACCAAGAGAAGTGAGGAGAGCAAAGCTCAAAAGATGCTCTGTTTAGGAGTAAAGGCTGGCATGGCCAGGGCAAGGACATAGGAAAAGGTTAAACACCAGCTGAGCAAAGCACAGGACCTTTTAAACATCTCTAAATCAGGGCTGGGAGCAATTTGAAGACAGTTCTTTTTGTTCTGGGGCTGGAAAGACAGGCAGGACCACGATTCAAGGTGCATATGTCACCACAGTGGGGTAGTACCAAGGAAAATTGACTAAAGTAACAACATGCTCGTGTCTTGCATTTTACAAGATCTCCAGGGCTTACATCCTCTCCTATGGTGGGGCCAGGATCATTGGTAGACATTCACTATGTGCCCACCAGGGAAACATGGCTTGAGACCCAGCATTTCCCTCAGCTCGTCAAGCTTCATTATTTCTCATCCTGAGCAGATATTATGTCTATAATAAGACTGATACTAGTAATACCACTAACAATTGTGGTAATGCTAATAAAATAATGTTGGGCTCCTCCACCCAAGAAGCTTCAAGCTTTTAAAGGAAGTTAAGTCTCATGGCATCTATCCCACTTCAAGAAAGCTTATTTAGCAGCAAAGCCTTCTCACCACTTCTGTGGCATGCAGTCTCCTCCAAGGTGGAACACAGCAGCTATTTCTAGGTAGGTAATAACAGTCCACAGCAATCTAGGCAAAGTAATGAAAGCAAATGCCATATTCAGGACAATTACAGGGGTTATAGAGGAAACAGTGTACCAGGACATCCAGCTCAGCCACTAGGCTTTTGGATATATTAGGGGATTTTTTGTGGTGTTCAGAACCTACAGTGGTCAGTCACTAAGACCTTCAGCAGTAGTGTGGTCCCTCATTCTGCCTTGGGTACCATATGCTCCTGATTTTGAAAGCAGGGAAAGCAGGAGCCTTGCTGTCTCCTCTGTGTGACTCAGCACAGCCTCACTCTGGCACTCTGCATTTCTTTATGTGCTAACTTGAGATTGTCCACTGGGACCAACACCTTGGAGATGGAAAGCTCACTGTCTTCTGCATCCATGCTCCCTTCCAGAGCTGTATCAGCACAAGCCTGTCAGGAACCAGCAACCCCCAGGAGTAAATCACATCCACAAGAGAAGGTTCTTGATGACCACAGACACCAATAGCTCAGCCTGAACATCTCCAGTGAAAACTGCTCTGGGACTTAGACCTGGGGAGTGCTGGTGGAAAAAAATCTGAGGCTTGTGCTGAAAATCCAAGGGGCTTGTGCTCATCAGCACACGCTGCTCTGCCCCCTGCTCCTGCAGGCTTTGATGAATGCAGAACTAGTTAGCAGCACTGGTGTGAGTGGGTCCAAGAGGTCATGCTGGAAAATGGCACTTTGTCAAAAATGTCATTTCAGCAGCGTTTCATTGCCTTTTTCTTTAAATGAAAAAATTCAGAGGGAAATGAAGCCGATGTGTTATTTCACTGTGATTTGAAATATTTTGCTGCTGATTTTTAAAATTTCTTCTTCTTCTCACCCTCTTTTGGTCTATCATTTGCAGCTCAAAAAGCAGATTTTCGTCATTCTTCAAAAGATGCAAGTTAGGGTCACATCACTCAATATTTCCTTTACTCAAAAAAGATGCGCAAAAATCAAGATGAAAATTTGAACTCCACATGCTTGACCCTGTGCATCTTTTTTTTTTTTTAATGAGCCAGTTTCAGAGAGCTTGGCCACCTCTTTCTACAGAACCTAGATGACTGCTTTGGAGTCCTGTTTCAGGAAGCCAGACCTTTTCTCATGGCCACCACTGGAAGCCCAGGACTGATGCAGGACGAGTGCAAACACAAAACCTTACTTGTCCTGGACCTCCTCTCCCCATCCCAGCCTGCCAGTCAATGCTGGGAGATTTTGGGTTAGGATCAGCCACATTACTTCTGCTCAGCTTCCCAAAAAACATCCCTCCCAGACCCAGGGATCTTGAGGAACATAACAGCCATCACTGCCTTAGGCTTGAGCTCCAGCAGCTCATCTCTTCTTTCATTTGAAAATGGGTATTTTGTTGCTCATTCAAAGTCATTTGGCTCCATCTCCAGCTTTGCATTCACTGCCAGAATAGGCAATAGGCTGTGGGGGCCCTCTAGCTTCCAGCATCATGGAGAGAAGAGGTGTGAGGGCTGGGAGAGCACATCCTACCCCCTCCTCACCGCCCTCCCCCACCTCTGCCTTCTCGCTGTCTGGGGAAGAGAGAGCAGGACCTCACCTAGGACCCTGGAGACAGACTTACAGCCAGGAAGAGTCTGCCACTGTGCATGTCAGGAATGATTTGATCAGCCAGAGAGATGAGCACCTCTAGCACTGACATCAGGGGACAGACAGAGGAGAGTGCGAAAAAGCTGGTGATGGACAGCAGGACTGCAGCACGTGGCAGTGTGCAGAGAGCCAGGGCTGCAGAGCAGCACCCATGGGTGGTGAGAATCTCTGCTGGGGACAGCAAGGGGCTGATGACACTGTCTAATGCTGTGCTGAATTTCTTCTCCTGCAAAACCATCCCTGCTGCTTCCATCTGGGATGTTTAAGAGCTGTTGGTGCAAAGCTGTGCTCCCACACATCCTACACTGGCTGGGAGTAAAAGCATTTGAAAGGTGCAAGGACCTTTGCTGTTGCCCACATGCATGAGTATTTACCCACATGTGAAAACACCCCACATGAAAAAGTGATACCTATGAAAGGGTAACATAAAACGTGAAAAGATGGGTGAATTTCCCTAAATGGGGAATGAGCTTCTTCCAAGAACTCCCTGGCAGACCCTGCTTTAGCCTGCTGTTCTTGGAAAAGTGGTCCCTGATCAGACACATCTGCCAAGCCTTTCTCAGGGTCACCCCACAGCCTTCCTGTGTGCTCAATGAAACTGTCAAGGTCACCAATACCCTCAGCGCCCTTCTCTGGCCTCCCTGGCTCAGCATTTTCTGAGGGCAAGGGTACCAGCTGCAAATTGCTTTGAAGGGCTGGATTACCACCAAGCTCAGCCCAAAGCCTGGCATTGCAGTGTGTACAAAAGGACCATGGGTATATTTTTGCCTCTCCTATGACTACACACCTCAAGGTGTAATGATCTTCAAGGATACTGATGGAAAATAGGCCTATGGGCAATATTCCCTGCCTGAGAAAATTTCCTCTCTTTTCAGAGCCAGACAGTTTCCAGAGCTCTTTTAATACATCTTGCTCTCCTCTGCCCTCTCATCTTCAGAGCATTTTGATCTCTCTTTGCCTTTCTTTCCTTTGGGAACAACCCCCTTTAATTTTAAAATTCCAGAGGCAAAATGTAGCCAAATTGTTGCGGGTGGACATAGCCTCTCTCTGCCTCCACTTTAAAAAAACCCTGCGAAACATGAAAAGAAAAACCAATAGCAACCTCAAAAAAATTGAAATCAGAAATTCTGCAGAGGACCGCTAAATGGTATTACCACCGCATCTACAGCCAAGCCCCCCTGTCAAAACCTCACCCTACCCCTCTGCATGTGATCCTCACCCATACAGTCTGCTGGTGTCTCCTTGCCTCTGTTTATACTAAAGCCCTTGTAGAATAAAACATCCATGTAAAATCCAATTTCCTCTGAATCTCTCTCTGAGAAGAGGCCTCGAGATTGAGTAGATAACCTCTGCAGTAATTGCCTGAACCACTCCTGTTTGCTGGAAAGGTGAGATCCATTTTTCAATTATCTATCTGCAGTGACAGCAGCGAGCAACGGAGCTAAGAGGAAGGAGAGAGAGAGAAAGAGAGAGAGGAAATCCAGCCAACAAGAGCCGTCTGTGTCAATCCTGGCAAACGGGAGGTACGATAGATGTGGTCACAGTTCCTGCCATCAATATCCTCTAATATAAATGTCAGCGATGCCATTTTACCCACAGTCATTTCCCACAATGCTGATTACATTATCGTATAATAGAGGGGCGCCAGCCGCACCGCTTTCTCTCCTAACCCTCCTTGCGGTAATGTGTCAATAGCCTGCCTCCATGAAACAAGTCAATTTTCTGCAGGCTTGGCAGCGGAATAAATCTGCCGACTATCTAGAGAGCTGCAGATATTTATACACACCGTGTCCTCTCTCTCTCTCTCTCTCTCTCTCTTTCTCTCTCTCTCTTTCTCTCCCTCCCCCTCCCACCTTCCCTCCCTGTGTGTGCAAGCGTAGATGTGTGTCCTCAGCAGAATTGAGTGATTTTCAGCCCAGACTCAATAAGAAGAGAATTTAGGGCAGTCCTACAGCTTGGCTTCCAGTAACAGCCCTACACGTTTATTTTCTTTAGCTTAACAGGAAAGAGAGAATTATGTTTAGATTTATATGACAAGGGCAGTTCTACCAAAACGCTTGTGATAAGCACTGTGGAAGGGGGAGGAAGGTGTGTGCATGTGTGACAAAAACCAGGCAGGCCGGTGGCAGAGAGGGATTGCAACACCTTGCAGGTCACACCAGGGGGATCCTCTGGGAGCTGAAAAAGCAGCTCTTACTTTAACCGACAGCTCCTTTTTTAGTGTATGTCTGAATCAAATGCCAGTGGAAGAAGGAGGAGGGAGGCCATGGGCTCCTCCATCCCTGCTGATGGATGACAGCGAAGGCATTTGGCTCCAGTCTCTTGACTCTTGCAGGTAAAGAGGCTTCCAAGGACAAGATGCTGTGGCCACTGCAGCATTCATTGGTTGTTATCTTGGGGACGTGCCCAGGACACCCTGTGGTCATCCCAGGACACTCTGTGGTTCACTGCCCCATGCACCCTCACTATGATGTCTCCCTTTCTCCAGCACAGAGGGTCCTCCCTGAAAACTCCAGTGGCTCCCTCTGCCAGCCAGCAAAAGCTGTTCATTCTGGACTCCCAGGCCCTGGTGAAAATGGCAGATGCTCCTCATGCTCACAAAGGAGAACTCTGCCACCTTAGCGAGGCACAGGAACAACTCAGAGTGCTCTGGAGAGTCTCTACTCCCTCTGGATGCTGGACAGACAGACAGACTCTCAGCAGATCTCCAGTCCCTCTTGGACTAAGCCAAGAGAATGTGAACCATTTCTCCTTCCTCTAATCTTTGCTTAACACAGAAGACTTTATGCTTAATTCTCAGTAGGGGAATTTTTTGGTGATGGAAAATGTTGTCAATTATTTTTTTGCCAAGAGGGAAAAACAAAGCCTGAGAAGAAAAATAGCAAATACAAGATTGCTTTCAAATTTTTGGGCTTTGATTTTTTTTAATAAAAACCTTCAAATGTTCCATCTGTTTTCATCAAATTTTGTACAAGAGGAAAATAATGCTTGGATCATTGCTTTTGGCTTGGTTTCTCCAACCTCCTGCTCCAGAACATGGCATTTTCTGGGCAAGGAGATTGCGTGTCCTCCGCTAGCCCTGGGAGGAATCCCAGGAGTCTACCACCTCCCAGTGATGGGGAAGGCTCCACCAAAGACACAGTTTGCAGTGAAATGTTGTCCTGCTGGCTCCCTAGAGTCACTCCTGTCACCTTTCAGAAAGTAGGTTTGGTAGAAGACGGTGACCTTCTACCATCTTAAGGAGACCTCAGCAACCTCATTTAATCCCTGGGCCAGTACAGAGCTCTGCCCATGTACCCCCAGCCTCGGTGAACATCACACTCTTCCTTGCCCACCTCCACTGTGCCTTTGTAAAGTGTCATTTGTAGCCCACACAGTCACCAGAAAGTTAATTGCAAACACAAATCCCCTCTGGGCAAGAGCAGGCCCAGAGTAAGCAGAGCATACTCAGCATGGTGGGGTGACTTGGCCCTGAGGGAAAGCCAGGGAGTGGTTACGTTGCTGGGCACTGGGCTTGGGCTCTGATTCCTCTCCACAAGAGAAGACATTCGACTCCCCACCCATTCTTCTCTTGTGTACACATCTGCACAATGATGCCAGCAGCTTTAGTTTTTTGCCCTGGCAGCTGTATCAGAGATTGACAAGAGCTTTATAAAACTGGGAGGGAAGTGGGTTTCTGTGTCTTGATGAAAGTTTTCTTTAGAAATCAATGAAACCCACAGCTCCATCACACAAACCAGTCCTTCTACCCTTCTCAGTCCTGTCTGCCTGGGCTGCAAGTCATCAGCACCTGTCAGAAAGAGAAGCCTGTGGTGAAGGTACATAAGAATAAACAGGCACCATCCTCCCACAGGAACCTAAAATTCCTTTCATGCTATCTAGAAAAGACCCTTTGTCTGGTAAAGGCTTGTATTGGGTCTTTGCTGGGAAAGGCTCTCCCCGCATCTGGAAGGGATAAATCTGTCCCCAGTGGAAAAGAGACAAAGTTGGATATAGTTGGGACTGCCCAGTCCAAGAGCCATCAGAGCCAGCAGGAGCCTTCCTGTTGACACAATCAGCCTTCAAATGAGTCTAAAATCTGGACACATGCCCTGGACCACAGCCTTCAGAGGTAGGTATTGGGGCTGCTTCACTGCCAAGCCCCAAGACAAACTGCAAAGGAAGGCTACTGTGTAAAGATACATTTCTCCAAAGTGAGGAAGTGGGAACTGACTCCAGAGCTCTGATTCAGATTCTTGTCTGCATATGTGGAATATCATTAAGGGAGAAAAGCTGGCAGCAAGCTTCAGCTGCTTACTACTACACTGGCAGGAAAGACAAATGCAGAGCGTAAGATAAATGAGGCACTTCCAAGTGCGAGAAAGTCAATACTATAGAGACCTTCAAACTGGAGTCTGGGGAGCAGCTTACAATTCAGCTTGCTGGTACAGACAGGAAGACATCCCTGTGAGCTGAGAGCTTAGCAGCAGTTCGGACTGGTACATGCCAGTGGGGTGACAATACAGGTGGCCACATGGGACTGGACTGCACAAGTCCTTGCAAAAGCCCACAGGGAGGGACTGCTCATGCACCATCTGTGTTAGGGAAGCTCTTGAAGGAAATCGCAGCCTTGCTGTGCAACATGATGTTCCAGTAAAAGAAGACTGAATCCTGGTTCAAGACAATCTCTAGTGTGGCCTGGCAAAAAGCAAGGTGGAACAGAAAACAGGCTTGCCCCAACATTTTATTAAAAAGCCATGCTGATCTTCCTGTGTCTACTCTTCAGGATGCCCAGAGTCACTCTGAAACACCAGGCACCCAAAACACTGCCACATCAGACCAATGCCAAGTTGTTCCCCCTTCCCTGCTGTGGTTCCCTGAGGGGCCAGACCTCCATGGCGCAGCAATTGCAGGCCATGCTGGGTACCAGGTCCTCTGCTGTGCAGCATGGCAGCACAGCTGTGTGTGGGGCTGCATTAAATATGGCTCTGGGTGCATATGCACGTGCTCAGTCCCACAGCCGAAGGAAATGCAAACTGATCCACCAAGCAGAGAAAGGAAGATGCTGCCTTCCTTTTTTCAATTATATCCAGGTCCAAGGTCAGCAACCTCTTCCCTTCTGCTCTGCAGTATCTTGTCACACAAAACCCAGAGAGAAAGGGAATGTGATAAAGATGAAAGTGCTGTGGCAGGCTCGTATGTGAAAACAATCACCCTTCAATTAAGTGTGATTGATTTCCCAAATCAGAGATGCATTCAGCTTCCAACAGATAGATATGGGCGAAGGCCAGCTGCTGGGGAATTCAGCACACGTGCGTGGTCTAGGACATCACAAGGAAACAAAATGGAGATGCTGTAAAGTACCAGGTGCTTTGAGATGAGTCTGAGATGGGCATAAAGCTGATCCAGGAAAATTTTTCCCCTCAAAGAAAAGCTCAGTGCTGAGAAACAAAATGCAAAGAAAGGTGGTGTTTTCCAAGCTTTGAAGAAGATTATTTTTTGTATCAGACCAACAACCAAGGACAGCCCAGAAGAGGTTTTGCAGGGATTTTGCAGATACGTAGAAGAATCTTGCTGACATAAAGCTGTTTATGTACAGGACAGACAAGGGACCTAGTCTGTCTCATGGGGGAGGTGGGGCAAGACACTTCAGTGACATCTCACAGTGTTGCTCTAAAGCCTTTGACAAACAACTGAGAGGTTCAGAAACTCCATTTGGTTCCTCTAATGTCAGCTGTGTCCCTTTTCTCATTCAGATTCACAGAGTGCCCTTCCAGCTGTTTTACAGACCCCTGATGCTTTGTGAACCAAACTTGCCCACCCACGTCCACACTGCCACTGTCAGAGCAAAGAACTTGGGGTGCTTCACAGCAGGCAAGCAGTGGTATAGAGGATATCAGAGAAGCCACTTTGCCCAAAGAGAAGAGAAGTCTGCTGCAAATGTCTGCAGCAAGCAGACTGAAGCACTGCAATGAGGCACAGGAGCAGCATCCAGATAACCAACCTCTGCTGATATGGCCATGCACACCAGGGCTGGCCAAAATATATGCTGTGCTTTAGGGGAAGACTGGGTACTCCAGAGCTGGTTGCCACAACTACTCTAGCAAGCCCTCCTCATCAGCATTTTTTTAAAATGCTGGGCGGCAATGCAAGGGGGGCTTGCCACCACCTCAGAAATTTACCCCCTCAGTTCCTATATAAGCACCCATCATTGCAGCATCTGGTCACACCATTCTACAGAGCCCCCTCCTGCATTTATCAGAAATAGGCAAGGGCAAAACTGGCAGCCCCAGTGAGGCATTTGACTAGAGAGAAAGGAAGGCAGCACTGCAGATTTAGTACAGCTCATGGCAGGAGAGCAGCTTCTGTATGTTAGTCTGGGCTGTTGTCCCGTTTTCCCTATCACAATCAGCCCCATCCATCTCCCCCTCTCTCCCCCTTGTCCCTTTCAGGGATTTCACATAAAAGGTCTGCACTTGACCCCCCTCCTCCCTGCAGGGAGAGGGGAAGGCCGTGAATAGAGGGACCCTCATGTTTGCAGGAGTGATTTTCACATTAATGGCAGCATATGTTTGCATCGATTCCAAGCTGCGGGGCTGAGCGCGTGTGTGTGCCTGCGCTCGCTGCGGCCGCCGGCTCCGCGCGTGGGGCACCAGGTGCTCGCTGTCAGGCTGAACAAAAAGAAGTGTCAGCACTGTGTGCCGGGAGGCTGTGCCGGCAGCTCCCCCCTGCCTGCAGCCCCAGCTCCCCCCTGCCTGCAGCCCTGCACTCAGAGCATCCTGCCTCTGACTCACAGCAGCATCCTCTCAAGTCAGCTCCGGAGCTGCCCTCCCAGCACGGCACAGCCCTCCCTCGCTGGGGCTCTCTGCTTCACCCATCCCTGCTGCCCAAACACTCGGATGGTGATTTTGGGTGCATGGTGGTCGTGCAGAGGGTGCTGAAACGTACTCTGGAGGCTTCTCTGACCCTCTGCCCGACTGGTACATCTCAGAGTCCATGTAAATTCCTGCTGTACCCAAAAACAGATCAGCGAGGTCACTTGATGGATTCACACGTCCAGCTCATGGCTGATGCAGCCTGCTGCCTCCTTTCACCCTATTTCTGATGCACCATGGGGCTGATGGATCATCAAGCTCTTCAGGCTATCCTGGCTGGTATTGCCAAGTTTCTCTGAGTGAGGAGAACTTCTTTGTCCCCAGCACCCCATCTTCAGTGTGAGTGGCATCCACACTCCCTCCAACCAGCACCAGCAAACCCTCAGCTCTGCCCTCCCAGAGCAACGAGGAAGCTGGAGTTGCAGCTTCAGAGCTGTGGGGATGAAAAGCAGTTTGCACATCCCAGTGCCCATCGAGGATGTACTAAACCCAGGTGTTTTCCAATGACAGTAGAGCCAGGGATTGCAAAGGGGGAGGCCTGACCCTGCTACTGGTTCACTCATATCTGGGGAATTTGCCAGTTCATGGATACACTCAAACCTTCATCAGCAAAACTTTCTGGGGGAGTCCAGGACTTAATCTTTTTTTTCTGCTCCATTTCTCCTGCCTCTGAAACAGGACTCACTGCGTTTCTTTTCGTTGCACTGTGCATCCATCTTCTCTTCTTAGATCCTGACCTGTCTGGTGCCCTGGAGATACGCAATAGCTCCAGCAGTTGGACCAGCATCTCCCTGGGGTTGTCCAGGCACTGCTGCAATCACAGTAAATTAATGAAGAATAAGAATTTAATGTGATTCTATGTGGATTATGAGGACCCTCAGAGGCATGGCTGGAATGAATGGACAGAGCAAGCATGTCAGCAGTGCTGCTGCTCAGCACCTGATGACAAGAAGTCTCTTCTGTTTCCAGGTAAGCTCAGGCCTATGCCCTGTGGGAGAATTGCTTCAGGCCCCCAGGTGAGCTCAGCGGCTGAAGAATCTCACTCTGAAAACAGTAGAAATTACTCATCTTGCTGGGCAAGCCCACCTGACCTCAAGTGTGGATGTTGCAGACTTTACAGCCTGTGCCACCTATTTGACACATGATGAAAATTGCATTTCTACCAACTGTGGTTTAATCTCTCCTTTGCAGGTGGCAAATGATCAGTGACACTTGTGGGGTTTGCAATCTGGAAATTGTTCATCTTCTGCAGAATAGCCCTGTGCCTTTGCAACAAGACATTCTGCAGGCAGAGCACCCAGGGAGAGCTGTTGTGGTACTTCCACACACTCACAGTGCTCACCTGGGACAGAGTCAGGGCCTTTGAGGCAGCCAGCACCAAGAATCAATGTTCATACACAGAACCAAGACATTCTGCCTGGAACTTGGCATAACTTCTCTTTACCCTCTGTCTTGTCAGCCTGGCAATGCAGGAAAATAAACAGAAACTTTCACTTGCTGGAAATCTTGGTGTTTCCAAATCATACTCAGCGGGGAATCAGAGGGAAATGTTGAAACTCCAGAAGGCAAAAGAAAAAATCTCCAAACTGCAGATTGCAGCTAAATCATGAATCTAGAAAGTGAAAACACCAGCAAGAAAAATCTCTTTTACCATTGGACATGCAACTTGGGAAGAGGAAATTTCTTGTCATATTTTAAAATGAAGCTTGCTGCTCAGCCTGGGAATTTGAAGCTGGAATGATTTGTATTGTTGCTTTGATTCTCCTGATCAGAAAATAAAAATCTTGTATCAAAATATTTTCCTCAGAAGGATCTTTATGCTGGAATAACGACATTTTTCTCCATAAGAAGTTTTTAAGCAAAACAGATCAGCTCTGTCTATTTAGATGCATTTGGACTCTAATCTTAATTTTTCATTTCCGGCATCTACTTTGTTTTTTTCCAAAAAAACCCAGAGGTGGCCATGTAATCCCAGAATCCTGGAGCCAGGGCTTTAGAGAAAACACCTGGTAGCACAAAGGGGCTGATGCTATACATAGCCCAGACACTACACTGCCGTAGACCGGAAGACAGGGAAGAATTTGGTGGGTGCAATAGCTCGATGCCTTATTTATAGTGTGAAGCTGTGAAGCAGTGGTGGGCTGAGCTCCGGTTGCCATTTCCTTTGCTGTGCTTGCACCCAGCAAAACAAACACATGTGAGACAGGCTAAGCTGGTGTCATCCACTCTCAGAAGGATATCTCCAAGGCAGGCTATTTTAATCTGCCTGGGTATACTTTATCCCCTGCTGTAACCACTATCCTTTTTTTGCTTGTGCTTTACATAAAAATACCTTCTTCAGATTCATGATCAACTTTTGTGTGTACAAACCCATTTGGGTTTCTTTATTTTCCCACACTCTGAGGGGAGGGGTTGCAAAGCTCTTCTTGATGTACAAGGGATCTGCTAGCCCAGCTTTGTAAAAGTGCAAGAGAAGTGCCCAGGCCAGGTCTTGTTAATGAACCAAAGTCATTTGCACCCTTCCAAACACTAAGCCCACTGACTGTGAGAAGAGCATGGGTTGTATCAGCTTAAGTGTTAGAAGTACTGAGTACAGCAGTATTTCAACTCTTGAAGGCTGTACCAGGGAGCAGATGGTCCTCCAGATCCACCAACAGAATGTTTGGTGAATAGATATCTACCAAGTCAGGACATGGGAAGCAGACAGGTGGCCTCATGGCATGGACAGGTTTCCTTTGGTTGTTTTGTGGGTCAGGAGGGAAGGGAGGACAAGCTAAAAGCATCAGGCCTTTTTTTTTTCCCCAGGCAATAAGATTTGCCAGTCATGAAATGAAGGGTCCCACCCAATTTTGAGCATTAAATACTCAGATGGGGCTAGAGACCCGTGCAAAAAGCCCCAGAGCTACTGTCCTCTGAGACCACACTGCAACGCCCACTGCTCCCTTTCTCCAGGATAAGCAGGCACTGGGAATCACGGACTGCTGAGCAGAGCAGGGCTGCTGTCAGGTTCACAGCAGGGCACAGTGAAGGGAAGCCCCATGCCCTCAGGGGAGAGAAATCCCTTTGGCTTTTGAGAACTATGTTTTTCTTTTAAGATCTCAAAGCAACCAGCAGCCCTGATGTGCAGCCACCCCAATCAGGGCAGAGGTGTGAAGGTGTCTCACACGAGGTCTGCAGAGCATAGCCGACTTTAACCCCACAATCACAAATGTGTCTGTAAAATTCCCTTGCTGAGCACCTTTCCCCCAGCCTTCCTGCATCTTGCTGACAGGATCACATATTCCCAGTACATCCCTCATGCAATAGCAGGGCTGCAGGAATGAAGGCTGATGTGAGGACTTAATTAATCAGTTAATTAATCCCAAACATTTTAACCCTCCAAATCCCTGCTGCACTCTAGTTTGGCAATTTGTTCATTAGTGGAAGTTTTGTGGTTTTTTTGATCCTGGATCATTTGAT
Organism: Melozone crissalis; assembly: GCF_028551555.1. Classification (NCBI taxonomy): domain Eukaryota; kingdom Metazoa; phylum Chordata; class Aves; order Passeriformes; family Passerellidae; genus Melozone; species Melozone crissalis. The sequence goes on along the minus strand of NW_026535797.1, from coordinate 13,507,411 downwards.
ATCTTCCCCAAGACAGAAGCAAGATATAATCTTGTCATTAGGAGAGTGAATGTGGTTTTGAATATGTCTGTGTATGTCTCCTGTGTTAGAAGCAAGCTCTGCTTGGGACATTTCTGTCCTGCCTCTATCTTCTCTTTGGGTTTTACTCTGCACTGGACATTGAAAGGCTCAGGTCAGGCTGTGCAGGGGTAGGAATGTGCCTTTGCCCTCTCTGCACTGTTTAAGCCACACCAACTACTCAGGCTGTGCTGATGTGAGCACCTTTGGGGCTTTCTTGGGAGATAGGCTTGGTGGATCTCATGCCCACATTCAGCAGGAGCACAGCACTGACCTCCCTCCCTGTCAGTGTCAGGGCCACTCTACACAACAGAGGTGTGAAACACAAATCCCAGCTTCCTGGAGAAGCAACAATTAAATATGTGGTCTCTGACTGCCACATGCAATGGAAACCCACCCTGCTGTAGTGCTGCTCTGCTTGTTTTGTGGTAATGCTGTTTCTAAAGCATCAAGACACCCTGTCCCATCCCCTGGCAGGTTAGGACACCTGAATGTATCTTACAGACTTCCAAACCCTTCTTCCACCCTGTGTCCTGCTTCCATCCCTGTCTCTGGCTGAGCTGGAGAACTGCTGTCTTACCCAGGCTGTCACTCCCACCTCTTCACTGACACTGTTTTCAGATCTTTGTTTGTCTGCTCTCCTCTGCTCCCCGAGTACACACACTCACTACCCTTCACTGTGCTAGCAGTGTCCCATCTTGAGACAAGCCCAGCAGCTCAGTTCATGTGCCAAGCTCCAGCCAGCACCACCCAAGTGAAGGAACTCTGGGCAAGTGAGAAGATTTACTGCTCCAGGTCCTAAATTCGCCATCAGTGTTGTCACTGTGCCGGTGCACATTCCTCTTCCCTTGGTTTTTACAGCACATCTTTGTGCCACTTGGCTACAGTAATGAGACCCCAACCTAATTGCTATTCAATAAACTCCAGTTAAATTAACAGCTCCATCCAATGATCACCAACATCTGCTGTTCATCAGGCGGCCTTCCCTCCCCTCGTGCTCCCTGCGTCTCCTTAAATCCCAGTGCCCCAAAATACAGTGTGTCTGTGCTGGGCATGAGTTGGGTGTAACAGAAACACACTGTCTCTGCTCTCAGCTGTGCTGGGCTTGTGCAGGAACCCACTCACTTGTGTGGGAGCACACACTTAGCTGCAATAATGGGACTAGGTGAGCCAGAGCAAGATGTAACCACACAAATGCACAAGCATCTCTGTGCCTTTGTCTCACAAGCACCCAATATCCCAATCTCCGGATCCTTTGTTGCACTGGTGATTCATTTCCCCCGAATTGCATGTGGAAGAACTGGTGAGGAAAGGAGGTGACTTGTGCTGCTGACACTGGCAGGGACACCAACTACACAGGAGCTTCACACTCCTTTGACTCATCATTTCTGTTTGAGGATTTAGTCCAATACCAGCACAGCTCTGGCTGAAAATCAGGTCCTGACTCTGACTTCTGTAGGTAGGTTCAGTCTGTTTGTGCACACATTTGTGAAGCCCATGTGTACCTCACAATCTCCAGGAGCTCCACAGTGCTTGGGGAGAGGGAAGGTCACCTCTCTGATTCAGAGGTTAACAGGGTCACGCTTCACTTGTGGAAAAACCTCCTGCCTAAAATTAAGCCTCAGCCTTGCAGAAAGCCAGGCCAGGCAAGCCATTAAAAAAAGGTCAAAGATATTATCAGCTCCTAATCCAATTAGGTACAGATTATCTGTGAATTCAGCACAGCCTCACTGTTAGAGCTGTGCTTAGGAAAATGAGCATCTCCAAAAAACCAGCTGGAGATCAAGGGGGCTCTGAGAGCTGAGGCAGCCTTGTGAGAGATTATGCCTCTGCCTGGGGAGCACCGAGTGTAGCAAGAGCGACGCTGGGTTTTCATTGCTATCTTTCTTCGTATGTGTCACTTGGTGGGTGACATTACATTGCTGGTGAAGGAGGCAGACAGATCTGTAACCATCTCTGCTCCTAAATATAAGTTTAAGAACAAAGGGAAACAAGAAATTCTAAATTCGATTAAAATCAGTGATGCAGCAGCCTGACTTGTTGGGAATTCTCCAGCAAAACATTTTTAATGGAAAATATCATTCTGGCTAACCCAACAGTTTCCATGGGGAAATAACAGTTTTACCGTTTACTTGTTGGGAGGAATGTTATTTTTTATTTTTGGTCAGTCCAGCAAAACCAACACATTTTTAAGGAGGTTTCCTCCTAGTGATGTTCTGGAAAAAAACCTTTCAGTGGGGTAGAAATCTAACTGTTTTTAATCTGGGACTTGATTGCTTTATTAAGGGGATTATGGGATACAGTCCTGAGACACCAGGGCAATGGATTTGCTCCCCTGGCAGGCGGTCTGACTTTGAGAAAAGAGAGTTTGTGTGCTGAGTGGTGGCTGAAAGAGTTATGGAAATTACCCCCTGTGGTTCCATCCCCCTTGTCTCTGGACAAGAGAGGCTTTGAGGTTTGTTTGGTTTTTCTTGCTGATAATAGGACTGGACCATGGCAGGTTTCTCTCCCTAAATGAAGCACCTTGCACATCTTACTGTGGCAAACTTCCTTGTAAATGTGTGAGTGGCTTGGGGATGTTTCTTCTGTAAAAACAGGGAGAGGTGCTCTGGACAGGGCAAGTCCTGCTGCACCAAGTCCTGGATTTGTTTTTAAGTGTGATTCACAGAATGGATTTGGGGAATTACTCCTTCTGCCTTTTGTGGACCTCCTTCCTTGAAGGCAACATCAGTTCGGTTCCTTATTTGTAAAAGGCAGCAATTCTAATATCTTCCCATGTGTTTTACAGTCTCCCATGCCCGGCTGGGCAGAGCCAGACAGGTTTGCAGTACCTAGCTGAGCAGCTCTATGGATTTCCACTGTTGCTGTTTGGCTGCAATGAGATTTTATTTGTAGCTTCTGCCTTAAGAAAGAGATACTCCTTCACAAAGAAATCTGCCTGTCAGCATAGCCACCCCTGGGCAGGGGCTTGCACATGCTGACAAGTGGGGATCAGACTGGAAGGGCAGCACTCCTGATGGGGCTGGGACTCTGGTACCACTTCTTAACCTCCAGGAAAAAGCAAGTTCTGATCACAGGCTGGATCTGCCAAGAGTGTTGGGCTCTGCAGGAGTTGAACCAGTCTGGATCTGAGTGCCAACACTGGTTCTTGCTTCTGACACAGATTTGCTGCTCAGCCTTGGGAAGATGGAGTTTCCCTTCCATATTTTAGCTGTGAGAGCAGCTTTTTGGCCAAAGAGTAGCAGTCAGAGTCTATGCTTTGGGTTTACATCTACTGAACATCTGGGCTTGAGAGTTTAGCCATGCAGCAATGGTCACCAGCATGCACTTGTAAAGGGCATCTATTACACTGCATTAACCCCACGTGGACACATGCAGGCAGGATTAAGAGGCCATAATCACATTCAGCTTGGTGGGCTTTTGAAAGAGAAATCAAATGAAGGCTGTGAACAAGGACATCCCTGCGGGAGCTTAACACAATTTGGCTAATCCACTTGGCGTGTAAATGGTTTGTTCAACTTCATCTTTCCTGCCAGCATGTATAGACAAGGTGGGAGTGAGAACATGTGGGCTTAGACACTCAGGTAAGGTGAGTCAGGTCTTCTGTGGGGGTCTGGTTCTGGAGTTCCTGTTAGAGAGGGGCCCTTCCTTGTGAGTCTGAAACAAACTGGGGGGAAAGTGCAATGGGCATAGCTGAGGGCAGGGCAGCTTCTCAGGCTGAGTGAAAGACAGAGGAGGACATGTTGGTAAATAGTCCATTAACATCCAGTGTCACTCCATTAATTTCCCTGAATAAATTTGTCCTCTTTTCTTCCTCCCATCTCCTGTGGCCCAGTCTGGAGGCTGTTTGCTGGACTGGAAGCAGCACCCAACAAAACCAGTGTTATTCTTGGTCAGACCCTTACTAAAAGCCTGGGGCCAGCACTGTCTCTGATTTGACAAAGGTGGACAACAATGGCAAGTGTTGCTCCCATGAACAAAGCTGGAATTGAGTGGTAGTTTTTCTCTTTTCTCTCCCCTGGAAAGGCAAGTAGATGCCTTCCAGACAGCATCTGTACAGCTATGCCCATCCTGCCAACAGGGCACCTTTCCCTCCACATCTGCATCCCCCCAGTGAGGACAAAGCCCAGAGAAGATGGGAAGAACAGCTCACCCTGTCTCTGAGACAAGATGTCTACTGAGAGAGCTAAGGCTTGAGCCAGGCAGGTGCTACAGCTCCCCAGGCTGAGCTGGAATGTCATGGCCAGGGAAAGAGTTGTAGCCAGTCCCCAGCTGGAGCAGCTTGCCTTATACCCATGGCCTGCAGCACTGAAGCCCAAGGTGCTGCCACTTGGTTAAAGAAGCAACTCTGCTAGAACATCAAATAAATTAGGGGATTTTGTTCTGCATCACTCTTGGAGCCACAACACACGTTAACTGCAAGACTGTTGTCCGTGTGGGAGACACTGGTGAGGCCCCCACAGCCCATGGCACCCCCATTCCCTCCTGCCACTGCAATGGCTCATGCTATCAGTAGCTTCAAAGACCATCAGAGTCTGGGTTTTTTGTGATGGGTGCTTCTCTGGCAATCAGTACAATCAACGAGAGTGAGCACGAGGTGGAGGAGGGAGGAGAGGTAAGAGGTGAAGCTGGTGCAGGGACTACAGCTGCCCTGAAGGAAAGTTCAGGTGCAAGGACATTGAGCATCTCTCCTCTGCAAAAGTGGCAGTGGATATGTCCCTTTCTCTGCCTTACTCACCTGTCTGGGATGTGGCTGTAATGAATTCATACCTATAAAACACTACTTAAAATTCCTCACAAGCTAGCATCACAGACAGGGAACAGAGTGTGACTGACCTATATCCCTTCACAGCAATTCCAGACCCTGTCTCAGGCCTTCCCAGACCACGTACAATCACATCCAGCCCTTATCTCCATGGGTCAGTGGAGATTTTGGTTGCCAGGTAGAGATCTCATTGATTGTTTTTTTAATTGATGTTGCTATGGCAGGAAAGAGTTTTGCCCTCTTGGAGACTGCATGGCTGCAGGTAAAGACTGCCACAGTTTGTGTACAGTTTAATTACAGAAGATTACTTGAGTGACCTATCTCTAAAAAAGGCACTAAAAAAGCCCTGTTAGGACCAGGCAAGATGGGCCAGTTTGGCAAGCAGTGGCAGGAGGGAGCTCCCCATCTCTAACCAGCCTTGCTAACCAGAGTCCCCAGCAACTTATCCTCCAGTACAAGGCAGCTCATGACTTGCTTCCTAAACAGTTGGCGAGATAAATACCTTTGCTTATCCCTTTGCTAACGCAGACAGCACACTCCTGCATGACTGGGGCACTGCTGCCTTTGCATGCCACAAACTACCCCACAGGTACTACTGAGGGAGAAATAGGTTGTGTGGAGTGACTGAGTTGGAGGGCAAAGACAACAAGAGATGCTTTTGGTTTCAGTTATGCCTTGTCCCGTGGGAAGGCAGGGAAAAGGTGAGAAGGGACCCTTGCTCTGGCATGCATCCTTCACATCCCCCTTCCCACTGACTCTTGGGCAGCTGCAAAATTCACCACTTTCCCAGCACTCACCCAGGAGGGAATAACGATAATAAAAACGAAATCAGAATGATTCCCTTCCCCAGACTGGGGGGGACGGGAAGGGAACAAGCTCTTGGGAACGTCTTGGATTTCACAGCCTCCCCTGGCAAACGTGACTTTTCAGAGAGAAAGTCGCCGCCACTGGCTTGTCCTTTGTGTCTGCAGAAAGGGGGTCCTCTCTCAGCTTTTCCCTTGTTATTGGATCTGGTCGGAGGGGCTGCGGTCCTGCCACTTCCCCCATGCAAAAGAAACAGATTTGTCATCCCTGATGGGCTCTGCTTTCCCAGCCTCTCTTGCCTCATTTAAAGAAAACCCCCAATCCCTCAACAATGTAGAGCTTGAAATCTTTTCTTCCTACTTGATACTTCGTTACTGTGATTGCTTTTTATTGATTGACAGAGCTGCCTTTGCAAACACCCGGGACCCTCAGAGAATTGCAAGCAGCCGATGTAGTCCTGCTCTGAAACACGTGTGCGCAACTTCTCCCACTGAGCATGACGGAGCTGCACCTTCCCCTACTCCTGAAACAGGAGGAAAAACTGGGAAATGGTTTCTCTGCCAGGCTAGGAAACACAGAGCTGGTTCATCAAGGAAGGAACAGCTGGGCAAGAGGCTGCCACCAAGATCTTTATTAATAATAGCCAAAATTATCTTTTTCTGATCTCCAAGGACAGGCTGTGGCTCTGTGGGAAATCGCTGCAAAGAGATTTGCCACTGCATCAGTGACACACAGGTCATGGCAGGAACTTTGGTTTATTTCTCATGAAAATCTCCCTGCTTCCTCCAAACCCATGCTGTGTCTCACTACTGGCTTCATGTAAACAGTGACTCTGTTTTTCTATCAATGTTCCACCTATGAGGGGTGTTGCTCAGTCACCTCAGATATAAGAGACAAAACTCATTATATACAATGCACTAGTCAGGGCTTGCTAACGTTGGGTCTTGTCTGGTTTCATTCCTGGCTGCCAGCAGGCAGGAACACAAATGGAGGAACAGGTGAAACTGTGAGACCACACAGAAAAGCAAGCACTGGCAGCTTTGTTGCTCTCCCTTGATAGAACTTAGGAAGACAGCAACTCCCAGCAACCAGACCTCCCGAGGTGGTCTGGAGGATGTGTCTGCCTGCCCTGGGTCTTCAATCAAACCTGAGGATACTTTTGTTTCCTGACTTTCTGAGGAAACATTGCTCAGAAAGTAGGAGACAAAATGCAACTGTCAGAATACAGATCTTGGCCATGATGTATGGGGCAGTGAGATGGGCTGCCGCTCGTTATCCCCTGCCCTGTTGCAGCAACAGACAAGGGGATGATGCAAAAAGTCATTGCCAGCCAGCAGGCAGATCACAGGGAGCCCAGCCATAAGAAAAAGATGACCTGAAAGGATCACTTGTAAAGGTGAGGAGAGCAGTAGCTATTAACCTGCTGCAGACACTGATTAAAGACACACTATCCTATAGCTTACATTCAAGGTTTTCTAGCCACACTAGGAATAGCAATAATTCTTAAGCAAGAAGTGCTTCCAGTGCTGTTTCCAAGTGTTTTAAATTTTAAAGCAGGTCTTTTCTGTCCTTCCTGCAGGCAGGAAGCTATTGGGCTGGCCCAGCAGTGCTAACCCAGCCCTCACTTCCATTAGACCAGCTCTTCAGCACCACTCGCTGAGATGGCTTCACACAAGCACAGGCTGGGGTTGTCTTGCTCTGCCTGAGCAAAGCACTTAACCAAACCAGCAGGGTAAGAGCTGGGGATGTGAGCTCAGCCAGCTCAGCCTGCCCTCACCTGCCCCAGTGTGTCAGGGATGCTTTTCCCTCCTGCCTGCTCTGTGGCAGTGGGTGGGATCCCTTCCCAATGGCAGATACCACAAGCTGTCTGTGTTGGGAGCAGCATTTACTAGTGTACACACTGGCACTGTTCTGGCCACCAGCTGCCTCTATTCCCACTCCATCCTCTCTGCAACAGTTTCTACCCTGCAGCAGGTTATCTTTTTCCTGGCATAAATTTTGGACACAACCAAGAAGTCTTTCCGCAGCTGCAGTGCAGGCTGTTTGGTACTAGCATACAGCCCCCTATCCCCAAATTTGCTTTGACATGAGACCTTTCCGAGCCTCCCTGGTATCTCCTAGCAAAGGGAAACACTGGCACAAGGACATGACCAGCTTACAGCAGTAGTTTGTGTAACGCTACTGATGGACATTAGCACCCTACTTCCCTTCTGGGAACCAGGGCACTCTGGCCACATCTGGGAGCATGGAGGAGCCACAGGGCAAGCGGGCATCTATCAGCTGCCAGGCTTCTGTGTTGGGGATGCCTGGCAGCTTTGCCTCCAGGAAAATCTTCCCTGTGGTGAGGGCAGCTTTAAGCAGTGCCCCAAAGCCCTGACATCTTGGAAAGGCTTTTCCCTTTGTCTCGTTTTCCTTTTTTCCAGATCTGACTTAAAACAGAGATCAGGATGACTCTCACCAAGCAAAGATCCCACGACTGTTTCCCCAAGAGCCAGGATATTAGTCCTTGTATGCTGGCCATATTCCAGCTCGGGAAATTACCTTCTGCCTCCCTAAATCCCCCCTGCGGTTTCAATTGGATACGGGCTTCTTCGCTCTCTTGGCGAAACTGCTGTGCCGGGTTGCTGTGCGCGGTTAAGCAGCTGCTGTCGGAGGTGGGTGACAGGATTGATCCGGGGTGCTGGCTCAGCGCTGCGCGGGGGCGGGAGCGCCGCCTGCCGAAACACCGCCGCTCCTGGGGATCACGCTTACCCCTGCGGGCCCTCCTCCCGGGCTTACCCCCTCTTCCACCCCCTTGGCCTTGCAGAGCCACGACTTGCCCACACTGAGATGGATTTTGCTTCATTTTCTAGCACGTCAGCTGCCTGGCCGAGCACCAGCTGCTGGAGCATCGATGTGCTCACGCACCTGGAGAACACGTGCTCTTCTCACAGGCGTGTTGAGGCACAGGATCCCTCTCCCCCTGGCTAGTCCTCATGTCTTTGCAGAATAGCTATGGACTTTTGGCCATTCCAGGACTTGTGCCTCCCAGAACAGCTCTGGGGCTGCATGTGGGGTGGTATGCCTGCAGTGTGAGGTTCTGAGCAGAAAATCATCATGGGCTCTGCCCAGAGTAAAGGTCCTGTTCTGTCCTCACCCCAGGGCACAGCCAACAGTAGGACTCCTTTCACCAGCCCTTGTGCTGGGGAAGGCACCAGCATGGTCCCATCTACCCAGCGCTGGAGCAAATCCCAGGAGTCAGCAACCCTGGAAGAGGAATCCCAGAGGTCTTCAGACTGAAGTTGCTCAACCTCGAGTTAAAAATGCAACACTGTCAAGCAGCCAGGCTTTGCGTTGTTCTTGTTGCCAGAATCTATATAAGCAAATTACTTTGCTGTCAGGAATACAACAGGAGACAGAGAGAGAAATCCCCTGCTCAGGCACTCTGGAGACAGGACTGCAATATTCTGAGTAATGCAGCCATATCACTGACATCCCCTGACATCTGGGGAATACAAAAAAAAAAACAAAAACAAACTAGCAGAAAACCTTTAGTCATTTAATAGATGTGATTTGTGGATGAACTGTAATATACAGTGAAAGGTGGGGACAACGATGGCCTTTAATGAAGTGTCTTGGAGGAAATCTCACACGTTTGTCTATGCATGTCAAGGGAAGATGTTTATCTAAATATACGCACATTTGCACACACATCTGTTAAACAGTCTTCCTATATGTCCTATGTGTGCACATGGAAATGTATGCATCTGTGCATGTGCCTGTGCTGTGGGCAAGAGAGCTGCCAGCAGCAGTAAAATTTCAATCCAGCGTGCAGACAGCGGTGGGGCCCGCGGACAGGAGCTCAGCCCTCTCCTCTCCCCATGAATCACAGCCCACGGATGAGGATCAGTGTGGACGTCAACTCTGGTGCCAGCTCTTCTTCCCTGGCTCCTCCGGGCTGGATTCCCTCCCCTCCTTGCCCCCCCAGCCCCCCTATTCCCTACCCCCCTTTCCCTTCCCAGCAGGATGACATTCATCCATCATCCAGCATTTTAAGTGCTGGCATGTCATTGAGGCTGTCAGCCGCTCTCTTTGCTCAGTGCAAGGAGCTCCGCTTGGCGGCTTGGTGCAACCGTTTCCATTTGGAGCCTGTAATCCTCCTATTCGGCTTAGTTCCACTCGGTTTCCCAGAGTGCAGAGTGAGGGAAACCCGGTGGGATAGCAGTAGATTATATCAAATAATAAAGAGGAGGCTTGCTCTAATAACTCCAACCACAGGATACTCAGGCACTGCCAGGGGTCATGCACTGCAACCTGCCAGGGCAAATCCTCTATAGGCTTTACCCCTTTTGCTCCCAAAGCCAGAGACACTCTGGGTCCCACCTCAGTGCCACCGGGTGTAAATCTGGAATTAACTCCCCTGACTTCAGTGGAACTACTCCAGATTTATGGCTGAAATTGAGCTTGGGATCTGGCCCCAGATCAAATCCTGTGGGTGTAAACTGAGCTGTAGCAACTTGGCCCCACAGCTGAAAAATGGATTGACATAAGGAGAAGAAGGATGGAGACAGGGTTACTTAGGAAAGTCAGCACAAGGTGCCAGGGAAAAGTCATTTCACTATCCCTTGCCCAGAGGGCTGGCATTCCTCAGAGGTCTGCCTGTATTTCATCTCAACAAATGAACACGTCCTGATGTCAAATGTGCTCTTCAGAGAAGATGGACTGTTCAGCAGCAGCTACTACTGTGGGGACACTCTCTCTCTTACCCCATAATCCCCCTACACTCCCAGCAGATCCCCTTTGAAGCCCACATTGCCCTAACCCACACATGTGCTTGCCCCAGCTGTTCCAGGTGCCATTGCACAAAAAGGTAGCCTGAGAGACGGCACAGCTGCCAGCCCAACCCCGCTATGTCATGCTCAGCTACTCAGGTTTAAACTGGGAGTTAGAGGAGATGCTTATTTTAGAAGCAAGTTGTTTTTGCAGCATGCTTAGTCAAAGCAGAAGCAGGAGGGGAGGCAGGGGGATTATTTAAAGGGAAAACCCCTGAGCATGGACCCAGGCACTGGGCTAATTTTAGAAGTCAGACTATCCTGGAGTCATGACAAGGGTCTAAGTGGGACTTTGAGAAGTGGGCAGCACACTAGAAGAAAGTGGAGTCCAGGACTGATAATGTATGGACTGGTGCTGAGAGTCTGTGTGGATACACCAAATCAGCTACTTTGGCTGCAGCAAGCAGCTTATGATTGGTGCCTCAGTTTCCCCATCCCTGTGAGAGGATACAGCTTTCATGTGAGGTCACTAAAAGAAAGAGTCAAGACTCTGGGTGTGCAGACGGTAACTAGAAAAAAGCAACTTTTTCAATCTCTGAGAAAACATAAAAGGAAATCTCTGAGGACTGGTTTGTCTTTGTGGTATTTTTATGCAGTACCAGCAAAAATGCTGGGATAAAGGCCCCCAGCAGAATCCTGCCAGAGGTGTAGGCATTTGCAGGAAGGATGCAAGCCAAGGGGCCAGGACTGGATGGAGCCAGCTGATGAGTTCTCATTCCACATCTGCAGATTCAAGACTGAGTTATAACATCACCTCAGCTGCTTCTGAAGCCCTGTCCCATTGTTCAAACAACTGCAAAACCCAGGAGCAAGCATTCACCTGCTTACAATGCCAGAGTATGGCAGCACTTTGTAGGGCAGCAGTCCCAGGCCTGCAGAGCCCTGACTCACCCTCCTCTCCTGGCTGGGCACTAGTGGAGCACGCTGGGGGATGTGCGTGTGTGCATGTCTGCCTGCGCTCCTTCCCTGCACCTGCCAGCCTGCTGATCTATAAGCTAATCCTACCCCAAGCTGATCTATAACTAATTCACTTACAACACAATTGCAATATCGATTCCCAAACTCCTTTGCAGACAGTGCTAAAATGTGTGTGTGTGTGCAGCAGGGACAAGGGAGCTGGCTGACAAAAAGCCAGTGCATGGGGAGGGCTCCACTCTTCACGGGGGAGATCACAACATGCTGCAGAGGCAGCTCCATGTGTGCCTTTCAAGTCCTTCCCTTTGTCTCCACTGCCACCAAGGGCTATGATGGCTGTGGAGAGGTCTGAATGTACCTTTCTGCCCAGACATCCTATGGATCCTATGCATCCACCATCCTTGTGCCTGTGTGTCACCAAAGATGCAGTGCTTTTTTCCTTTCCCCACCATTTCAGCAGAGCAGTCCTAGTCTCGCTCCCACTATGGGAGCGAGAGCTGCACAAGCAGGCATGGGTGCTGAACATCCATGTCTGGAGGAGAAGCACATGAGCCAAGTCCAGCTTCTCTGGGGTCACATCTAATGCAGAAGGTGAGAAAGGAGCTGTTTCTAGCCTGATGCAGACCTCTCTGGAGGTGGGTTGAAGGAGCAATTGTGCTTATCTGGGGAGGTAATGGCTCCCAGAGTTCCTGGTCCACCCCCAGATGACAGGGAAACTCACTCCAGCAGAGACAACTACCTGCCCTCCGGTGTATGGATCAACAGCATCTGAGAGCAAGCTTGAGCTCAGTGCCTGTGCACCTGACCTTGCACACACCAAACTGGTTTGGGCTCTGCCTAAGTGGTGAAAAACCCAGCACAACCTGAGACCAAATGGTCTTGTTATCTTCCCAATCCCTGGGGCAAGCAGATGCAGTGTGTTCTTCCTGCACTGAGCAACTGGCACAGCATGCAGGGGCAGCATGATGCTTAAAACTCCACCAATTCCTGTAAGGGACACCTGATTTCTGTGGGTCTTCACAAAGTTTGTGCCATTTACACCAGCAGCACATGATAACTCTGAAGCCACCTAGAAAAGCTCCTGTTTTGGTCAGTGGTCTCTGAGATCAACTCTTTACTCCAGGAGCCATGTTTGAAAGGTTGATTTATGCAGCACAAAGTAAAGAAGACATATTTAATGATGAATGGAAATGTCATATTGATCCTATGGGCAGGCTGTGAAATATGGTTGTACACGGGCTGTCGCCAAATCCACTGAGCAAGCGGAGGCATTTGACAGCAGGGCAGTCAATATGGGGATCAAGCCGCCCCCGTGCATCTGCCTGCCCGATAAGCAACACTAAACTGGGATGGAAATCAGGAAAAAGCTCCTAGGCTTGAGTGGAGAGAAGATATTGAAGGATTCTCCCATCCATCCAACCAATACTAATACTATCAGTACTTCGGGGATGTTTGCAGACATGCAGGGTGACAGGGCTGCCGTCACATTGCCCGCAGCATGGTGGGGCACTGACTGAGGCCACAGCAGCTCCAACATTAAATAATACTGACAAGAGGCAAGACTGTGTGTGGTGGAAGGACAAAGACATGTCTCTCACCAAATACAGGTCAGTGATGGATGTCCCACGCAGTCTGTGGCAGCAGCAGCACTACCCAATGCCTGTGATTTTCCCCACAAGGGAATGGCGACATCCCCAGGGTTGCCAGAACTAAGGTTGGAATATTGACAGTGCTACTGTTCATTCTAAGGAGCATCTTTGCTCCCCTTTGGAAAAGGGACCCCACAACCACATTGCCATGTGGGCTGGCCCCAAAGGGACTTTGGTGGCCACCTTCATTGCCCTGCCCTGCTTGCATTGCAGCCATGAGGATCTTTGAGTTGCTGTAAGAGGAAAGTTCCACTTGGACAGAGCACAGCAGAGGGGTAAAGTGATCTTAAACTGGCAAAAAAAGAGCATCAGCCTCATATAATTTCTCTGAAAACAAGATTTATTGAAGTTCTGTCTGTGGAAATCACTGTAGTGTGGAACACTCACCATATAGATTCGATCACTGACTCGTACCCTACTACATTTTTCATTAGGAAAAATATTGGCTGGGAAAGTTTGACCCCATAATCTCTGCATTTTAAACAATAACCAAGGAAAATAAAAGTGACGGGCTAAGGAAATCTCTTCCACTTCAGCACTCCCCTAGGTAGGAGCTAGGAGCTGTAAATCACTCCTCTGGACCAGAGCTACTTGCTATGACCCTTTGTGTCCAGACCCCTCCAGACCTGATGCTCTTTGGCCACATCTACCCAAGGGGTCTCTGGTGTGGGCACAATGTACATCAGTACCTGCTGGAGGACTGAGCCACACCACTGTGTGCTCAGAGGGCAACATTTCAGAGAACAGGACTCTACTCTCACCATGATTTGGGATCCTGATATGCCCAAGGAGGGATAGTCTCCACTGTAGGGCAAATCAAAGATAACACTCATCTGAGACTCAGCTTCTCATCTTTCTGTAATAAGATCTCCTTGGTCTGCACAAGGCTAACATAAAGGACAGGCAGAGCTCTACAGAGTCAGTAGAACTGTGATCTACACCTTCAGTTTGGCCAACATGTCCCTGTCACCCCATCAGCATCACACAAGGGATGGCTGGAGTCTCAGCTGCTGCTCCACCACAGCCCCTTTCAAATTAATTCCTGGTTTATGGTCTAAATAAATTAACCTTCATCGATTAGAGGTTCACAGTGCTTTTAATGTCAGTGTCATAATCAGATATCATAATGGATTTGCCTTTCTAAATCATAGCTCCAAAAGGCCTTCAATCTGAAACTCTTTTTTATGCATGGCCCAATTAGAGACCACAAGGCTTCGGGGCCCAGTCACTTCTGATAACCTGATTTACACATACTGCTTGTTGGTGGCCTTCAAGACTGGAAGGAGACCTTACCCTGGATCCCTTTCTGCTTCTCGGCACCTGCACTCCTTGATGCTCACCTTCTGACAGCCAAAAAGGCACCTCACTTTGCAGCAAAAACCAAACTCAAGAAAGCCAGGAGCAGGCAGTGCTGCTCTGTCTTTAATTCATGCACTGGGTCTACATAGGAAGAGGTCTCCAAATCATTTAAGAAAATGGACTCACCTTGGTGAGACAGTGACAGCACATTCTTGTTGGGAATCTGTGCTAACTGAAAGCCAAAACTCATAGGATAGGGTTATTCATGGGTATCAGTCTATTCTCCCACTTAGCAAAGGACAAGACAAGAGGAAAGAGACTCAGGCTGTGTGAGGGAAGGTTTAGATTGGGAAAAATTTCTTCACAGAAAAGGTTGTCAAGCATTGGAACAGGCTGCCCAGGGCAGTGGTTGAATCATCATCACCAGAGGTATGTAAAAGATGTCGGTGTGACACTTAAGGACATGGTTCAGTGGTGGACTTGGCAGTGCTGGGTTAGTGGTTGGGCTCAATGATCTCAAGGGTCTTTTCCAATCTATATAATTCTATAATTCCATGATCTTAAATAATGCATCAGACAGAGCTGAAGTGAAGATTTTGGAGGAATTTGTCTCCAAGTGCAACTGAAAAAAAACCTTTTGCCCATGTGGAGAGGAAAGGGTGCATCACAGGCAGCCTGATCTACTTGGATCTGTGAGAAAAGCCACGAGCTTTCTAGGGAGGGTTCCTGTCTTTCCCTTTATCACTGTTATCTCAGGGCCCTTTCTAAGCATCCATCTGATACCGGAGAGGGACTTTTCTCCTGTGCTCAGCATCTCCCTTGCAACTTCTCCAAGACTCTTTGGTTTGATTTCCAAGTTCTGACATAGCCATTAGTTCCAAAGAGCGATTAGTTTGGTTGTTGTTGTTAAGTCATTTTTTAAATGGCTCCAGGCAGCATCAGAGAACAAAGAAACAAAATACCCATGAAAAGAGTTAATCACAAATTACTAATTATTTCCCCCCTCCCTCTGCAATCTTTCCTCCCCAAATCATGAAATATTATCCCCATGAAGAAAGGAAAAGGTCTGTCCGTTTGTGAGCCCTTCACGGATTTTATACACCTAATTCATCAAATGAGAAACACTTCCTGATCATCCAGGATTATTTTGAGAGGTGAGCTCGTGACCCCCGACCTCACTGCCCAGAGCCACGGCGAAGGGCAAAGGCTCTGATTTACGTGTCCCGAGCTGCAGCCCCAGGCTGCGAGGTGGGGAACGGTGGAGCCTCACTGGCTCAAGGAACAAACCCTGATACCCCGGTGAGGGGCAGCCGCTGAGCCGGGCCCTTCATGTGCAGAGATCCTGTGACTGCAAGTGTTTCTGAACCCATTTGGATTTTATGGGGCTGCTGATTTCAAACAGGCCGAGCTCTTTGAACAAGGCACCATGCATGCCATTTGGAGGTTTGTATTTATTTACGGTGAGGTCTTTTATTCCTCTTTCCAGACAAAATGTATGTGCCAGAAAACAGGTCTTTATCTCAAAGAGTGCGACCAGAGGCACACTCTGGAAGCAGTGGGAGTCTGGGCTCCTACAAATTTTATTTGAAAGGAAAACTTGTAGGGTGATAAAAGCTGATGAGTCCAAGACATGGGAGACATGCACTGCTTCCAGGTCTAAATCCACTGGGATATGCTTGTTAAAGGTCCCCAGTTTGTAGAGTCAAGGTGGCAAATCTGTAGAAAGTATTGTTGAAAATAATGACACTTTCAAGCACCAAATTCGCTGCTTTCTCCATTCTTCCTCTCCCACAGTACCAAGTATCTACGATTCCACTGGAGATAGGCCTTTGAGTGGTCTAGGGCAAAAAAATACTGTTGAGGAATCTAATGCATAAAATCTCTGTTTCAGATGCCCATGTTCCTCTGCCACACTTTGTCTTTGACCACCAGCAAAACAAGTGTGTTCATATCCCCAGATCCACACCAGATCTTCTCTCTGGGCCTTGAAGATGTTCAGCATTCAGCTACAGATATATCTAAATACCAAAGGTGTGCTTACAAACAGACAACAGTAAAACAGAGCATCTCCAAGAAATGTGATTTCCAAATCTGTATCAGCAGCCAACACAAAGCAGAAGACAGCAGTAACACCGGGACCTCTCTGCAGTGGAAGGCTTGAATATATCTGCTGGCAGGCAGGTGTGTAAATCTCCACTTCCCAATATATTCATTTGCAGCCTCTAGGGCTGGCTCCATTCACAGAGACATTCTGGACTGCACCAACATCACTTCAACAGGCTCAGAGTTTGCCCTTTGCATGGTTAAAGCCCTTTGACCTTTCCTGCATGCATTCAGAAATGCATCCTATTTTGCGTGAAAATGAAGCTATTTGTCTAACTGAGATAAATAAATAAACTCCAGTCTCCCAGAACTAGGAGGGGAGTTTAGAGAAGTGTGCTCCCAAAGAAACATTTTTTTTCCAAGACAGAAAAAGCCCATCCTGGTTGCCTAAAAGCTGAAAGTGATGCAAAAGGGGACCATAAGGGAGTATGAAAACGCATTTGAATCAATAGGATAAAGTTAACAGGATCAGGAATAAATAGAATGAAGGAAATAGGATAAAAATGCCAGAGGAGATAAAAATGCCAGACTCCACATCGCCTCAGAAATCACTGCTGAAGGAGCAGCAGGGCCAAGTTCATCCTGGGTATAATTCACTTGGTTGTTTCCTCCTGCCATTTTAAGGCTTGGTGGATTTAGGAGCTTTGGGTTGTTGGGGTTTTTTTGCTCCCTGTCAATGATGTCTCAATTCAAATAATGTGTGACATTCTTGGGTTTGCTCCACGCCTGCCTGGCACAGCTTAGGGTCTGGCTTCTATAAATGGCAGCTTCCCATGACCCAGCAGCTCTGCTCTGGCTACCAGAGCATACAGAAAGGTGCCTCCATATGAATTTGGGTGATGAATTCATAGCAGCCACATTTGCAAAACAGTTTTTATGCTTATATAACAGATACCATTCTGATTCAACAAGCATGCTGGCAGCCAGGCTTCTCTCCAAATGTGTTTTAATCTCTCTGGCTTTCAAGGAATTTATGCTTGTGCTTTAAGTAAAGCAGGTGTTTTGAGGATTGAGTCCTGAATCCTTTTCACAGAAGCACCATCTTCCCATGGTCCCTTGAAGACAGCAGTGAGAGGCTTTAGGAGAGATACTTGGGTATTTGCTGGTTGTTTTTCCCAGCAGCTCACTGCCATGCCACAGAATAGGGCATTCCAGCAGCTTCCCCCAGTGTGCCTCACTCTCACACAACCCTTGCTGCACCACCAAAAATATCAAAAGAAAGGAAATTTAAATATAATGAAATGCATTTTTCCTCATTCTTGTTCCCAAGGCACCTTGTAAGCAGGCGTAAGTTTTGCATCTCAGTAAAACTATGGACCGGACTAATTTTTTGTTTTATAGAAAGAGAGCAGTGCCCCTTCAGAAAGCAGCAGTCCCACATAAGTCTCATTCATAGATGAGTGAGCTGAGGGACTCCAGCTCATGCAGCAACCCCTGCAGGTGCCTGCTGGGTTCCCCTCACTGGGACACAACACTGAAGCTCACATTCCCATTATTGCAAAGAACGACAGAGAAGTCCCCAGCAACAAAGTTGCATCAAACACCGTGTTGGAAATGTGACGCCTTAGAGGTGGCAGTGCCCTATAGCTCTGTGTCTCATAGCACCTCATGATGCTGGTCTGGTACCAGTCCTTCATCCCACCACCTTGCCTTTCTGACCCAACTCCCAATCCCAGGCTGAATTTTGCTTAGTTTAGGTGACTTGAGCGCACCACCCCAGGCAGGATGGCTTCAGGCCATCAGCTAAAATAGCTGCTTGTCATCATCTCCTTTGTCTGGCCTTGGACTGACAGGACCTGTCTCTGCTCCCTTTGAGATCTTTACACCCAGCCTCTGAAGGTCTGACTGACTCCCTTTCCTTTGCTATCTGGGTTGGTTATTTTCAGCCTGTGCCTTTTCTGGGTCTTTTACTCTGTTCCTGGTTGTCCCCTTTCTCCCTCCATGTATACTCTTCCTATCATCCTGGATGGAGCGGACTCCAGAACAGCCGTGCTGTGATTTAGGGTGTTATCCAATCCACTGCTGTGTTTACCTGCTCTGGCATGGTGGGATGTGCTGGTGACCATGGGTCTCAGTCCGTGGGACCAAACTGGGACCATGTCACACCATAGCAGGAGACAGCTCAGGGCATGCTCTACTTCAGCATCCTCCCCCTGTTCACATTAGTGCTCACATCCTCACACTGTGGGGCAGGTGAATCATATCAACCTCACCAGTGTCATGTGGCTGCACCAGAGAGAGATGATCAGAGGGATGATCAAAGGAGACATGGCTGTGCCATGGATTCCCTTCACAACAGGCTGCGCCCAGAGTCGGGTGGCCAGTGCAGCCCAGAGCACTCTGACAGCACAAACAATTCCTCCCGGGTCAAGGACCTGGCACAGTGCAGGGTATCACTTAACTCCCAGACGTGCATGGCACAAGCTGGTGGGGGTTTTACTCATGTCAGTGGGCTGGACCCCTTCCCAGGGAGCACAGAGCTCCTGAGCTTAGCTACTGATGAGAACAGCATAGGGAAGCACAGCAAGGCAATGACTGACCCTGGCACTCACTGTGCCTTGGTTGTCATATGCCCCAGACTGTGGTACAGACAAAGTCAAGGTGCCAGGGTTGTCCTCCACCATAGCCCTTGGGGGATGATCTTCCCACCAGGAAGGTTGTTAAGCTTGCAGGAGGGAGATGCTTTTCCTGAAAGTTACTTTGATGCTGTTTGCATCTGTAAAATCAAGATTCTATCACTCCAGGGGTTAAATTCAACAGCGCTGGCATGAAAGGGCAACTCATGCTGTAGCATCCTACACAGCAGTTGCCTTCTGCAGATGGGTGACTCATGCTGCACAGCAAGGACAGCACCCCAACCTTGCCTTGCATCCTCTAAGCAGGGCTGAAGCACACCCTGCTGCCTTGCTGGGCTGCACTTTGCAGTGGGAAAGCCCTGTAGTCTTAAGGAGTTCTTCCACAGGAAGCAGGATCCAGGTGTGCATACACTCACAGGTGAGAGACTGGGGCTGGAGGCCAGGCTGGCATCCAGCCCCCCATGCAGGGTCCTGCCCCAGCCCTCTCCAACTGAAGTAGCTCTGACCTGGATCAGTACCGAGGATCCAAGCCCAACCAATATGGATGGGTTGAAAGACATGACATTTCCCAGAGCTCTTAAAAGGGGTGAATGTCAAATGCAGGCTCATCACCCACACCCCGCTGCTGCCCCCTCAAAACTCGGTGTGCAGGAGCACTTCCTTTGTCTGGGAGTGCCAAATTCAGCCCACCACAAGGTCTGGAAGGGAATCAGGCACAGTGGTCTGTGATCACACATCAAGCAAAGCTCAAGTCTTGTGCTGCTGTCTTCTCCCACAGCAGGGAGATGGACGTCAGCAGGCTCTATCAGTGTCATCAGGTCACTCTCTTTTCGGTTAGAAATCAGTTGCTACACTGAAAATAATTGACCCTTAATGCCAGCTGCAGGGACCAGAGCATGCATTGCCACGAGGTTATGCTCCTTCCAATCCATCTGCTGTCCCTGTGTTGAGCTCAGATGTCTCTTCTTCTCCCCCAGCCCCCAGCTCTCCTCTCAGCTTTCAGAGCCACTCTGGCTTGTGGGATGTGCATTTAGCTTTTTTCTTCTCCTACCACCCTCACTGCCCCACAAAGATGAACAAGGTCGGGGATGGCTGATACATCACCACCAGTCCCTCTGGTATAATCCAGGAGGGACCTGTAATGCCTGTAATTCCTCAGAGACCTGGAAGAAGACTTGGCTACCCAATATCCATTGGCTCCTTGGGACATCAGCCGTGTGAAGGTTGTAAAGGTGACATTCTTCTCACTTCATCTGAACTATGGCTCTGGTGAAAGCATCAAGAGACCAGCATTTCCAGAGACAGTTACTGACCCTGATGGGGGATGCTGCTGCATTTTGAGGATTCTTGTCACTGACTACTCCCCACTTGTGAACGTCAGCAGGCTGGGAGATTTTCTTTCTCTGTGTCCTGAGTCTTTCCAAAAGGAGTTGCCCCATCACAGCAATTCAGCCTTTTTTTGGGGTGAAAATAAAGGATCAAGCAAATGGTGCAGCGATACAGTGTTATAAATGGGCTGGAGCAAACTAATTCCTTTCCTTGACTCTGATGTGCTCTCTGGTCTTGGCAGGACCATTTCCCACCCCAGTGCCTCTATTTGTCATCTGCTTCTTTGCCTTATTAATGAAGCCACAGCTTCCTAGGAGAGAAGCAGGAACAGGGGATGATTTGGGCGGGGATATCTGGGACTTCAGCAATGGCAGCAGCTGTGGCTGTTGCTACACACATTTAGGCTTTCCTCCACCCTACAAGTGCTAAAGCTCTCCCTGCCCACCCACATCCAACATAGGCTGGGTACTGAGCCCAGGCCTCAGCAGGAGTCTGTTAGACACTTTTGTGGATCTCTGAGCATGGACTTGCTGGTGGGAATGGAAAGCCACAGCAAGGACTTGGAGACTGGGTGAGCAGATGTAAAGTGGCTGCTGCTGGAGCGCAGTATGGCAAGCAACTTTATGCCCCAGCAGTATTTCTCTGTAGCTTTCAGGGAAGGGAGGCCTCAAAGATGTGGAAGGGCAGGAACTGGCAAGCAACATTGAGAAGCCAGAATTCTTCTGTCCATGAAAATCTCCTTATAGCCATAGCAGTGTCTTACTGTGCCCAGCATTTTCAGGGAGGAAGCAGTGACTCAGCAGTGTTCCCAGCCCGCTCTCTGCCTTCCCCTTCTGGCAAAGCTGCACAGGCCCATGTAGACAGGGAACGGGCAGCACGAGGCCAGGCTGGCAGCATGGGGCAGCGAGCAGGCAGGTGGGCTGTCCAGGCCTTTGCAGGTGCAGGGTTATACAGACATTGCATCTGCCATGCTCCCCTCCCACTCTCTATCTCATAGGCTATCTCGTATGCCGGTCCCATCTTCCCACGTGTCTGCTGCCTATTCATCCTCAGTGCCTTTCCTTGATGGGAACACTCAACTGAGGCTCAGCAATGCACTGCCCTTTCCACCTGCATTGGTGGTGCAGCAGGCACAAGGCAGCCTGGCTCCCAGCCTGGGCGGCCCTTCCCAGTGCAGAGCAGGTAACAGGACCAGCCACAGCCAGGGGTAAACCTGGGGCACAACCCACTGCAAAATTGACAGTGGCCTGCTACAGCAGAAGAAGAAAAGGCTGATTTATGCCCCCACCATCTCCATGCTGCTTGGCTCCAGCAGAGCTAAAGTGCTGGTTTTGCCTGTACTGGGCCCATTGCGGTGCAAGATCCTGCCAAAGTGTGAGAGGGATGTGTGGTGGAAAGCGTATCAGGGGTGGAATTGTCTACACGCAAATGCTCAACTTTATGTACTTTTAACTAGAGGTGTAACAGATGGTTGCATTTCGGTCCAAGCAGCAGAGAGCCATGCCCATTCCGGCTGGAGCCAATCAATCCCACCACTCTGGGGAAAACGGCAAGCTGGGTTTGGAAGCACGGCTGCCAGCAATCCAGAGGAAGGCTTTGCACAAGCAAACATGGGCCGCTGCCATGCGAAACCAGGGAAACAGGATTAAAGAGACATCGAGACAGACAGCAGAGCACGGTGCCGGTGCCGTGGGCTGTTCCCAGAGCAAATGGCAGCAGAGACAGCAAGCAGCCAGGGCTCAGCAAATGCACATCGGCCCAACCCTCCAACAGGGAGGGAAAAGGAAAGACCCTTCCTGGGGAGGGGACAGAAGTTTTATGGGATGGGAGGAATCCGCTCCCATGCAGCGATGCCATGAGTAAGGGGATGCCTGCAATGCTCTGCCTGCCCCTGACACTCTGCCCAATACCCTCATCTATCTCCACACCCTAGAGTTGTTTCTGCATGGGATAGGGAGTGTCCCCCACTGCCACAACTCCTGCTCTTCATGGCCCCCCAGCCATGGCAACACCCCTCCTCTGAACTCAGCCACTAGTAAGGATTGGACAGGTAAGTCTGCAAATCCCACCTGGCACTGCTCCCAGGGCAACACAACTTGGGATCCAGGTGAAGGATGAGCTCTGCAGTGGGAAGGTGGCCAACCCACACCAGGAGACCAGCATGGATTGGACTGAGACAGCTCCTACCTCAGGCCCCACAAGGGATATTTGTCACTCATTTCTGGGCAGGTTTTGAACTAATGGAAAGGAGTACAGTAGTGTAGAGCTGTTTCAGCTGGACTATTTCAGCAGCACAGTTTCAGGTCTGGGGTATAAGCAGTTAGGTGGTGGAGAAAGACTATGCAGGGCTGGTTTATGGGAAACTGAACTGGGAGATTACAGTGAGGTGAAGTTTTTGGCATAACAGCCTCCAAGAGCTGAGAAGGAGCACTAAAGAAAAACCAGTATCATCATCTCTCTGTGTCTCAGGGTCCTCACCTAAAGCAATGGAGATCACTTGTTGGGAAAAGTGCTGTATTTTGCACAAATCTCAATACGACTAATTACCATTATAGGATGAAGGGCTGGATAAGCACATTGGTTCTTCTAGGTCTTCCAGACCTACATTGTGGGGTAAAATATCTGCACCACATTTTTGCCTCTGGAGCATGCAGATTTGGTCCCTTCATACTTCACTCTTCATCAACAAGGAGCACATCAAGTACAGCTGAACCCGCAGCTCATTTACAAGGTGCTCAGCAGACAGATGGAGTTTGGAAGGTGCCCCTTGGGATGCAGCCTTGGGAGCTGTGTGTTACAACACTGCGGTTCAGGAATTGTAATGGGAGGTCGCAGGAAATAAAGTTATTTTGTTTAATGGCTTCTGGAGACTGAGGGATTTGGGAAAATCACTAGAACTCTTTATCCTGGCAGGAAACCCATGCTCTGTTTCTGTGCTGTCAACAACAAGCAGCCAAAAAAACTGGGAAGAAGGTTCAAAATCATGAGAGAATGCTTAAACCAATGAAATAAAGGGTGGCTTATCCATGTCCCTTGCCCTGACTGGTTTGTTCTTAACATTCACTCACCTTCACGGGTATTTCTGTCACCACAAATCTTAGATGAGGAAACCCACGTGTGCAAGTTGAACTGTCCCCAAGTGACATTTTGAGTGAAATGTTAAAAACCGGCAAAAATCCAGTGAAGCAGTGAGACTGGGTGACCCAATAGTCTGCCCAGCAGAGCATTGGTCAGGGTTTAAGTCCTAGAGGTCTGTCTAAACAGGGGAAGATACCTACAGCAAGGACATTTTGGTCCTTGCCCATCGGTGGCACCATTCACCAGTCCAAAAGTCCAAAAGTTGCATGAGTATGATGGAGACAGAAACACATCCCAGCAAGGCAGCAGGGAGACGGCAGGCAGCCTTCTGCAATTAAAATGAAGTATTTCAAGCAAATCTGGCTCTTTCCTTACTCCTACCACATTGCAAAAGCCTCAGAAATTCTCCCCAAGGGCTTCCTCCTCAGCCTGGCAGGGTTTGTGTCCCCCACAGTGCCATTGAGACTTTCACATCACCCCCACAGGGCTGGTGACTTTCACCTGTTTTAAAGAGCTGTTTTCCTTCCCCACTTCATCTCCTCATTCTGTCTCACAGTCACGTTCCCAGGTACCTCTCAGCAGATGTTTATGGTGCTTTTGCAAAACACTTCCACTTTCTCAAGCTTACCAAACTCTTTCTGTCTCACAGGTGCTCTTGTCTGGAGAGTGCAATGTCATGAAATTACTGCTCTGACAGCAGGTATGTCCTCCCCCAGCTCCTCTCCCTCCCCAACAGCACCAAGTCTAGAGAAAAACCTTGTGAAGGCTGAGCACACTTGTCCTTATGTTTCTGCTGTAACGTCCCAAAGCATGACAATTTCATAGCAGGGCCAAAAAGTCCCTTGGGTTTAATTTCACAGCTGCAAAGCCCTCCCAGCCCTAAGAATGTGGGGTACACAAAGGCACCAAAACCTGGGTGGGCAAAGGAACAAACCCAGAGCATTGCAGACCATGGTGGGGTCAGGCTGAGGGACAGTGTTTTGTCCAAACAGTGCTGTCCTGGGTGCTGCCAGTGGAGGCTCCCTGTTCAGAGCAGTGATGCCCAGCTTAGATTTATTCCAAGAGGGGACATGTGAGCCCCAAACTCCTGGTCTGCTTTTTCCTGACTACTCAGGAAGCTCTGGAGATTTTGGCAGATTGGGATGCCCTCCCTCCCCACGGTTTCTGTTCCACCACTGCAGCCCCAGTAGCCAACCCTTCATATTGACAGCTGTCAACCCCATGTATCAGCCAAGAAACATCCCCCAATTCATTGTGGTGGTCTAACACCTTCCTCAGGTGTTTGCTCAGCCAGGGACACCAGAGGCTGTTGCCCACCACACCATTAATATCATCCTCCCTCTGTGGTGCATCTTGACTTTCCTTGGTCTTCTCCATTGAATACTCAGTCCTGAATGACAGGAGATTCATCTCTCCCACACCAGCTCCATGCAGGCTGACAGGCTCTACCAAAGAATTTCTGTGCTGTCAGACAGCCTGAGGAGTGGGTGAGCAGGGATTAAGTGTGTGCCACCTCTTCCTGAACAAGTGCAAGTGGATGTGGAGTTATCAGGTGGCAGATGTATAACAAACAAAAGGAAGATCTCATCTGCATAGCTGGTAGATCAGCCATGAAGCACATTGACCTGGGATATCATGGATGCCAAAAGATTGTATGGGTAGAACAAGTGTTAGATGCATTCATGCAAGAACAATCTATCTGGGGCCATAAGACATGAAGGTATCACTTCTGGCTCAGGAGCCTCTGAACCACAATCAGCTGAGAGCTGGGAAAGTATCTCTGGGAAGCATGACGTACACTTACTAAAGTTTGTATGATAATAATATACAGAATTACATATAATACAGTTGGGTCTTTTGCTCTCTCAGGATGACCAGCAGCAGCAGCAGCAATGGAGTCAGGATATGAGGCTAGGCAGAATTTCATTAAACCCTGTATGGCCTTCTTCAGCCTCTCATATCCAGTATGGATCAGTGCTGAGCCGACTGCCATTCTCACTCCTGCAAACATGTAACACTCACATCACTGAACTGCCTCCTTGCTCTTCCAAGGACTAAAGCATCTGATTCTGAGAGGATTCACAGACCCACATCTCCATGTCAGACCCCTGCCTGTGCTGGGGGCAAGCATGATGTTAAGCTGTGTTCTTGACTGAGCTCTGGGTCTAAAACAAAGCTCTCTGAGTCAGTCTTGGTGTATCTAGGCTGTGGTTTCCTGTCTTTCCTAGAAAGTTGTCAATTAGGGAAAGATTTTTCTGAAAGATCTTTCTTCTGTTTCTCAGGAACAGATTCTTTTCCATTGCTCATCTCTTCTCACCTGATGCAGTAACACTGACTTTTCACTGCTATTTTGCATGATTCCCTAAGTACCCCCAGAAACAGCACCAACACCTGTGCTCCTGATCCATGGAGAGCCACCCCCATTCCTGGCACAACCAAGTGCCATGACATGGAGGTCTCAAAAACTGCCCTGCTCCATGTCCACGAGCAAGCACAAACCCTCTGGCCCTGACCACCAACTTATAAAGCAGAATAGGCCTAGCCTGCCTCATGCAGACATTTTTGGGTGTGAATCTGCAGCTTTGGAACAGGAAAGCACCTTGAGCAGGACACAAGCGGGTCCAGCTTCAGGGAGCAGCCATGACTGTCTTCCTGTCAGTGTCCTTCCCCACTTGCCTTTGCCCAAACCCTGCCAAAACTCCTGCTTGGGAAAGAGACTTGGGGATGGGGGCCAGATTTGACCCCTCCAATCTCAGGGGAAAGTTTTGAGGAGAAAAGATAAAATTTATTTTCCATTCAAATACAACTAATAATAAAACTAGGGAAGAACAATGCTGGAAATATGCTAAATAAGCAGAAATCTGGCTAAACAGAAGTTTTCCACAAGGCATCAGGAAATCTCTGAATTGCTATGAGTGCCTTATTTAGTGGTGTGTGTGCTTTTTGTCCACACAAGTTCCAGTCACTGCAGCCATCAAACATTTTTTAATAGGAGCATTAACTTAAAAACAGCTAACAGTAATATTCCTAGCTGTGTGGAAACAGCATTTTATTAAATGCTTCACACAGATTTTGTATAATAAAGATGAATATATTATATCCTCTGCCTCCCCCAGAGTGAAACAATAATAGGAAAATAAAAAAAAAAAGCCAATAAAGTGAAACATAAATAGAGCATAATGGGACTAGTAGCAAACCGAACTGACTATATAACATCTGCTATTGTTTGCCTGGCAAATGCAAACAAGGGGAAAAACCAAGAAAGATTTGAACAGCTCCAGCCTCTTTCCCCTTTGCTGCAAGGAAGCAGCACTGATATCCCAAGCAGATTAGAGCTGACAGAACAGTACAAGGGCGACTTGCAAATTTGTCCTTAAACAAATGTGTGAGATTCCCTTTGCTTCTGTGCATGAAGCAATTTTCACGAGTCTTTTGCTGCCAGACAGTTTATGTGTGAAAATATTCCTGGGTCTGGTGAGTTCTCAATGCAAACATTCATTCCTTTCAAAGCTCATATTTTACCATGTGTTTGCCCCTTCCTATCCTCTGGTTTCTGAAGTTACCTCATCAGCTGAGCCAAAACAAAGCCGTGGGAGCTGGGCAACAAATCCTGTCAACTGAGGGGATACAGAAAGAGCTGATATCTGTGGGCAAGGCCTCAGTTGTCTTCTGTATATCATAGCCAGGGAGCCTTCATCCATCACCTTTGGAGAAATCAGGATAACTAAAGGATCACACTGTGAGCAGAAAGGAAAAAAAAGAGGGATTTTTGCCTGAGAGCTCCTTTGCAGATAGCGATCTGGCCAGCCAGCTCACAGGTGTAGTAAACCCAGGGCTCTGCATCTGCAAAAATCCAGTCTATGTTTGTGACCAAACTTAAATCATAGCCATCCTGACTGAAAACAGAACTAGTTGGAAGCTGGGGGAAGGAAAGAAGAGCTAAATGCCTATAAAAGTCATTTTCTGTTTTATTTGTTATCTTGCTTGTAATGATCACACCATGTTTCCTATCTATTTTTACAGTAAGTTGTACTCTGGTCTCAAGAGGCCCCTGGATGACTTATTATTAACGATGTCTTCTTATTATGGATGGTGATTTATTATCAGAATGATTCTATTTGTACTGGGTATGTTGTTTTGCTGCCAGCACAAGGCTGTTGCCATCTTCAGAGCAAAAGGTCATGTTCTTGCAGCACAGCATGCCCAGCTCCACTAGGCTGAGCTGGTGAGATTGCAGACTGCACACATGTACAGGGCAAAAGGACAAAGACCAAAGAGAAGGGAGGCCCTGGTGCACTCACATTGCAACTGCCCCACAGCCGTGGGGGCACAGGTGATCCACTGCTGGACTTCACACCTCCTACCCACTGCCTACACTCCTTGTACGTAGTGAGGTCACCATTTAGGGATCTGTACACATCTCAGTAAAAAAATCATATTTTCTATAAATTTTACATTGCATTACCAGTCAGCAAGTGTTTATTTAGCATTGGGAAATTAAAATCGTTTTTCTCTCCTGTCCTTGGAGTCCATGTACTCCAAGATTCACAAACACTCCTTTCACTGTAAATAAAGGTCCTTCAGTTTGGGAGGATGTTCACAGGAGTTTGGCAATAAGTTCACAGGGCACAGGATATTTTCAACACCCATTGCTTCACTGAGACTGCAAAAGGCAGCAGGAGCAGGTATGCAGCTTTCCAAGCAGAAAATCCCAAGATTTAAAGTGAGGGAGAGGGGCTGCTTCTGGGAAGTTAACCTGTGCTCTCAGACAGATCAAGCTAGCCCCTCCACAGCTGCCCTTGGTGCCCTACCTCTAGTGGCAGCTCCCCAGCCAGGGACCCCTCAGGCCCCACCAATTCCACTCTCTCGTGAGGATGAGGGATGCCCACAACAGCCCCTTTGCCTACCCGGACCAGGTTATTTCTGCTGTGTGCAGCCTTAATACCTCACTTGCTCACTCTCTTAGCTCTTACTGAGGAGTGCTGGCAGGTCCTTGTTAAGTTGTAACACCAACGAAGGCAAGTGCCATCATTGAACCTGAGAACCTGATGGGTTTTTCCATGTGCAAGCAGAATCCAGACCCACTGTTCCTGTGTATTTGGCATTAGTGAAGACCTGCTTTGCACACCTGTCAAAAACAACTGAGCTAAGCAGACCCCATGGAGATTTCAAGCAGAAAAATGGGATAAATCTTGAGGCTGTTCACTACACAGGCTTTACTCAGTGCCCAGGAGAAAAAAATCCAGGCTGTAAAGTTCCACAAGTCACAAGGGATTGTGCATCAGCTCAAAAAGAGTCCTGGGTGCCAGGCCAGAGGGCATAGGAACTTGGTGCCAAGAGAGTTTGGTCACAAACTGAGCGAAAGAGAGAAGAGAAGTGGATTTGACTCCAGGATGCTCAGAGGTGGAATCGTAAGAGAGATTTTTGTCGTGATATTAAACCTCAGAGTTCAGAATCTGCATCTGAAGAGTGGGAATCAGGAAAGTGCCCAACAAGAGAGATTTTTTTCACTCCAGCCTCCTCCAGGAAGCTCTTTTCTCTCTTTCCCCATCGTGCCTCCATGCAGCACTGGAGACAGGGAGACAGCCTGATCTGACAGCGATCGGTACAGAAACACTGTAAGCTGACAGCAGCTATTATGCAGGATGGGAATGCCAGTCAACATTACAGGATGCTAAAAGTACCCACAGCAAGAGCCCTGCCTGAAACATGACCAGCTGAGAAATGTGTTTAAGGTTCCTGAAACAGAAAGCAGAATAAAACAAACGTATGTGTAAAGCCTCTCATCAGAGATGTCTGCTGCTCATGGACAAACTCTTGAGGAAAGGTTCCTTTCTGAAGCAGGTCTGAGGATGCAGAGAGCAGCTTGACACTGGAGAGCAGTGCAGCGGATTCCTGTGTCCAGCGGGAGAGGCTAGGAGAGGTTTGAGAATCATCTTTTGGACCCCAGCTGGAGATGAACACCACAAGAAAGCAAGGGTATAGCCCAGCCTTTTGTGAGAGGAACAGGGGAATAGAGAAGAGAAAAGTTGCAATAGCCTGGCTGGGTCTGGGGGATGTGTCAGCTGCTAAATGCTACTGCAGTTTGGAATAAAAAGGAGAGTCA
Source organism: Melozone crissalis (assembly GCF_028551555.1). NCBI lineage: Eukaryota > Metazoa > Chordata > Aves > Passeriformes > Passerellidae > Melozone > Melozone crissalis. The sequence continues at coordinate 13,477,919 of NW_026535797.1, read as the reverse complement.
TCTGAGGCCTTGCAAACTCACCTCATGTGTGAGTTGAAAGACAAGTGGACTGCTGTTTGACCCTATCTCTAGCTGTTACCCCTTCATGACAGGACCTGAGATGGACAAGAGGAACAAACATGGCAAGTCTAACATGAAGAGATGTATTTTAGGGAGAGTTTTCTTTTCAGCAGCACTTCTCTGAGCTTGGAGGGTTCCTGTGAGGCCAGATGGAGTAGGATGGAAAAAAAAAGAGGGATGAAAAAACAGGGAGACTGAAAGAAAGAGGTGAGAAGGAGGAACAGCCTCACAGCACAGAAAGTTGGAAGAGATCACAGTCAAACTGTGGCTTCGCTTCTTGGTGCTGCTCTTGCAATGGATGGATATATTAGTTTTTAATTAATTGTCTTACTGCAGTAGTTGGAAGGGGAATCACCTTCAAAAAAGAAATACAAATATCTGCTTTAACAGGAAACTTTTGCTGCTGTAATTTATTGGAAGGCAAAATGAGCTCCGATTACATTATCCACCCGCACAGTGCCGGCAACGTGTACTTCGGATATTGCGCTATAATCCAATGACTGCTCCTGAATTATTAACACCAAGTTGTTATTAGAAGAAGTTGCCTGCCTTATTTCCACCATTGTCCCCCCCCCACTCCCTTTATTAAGTTTCAATTGATTCCCCACACCTCCTCCTGCCCCCCAAAAATAAGCCTTCGCCTCCCCAGCTCTTTCATAGCTGGCACAAACGTTACTTGCATTTGGCAGCCTGGTGAATTATTCACGCGTGCCGGGAGCGGCAGAGATATTACAGGTCTCGGAGGAGCCAGCGCGGCTCGGCTGTCACAGTCCTGGGTGCCTGTGTCGTTTGTCCCCCCCGCCGCCCAACCAACCAAAGTTTTGCGGAGCTCTGAGACCGGAGCGCAGTTGCGGGGCAGGGAGAAGTCTTGCGGCAGACCCTCCGCGGCTTTTCTCCCGGGGGCAGGGAGGGATACCCGGGGCCGGGGTGAGATGGGCATCACCTGGGGTCTCGACACTCCCATCCCAGCCCCCGCGGGGCCCAGAGGTGTCAGGAGAACCCAGCTCTGTGCGCTATTTCCAGCCGCCTCCGGGCGCAGCTGCGCGGGCCGGGCACCGTCTGCCCCCGCCTCCCCAGCGCCCAGCCCGCCGTCCCACGGTCAGCTCCTTGGCCATCCCTTCCCCTTCCATCCTCTTCCCTGGAACCCAGGGGGACTGGACAGAAGGCGTTTTCGCCTTTCGTTTTTCCCAAAACGAAAGTAGCCCAGGGGACAGGCAGGCTCTGAAGAGGCCGGGGTTGCGCTGATCCCCTCGCAAGGGTCTTCCTCGCTTGCTCTGCAGCCCGGCCTTGCCTCTCCAAGACCTGGGACGGGGCAGGGAGGGTCCGCGAGCTGCTAAATCTCTGTCAGACCCTGACACGGCCAGGAGGCCTGAAATGCGCCCGACAGTCTCGGTCCCACCTCCCTGCCTTCCAGGGGCATTGTGCAGATGGCATTTATCGGAGTATCTACGGGGTTTTAAATCTATGAATTGATAAAAATCAAGCTCTTGCCTTGCCTGGAGCTGAGACAGGCACATCCCGACCCTTTTTGCAAGGAAGCTTGAGTCCTACTGGATTTCTTGGACTAGAAAATAAAATACAAGAACGTAAAAAATTAAATACGTTCCTACGGTCCTGTTGGCCCTACTCGCACGAGAACTCCTGGAACGGCTACTGGAGCCTCTGTTCCCAGGGGAAAACCCGGGGGTCTGGCTGGGGAGCCATCAGTGCAGACTGGCTCCCTAGCCCCCACAAACCCCAGGGAATCCCTAAAATCCACCAGGAGCTGTGGGACGAGAGGGTCCCAGGCTGTGCTAAGAGGAGCAACAACGTAGTGATTCTGGATATTAGGGATGGGGGCACCCCTGCGTTTCTCCCCCGCTATGGTAAATGCTCCCCGGGACCCCACGCAGGTTGATTAGGTAGCTGGAGGTGTTGATCCGCCCTGGTCGTTCCTTTCCATTTGTGCTCTAAAACGGCTTGTGGGGGAGACGGGCTCCCCTATTTCCTTTTCACCAGCCCGAGAGCGTGCCTGCTTACACCAGGCCAGGCACTTGCCCAAACTGGGACTCCCTCCCGCCTCCTCTCCCGGCCCCACAGCGAGAGCAGTGCGAACACTGCCGTGCCAGCACCACTATGCGGGGACTTTGCGGGAGGGAAACAAATCGGTCCCAGGGATAGGCAGAAAGTGCACGGACCCTGGAGCTCGGCTGATCTCGGCGCCACTGAGTCGCCCCGAGAGCTGGTTTGCAAACGAAAATCCCCAGGTGAAGTCGGGGAGCTGGGCACCGCACAGCCTGTCCGCCCGAGGGGGGCTGCTCCTCGCATCCCGCTCCTGACTGGGTTTCTGGACCCGCGGGTTTCGTCCCTGGTCGGCCCCGTTCAGGTCCCGGCCCCGCGGCCGAAGACCTCCGAGGGAGCGGCGACTTCTCCATCTTTCTCTGCCGGGGAAAATTCGGGGCTTCCCGGGACCGGTGTGTCCCGGCCGGGACCGGCCGGGCGCGGTGCCCCTGACCCCAGCTCCCAGGCCGGATGCGAGTACTCGGGTCACATTTATTTTTGGTGCAGAAAAGTTTCTTCCCCTGTAAGGAGGTGGTTGCGAGGGAAGGAGGGATCGCCCGACAGCTGTACAACGAGCTCCAGAAATGGCCTCTGCTGGGGAGCTTCTCCCTAACCCTACAGCGTTCCCCGGTACCCCGGTGCCCCCTCCCCATCATAGCTGGCAGCCGACGGACGCCCAGCTGGGGAGCGTTGTTTTCCGAAGAGAGCAACGCCGTGCAGCGCCCGGCGGCGGCATCAGGGGATACCTCTAGGTACCCGTTACCGGCCGTTTTTCAGGAGCGGACTGGGACAGGGATCACAGACCCTGCCGTGGCTCTCCGTTCACCGCGGGTCCCACCGGGGCCTCTCCGCCCCTCGGCACTCGCAGCCCCAAACTTGGAGGGATGCTTGAAGACTAAAACAGTTATTTCTTAGGTTCCCGGCTCGCCCTTCCGGCCTTTGAGAGATGCTGTGCCAAGACTAACTACTAGCTCGAGGGCAGGAGTTTTGCTCCTCTCCCCCCTGCTAACAGGGAGTGGTAACGTGTTTAGACCACTTAAACTAGGCAGACATAGCTGGGAGCCATGCACGGCTCAGCTATGCCGGGAAAGGAGGTGTCATTTGTACGCAGTTACTTTGGTGATCAACACTTGAATGATATATGCGGCCTGCTTTAATTATATTCCTGTGACATTTTCCTGGACAGGAGCGGACCGCACACAGCCAGAGCCGGGCAGCCCCGGGAGCGTCCTGCTGCTGCCCGCCGGGCCCGGGACTGTTCCGGGGAGGGCAGCTGTGCCCACACCCCGAAATACGGTTCTGGAGACGGCAAGAGGAAAAGCTTCCAAAGATGCTACTCGTAGCCTGAGATTTTGTTGTTGTTGTTGTTGTTGTTGTGTATCCCCACTCACGAGGAGTTTTGGTTTCAGCTGCAGTTTTCTCCTCTGTGAGGAGGAAACACCGCAGTTTCACTCGCTTTTCTTCCACGTTGGAAGGCAGGGACCTAGACCGACACTTCCCAAAGGTTTGGGAGAAAGCCCTCATCCATCCCCGGGGACATCCAAGGGCCGCCGTGCCCCCCAGCCCTGCTTGTCCCCGTCTCTCGATGGGGAACCCGACTCAAACTTCTGCCTGCCCCAGGAGTAGGTCAGTTCCAGGTCCCGCTCAGAGGGGCTGTTGCAGGCAGAAGCAGGGGGAGGGAGGGTGTTGGAGCGCATTGGATGAGGGTGTTCTTCCCCAAACGACCTCAAAGCTGGGACACACGACTAGCAGCTGAGTCCCGGCGGGACGGGCACAAGAGCCCGGCGGGATGCGAAGTTCCGTGGCGGTGGCAGGAGCAGGCCCCCGGCTGTCCCCGGGGCTCCCTTGCTCTCCGGAGCCCTCCGAGGACAGTGAGATGCAATGGGACACGCCGGAGGGCACTGAGAGTCCCTAATTCGGGGTTGGGTGCCAAACGGGCTGCCAAAAAAGAAAATTAAAATCATTAAACTCTGAAGGATGAGGAGGGGAGATGAAGAGCTCTCCCCCTAAGCCGGATTGGGGGCAGCCCAGCCCACCCCCGGTGCACAGAGAGGGAATCGTTCGCGAGGAGGGAGACGCAGCGGTTGCAAAGGAAAAGTAAGCACAGGACAAACGAACCCAAATCCGCCAAAGGCAGCACCGGGCAGCCGAGAGCACAGCGGAGAGGGCTCGGTCGAAGCCCGCCGGGACAACCACCGAGAGCCGGGGGACTCGGGGAAGGTGGCCGGGATCTGCCCCCTTCCCTCCACACCACCCTTTTTTCAGTGAGGTGCTATCTGGGGGGGGGACGCTGGGCTCAAGGGCAGGCGACAGGCCTGGAGCCATCGGGCTGAGCTGTTCATGCAAAACAAGAACCCGTCTATCCCCTACCAGACAGCGGCCGAGGCAAACGAGGAAGGGTCCCTCTGTGTCGGGAAGCCTGTACTGAGGCTGCTGTCCGTCTCCCCCTGGCTCTGCCCCTATTAGGGAGCAAAAAAAAAAAAAAAAAAAAACCACGAAGGGTGCTTTGAAAGCCCTGTCCTCCCGCGTAGGAAGAGAGAGGAGACGCAGGCTGGGGGGACAACGGGGGATCCAAAACGATTTGTAGGATTTCGCTGTGTCTGAATCACTTTTGCTCGTGCCCTGAACGAAACGGGCTGTGCTCGAGAAGGGGGGAGTGAGTTCCTCCCGTGTCCGCTCTCCACTCTGCGGGAAAGGCTGCAGCGGGGAACCGGCTGTGCCTCAGAGCATCCCGTACGCCCGCCAGCCCGCACAAACTCGCACTCAGGAACGAGGCTATTTTTCTTTCGTTTTTTTCCCCTCCTTTTTATTTTTTTTTTTTTGACCTTATTTCTGTAATTATAACACCAGCACCCCGGCTGAGTTCTCAATAAAACCTGGATCCTGACATAAAACGACACGCTGGAAAACAATGCGAGGGGACACAAGGGAGAGGAGGAAAGTCTCTAATTGGTTAAAATATGTTTAAATCACTTCATAAAACCCGAGCAAAGCGAAGCAAATAATCCACCTAGCAAAGCAAAGAAGCCGGGCGATTTAGAATCAGTGTAATTCGCTCCCCCCCGACCGGCTCCCCCCCATCTCCTCGCAGTATTTGATATGATGAATAACCCAATATAGGCCTTTAAAAATAGGTCACTGCATAAAGAGACTCCCAGAGAGCTATAAAAAATGGGAAGAGGGCGCTTTAAGGAGAGGAGCCATTTGCTTCTTTTGTGCTTGTTTGGTACCTAGCGGCCTGGGAGCTGCCAGCCGTCCTCCCCTTGGCCCTCAAGGTGAGGAGGGAAAGTTGGGGCCCAGTCCAAGCCCCTGTCTCTCTTCCTGCCCCATCGCCTCTCCCACCGCCTCCCGTCCCGTCCAGCCCCGGCCCCGGCCGCGGCTCGTGTCCCGGCCGAGGTCCCCCCGGGGACCGTGGGGGAGCGTTCACGCCCGCAGTGGGGGCCAAGCTGTTCGCCCCGGCTCTGGGCTTTGTCTCCGTCCCTGCGGAACGGCGAGACAGAAGCGGGATGGTGATCCGCGTTGAAATACTAAGGAGCGGGTCTGGCCCCGGGGAGAGCCGGGCCGGGCCGGGTTCCCCGAGAGTGGGGGACACAGCAACCCCCGCCAGCCCTGCCCCGCTCCAGGGCCACCCGTGGGCTCGCAGCAAAAGGACTCGGGCTAGAAACCGGCCCTCCCCGACTCTTTCCCCCCCGCGCTGCTCCCGGCCAGGACCACCCGGCACCACCGGAGCCCCAGAAGCCGCCGCCAGCCCCGGAGCGCTCCCGGCCCGCAGCCCGCCACGCAACCCCTCCGTGGGCTCTCCCGACACCGGGAGGCCCCGCTCCCGCCCCGGGCCCCGCAGCCCGCTCCGACACAGGGCGCTGGGAAAGAGGAGCACGACAAATTCAGGGGAAACCTTCGGGTTTTATTGGAAAGGAAAGATCTGCCTTACCTGGAACCAGGCTCTCCCCTTCTTCCCCTCATTAAAAAAAAAAAAAAAAATCAAACGGCTCTGGGTAGAGCTGGAAAGAGACATTTTGAATAACCTGGTAGCAGAAATTAGCAGGAGAGAGAATAGAAAGAAAACAAAAAAAAAATCTCGGGGGGAAGAGAAAAAAGATACAGCCGGATATTTTTCGGTTTGTTTTGTTTTCGCTTATTATTATTTTTCACTATACTGTATTATCCTGATGCAATAAAGGCTGGTTTGTAATGTAATTTAAAAATATATATGTCCAAACAAATAGCAGGGCCAGAATATGACAAGTGCATTCAGCATTATAATTCAACTGGGCTCCACCTCCATACCGCCTCCTAATTAATGGGTCTCCGAACTTGCAAAAGCCTGCATTGGACAGAGAGGGAGAGAGAGAGAAAGAGAGAGAGAGAGAGGGCGAAAAGTGTCATTGAAGATAATTGATTACCTCCCAATCAACAATAACTTGTTAGCAATAGTCAATTACCCCATCTCTTCTCGCTTCTTTCCCCCTGGTCCGAGGTCTCGGTACGAGGGCTGCTCTTCCCCTCGACGAAGTCTGCTTTTTCTTTTTCTTTTTTTTTTTTAATTATTTTTAAAAATTATTTTGGGGTGGGTATTAGCTTGAGGTGGGGGGGCAGCGAAAGTGCTGTGATTTGGGGTGTTTCTTAAAATAGCAGCTAGAAAGAGAAAGAAAGAGGAGAGACAGGGGAAGAGAGAGAGAGAGAGAGAGAGAGAGAGAGAGAGAGAGAGGAGACAGACAGGAGGGGGGGAAATCTCCGACCCAAAACCCTGGGACAAGAGGTACGGCAGGACCACCTCTCGGCGAGGGACCGACGGCAGCTCTGCTCCGCTCCGCGCCCGCCCGCCGCCCTGCCCGCCCGGCCCGCCGCCCGACGTGGCTCTCCCCGGGAGGACCCGGGGCTCCTCCGCCGGAGTTGGAGGTGGGCTTCAACTTTTGCTCGCTGTCTTCGCCGCCGTCACCCCGCGGTCCCGCCGGGGGCTTCTCCCCGCGGCAGCGCATCCCCGTCGCGGGTGGGGAAGGCAGCCCCGTGCAGCCCGGCCCCACCATGACTTCCAAAGAAGAACCCAAGCCCTCTTCGGGGGAAGAACGGCGGCGGAGCCCCTTGGATCACCTACCACCGCCGGCCAACTCCAACAAGCCCCTCACCCCCTTCAGCATCGAGGACATCCTCAACAAGCCCTCTGTGCGGAGGAGTTACACCCTCTGCGGAACGGCCCACCTCCTCTCCGCCGCCGAGAAGCACCCCCCGGCCGGGCTGCCCCTCTCCGGCCGGGCGCTGCTCTCCCAGACCTCGCCCCTCTGCGCCCTGGAAGAGCTGGCCAGCAAGACCTTCAAGGGGCTGGAAGTCAGCGTGCTGCAGGCGGCCGAAGGTAAGCCCCTCTCAGAGCAGGGGGTCCTCCAACGGGTGGGTACCCCGCTCCTCCCCAGGGCCTGGTTTTCCTCCTGTCCTCGTCCCCCGCCATCTCCCAGGGTGTCGCACGGGGTGGGATGGGGGTCCCTGCGCGGCCCGTACCCGGCGGTACCCGGCAGCATCCTCCCCCGTGGCCCTCGGGGCGCGGGAGAGGGGGCTCTGTCCCGCTCCCTCCACATACCCACGGGGCAGGGGTGTGGGGTCCGGGGGCTCGGGTCGGGGTGGACAAGGGAAAGCGGGGACAATCTGGCGGCTCGTCGGCAGGCCGGGACGGGATGACCATCTTCGGGCAGCGGCAAACGCCGAAGAAGCGTCGGAAATCGCGGACGGCCTTCACCAACCACCAGATCTACGAGCTGGAGAAGCGGTTCCTCTACCAAAAATACCTGTCGCCGGCGGACCGGGACCAGATCGCCCAGCAGCTGGGGCTCACCAACGCCCAGGTCATCACCTGGTTCCAGAACCGCCGCGCCAAGCTCAAGAGAGACCTGGAGGAGATGAAGGCCGACGTGGAATCGGCCAAAAAGCTGGGCCCCAACCCCGCCGTGGACATCGTGGCCTTGGCCGAGCTGGAGCCCAGCGCGGAGGGACGGGGCAAGGCGCGGCCCGGGTCCCCGCCGCCGCCCCCCGCCGCCGCCCGGGAGCCCGGCGCTCCGCCGCCGCCCCGCCCCGCCTCGCCCCCCACGGAGCGGCCCCGCAGCCGCCGGGACAGCGAGGAGGAGGAGGAAGAGGAGGAGGAGGACGTGGAGATCGACGTGGATGACTGAGGGGCGGCCGGCGTGCCCCCCCATGTCCCTCCCCCCCCATCCCGAGAGCTCCACACCGGCACCCTCGGCCCCCCAGGCCGGCCCCGGCAGCGCGGCGGGGCGGCCGCTCCCCTCGGCCGGAGCAATAAGCAATAGAACCCCGCCACAGACACACACCCCCGGTTAATTTAGGGTAGAGTCGATATCCCTCCGCCTGCCACATCTTCGGAACGGTGCAATTACGGACGGCTTCTGTATAAATATTTAAACTTATATATTGGAATTTTTTTCCTTCCCCCTTCTTTTTGAGGTTTTGATTATTATTTTTTTCTAATAGCTATCAGTGATGATTATTTTATCTATAAGGGAGACGCGTAACCTTGGAATAAACCTGGCTTCCAACAGATGTTTGGGAAAGCAGTTGTTTTCAAAGACTTCCGAAACAAACCACTTAAGAGAAGATTTAAGTTAGGCTTAAAACGGCAACAGCAAAAAATTAGCCGCTTTCCTTTCCTTGCATGTTTCAGATGTGCACGAACTAATTTTTTTCCCTTTAAAAATATTTTTTTCTTTCGCAATCTTGGGAACTTGGGGCTGGGTGATAATGCAAGTTGAAAAATATATACTTTCTTTTTTTCCTAGAGCATAGAGATTTGTCTCCAATGCAATTTCTGCCTCATTTTAACAATTAAAAGCTATTTTTACCATTTTCTGCTATTGTTGTGCTTTTATTAAAAAGCTGCCTTTCGTATTTTTGATATGAAGGTGGTAACAAAAAAAAAAAGGAAAAATAAAAAAAATCCTAGAATTATTTTTTACTCTTTTTAGAATTTTTTGCATGCTATGGAAATAAAAAAGTACAAATCCCAAAATCAATACATTTAAATATTACACTATAAATTTAAAAAATTGTACAGATTTAAGACCTGGTTTTGTTTGAATTGTACAAATTTTAAAAGGCCTGCTATTTAAGTTCCGATAGGGACAATGTCGCTTTATTTACTGTCTCTTAGAATTGTACAGATAGCTCTTTTTTTCCGATACAATAAAATCCTTACCATTTTAATATACTTTTTAACGTCCTTCATTTGTGACCGAAAAAGCACCCCGCCGGTCCGAGGCTACACCGGACTTTTCCCCCGCAGGAATTTCCCATCCCGTTTGCATTTAAAGTTACTCTGAGAGCAGTACCTGCGAGAAAAATGAGGGGAAAGGAGCACACGAGCTAGACCAATATTATTATTTAGGGTTTTTTTCTATGTCTAATGCCAGGCAGAGTTTAGCAGAGGAAGAACGCGGAGCACGGATAAGGCCGGAGGTGCGGGCAGCGCTTCCCGGGCGCGGGGGATGCGCGGCGGCGGCGGGAGCGCGGAGGGGCGGGCGGGACCACCGGGACCCCGGGACCCTCCCGCTGTCAGCAGGGCATTTCCAGCCCGAAATTGCAGGGGGAAAAGAAGGGCAGGAAAAAAAAATAATTGAAAGAAAAAGCAAATCCGAGCGGCAGCAAGGAGTTATCAGCGATTTGGACAAAAGGAGCGGGGTGTGCTGCGGGGGGAGCTGCCCTCCGCCCGGCTGGCCAGGCCTCCCGCGCCTGGGCAAAAGCTGCCACGGGAACACGGAGATGGAAAATGTTTCGTTTCCTCACTTTAGCTCTTTTCCTTTTAATTTCCTCCCTCTCTTTTTTTTTTTTTTTTTTGGGGGGGGGGGGTCTTTTTTCATTTTTTTTTTTTTTTTTTTCCACCAAAATTAAAGCTCTGGTGAATGTGTTTTCTCTTGGCAGCGTGACCTGCCTTTGGAGTCGAGCAACGTGTGTTTCTCCCTATTCTTTGTAAAATTTATGTGAGAAAGGCAAATCTGGTGTACAGTGGTGGAGTCGGCAGAGAAGTGTCCAGATAAGACGGGGTTGGTTTGTGGGTTGGATTTTTTTTTTTTTTGGTCCAGTTTCTCCGAGGCTAAATAAATCTTTCTCCTCTTTGAGAATGGATGGGGTTGTAATTTTTAGCGTAAAGCATGAAAACTGGGGACAAATGAGCCCTCTTCTCTGAAGTGACAAGCGACAATGGAGCATATACAGCCTCCTGCGGTTCGCCATGCTGAAACAAGCGTGCCCCTCCGCAGCAGAGAGAAGGCGAGCGCTTGGAGACCATATGGTTTTTGAATTTTCTTCACAATTTCCAGACAATTTGATGGATTAGGTTAACCCTCCCTTCCACTGTTTAACTCCACAACAATGGGAGCAGAGCTGTTCTCCCTTCGTCGGGGCATCTGCGCGCTTCTATTCTTTTTTCTTTCTCTCTTGGTATTTGGAACAAGCCTATGAATTACAATGAAATTCACTTTTCTTTAGTATTATTTGGAAGAGCACTTGTTTTCCGCCACCTCCCGCCCCCACTTCGCCATCCCCTCTTTTTTCCTTTTTCTTTTTATTCTTTTTTTTTTTTTTAACCTCCGAATGATAGCTTTGACTTCTGTCCAGATCTCTCGGAAAGCCTTCAATCTTGTCCTTAAGTGTTTTTATGCTAAGCAGGGAAATCGTAAATGCTGAGAAACTGTGACATTTATGTGAAGATCTAGTTAAAGGGCTTTATTTGTTTTCTTTATCTGTTTTTTTCCCCATTCCCTCTCCTGTTCCCCCTCCTCTACTGTCCCCTCCCTCCCCCCAGTCTTTTATTCTTTTGTCTTGGAATGGATTTAATGAGGCTGCAAAGAGTACAATTCACTATAACCAAGAAATAAAAAAAAAAAAAAAAAAAAAAAAAAAGAAAGTGGCTGGGTGTATGGAAAATAGGCTGGGAGTTAATTTGGGTTTCTGATCTATTGACTTCTGAGTGCAAAGAGAAGAGATGCCGGGCCGCCTTGCACCCGCAGAAGTTTACCACACGTGGCTGGGGCGGGTTAGTAAATAAAGCCTCCTCCTGAAGATTTGTAGCCTGTTAATTTGGCTAGCCCCCTATTTCCAGATAACTGGGATTTTGGCTGTTTAATCTGCATTTTGACAAACAAAAGATTTTTTTTTTTAGCTTAAAAATTAATCTCTGGCTTGTGCGCGTCGTTTGTCATCCAGTTTGAAATGCGCCGTTCCCTAGGATCACCTACATGAGGAGATCTATTGCTCAGGGTTCGCTCTTCCTCGAATTTTAGATATAATACGGCTTTTTGTTTGTTTGTTTGTTTGTTTCATTTTCAGTGGTATGTTTTTTGGGGTTTTTTTCCTTGTTTCTGTTCTTTTTCTAGGGGGACGGGATTGAGTGGGTGTGTGTGGGAGTGAGACTGCTGTTTGCCGGGTGGTTTGGGTTTTTTTCCCCGCAGCAGCAATAGGGACGCGGTGACAGCGCAGAATCGTGTCCTCTGGGCTGACCCAGCCGCAGCCCTTCCCGGCCCACTCGGAGAGCTGCAGCCATGGACGCGGCACGGAACCCCTCCTGCCCCCCCAGACTCCCAGATTTACCCCAAATTAGGGATCTCGGGATCTGTCTCGCCGAGCCAGGGGCCGCCGGCCGCTCCCGTCCGTGTCCAGCGCTATCCCGGAGAAGGAGGGCCCTGGGCCGAGACCCCCGGCTGGAACTTCCTGGCCGGGGACACCTGGGACGGCGGTCCCCTTGTCTGGCCTTCAACCTGCCCGCAGTGCTTCCTGCACGGATTCACAGAGGGGGCACAGTCCGTCCCGTGTCCGCTCCCGGCAAACCCGCAGCGTTTCGGAGCTGCTCGCCCCCAGCCCGATGCTCCGTGCCCTGGGCACTGGTTCACCGCGGTTCGGCCTGGGAAAAGGTGGGCACGAGGCAGGGGGAGACACAGACCTTTCCCGACAAGGAAAATAAAGGCGTTAATCCGCTTAAACACCCCAGGTCCTGGCCCGGAGAGGTGAAACCTAACAACTGGCAACAGGGTGTGCGGGAACATGGAAGCGCCTTGCGGGAGCGAGCTGGGGGCCCGGAGGTCGCTCATCACCCGCCCCGTCGGGGGCTGCGCTGCCCCGTGTCCCCCGCGCCGGGGCGGGAGCGGGCACCCGGGCACGGGCAGGTGCGGGCAGGGGCAGCGCGGGCGTGGGGACCCCCGAGGGTTGGGTCCAGCCCGCACCTCGACCACCGCTGTTCCCTCCCCGGCAGAAACCCCATTTCTCAAACGCAGGAGCCGGACATGCCCTCCTGCCTGTCGTCCTGCTCCCGCCCATCCTCCCGCCCCCGCCATACCCATCCTTCATCCCCAAACTTGACACTGCCTTAGATTTCGTTCGGAGGTGTGAAGGGAGCGGGAGGGGAGGAGGAGGTGGGGGGGATGTTGTCTGCTTGGAAAAGGCACTGATAATGTTTGCGGGGGGGAGTTAAGCCTTTTTTTTTTTTCCTGAGGGGGGTGGAGAAGATCCATATTTGATCTTGTTCACTTCACACAGAGCTCCCAGACGGAGAATAAAGCCCCCTTCTGAATTATCCAACAGGGTTGAAGCAGGTTGAGTCAGTGAAATTCAGTTCCTTATTTTATGAGGTGTCAGAGCTGATGTCGAATATGGCAACGATAACTAATACTACAGTCTGAGGGACCAGAACGTGGTAATTAATCCCAAAGACTTAAGTGTATTTTAGTTCAGGAGAAAAAAAATCACTAATTCAATCGTCCGGAAAATTGAAGTTTGATGCATGAGTCTCTGCTGAAAGGAAAGGCTTTTTCTTCCCGATTCTGGGGTT